>NC_040099.1:38650798-39275798 GCF_003369695.1 Bos indicus x Bos taurus
CATTTCCTCACATCACAAAAAATAAACTCAAAATGAATTAAAGACCTAAATGTAAGACCTGAAGTCATAAAACTCCTAGAGGAAAACATAAGCAGAACACTCTGACATAAATCACAACAATGTTTTATTGGATCTGTCTCCTAAGGCAAAAGAAATGAAAGCAAAAATAAACAAATAGGGCCTAATTAAACTTATAAGCTTTTCCACACCAAAAGAAACTATTGATAAAACAGACATCCTACTGAAAGAGAGAAAATATTTGCAAATGGTATGACTGGTGGGATTATTATCTAAATTATACAAAAAGCTCATACAAATAAACAAAAAAATCCAATTAAAAATGGGCAAAAGATTTGCATAGGCATTAAAAAAAATACAGTGGCCAACAGGTACATGAAAAAACATTCAGCTTTACTAATCATTCGGTTTAGTTCAGTTCAGTCACTCAGTCATGTCTGACTCTTTGTGACCCCATGCACTGCTGTACACCAGGCTTCCCTGTCCCTCACCAACTCCCAGAGCTTACTCAAACTCATGACCATTGAGTCAGTGATGCCATCCAACCATCTCATCCTCTGTCATCCCCTTCTCCTCCTGTCTTCAATAATTCCCAGCATCAGGGTCTTTTCAAATGAGTCAGTTCTTTGCTTCAGGTGGCCAAAGTATTGGAGTTTCAGCTTCAGCATCAGTCCTTCCAATGAACATTTAGGGCTGATTTCCTTTAGGATGGACTGGTTGGATCTCCTTGCTGTCCAAGGGATTCTCAAGAGTCTTCTCCAACACCACAGTGCAAAAGCATCAATTCTTGGGCAGTCAGCTTTCTTTATTATCCAACTCTCACATCCACACATGATTACTGGAAAAACCAAAGCCTTGACTAGACAGGCCTTTGTTGGCAAAGTAGTGTCTCTACTTTTTAATATGCTGTCTGGGTTGGTCCTAACTTCTCTTCCAAGGAGCAAGTGTCTTTTAATTTCATGGCTGCAGTCACCATCTGCAGTGATTTTGGAGCCCCCCCCCCCCCAAAATAAAGTCAGCCACCGTTTCCATTGTTTCCCCATCTATTTGCCATGAAGTGATGGGACCGGATGCCATGATCTTAGTTTTCTGAATGTTGAGTTTTAAGCCAACTTTTTTACTCTCCTCTTTCACTTTCATCAAGAGGCTCTTTAGCTCTTCTCCACTTTCTGCCATAAGGGTGGTATCATCTGCATATCTGAGATTATTGATATTTCTCCTGGCAATCTTGTGCTTCATCCAGCCCAGTGTTTCTCATGATGTACTCTGCATATAAGTTAAATAAGCAGGGTGACAATATACAGCCTTGACGTACTCCTTTCCTGATTCGGAACCAATCTGTTCTTCCATGTCCAGTTCTAACTGTTGCTTCTTGGCTTGCATACAGATTTCCCAGGAGGAAGGTCAGGTGGTCTGGTATTCCCACCTCTTTAAGAATTGAGAAATGCAAATCAAAACCACAGTTAGCTAACACCTCACCCCTGTAAGAATGGTTCCCATTAGAATCTACAAATGTTTGTAAGAACATGGAGATGAGAATAGTTGGTGGTGGAAATGTGAACTGGTGCAGGCAACATGGAAATCAGTGTGGAGTTTTCTAAACTTGAGCTACCATATGGCCCATCATTCCATTCCTGGGTATATACTCAAAGAAAATGAAAACACTAATTTGAAAAGATACATGCAGCCCAAAGTTCAATGCAATGTAATTTACTATTTTAAAACTTTAAAAACTAACTAGTAAGTTGTCATGTATAATGAAGTAGTCACTATGCATCTCCTATATCAAGAGCCAAAATTTAGAAGATAAAACAAAAGGAATATTTTTCATTCACAAAAGCAAAACAAACACATGAAATATCTAGAACTAGCACATTTGCAATTCCTAAGGAAAAAAGCTACAGAACTTATTTGGAAACTAATACAATTATGTAAAGTTTAAAAATAAAATAAAATTTAAAAAAAAAAGAACTAAAAAGAAAATAACTCAAAAAAAAAAAAAAAGATGCAAATAGAGATCAGATATATTAAGATACACTTTTTTTTTTAACCCAGAAGTGTTAAATAGTATTGAAAAGTCAACATTTCCCATATTAATATAATGATTTAATTCTAGTGTGCTTTTTTTCTGTGAACTTGACAAAAATGACTCAAAAGTTTATTGGGAAGAATAAATATAATAATAGTCTTTAAAAGTCTCAAACAAAAATGTTAGGATAGTAAGCTACACATGGAACATAAAACATATAAAACTACTGTAAATAAAATAGTGTGGAATCTGTGCAAAACATTGCACAAGAGTGAGACAGGATAAATATCCTGAAGCATAGCCTAGTAGTGGATGTTACAGACAATAATAGGATGTAAAAAAAAAATGGACCATCATAAAACGTTGGGATTACACTATTTAAAAAGAGTTTTGGGGAAAATTGGCCCTCGGGGAGAATAATCATCAAATCCAGACCTCCCTTTAGGCTCTAACATGAAGAGTTAAATGGGAAAAAAAAAAAAGGAAATATATATATTTAACTGAAAAAAATTATATATATAATATTTAACTGATCATTGGATGAGCAAAGAAACTCTTTGCCTAAATATATGAGAAATGAAAGAATACACATAGAAAAGATAATGCAGGTTCCAGGTGAAAATTTTCAAGCTATGCTTGCCAGATGAAGGCTGTTTTCACTCACCTCTTACTGGCTTCAAGGCTGACCCATGTCTGACATCAGAAAGTCAAGGCCACTTTCCTCATTTCCAACCCTTCATGTTCCTTCTGAAATTTTGAGTCTTTTGGAGTTTTTTGTTGGCCAGGCCATGCAACTCCCAGGATCTTAGTTCTGAGACCATGGAGCAAACCCATGCCCCCACAGCTGAGTCCTAACCACTGGACCACCAAGGTTCAAGGAAGACCTGACTCTGAGTCTTGTTCTCTGAGTTCTGGTTTGCCCCAAGGTTGCAACTCTTTTCTTCACTCCCGTAGTTCCACTTGCCCAAGAAAGAAGCTTGACACCCTGGAGTTCGTGGTGGAACTCAGATTTATTCAATAATTCTTGATTATCACCTGGGCTTCCGTGCTCAGTCGTGTCTGACTCTTTGCAACACCATGGACTGTAGCCCACCAGGCTCCTCTGTCCATGGGATTTCCCAGGCAAGAATACTGGAGTGGGTTGCATTTTCTTCACCAGGGGATCGTTCCAACTCAGGGATTGAACCAGGTTCTCCTGGGTCTCCTGCACTGGCAGGCGGATTCTATACCACTGAGTCACCTAGGAAGCCCTTGATGATCAATTACTCAACACTAACTAGATTCAGTTAGAACTAGACATGGAACAACAGACTGGTTCCAAATCGGGAAAGGAGTACATCAAGGCTGTACATTGTCACCCTGCTTATATAATGTATATGCACAGTACATCATGAGAAACTCTGGGCTGGAAGAAGCACAAGATTGCCAGGAAAAATATCAATAACCTCAGATATGCAGATGACACCACCCTTATGGCAGAAAGTGGAGAAGAGCTAAAGAGCCTCTTGATGAAAGTGAAAGGGGAGAGTGAAAAAGTTGGCTTAAAACTCAACATTCAGAAAACTAAGATCATGGCATCCGGTCCCATCACTTCATGGCAAATAGATGGGGAAACAATGGAAACGGTGGCTGACTTTATTTTGGGGGGCTCCAAAATCACTGCAGATGGTGACTGCAGCCATGAAATTAAAGACGCTTGCTCCTTGGAAGAGAAGTTATGACCAACGTAGATAGCATATTAAAAAGCAGAGACACTACTTTGCCAACAAAGGCCTGTCTAGTCAAACCTTTGGTTTTTCCAGTAGTCATGTATGGATGTGAGAGTTGGACTATAAAGAAAGCTGAGTGCCGAAGAATTGATGTTTTTGAACCGTGGTGTTGGAGAAGACTCTTGAGAATCACTTGGACAGCAAGGAGATCCAACCAGTCCATCCTAAAGGAAATCAGCCCTAAATGTTCATTGGAAGGACTGATGCTGAAGCTGAAACTCCAATACTTTGGCCACCTGAAGCAAAGAACTGACTCATTTGAAAAGACCCTGATGCTGTGAATGATTGAGGGCAGGAGGAGAAGGGAACGGCAGAGGATGAGATGGTTGGATGGCATCATCGACACAATGGTCATGAGTTTGAGTAAGCTCTGGGAGTATGTGATGGACAGGGAAGCCTAGCGTACTGCAGTGCATAGGGTCACAAAGAGTCAGACACAACTGAGCGACTGAACTGAACAGAACTAGATTCAGGTATTACTGATTCAATGAGCCAAACTGCCCTACATCTTACTGGATGATCCCTATAACAGTCCCTGGGAAACCACAAATGAAATAATTCCTGTTTTTCTCTGGAAATTTGGTTTTGAACTAAAATTCTGAAGTCCACCATTTCAAACACTTGTTTTCTAGTGCCTGCAGACTTCCAACTACAGCTTTTTCAATTCAGTCACCAATAGCTCTTCCTCAAAGCTGGCCGCTCCTGCAGGAATTCAGTGGCCTCTTCTAAGAACACTTACATCCTTCTCTCTCTGAGACCATCCAACCTCTTCCTCTTGCAGGTTGAAAAACTTTTTATCACCTGACCCACACTGGTCACCAAAGCCCCAGGAAGCTTCATTACAGCTGGAGGGCCAGGTGTAGTCCTCAGAGCCCCAGGTGGCTCAGATGGTAAAGAACTCACCTGCAAAGAACCTGCAGCAGATGCAGGTTCAATCCCTGGGCTGGGAAGATCCCAGGAGGAGGAAATGTCAACCCACTCCAGTATTCTTGCCTGGAGAACCCCATGGACAGAGGAGCCTTGTGGTCCAAAGGGTTGCAAATAGTCAGACATGACTGAGTATGCCTGCATGGGGGACACCATCAAGTTTGAAGCAGGTTTACCACTTATTTGTTGGTCACTTAAACTGCGATGCAAGTACATACTGCCTCCAATGTCTGAACATACAAATGGCAGTTCTACAAATATAAACCAGGAAATTAGCTCACGATCTTTTACCCACAAGATAGGTCTATGTCTCCTTTTTAGTGCAGAAGCAGAAGTATCAATCACTCTGTTTCTCCACTTGAGCATCCTGAATCAATTCCTTGCTGCTTTTGCCATGTGCTGTGTTGTTATTCTGGTACCTACCTGGGCCAGGGGGACCCGTGCCTTTCTTACACCAATTGCAAAACACATAGCCTAGCCCAAAGAAATGGCAAATAGCTCTTAGTTCAAAAATTGCCCTCTCCCCATACAGAACCACGTGCCGTGTTCCTAGACCCTCAGAACATCTCCATGTAGATGTTTCTGGGTCAGTGGAGTATGTATCTGCTGCCTTTCCTTCATCCAGTCTCTCCTTCCCCCTCTATGTTTCTGTACCTGTTTATACTGCACTTTATATGTGAAAGAAGAAACTGTCACATTCACGTGTGTATCTGCCAAATAGCCCCGGGTACATAGTACACACTAAGGAAATATTAATTGAACAAAGAATGAATGATGATATCAACTCCATTTGCAAATAGCCTCTCTGTTATCAACTGCAAATGTCTGGCCTGGAGATTCTCTAGTTGGCATGTATACCAGGGAGAGAGAGAGAGCATCGGTTTGTGAAGGAAATGGCATTGAAAGGACAGAGATGACACAGAGAGAAACTATTTTGAGATACAATTAGAATGTCTCTTAGAGGAGAAAGGTTGAAAGTAGGAAGGGATTGGTCTGATTCAATTAATTCTCAGGATGGTGAGGTCATCTATTTTTACCTCCACTCTCTTAAGAAGAAAAACTATTCTATTGCTCAGAAGATATGGATCTTTTGGCCTCCACCAGCCTCTGCCCTGATTTGCTCTGTTAACATCTTCACATGACTTTATTTGATTCTGTATAAATGGGGATATGGCACCATACACAGAGCCATTTAGGAAGGCTTTCTTTCTAAGGTTACAGTCATTTAAAAACGTGTTTTCAGACTTCCCTGGTGGTTCAGTGGATAGGGATCTGCCTGCCAATGTGGGGACACAGGTTCAATCCCTGGTCCAGGAAGATTCCACATGCCACACAGCAGTTAAGCCCGTGCACTACAACTATTGAGCCTATACTCTAGAGCCCGTGCTCTGCAATAAGAGAAGCCACTGCAATGAGAAGCCCACACACTGCAATGAAGAGTAGCCCCTGCTCTCTGCAACTAGAAAAGGCCCATGCAGCAATGAAGATCCAGTACAACCAAAATAAAAGTAATCAAAAAATTTTTTTTCTTTAAAAGCATAATACCATATTGAACCTTGTTCTGAGTCCATAGTTGTTATATTTTAATTTGTATTTTCATTATATATTTTCCCACCCTCTGCCTTTTTTTTTCCTTTGAGCATGTCTGCAGAATTAAACCAGTGTATTTGAAAGTAAATTCTTTCCCTTTATTTATTAAGCTAAAATCTTACTTGTTCTTGGGTACTTTTTCTCTGAAACTGATTCCTAAAATTTAAATGTTTTAAACCAATCACAGTATAAAATTATCATGGTTCCTTGATAGACAAAGAAACCCTTCAAAAAATCCTTTCTTAGAGTTATGAAAATAATATTAACTTAGAATTTTCAGAATGGCTTTCATGAAAATTAGTCTTATGATAGCTAGAATATTTTTGTCTTATCCACTACAGTATAATTTAACTGTTTGCTTTTATAAATTAATTTGGCCTAATGTTCACTCTTATGATTTATTCATTTTTGAAATATTAGTGCCAGTTTACATTTACTGAAAAAAAATCTCAAGGGTGAAGATAACATAGGTCTTATTCTCAAATGATTTATCTATTTCTTCTCAAACTCCTTAAAAATACTTCAAAATAAAAACAAAAGTATTTACTGTAACAGAAGTAGATTTTCATTTTGCTTCAGGTAATATTAAAATATCAGTATAAAACTATGAAAAATTGTTAATAACTTGGGATTGAAGAAAGTAAGATCAAATATATACACAAGTATCCACAAGTCCTTTTCAATGAAATCTAGTGATCGTTAATGTTTTCCAATAATATTGTCTGTGTTATTTTTTTAACACCATTCATTTTTCTCTAGTCATTTTTCTTTCTAGAATAAGGTGGATAATCTGAAGGGACACATGTATACCTGTGGCTGATTCATGTCAATGTATGCCAAAAACCACCAAAATATTGTAAAGTAATTAGCCTCCAATTAAAACAAATAAATAAATTAAATATATATACATATATATATCGGTTGCTGCTGCTGCTGCTAAGTCACTTCAATCGTGTCCGACTCTGCGTGATCCCATAGACGGCAGCCCACCAGGCTCCCCCGTCCCTGGGATTCTCCAGGCAAGAACACTGGAGTGGGTTGCCATTTCCTTCTCCAAATATATTGGTTGGTTATACTGTATACTGTAATGACTTGCAACTATTTCCTGATGAATTTTTAATCTAAAAAAATACGTATTTTAAAATTTGAAGGCAAAAAACAACCTTTCAAAAACAATTGCAGAGGATGCAAAAGTTGTTTAGGGGACCAATGGTTCATTATATACACATGGCAATTTGAAGACTGACTATCGCAACACAAAGCTTCAAATAACAACAAAAAATGGCATCTCATTGCTACTGACTATGGTCTTTAAAACTGAATTAACAATGACTCTTTGAAAGTTCCATTCAAGTTTGAGAATAGTTATTGGACTTGACAACTTTGTGGATATATTGCATTTAAGGTCTGCAGGCAATTTCAGGGGATATTTTGATGTTTTTGAAAAAATCTGAACTGTTTCATATTCCTGATGTAAGTAGCCTAAAAATAGGCTAAAGGGAGGGAGATGGTATAATTCAATATTTTTCCCTGAGCATACTTTGAGAAGCCTCTATGGTACTTCTTTTGTGAATTCTGTAATTTCTGGAAGCAACATTATATATTCCTAAAATAATAATTTACTAAGTGAACATTAAGCTCTCTGCCCAAAGTAAAAAAGGACCACTAGAAGATGTCAGTGTTGACTTCAAGTATAGACCAATACTAAAGACTCTGTCTAGTTGCTTGCAAATTGAGATAGTGGCTGTAGGCAATACTATCAAAACAGAAAGTGCTAGTTGCTCAGTAATGTCCGACTCTTTGTGGTCCCGTAGACTGTGGCCCACCAGGCTCCTCTCTCCATGGGATTTTTCAGGCAAGAATACTGGAGTGGGTTGCCATTCCCTACTCCAGGGGATCTTTCTGACCCAGGGATTGAACCCAGGTCTCCAGCATTTGCAGGCACATTCTTTACCACCTGAGCCACCAGAGATGCCCTTAGGCAACACTGTGTCCTCCTATAAATTCCATCATGACAAATTATCAGTTCTAGTAAATTTAGCACATGGATTTGATGTTTGGACAGATTACTAGAAGTTTAAATAGAACCAGAGCCCTAGATGTGTTGGCTTTTTGCCACATACTAATCATCTTCAGTTAGGATGAAAGAAAGATGGCAATTCACCAAGCAGTCAAAAACCTACTATAGACATGGCTCGAGAAATCACTTTTGGTTAAGATCCAGACATGAAAAGCATGCTAGTGTAGAGAAAATGGACACTCTACTTTAAAAAGTAACTGCCATTTTAAAAATCACAAATATGTAAGAATGCAAATTACAGCATTACTGGGTACAGCAAAGACATCTTGCAAGTGCAGATTAAAAAAAAAGGAAGATAATGAATAGGAAATTAAAATACTATTACTCTGTATTTAATGCTTATTATTTGCCAAGAATTATGCTAAGTCCTCTATTACTTACCATTTTAAAAATTCTTAAAAGGAGTGAACTTTTAAGTTCAGTACCATCATGAACTCATTATCTAGATGAGGCATCTGTGGCTTAGGGGGTTTTATAATTTTCTTTGTTGTTGTTTTAATATAAATTTATTTATTTTATATAATTTTCTTAAGTTTATGCAGCTAGCACTAGTTGTAAAGAATCTGCCTGCCAGTGCAAGAGACACGGGTTTGATCCCTGGGTTGAGAAGGTGCCCTGGAGTAGGAAATGGAACCCTACTCCAGTATTCTTGCCTGGGAAATTCCATGGGCAGAGGCACCTGACGGGTTACAGTCCATGGGGTCACAAAGAGTTGGACATGACTGAGCAACTGAGCACCATGTAGCAGGGGAAATGGGTCTCAAGTTTCATTCTGCCTCTTGCCAAATTCTAGATTTTTATTTCTTCTATAGACTGCATCTGACCAATTAAATGAAGATAAATCTCCTGAATTCTATAAGAAAACGACAGCAGGCAAAATCTTCAGGAAAGACAAATATGATGTCTCTTATCCAACAGTTGACAAGATGAGAGAAGGAGGGACAAGAAAAAAAATGAAGCCCTCAAAGCTAAATCTGATCCAGAAATCACTGGGGAGAATATTGTTCTTATACAAGAAAAGCGTGTGGGTAAAAGTAACTTTACAAGAGTCAGTTTTGCTTGAAATTTATAGAGGAAAAGAAAGCAATATTGTGGGTAAAGAGTTCAGAGAATTTATAAGAGAAGAGAATCTCTAGTCCCAGAAGAAACTGCTCCATAACCACAGGAACCATACAGGGCAAATGTAATAAGAAAAGTCATTGGAGGAAAGAGAGGACATTGGGGAACATGCCATGAAAATACACAAATGTGTTGCAAGAGACACAATATAAAACAGGAAGCTATACTGTAAACTGCAACGTAAAGCATATTTTTGAGTGAAGACAGACTAAATTTATTTTTAAATAATATAAAAAAACAATGTTGATAAATAACAGTGATTGAACTTCCACACTAGTCAACAAAGGAAAAGTCCCCTACAAAAGGGTATATTTTTATGTTTACCATTCCAAAAATTGAGCATCTGAAAGATAAAATTCTCAGAATGTGTACAGTACATTGTAACTTGGAGGGAATAAATATTAGTAATCTCAACTTAAAGAAATTAAACCCCTGGAGAAGGGAATGGCAACCCACTTCAGTATTCTTGCCTGGAGAATCCCATGGACAGAGGACCCTGGTGGGCTACAGTTCATAGGGTCACAAAAAATCAGACACAATTGAGTGGCTAATACACAAACATTTAAATAGAAATTCCAAAGTATTCTTATTTAAACTGCAGCCTAAAAATTATTTTAAGAAGAGAATAAGAAAATGATCCAATATATCAGTCAATATTTATTTATAAGAACTAATAAAAGTGTGAAAAAAATGTGATCAAACTATTCAAAAGTGGACCTGCTTTCTCAGAAGAAAGAAAATATGGCATCAATATAGTAAAGATGAAGAAATTCTTAAACGATTAAAAACCACATGAAAGTTAATGAAAGCATTATAAATTAAAAAATAAAAGATGGTACTCCAAAAGAAGAGTTGTTAACTTTAAAATGTATTTTGGGAACTATTTTAAAGAAAAAATAAAGAAAAAAATGGTACAGGTCAAAGATGAAATATCAAAGACAAGACCAAGAAAACACATTCTGACTATTTGTGATCCCATGGACAGGCTTCTCTGTCTGTGGGATTCTCCAGGCAAGAATACTGGAGCGGGTTACCATTTCCCCCTCCAGGGGATCTTCCCAACCCAAGGATCGAACCTGCATCTCAGTCTCAAGCAACGGCACATGGATTCTTTACCACTAGCGCCATCTGGTAAGCCCAGAAAACACATAATCTAACAAAAGCATCAGTACTGAAATGTGAGCAGGGACTTCTGTGGTGGTCCAGTGGCTAAGACTCTATGCTCCCAGTGCAGGGGGCCCGGGTTTGATACCTGGTCAAGGAAATAGATCCCACATGCTGCAACTAAGATCCATCAAGGATGAAATAAATAAATTTTTTTTTTAAAGAAAGAAGTATCTTTTTTAAAATGAAAGAAATGCTTGCTCCTTTTGTACAGGAATTTTTAGCAAAAAGACACAGTCCTTTGGTGCTTTTCTGAAAGTTTTACAGGAGAATAAACAAATGACAAATGACTGGTAACACGGGAGAGGTTTTAAGTAAAGACAGTTTTGGGTTTTTTTTCAAAGACAGTTTAAAAAGGAGACGGGGAAGGAAAAATCTTATAATTAGACATGCCAGGTCTTTCTTTAAACCATCTGCTTTACCAGAAAAGTTGCTGAAAAATTCATTGTCTTCATTCATCATACCAAACTGTGATTTATTTTCTCATGTATATGCATTACATGTAGACTTAATTTCTAGAGGACAGGAACCATCTCTTATTCATCTTTGAATGCCAGATGTTAAGAACATAGCAAGTACTCCATGGACTTTCATTGAGCTGTGTAGGATATGTGAATATACCATATATTGGTGCAGTGAGATACACTCATACTAATCCATGAATGAGAAAAAAAATTAAAAGTAATCTATAGGCTGGGTTGAGGTTGTCCCTGTACTGTGATCAGTAGAAGACTCAAAAGCAAAAACATATCAAAATAGAAAGTAGTCAACTGTAAAGCTGAAAAGGGATTTGGCACACAAAATGCGTGCAGATGACATCACTTCTGATAGCACTTTCTTGCTCTACCAAGATGACAATTCTGATCCCGGTGATACTGCTAATCAGGTGGGCAGAGAAGAAAGTGGTGAGTACTTACGATGTACAAACTGTTCCTCGTCTGTTTATTTCGATAACATTGAGGGCTCTGGTAGACTTCTGGTGGGCCGTCAACAGAGAGACCAGTTGAAAGGCTCATGTGAGATACTAAGTAGAATGAGAATTCTGCACCCCAAAGCTCACATGTTGAAGTCTTAGCTCCTAATGCCTTGGGATGTGACAGGATTTGAAGACAGGGTGTTTAAAGAGGGAATTAAGGTTTAATGAGGGCTTCCCAGGAGGCACTAGTGGTAAAGAATCTGCCTCCCAGTGCAGGAGACAAAAGAGATGCGGGTTGGATCCCTGGGGTGGGAGATCCCTGGAGGAGGGCATGGCCTACTCCAGTATTCCTGCCAAGAGAATTCCATGGATAAAGGAGCCTTGAGGGCTATGGTCCATAGGATCTCCAAGAGTCCTGAGTCGACTGAAATGACAGCATGCATGCACAAGGACACTGTGTGGGCCCTAATTCAATATGGTTGGTCATCTTATAATGTTGTCATTGCTGCTGTTGTTCAGTTGCCCAGTCATGTCCCACTCTGCAACCCCAGGGACTGCAGCACATCACACCTCCCTGTCCCTCACCATCTTATAATAAGAGGTCATCAATTCACAGGAGCACATAGGGTTCAGGATGGGGAACACGTGTATACCTGTGGCGGATTCATGTTGATATATGGCAAAACCAATACAATATTGTAAAGTTAAAAAAAAATAGATAATAGGGAGGGAAGGAAGGAAGAAAGGAAGGAAGAGAAGAAGAAAAAGACATAGAGAGATAATACAGAAAAAAGGAAAAGATGAAACCAGGCAGGGACCAAGTCACAGAGTATTTTGTCAACCCAAGAATTTGATTAATTCTATAGAACACACTTTTAATAAGATAAAAGAGAAAAGAAGAGGAAAATTAACCAGAGATAAAGCATTTGCCTTTAATCATAAGGAAGGCTGCTTTGCCTACTGTGACTTGCACAAAGTGGATGAGAATAGATTCATATATGAATACATTTTTCTGTGCAAAGTGAGAGCAGGGAGGTGGAGTCATTCATGGCTGATGTTCCCAACTTCCTTGAGTAAGTGGGAAGCCAGATAACCCTGGGTGAGAGGAGGGATGGAGAACTGAAATGAATGGTAAAGATGTGGAACAGCTGGTGGCAGATGGAAAAAAGAATTAAAGATAGTTACATATTCAAACCCCTTTTCTTTGATAGTATTAAGATATACAGTGAGTTATAAATTTTCTAAGTCAATATCAATAATGAACAGATAAGGAAAAGCTCTTGTTTATAGTAGAAGGCTAAGAGCTTGTGGAGGGCCTGCTGGGTTGGAAAATGATCACTTTGCAACTATCATGGGAAAGACTGGGGTCAGCTCAGGACCATCCATAGAAGTTAAAGCTAGGAGGAAATTGTGCTGGTGAGCAGGTTATTTGTGTGATCGAAAAATGTCTCTCCGTAGACCACTTACTAATTGTAAGGGAGAAAAGCAAACTGTTATTATTCAGTGGAGAAATCAGGCCAGTTCTTCACCAATTTATAGCACACATGAGGCGGAGACGAACATTGCTCACCTTCAGAAGTGATACCTTGAGAAGGACACAGCATCACTTCTGCATTTTTCTGGCCAAGAATGTATAATCTCATCCTAGTTATGAGGAAATATCATAAAAATAAACTGCTGGATGTTCTATTAATAAAAAGGTAGATTTGGGAGTGTATTCTTCCAAATGTCAATGTTACAAAAGGAAAAAAAAAGGCTGTGGAGGTGTCTCTGAATAAAGCACGCTAAGAAATCATGATAGCAAAAACCAGTACCTGACTCCACACTGGGTTCTGTTTCAGAGGGAACCATTAGGCTCTAACAGACTTTATTAAGTGAATAACAAGACTGGAATCTGGACAGAAGATTAGATAAAAATATCCTATCAATGTGAATTTATGAAGTTGAGAATTGGACTGGGTTATGTAAGTGAATATTGCCAATCAATGAAGCATTTAGGAGTAAAAGATCTTAATGTACATAATTTACTTTCAAATTTCTCAGGAAAATAACCATGCATGTATATACATACATATATATGTGTGTATGTGTATATATATATATGGTAGATATATGGATATCAGTACAGAGAGAGAGAGAAGGGAAAAAAACAACAACCCTCCCCCCAAAAATAAAACAAAAAGAGAGGAGAACACATGAGAAATGATGAAGGAAATGGGTAAACGGATAGCAGGTAAACCCTGTACAGTATATGTGGGTGTTTTCTGTGTTACTTTGGTTAACCTTTTCAAATTTGGAATTATTTCTCCCTCCCAAATGTTTAATTTAGAAGCTTGAGGGTAACCACCGTTAAGAACAGAAGAATAATTATAAATTCCACTAAGGGTCTCTAGATGTAGTAAGGCTTGAGCTGGGTCCCCAAGAAGACAAGGCAGAAAAGGCCTGACTAATTATGACACTAGCTTGTGTTACTTGATGTGCGTGACACAGAATGCAGCCTCCCCCTCCCCCTGAACTCTACTTCCATTCGATACCCTTAATATCACAAGAACACAGGACAAAGGATGCCAGCAAAGCTCATTAAGCAAAGGTATAACATGAAAGTGATGACAGGGCTACCCTAGTGGCTCCGTGGCAAAGAATCCACCTCCCAATGCAGGAGACGTGGGTTTGATCCCTGATCTGAGAAAATCCCACATGCCTCAGAGCAACTCAGCCCATGAGCCACAACTATTGAGCCTGTGCTCGAAAGCCTGGGAGCCACAACTACTGAGCCCACGGGCTACAACTACTGAAACCCAAGCACCCAGAGCCTGTCCTCTGTAACAAGAGAAGCCACCGCAGTGAGAAGCCCACACACCACAGCCAGAGAGCAGCCCCTACTCGCTGCAACTAGAGAAAAGCACGCACAGCGCTTCAGTCGTGTCCGACTGTGTGCGACCCCAGAGATGGCAGCCCAGCAGGCTCCCCCGTCCCTGGGATTCTCCAGGCAAGAACACTGGAGTGGGTTGCCATTTCCTTCTCCAATGCATGCAAGTGAAAAGTGAAAGTGAAGTCGCTTAGTCGTGTCGGACTCTTAGCGACCCCATGGACCACAGCCCACCAGGCTCCTCCACCCATGCAGGCTCCTCCATTCTCCAGGCAAAAGTACTGGAGCGGGGTGCCATTGCCTTCTCCAAATGAAGACCCAGCACAGCCAAAATAAATAAATTTTTAAAAATATTTTAAAAAAGAGAAATGAATGATAAACCTCCATTAAAAAATTAATAAGGTGGCTTCTCCTTTTCTCTATCTCAAGAGACTCTGTTGTGATGAATAATAAACTCAAACTTACAATTTGTGTAAAAGAGAAAGATTCTCATCTAATTAATGCCTTGAAGTAAGTGATTGTAAGTGATGCGAACCGTGTTAAGAGAATTCTTTTTTGGTCACTGAAATATAATCCAGTTTTTCAAGACAGTTTAGCTTATACAATTTTCATTCACCATATATTCACATTAATAGGTGTTTTCCTCAGTGGCTCAAGTTTTAGAGATTTTTCCTCAGTTTTATTCCATAAAATACAGGGAAAGTGTCAATAACACAGAGAAGCATATCAAAACAAAATGTACACTTTGGGATAACTCCAGGATATTTCATGCTTCTTTTATGCTACTGCTGTGTTTTGAGTCCTCTATGAAAACAGATTTTGTTAACATGGTCCTATTTTCTTGTGTTTAGCAAAATATCCAATCTACAACCCTATTTAAAAGGAAAAGTCTAACAAAGAGATTGATCCAACAGTCAACAACCCACTTTCGAGAACCAAATGACAACAATTGTGAAAGTTAACATCCCTCCCCAAAAAAGATGGATAAAAAGTTGGATATTCATGGTGTTCATTTAGTGATCAATTACAAATGTTGAAATACCTGACTTGTTTTTTCAAGATCTTCTTGCTCCCTTCAGCTGAGTGCTTACCTTAACATTATACACATTGACTATTTGATGAATTTTGTTTGCAGTGTTTTGGCGGGAATCTGTTTGGGGAAAGCCTATCTCATCAGTCATGCATACAGATAGATTTTTGCCATTTTCAGGCATCTGTTCTCTCTAGTTCCTGCTCCTCACCAGCATTTTGCTGCCTGGCCACACTGGCATTTTCCACCCTACTTCTGACTTCTCCAAATATCCTCAAGCATGAGGATCTGTGAAACCATCAAAGCCCTCATAGTGAAGCCTTTCTAATATTTTTTATTCATTAAATTTAGGGCTTTAGACTATAATATACATAGCTGTATACTCTGATGCAAATAGACCATTGAGAATTTCCATTGCAAAACTTCAACCCCTAGAAACCACAGAGAGATGTATATACGAACAGCAACTTATGTTGTAAATAGCTTCCTACCTCCTAGATATGAAATCCATTACAGCCAAGTTCTCTTGATTGAAGAAGAAATATATTTCCAAAATGGAACTTGGAAAAAACATACTGTCACTCCAAATCATTTCACTTCTGTTGTAATGACCCCAGGAGACATTAGTGAAGGGATGTGATCATGTGACCAGTTTAGGAATAAGCAGTCCTCCACTGCAACCGTGTTTTCGCTGTCCGCGGTTTGTTATTCGTGGTCAACCACAGTCTGTAAATATTAAATGAAAAATGTCAGAATTAAACAATTCATCAGGCTTAAAATGCATGCCTCTCTGACTGGCTTGATGAAATCTTTTCTTGCCCTGCTCCATCTGGCCAGGAGCATGAATCATTCATTTGTCCAGAGCATCTTTCCCATTAGTCATTTGGTAGCCACTCTGTAGGTATCAGACAGACTGTCTCAGTATGGTGGTGCTTGGTTCAAATGACCCTTATTTTACTTAACAATGGCCCCAAAGTTCAAGGGTAGTGATGCTGACAATTCAGATACTGTAACTGTGCCTAATTTATAACTTTATCATAGGTATGTATGTAGAGGAAAAACCATAGTGTATATAGGACCCAGTTATATCTGCAGTTTCTGGCATCCACCGAAGGTCTTGGAATGCATTCCTCATGCATAAGCTGTGAGGGATGGGGACAGCTGTATACCAGCTACAACTTTGAATTCTGTCTCTAGGTATGATGTACGTGTTGAATAACAGCCTGAAGAGATGGGAAGGCGACAGAGACAGGGGATCCCGTTTTGCATTTTGGCTTCTGCTGGTTTTCAGGTAGGTTACTTACAGTGGAAAGAGAAAATATACCTATCTCTCTATAAACTGTCAGGTTTATTTAGCCAAGCTTACAGAATTTTAAAGAGAAGGCTACTTAGTACAGGAGCTAATTTAATATGTCTCAGTATGGCTTGGGCTTCCCTGATGGTTCAGCAGGTAAAGAATCCTCCTGCCAATGCAGGAGACACAGGAGACATGGGTTTTATCCCTGGGTCTGGAAGATCATCTGGAGGAGGAAAATGGCAACCACTTCAGTATTCTTGCCTGGAAAAGGGTCACAAAGAGTCAGACATGACCAAACGACTACGAAGGAATGCAAGTATGGCTCTGTGCTAGTGGGACAAATTCAGGGAACATTCTCAGTACAAGCGAGGACCTGCCAGAACCAGGAAACCACCAAACTCTGTCACACAACAGAACATTTATGCCTGGGCTTTGTATTTCCATCCTGAAAGACAAAACACTCCTAATATATGCTTTCTCTTTTGAGGGGGTTTCATGTATGTATGGCTGTAATGGTTCTTGATGCAATTTGTGTGTGTTAGTCGCTCAGTTGTGTCCAAGTCTTTGTGACCCCATGGACTGTAGCCTACCAGGCTTCTCTGTCCATGAAATTCTCCAGGCACGAATACTGGAGTGGGTTGCGATTTCCTTCTCCAGGGAATCTTCCCAACCCAGGGATTGAATCCAGGTCTTCTACATTGCAGGCGAATGCTTTACCATCTGAGCTACTAGGGAAGCCTTGAAGCATTTTGACCATCAACAAATTCACATCTGGGAGGAGAAACAAGAATCAGGTCTCACTATCTAGGCTCATTCCAAGAGACCCAGGAATGCATTTCCTCATAATGCCCTCCCTGATTCTTGAGGGGATTTGAGCCTGAGTTCAGGCTGAGAACTATGATCACCAAACCATTTCCCCTCTAGCCAAGTTTTTGCTGGAGCTTATACAAAAAGACTACAGTCTAGGCACTGTAAGGCAATTACTTAATTGCTCATTATTACTGCTTAAAGTGTTTATGCATTTAAACTACTAAGAAGACATAGCTCTCTCTAACCTCTCTCTCTCTAAAATGTCAGTTCTTTCTAACAAATACCAAGCCGTGCTTATTATGAAATAATGAAAAACAGATTTTCTAAAAACCTCAATAACTCTCCTCTTGAGGTTCTTTATTTGGTTTAAATAGCTGGTTAGCATCAGTTAATTTGAAAAACTATGGAAAATTTTCAGAGGAAAAATCCACCCCCTCTTAAAGCAGCATTCAAGAATAACTTTTAAACATAAAACAAATTATTTCAGTGCTCCTCCTGTCAAAAAGTCAAAACCACTATTATGATGTTTCTTAGATTTTATTTTTCCTATATGCCAAGCACAGCTGAAAAACAAATGATGACCCTTTAAGAGAATTCTCCATGAAAATGGCTCTTAAAATTATTTGTGAACCTGAGCATTCTAAGAAGTAAAAAAAAAAAAAAAAAAAGTCTCATAAAGGAGCTACAGGCATAGGAAAGGCTACTATTGGGGGAAATATCTTAAAGCAATAAAAGCAGGCACATTAATTTAAATTTAAAATATGTGATATTTTGGGCAAGAAGAAAAGCTTGGTAGAAAGAAAATGTTATAGATATTCAGAATTATATAAATTATCATGAATATACTAAGTAAATTTTCACTGTGATGACTTCAATGACATATAAAACTTTTAAAACAAATGTGTTATACTTATTGATATTAATGATATAATTAAACATATTGGATAGCAAGAAGATCAAACTAGTCAGTCTTAAAGGAAATCAACCCTGAATCCTCACTGGAAGCACTGATGCTAAAGTTGAAGCTCTATTACTTTGGTCATCTGATGTGAAGAGTTGAATCATTGGAAAAGACCCTGATGTTGGGGACAGATTGAAGGCAGAAGGAGAAAAGGGCAACAGAGGATGAGATGGTTGGATGGCATCACCAATTCAACGGACATGAGTTTGGGAAACTCGGGGGGGATGATGAAGGACAGGAAAGCCTGGTGTGCTGCAGTCCACAGGGTCCCGAAGAGTCAGACATGAATTAGCGACTGAAAAACAACAACAAAATCGAACATATACAGACTTATATGTAGTTTTATGGTAGTAATAAATCATGTTAAAATTGGAAAGAAGGGGAAAAAAAAGGTTTCTCAACTTGGTAAAGAATATCTACAAAAAACCTACAGTTAACATCACATTTAATGGAAAGAAAATAGAATCTTTCCTGCTAATACCAGAAGCAAGGCAAGGATGTTCCCTCACCATTTTTTCAGCATTCTATTGTAAGTCCTAGCTAATGCAAAAAAAGACAAGAAAAGGAAATAAAAGTATACATATTGAGAAGTAAGACATAAAATTGTCTTTATTCACCGATGACATGATTACTTATGCAGAAAATCTGGAAGAATCAACCAAAAACTCGTGGAACTAATAAGTGATTATAGCAGTATTGCAGAACATAAGGTTAACATACACAAGTCAGTTGCTTTCCTATATACAGCAATAAACAACTGGAATTTGAAATAAAAAACAATAACTTGTTTGATAAAGTGTAGTGAACTTAATTCCATTTATGTCCTTTTGCCTTCATCAATTTATAATTGTCTTAAATATTTTCCCTACAAACATTGAGAACCACACAAGGCAGTGTTATAATTTTTGCTTCAACAATCAAACATAATTTAGAAAATAAGAGGAGAAGAAAATAAACTTTAGCCTTACTTTTGCTCTTTCTATTGTTCCTTCTTTTTGGTAAAGCTCATTTCTTTTCTATTTAGAGAATTTCTTTTAGTCATTTTTTTTTTAGGATAGATCTCCCCGTGACAAATGCTCTTTGTTTTCCTTCATCTGAGAATGTCTAAATTTCCCCTTATACTGAAGAATATTTTTGCTGCATAGAATTCTAGGTCAATTGTTTTTTAATTACTTTCAAGATTCTAAAGTTAATAAAAATTACTACTCCTCTCCGCTAAAGGTTCATTAGGTATTCATGTGTCAGAATGTACTTTTCTTTTTTCCCCCTGAAATTTTCTTGATGTTTCCTCCATTCACTTCCTTCCTACATTCATTTCCTTCCAGCATTTCCCACTGAACTGTAGTTTCCTTGAGGAGAATAGGTCTCTTACGTAATTCATCTGGATTTCTCAAAGAGTTTAATTCGGCATCTCTCACACACCATTTGTTCAATAAAGTGTTGTTAAATTCTAGCCATGGGAATGCTGTATCAGTGTTTCAGTTATCTTTTTCCATCAGTGCACTAAACAGCTTCTTAGTAAACTAATTGAACCGATGGATCTTCTTTAGCTTCCCAAGTCACAAACAGGGAATCATTTAAGAGATAGACTTGCTGAAAACATCTCCAGGGTTTATGTTGCTATAGAAACAGGGAAAATTCCTTATCACTTGCCATAATTGATAACCAACTTTAGGGATTATACAAACACAGCTATCAACTAACTCATACTCACAACCACCTACAGAGAATTCCACTGGATGGGAAAACATCAATTACCTGGAGTCTAGAAGGTAGAAAAGTTTCCAGTAAACAAATTGGGTATTAGTTCTAATTAAAAAAATTTTTTTGACGAAATAGGGTGGCTAAAATAGAATCCAGAGAATTGCAAAATAATGTCTTTTAATGAAAATTTTGTAACAGTAAAATGGGCTGCCCTAAATTATAGTAAAGCATTATTGTTTGAAGCCAATGGAATCAAAATACATGGTGAATTTTCACACCTTATCGTGTGGCTGACACTGTACAGATACTACATTCATTGTCTTGAGGGCTATAATGTTCACTGGAGACAGAGGATCCCTGCATTCAACAGCTTACAATTCTAGGCAACTAATGTCTTTTCAGCACCCTGCAGACATTAGGCAACTCTGAATTGTGAAAGAGAACATGCCCTCATCCCACAAGAAACTCTTTCCAATGCTGTCTCCCTTAGCAGTCACCCTGCTTCCATTATACTCATACGGCTTTTTTCCCCCATATTCTGTCTTTCCTTCTTCTCTTCCATTTTCCTTCTACAAAGGCTGTGTTGGAATAGAAGTAGATATGCTTAAGTGGCCACTCCATATTTATACCATCTTCTTCTGGCTGGCTGGGTCTTTATTATGGCTCATGGCTTCTCTAGCTGTGTTGTGTGGACTCTAGAGTGTTGGCTCAGTAATTGCAGCCTGAGGGCTTATGTTAACACTTGCCCCATGGCATGGGGATCTTAGTTCTCCAGCCAGGGATTGAACCCACATCCCCTGCACTGGAAGGTGGATTCTTAACAACTAGATCTTCCTCAGTGATCAATGCAAAGAAATAGAGGAAAACAACAGAATGGGAAAGACTAGAGATCTCTATATGAAAAGTAGAAATACCAAAGGAACATTTCATGCAAAGATGGGCTTGATAAAAGACAGAAATGGTATGGTCCTAACAGAAGCAGAGGATATTAAGAAGAGATGGCAAGAATACACAGAAGAACTGTACAAAAATATCTTCACTACTCAGATAATCATGGTGGTGTGATCACTCACCTAGAGCCAGACATCCTGGAATGTGAAGTCAAGTGGGCCTTAGAAAGCATCACTACGAACAAAGCTAGTGGAGGTGATGGAATGCCAGTTGAGCTATTTCAAATCCTGGAAGATAATGCTGTGAAAGTGCTGCACTCAACATGCCAGCAAATTTGGAAAACTCAGCAGTGGCCACAGGACTGGAAAAGGTCAGTTTTCATTCCAATCCCAAATAAAGGCAATGCCAAAGAATGCTCAAACTACCACACAATTGCACTCATCTCACACGCTAGTAAAGTAATGCTCAAAATTCTCCAAGCCAGGCTTCAGCAATATGTGAACCGTGAAATTCCAGATGTTTAAGCTTGTTTTAGAAAAGACAGAGGAACCAGAGATCAAATTGCCAACATCCACTGGATCACGGGAAAAGCAAGAGAGTTCCAGAAAAACATCTATTTCTGCTTTATTGACTATGCCAAAGCCTTTGACTGTGTGGATCACAATAACCTGTGGAAAATTCTGAAAGAGATGGGAATACCAGACAACCTGACCTGCCTCTTGAGAAATCTATATGCAGGTCAGGAAGCAACAGTTAGAACTGGACATGGAACAACAGACTGGTTCCAAATAGGAAAAGGAGTATGTCAAGGCTGTATATTGTTACCCTGCTTATTTAACTTATATGCAGAGTACATCATGAGAAACGCTGGCCTGGAAGAAGCACAAGCTGGCATCAAGATTGCCAGGAGAAATATCAATAACCTCAGCTATGCAGATGACACCACCCTCATGGCAGAAGGTGAAGAGGAACTAAAAAGCCTCTTGATGAAAGTGAAAGAGGAGAGTGAAAAAGTGGGCTTAAAGCTCAACATTCAGAAAACGAAGATCATGGCATCTGGTCCCATCACTTCATGGCAAATAGATGGGTAAACAGTGGAAACAGTGTCAGACTTTAAATTTTTGGGCTCTAAAATCACTGAAGATGGTGATTGCAGCCATGAAATTAAAAGATGCTTACTCCTTGGAAGGAAAGTTATGACCAACCTAGATAGCATATTCAAAAGCAGAGACATTACTTTGCCAACAAAGGTCCGTCTAGTCAAGGCTATGGTTTTTCCAATGGTCATGTATGGATGTGAGAGTTGGACTGTGAAGAAAGCTGAGCACTGAAGAATTGATGCTTTTGAACTGTGGTGTTGAGAAGACTCTTGAGAGTCCCTTGGACTGCAAGGAGATCCAACCAGTTCATTCAAAAGGAGATCAGTCCTGGGTGTTCTTTGTAAGGACTGATGCTAAAGTGGAAACTGCAGTACTTTGGCCACCTCATGTGAAGAGTTGACTCATTGGAAAAGACCCTGATGCTGGGAGGGATTAGGGGTAGGAGGAGAAGGGGACGACAGAGGATGAGATGGCTGGATGGCATCACCGACTTGATGGACATGAGTTTGGTTGATCTCCGGGAGTTGGTAATGGACAGGGAGGCCTGGCGTGCTGTGATTCATGGGGTCACAAAGAGTCAGACACGACTGAGCGACTGAACTGAACTGAGACTACCAGGGAAGTGAAATGAAAGTCACTCAGTCGTGTCTGACTCTCTGCGACCCCAGTGAATTCTACAGGCCAGAACACTGGAGCGGGTAGACTTTCTCTTCTCCAGGGATCTTCCCAACCCAGAAGTCAAACCCAGGTCTCCTGCATTGCAGGTGGATTCTTTACCAGCTGAGCCACAAGGGAAGCAGACCACCCGGAAGGTCCTATGTTTTCTTCTTACTGATACCTTACTTTACCATCTTCAACAGGTAGAGGGTGTTTGCACATTTGCTGCAGTGAATTACAAGCAGCTTGGGTACAGGGGTTAAGTCTTCACCAGTGACCCAATAGCAATGACTTGTAACTACTGAGTGTATAAATGAACATGTGAATGAACTCCATGGAAAAGAAAATTATCTCAGAATGACATTTATTCACAGGCTAACATTTCTCATTTCAAGTGAAGGAGAACCAAAAGCAAATCCACTAGGATTTTGACTGTCGGGTTTAACTCTCTTTCTGTTACTTTTGGTAGAGTTGTCCTTTCTCCTGTGTTGTTCACTGACTCCCTCCTGGGTAAAGTGGAGTCCACAAGACAGCACAGCAATTTCAAGACAAGCAAATCAAAACAGGAGCACTTAGGCTTCGGAGTAAAATGCTGTTGATGGATTTGTTTTCATATTGCTCATCCATGGGCACTTATTTCTCCCAGGAAAAGCCTACTATGAGGAGAACAAAGCTCTTGACCTGGAAGAATGTCTTGATTACTTTCCAGAGGGTTCATTCTGGGACCATGTTGGGCTCTGTGGTAAGAGCACCAGTGAGGAGCTGGATGCATCTCTCACCAGGGAGCAGGATTAGTACTGTATCTCCTGGTGGCCGGGGAGATTCTTCTCCAGATCTAGTTCCAACTCACTTCCCAATGGGCAGGTCAAGGAAAGTGAGCCTTTAGCTTGGTGGTGCTGTGCTAGGCAACAGCACATTGTCTAAGGCCCCAGAATTACCTGCTCTCTTGTTCTTGTGTCTGTGTTTACTCTCCATGGGGAGCATTTTATTTTAGGAATAGAAATGACAAACAGGTAGTTTATGTCATTCTCAGAAAAGTATGTATTTCAGAAGCCCAAGTCATTCAGGAGCCAACATTTTGGGGGAAACCCCAAGACGCAATGGTTCCCCAAGGAACTGACCTTGAGCTGAAGCAGTACTAACCACAGAAGGAGGGGGCTGAGGTAGCTTGTATGCAAGATGGGAAGTAGAAGGATGCGTGGGCTGTGCCCAATGCATGAGTGAAGAATCAAAGTGTAAAAGAACTTTATTGGGAAAGTTATCTGTTTGCCAAGCTTCTGGATAACACTCGCTTTTCACTCAACTCTGGCCCTAATGTGAGATACTAAGTGAAATAACAAGCATTTACAGGGAAAATTCCAAAAGCCACGTTGGGCTGTAGGTAAGACTCACAGGAGCTAGAGGTGCCTCTGAAACACATTTCTAAAACTTCCTGTAGGAATGCTGTAGATGCTAGTCTCCAAAAGAAGAATCTGGAATCTGGGAAAGGAAACCCCACCTTTCTGCTCCCAGGATATAAAACTTTTAATGTCACTATTCACTTCTTCATGGAACATTTCACCTGGCTGCCTGTTAGGTTCAAACGTTGCCTTGGTCCTAAAGGTGCTATTTAACCAGCATTCTGACAAAGATGCTACCAGTGTTTCTATTTTCTTCTTGATAATATTTGTATTTGGCTGTTAGTTATACTTATCAGTAACAATTGAGATCATTCCCAGCTTGTGTAGAAGGTACAGTTCTCACGTGCATTTGACTGAACAGCGGGGTCAGCTGTACCATAAGCTGAAGTGTAAAATGTGGAGGAGGTGTGTGTTTTATGTAACCAGCCTCCAGTGCTGTCTCCATCTTAGGGAAGTATGAAGGACTGTGTGCCCCTGCCTGTTGTCATCTGACTTAAGCCAATGGGATAAACATTTCCAAGCCAGGGCATGTAAAGAATGATCCTTGAGGGCTTCCCTGGTGGCTCAGTGGTAAAGAATCTGCCTGCCAGTGCAAGACACATGGGTGGATCCCTGATCCAGGAAGATCCCACATGCTCCAGGGCAACTAAACCTGGGCGCCACAACTATTGAACCAGCGCTCAAGAGCCCAGGAGCTGCACCTTGTGAGCCCACGTGCTGCAACTACTGAAGCCCAAGTGCCCTAGAGTCCGTGCTCCTCAACAAGAGAAGGCACCACAGTGAGAAGCCCAAGCACTGCAGCCAGAGAGTAGCCTCTGCTCGCCACCGACTGGAGAAAAGCCTGTGCAGCAATGAAGACCCAGCACAGCCAAAAATAAATAAATAATTTTTTAAAGAAAATAATCCTCTTTGATTTCTCTCTCTCATCCGTATCCAACCCTCCTACAAGTTCTGTCAATCTTCAATGCATGAACCAAACACCACCTCTCCTCTCCACTGTTCTGGTCATAATAGCATCATTACCCTGGACAACTAGCTTTCACTTTCACTCCTATAGCCCAGTCTCCACAGAGGAGGCTAAGTGATCATTTTAGCAAATATGACTATGTCATTGCCTTCCTCAGGACATCCCATAGCTTTGATCACATCATAATAAAACCCAGAATCTTCACCACACCTGTGAGGCTCCACATGATCTGGTCCTTTTACTTCTGTCTGAGCTCATTTCCCAACATTCTGCAACCCACTCACTCTACAAATCACATCGGCATGTCCTTCAAAATCCAAGCTCCCTGCTCTTTTAATGCTGTGGCTTGGCAATTTGTTAGCCTTGTTTCCATCTTGTGCTAGGATTAATGTTTTAACCCAAAGATATGGTCTTTACTCCCATGGTCTAGTCCTTTGGGGTTTTGATGGTTGGATGGCATCATCAACTCAATGGACATGAGTCTGAGCAAGCTCTGGGAGATGGTGAAGGACAGGGAAGCCTGGCGTGCCGCAGTCCACGGGGTCACAAAGAGTTAGACACGACTGAGCAACTGAACAACAACCCAGGGTACTGTCTACGTTTCTCTATCTTCCTAAGATTCAGAAGCCTCTACACCCCTGTGATGGCAGTTGCTGAAATACCTTTTCAGTTCTTTTAACTCTCCAGCTATTTCCTCCCCTTGGATCCTTGTAATCTTAACCGTATCCAGACCAAGAGTCAGCAAAGATTTAAGGGTGTTTACATGCAAATTCGGAAGCTTCCTGCATGGTTCTCCTTCCTAGAATCACTTCTCTCCTCTCTCAATCAGCTTCTAGTAACTCTGACAGTCTCAGTCTCCATCTTCTGACTCCTCAGGCCAATAGGACCCTGGTTTTCTGCTTGAACTCTATCTTCATTGCTCCCCAAGAACTGGGAAATGCCCCATGGGGCAAGGATGCATAAAATAAGAATCAGTGTAATGACCTTGTAATGGTGGATTCCCCTCCAATTTCTTCTTCTTCTGACCATTCTTCATTGCCTCAGATAGTTGCTTTTTATATTTTATTTGGCTTTTACAGTTGTTATTTTCTAGTTCAAACTGATAAAATCAACTCTGACATAAAGGAAGCTGCTCACCTAATAAGGGTTGAAGTGCACTGTTCTGATTTTCCCCATCTGTCCATAGCTATCCCATTTTTTACAGGACAGTTCCCAAAATGGCTTTTATTATATACTCTCTGCATCTTTAAGGAGGGACCTCTCAATAAATTTTCATTATCTGGCATGCTTCTGGGAGAGTTGTTTTCCATCAAAGTCCTAATCATGGGCTGAAGATTTCATAATATCCAGATCTCATTACTCGCCCGTTGCTCTCTCTGCTTCAGCCAAGCAGGCTCCTTGTAATTCATCAAACATGATGGCGTTTTTCTCACACAAGGCTTTTGAACTTCAGAGTCCACTTTCCCGAGACAAGCTTCCAATGGTAATTCATGTGTCTCACTTCCTCTAGGCCTTCCCCCAATGTCACCTTCCCAGGGTGGCTTCTTTCACCCCATCTTTAAATCACCACCCCGTCATCATTCCCTATTTCTTTCATGTCCATGACATGTATCGCCATCAGACATACTATATGCTATACTGACTCACCTTATTTATCTTATCTGTATTCCCATGAGCAGGTAAATTCACTAAAGACAGGGATTTGGGCTCTTTTGCTCACTGCTCTTCCCTAGTCTGGTTTCCCCCTGGAGCAGAGTATTTGTGAATAGACTGCTGCTGCTGCTGCTGCTGCTAAGTCGCTTTAGTTGTGTCCGACTCTGTGCAACCCCATAGACGGCAGCCCACCAGGCTCCACTGTCCCTAGGATTCTCCAGGCAAGAACACTGGAATGGGTTGCCATCTCCTTCTTCAGTGCATGAAAGTGAGAAGTGAAAGTGAAGTCGCTCAGTCGTGTCCGACTCTTAGCGATCCCATGGACTGCAGCCCACCAGGCTCCTCCATCCATGGGAGTTTCCAGGCAAGAGTGCTGGAGTGGGGTGCCATTGCCTTCTCCGGTGAATAAACTAGTGGAGTCTAAGTCAGATGAGTGAGCCTATATTCCTCTGTTAGATTTCTTTGCACTTTGGTCACTGATCTGCTAACACTTTTATCACCCATTTTTCTAGTACTTTTATAAGCAATTATGATCAAACCATCTCCTTTTTATACAGATCAAGTTTGTCCTCCAAGAGTTCAAGGCTCCCATAAAATAAGTAGCTCTTTAGTTTCATTTCCTGGTGTTTCCCCTGTCAGTATCCTCTTAGGAAAATATTTTGTTTCTGTAGTGAGTCAAAGTAAGCTTTCATGAAGTAGCAGGACCAGATCAACATGAAATGCAAACTGATATCAACTCTGCGGACAACAGAAAAAAAGCAGGTTTAAATGCATTGACCTAAAAATGCAGCAGTGAAAAGTCCTGATAGAAGAGCCAGGTCATTTGCATTCATATCCCAACTCTTCTACCTCTGAGCTCTATGACCCTGGGGAGTTAATTACGTCTTTTTGGGTCTTCAGTTTCCTCATCTGCAAAATGGAAGTAGTACCTGTAATTATACCTACTTCACAAGGTTGTCTTCTGGCTTTCATTCATATAAAATACTGAGAACAGTGTCAGACACATGGAGAGCACTAAATACCCAGCAGCAGATACTGAAGCGCCTCGTAGGTGAGCCTGGAGATGGGGGCAGAGGAAGGTGGGTAGGTGACTGATTCAGCTTTCCCAGGTAGCAGAAAGAGTCCCTTCTAGAAGCTACCCAGCTCTGCCTGCTGCCTCGGGAGAGAGTTTTGTAAGGAAAACCCTTTCAGCAGAATTAAACTGAAGCAGAGAGAAGCAAAGAAAGCCTTAAAGATCAGATGTACAGGAGAAATTGGTGAAATCTTTCAGAGGATCACAAGACCTACAGTAAATTGTCCCACACTGAGGAAAAAAGTGGAGGAAACAGTCTAGACATGGAAAAAAAGTCAAGGTTCTCAATCCGAGAAGCTCTGCACATCTTCAAGTGCTAATGATGTTCCCAAATGATACACAAATAGTGATAATCTCAGTTACATCCAGATAGTGAATGATTTCTGAGGAAACAAACAGAAGACATGGCAATCTGAAAAGAAGGTTATTGCGAAGGTGAAAGTGTGATGACGAGTCAGTCAAGGGCCAATGGGTGTCCGTGAATTCTCTGAAGGCAAGAGTGAGTGAGATGGAAGTTGTGCATGGAAATTGGTGAGGTCAATTCAAGGTCAAAAAAACAAAGCCACCCCAGAAAGCTTAAGGCATGATTAGAAAACCCTAATTATTTGAGAACCAGAATAAATAAAAAGAGGAGATTAATTTAATGGATTACTACAGCCCTAGGCTCCTGGTAAATATTGGATTGGACCAAAATTTCGTTCAGATTTTTCCATAACATCTTACGGAAAAGTCCAAATGAACTTTTTGGCCAGCTCAACATATACTTTTAATTTTCCCTCTCAATCCACAGTTCCCCTGACCCTTTCCTTCCCAGTTTGCCACTTCCCTCTTCTCTTCAATCTGCAAGGTCTTCATGCTGCTTCATTTCTCTGCAGAGCACCCTGCTGACACCCAGGACAGTTCCATGGGGTTTCTTTTCCCTGGTCCCCCTCCCAGGATCCCAGTTGGAAAACTGGAGGGCGGTAGCAGATAAGTGAGTATCTAAGAGGCCACATGCTTTTAACCTTATAGCTTAAACACGTGTGCTAGTGCTTGGGAATGACCTTGAATGATGACAATCTATACAACATGAAAATCAGCATAAAAAAATAAAATGAGGTCTTCCTGAGTGAGACTGACAGGCCCTCAAGTAAGGCCACAAGGGCACCTCTGTGATAAGACCAGCCAAACAGAGGCAAGCCCGAGCATTTTGGTATTTAACTATGCTTCTTCAGGGAGTATGTGTTAGTAATCCATCTCCTTGGAATTTCTGACTCGCTCTGTTTGTTTCTTTGTTTGTTTTCAGCATATTTTATAAAGCAAACTTTAATAGCTCTATTTCATATCCTAATAGTAGTTCTACAAAATACGTACTCTCTGTTTTTTTTTTTTAATTTGTGCTTTATATTGGAGAAGAGTTGATTAACAACTCAACCAACATTAATTAACAATGTGTTAGTTTCAGGTGTACATCAAAATGATTCAGTTATATGTATACAGGGATCTATTCTTTTTCAAATTCTTTTCCCATTTAGGTAGCTCCAGAATATTGAGTAGAGTTCCTTGTGCTCTACAGTAGGTGCTTGTTGGTTATCTATCTCAAATATAGTATAATTATTATCCAAGTGGCAGTTGTTTTCACAGATGTGGGAATGCCATACTTTATTGGGAGAAATCTAGAAGGTTTCTAACGGGATGTCTCTGTATTTTTTGTATAACTGACTATTTCTTGAATTAGGAAGGTTCATTTAATGTATATGGAGTTCAGGTTTAATTGCAACATATAAGGCTTCATTACCCTACGTGCACTGCATAACATATAGAGATGGAGAAGCTTCCCAGGTGGCTCAGTGGTAAAGAAACCACCTGCCAATGCAGGAGACGAGGGTTCGATCCCCAAGTCAGGAAGATCCCCTGGAGAATAACCACTCCAGTATTCTTGCCTAGAGAATCCCAAGGACAGAGGAGCCTGGCAGCCACAGTCCATGGGGTCGCAGAGTCAGGCACAACTGAGCGACTAAACAACAACACAGAGATGGAGCTTGGGCAGGACAACCCAGAGTCACACAGCCCTTAGGTTATGGAGGCAGACATCACAGGTGTCTGGACTCCTGTCCAGGGTGCTGTCAGCTGTGCAGACACAAACCTCTTGGTCTTCCGAGGACTCCCTATGTGCCTGCATCACCCTTTCTTGCCATGTCCAGTTGACAGATTTGATTCATACCAGGGTGCCCTCTCCTAACAAATGCTGACTAACTGCCAGGGGCGGGACTGGATTTGCTTTATGCCCCCTCAGAAACAGGATCAAGGACACTATTTCCTTATCATTTCCTCACAGTCAAGCCTTGCCTCCCTCCCCACACCAGCACAAATTCTCCCTGACATGTGCTTTTTCCTTCACACTCAGGTCACATCATTTTCACTCCATAAGCAGAGGGCTTGTAGTAATAAAACTTCAAGTCGCACAAAAACATGCTTGGAAACTGTCACTGTTCTGTAACATCTGGTGCACACATCTGCCTGAAATTTCTCTTCTAGAAATTAGAGCCCATCATGGCTTCTCTCTCTAATTCTGAATTCCTGAAGGATCTACAAATGACAGAACCAAAGTAATTCCCACGACAAATGGCCAGTGTGACAGAGCTTGAAACATTCTTGGCTTATGTGTATGCTTCATTTCATGCCTCTTCGCAGAATCATTGCTATCATGATTCTTGCAAGTTTTTGACAATCAATTAGCCAGGAGACATTTTTGGAGTGTCCTCCTGTTCAACCTAAGTTTCAAGAATAGGGTCAGAAATACTAGGTTTTATCTGGAGAAGACGACATGTGCCCTCCTTGCCCCTTGTGACATTCAGACACTCACCCCATGACCAGAGAATTCACCCCTCGACTCTGCTTGGCCACAGCATTTGAGCAGATAAAAGTCAAGGTCTGATTTCCTTAGTTTTAGTATACATTATGCCCTGGCTCTCAGGGGCTCTTCTGATAATAGAGAGAATCTTCTCATGGCCAAAATGATTCTGCCACCTAAAATACCGTGACACCACCACAACCACCATGGTTCTTTACAATTTGCTCTGTTGGAATGTAGAGTCTGAAAACCTATCAGTGAAGCTTTCCTGCTCCATTGGTCTTTCTTACACTTTAAATAGAACTTCTGCCCGTGCACATTTCTGTAGTATCATACTTAGGTCATGTGGAAAATATTGATACATCAAGTTCAGCACATTTTCCTAACAATGACACATTTTATTAGAAAATATTTAAAAATCACATTTATTAATATCACCATCAATCTTATCAACAAAGTCTTTTAAGTGTTGGGAAGTGATCCAGCTTATAGGGTCGGATACATATTCTACAAAATTCTAATGTTAGCACTGGCAACAAAGATGGTCAGTTTATTTTCTCAGAATGACAGGCTTGCTTTGTTCATTCTTCAGGAAATATCTGCCAAATATTCAAATCTGAATAATCCTAGTTTGTCAGTCACTCTTTCAGGTAATGATGGTGTTTCATGGAAGAAAAAAATTTTTTAGTTCAGCTTGCAAATCAAATAACTGCACAAGTGCTTTTCTTCAAGACCAGCATCCTCAAATTATGACCAGGAGAGCCTAAATCTAGATTTAAGCTTATTGGAGTAAATAAAGACTAATTGGAACACAACCAGGAAAAAACATTGCTCTGTTGGAAAGACTGAAGAGAGCATAGCCTATGCAGGAGTGATAAGAGGATGATTAGCGACTCGATGGACATGAGTTTGAGTGAACTCTGGGAGATGGTGATGGACAGGAAGGTCTGGCGTGCTGTGATTCATAGGGTCGCAAAGAGTCAGACACGACTGAGCGACTGAACTGAACTGAACTGAAAGGCAGTGAGAATGAGAGGCGCTGGGAGGTTGGGGCAAGTGACATTAAAGCTGAATGTCTTTGGACTAGCTTATTCAGCTCTAACCTTACTTGTCATTAGCTTCCACTTGAACATACCCTTTGGGTCACATAATGACTGTTTCCAGCCTGGTCCAAATGCTGGTTCCTAGGAAGTGGTTCTCTCTTCCTCTCTGCCCTTCTGCTTATGAACAAGCTTTGTTTTATTTTTTAAATACTGATTTTATTGAAGTATAGTTGATTCACAACATAGTGTTAATTTCTGCTGTACAGAAAAGTGACTCAGTTATAAATATATGTATATATATTTCATATTCTTTTCCATTATGGTTTATCATAGCGTATTGAATATAGTTCCCCATGCTATTCTGTAAGGCCTTATTGTTTACCCATTCTATATATAATAGCTTTGTATCTGTTCCTCCCAAACTTCCAATCCTTCTCTCTCCCATTCCTCTTCACCCCTGGCAAGGCAAGTCTGTTCTCTATGTCTGTGAGTCTTGGACAAGCTTTCTTAATGAGACTTCCAGCCTCATAGAGCATCTTTAAGAATCTGCATGCCAATCATCTTCTCTGGATCCCGCCAGATGCCCCTAAAATAGACCCCTGACCAAACCATGCCCCTCTCCCCTCACAGGCTGAGGACTACGATGGCTGTGACAGTAAGAGGCTAATTAGCACATCAGCAGCAGCAATGTAGCCTTCCCTGTGCACTCACAGTGTGTTTTGTGCTCCAGAAATTTCTCCACAGCAATGTTACAGGCTGTTCTTTTTTACCCTGAGAGGTGAAAACAAAATAGGAACTAAAATTGGAGTGTGCAAAGCCATCTGGATCAGATGTGGCACAAATGAGATAGCCTAGAAACTTTTCCATTCCCTGTTATAAAAAGAGCTGCCCAGGGCCAAGATAACAAACTCTGTCCAAGTGGATGGAGGTGACAAAGGCGACAGGCCATTTTAATTTCCCTGTCAAAAAGCCCTCCCCTGAAAAACCTAAAAGCACTGGGCACATTCCTTCTCCTCGTTCTGCATCACGTCATCGGGGAAGTCACAGCGAAAATTCTCTGGTTTCTCTCTAAGAGTTGCTCTGGAAGAATCCTTCAAATGCACTTCTATGTGTTTTTCTTCTTTAACAACTAAGAACCTGAACATTCAATAGCACAATATTTCACTTCCAGGCTCCTGAAACCACTTCCAGGCTCTTGACATTATGGGAAAAACACAGAATTTAAAAAGACATGATCTGGGTTCAAGTCCCAGACCGGCTACTTCTAGCTGTTTGTTCTGGGTAAACTGCTTTCACCACCCGTGTTTCTTCATTTGCAAAATGAAGCATCATGTTTCATTGTTGTTGGAGCATCATGCTCCAACACCTGCCTTCCTGACCCTAAGAACCATAAAATAAAGCACGTGGAAGTACTGATACTTTCACCTATGCCATATGTAAGTTGATCCCTATTATTTTAATTAGAAAGGTGTAATATTTCTGACTTTAAAATTACATATGCTTATTCTAAAAATTTCCAGAAAATACAGGAATACAGAGAAGAGAGTGGAAAATGTTTCTGTTTTCCAAAGAGATAACCTTATGATAACTATTAACATTTTTAAAATTTTACCTCCAGACTGTCTTTGTGCACACAATCCCATTTTACAAAATAACTGGGGCTTCCCTGGTGTCTCAAACAGTAATGAATCTGCTTGCAATGTAGGAAACTAGGGTTTGATCCCTGGGTCAGGAAGATCCCCTGGAGAAGGAATGGCAACCCACTCCAGTATTCTTGCCTGGAGAGTCCCATGGATAGAGGAGCCTGGTGGGCTACAGTCCACGGGGTCACAAAGAATCTGACAGCACTGAGTGACTAAAACTTTAACTTTTCATAAGACCATACTAATTACCTGTAAAATGAAAATTTTATTTAATGTCATGTGAATCAATGTGAATTGTTATTATTTTTACTATAACAACACAAGTAGCCTAGATGAAAAAGTTGAAGGAAGCACAAATAGAATCAGCATATGGTATTGCTCAGCTGTGTCAAAGTGAATTATTCATAAGCATTTGTCAGAAATATCCAAGGTTACCGAGCTATTCTGGAACAACAGGGTACAAATTCTGAGGCTGAGATGGCTATATGTTCTATGAAACCTGTTTCCTTTTCCTCGTGGGCACAGAGCAAAGCTGTATTTGTATCACATGGGGTCGGTCATGTGACTGAGTTCTAACCAATAGGACAGGAGTAGAAAGACACACATCAATTGCAGATGGAAGTTGTGAGGGAGAGGGTGTGTCTTCACTCTAGAAGCTTTTCTTCTCTGCCAGCTGCATGGAAAGAGCCTAAAAACTTGGTCCTGGACTGACCATGATGTAGACCGCCTGCCAAGCATGTACTGGACTTGACATCAGTAAGAAATAAACTTCTACTCAGCTACTGAATCTCAGCCATTTACTTCACAGCTGCTAGCTTTACCTACTGCAATCAGTGAAACCGTTAACTTTATTTGAAGTTACGAGAATAGATGGAAACTTGCAGTAGATCTAGAACTTTCCTTCAATGGAGGCAGAGCTGAAACTCACTGAGTTTTCATTTCAGAAGTACAGAGAAAGAATTACCCTTTCTCACTTATTTGGAACAAGTAAATCTTCACCCACTCCCTCATTAAAAATTCTTCAATGGCTGTTCCCAGATCTTTCTTCCTATATACAAAATTAAGACTTCAAATGCAAACATCCCTGAGAGAGACAACACATTCATTTGACTAAATGGTCTAAACTGTATTCAAGATGGTGTCAGGGATTATGCAAAGAGGTTGCTGACAAAGAGATTCTGTACTCTCAAAGAACAGATTATACTATCACAAAGGCAACAAAACCAACAGGAATTTCATTTCATGGGTACAGTACACGTATCACTGCTGGAATACAAAGTGAGAACGTTGCCTTTCCCTCGCTCCTTCAGAGCACCCAGCACACAGGCTTTCAACAAAATCTGCTGAAAGACTATTGAATTAAATGATGGGAGTACTAATTGTCAAATTGTACATCACTATGAACTAGAATTCCTAGGGAAAGTTTACGAAGAAAATGGGAATTGGATCACGTTCCCTACAGTTTCCAGGAGGGCGAACATAATAAATAATAATGTCTCTTTAGTTCACTGGGGCAAGCAGGGCTTCTTACAGCCAAAGTGGTAGCTATCAAGTTTTCACTGATTACCTGCACTCAGCTCAGTTGTGCATGGCAGCCCCCTGGCTGGGTGGCCCTGCCCGAAGGCTTTGCAGCTGCAGCCATAGGAGAAAAGTGGATGTCCACGGAGGGCCAGGGCTCTGTTCAAATGTGACTATGGACAATACCAGCAAATATGTTTGCAATAGAGTAAGATTTGGAAGAACTTTAACATCTCTATTGAGATATAAAAGAAAAACGAAGATCATGGCATCTGGTCCCATCATTTCATGGCATATAGATGGGGAAACAATGGACACAGTGAAAGACTTAATTTTCTTGGGCTCCAAAATCACTGTGGTCAGTGACTGCAGCCATGAAATTAAAAGATGCTTTCTCCTTGGGAGAAAAGCTATGACAAACCTAGACAGCATATTAAAAAGCAGAGACATTACTTTGTCGATAAAGATCCATATAGTCAAAGCTATGTTTTTTCCAGTAGTCATGTATGGATGTGAGAGTTGGTCCATAAAGAAGGCTAAGCACCAAAGAATTGATGCTCTCAAAATATGGTGCTGGACAAGACTCTTGAGAGTCCCTTGGACAGCAAGGAGATCAAATCAGTCAGTCCTAAAGGAAATCAACCCTGAATATTCATTGGAAGGACTGATGCTGAAGCTCCAATAATTTGACCACCTGAAGTAAAGAGCCAACTCATTGGAAAAGACCCTGTCTCTGGGAAAAATAGAAGGCAGGAGGAGGGGCGGGGGGGCTGACAGAGGATGAGATGGATGGATGGCATCACCGACTCAATGAAGAAGAGTTTGAGCAAGCTCCAGGAGATGGTAAAGTACAGGGAAGCCTGGCGTGCTGCAGTCCATGGGGTTGCAAAGAGTCAGACACGACTGAGCAACTGAAGAAGTCTCAGTTCAATTTTGAAACCAGGGAATAATCTTTATATTCATTGGGAAGATGAAAGGGAATGATAAATTGAAATGTTTTCTCCTTACATGGTGCCTGGCTTATAATAAATGCTCAAGAAGTGTTCATTATTAGTCAGGAAGCAATCACAGTCCTTGATGGTGGCAATAGGAAGCAGAGTTGACCTCCATGGCTGGTCCCCACCCCTTTGGACCCCACCATGTGAATACCAAGGCTCACGCTCCCCTGGGACTGCTTCCAGCCAATGATTGGGCAGTGTTGGGGCAGGGGGCCATGGCCATGCCTGTAGACTGGGGACTTCTCTTAGTCCACTTTGCCACCAGGATGCTGCTCCAGGTACTAGCACTGCTCTGAGGTTTGATTTTCTTTCTGTCCCATCCTCTACCACCCCTGCTTCCATCTCCTTTCACCACATATGCCAGGCCAAGTGTCCTGCTGTCTTTCATAAGTCTTCCTGTGATCCTCCCTTGGCACTCCTTTAATCACTGCCCTGCATGTCTGATCCCTTCCTGGTGTCTGCTGTCCAAAGGATTCCAACTATCAGAAGCTTGGTTCAAGGAGACAGGGGCTGAAGAAGCCAGAGCCAGGCTGCCTCACTGACCACCCAGGTGCCAAGGAGGACACCATTATGAGCAGTGTCTGCCACACTTAGACTCAGATATAAGCAGTAACCCAGTTGCTGCAGAGTTCTTTGTTGGTGACCTAGAAAGACATCCTGGCATAGGGGAAGCCCCTCCAAGGGCAGCAATCCAGGTGCTGGAAAAATACGAGGGAGTAATTGCCACAAGGACAGTAGAGTTGGCTGGATATTGCTAAATTGCATTGAGACACCACAGAAGCATAATGAGAAACCGAGGGCCATGAACAAACAATTAGAGGTAGCACAGGGAACTATACTCAATACTTCGTAATAACCTATAAGGGAGAAGAGGCTTCCCAGGTGGCTCAGTGGTAAGAATCTGCCTGCCAATGCAGGAGACACTGGAGACTCGGGTTTGATCTCTGGGTCGGAAGATCCCCTGGAAGAGGGCATGGAAACCCACTCTAGTATTCTTGCTTGGAGAATCCCATGGACAGAGGAGCCTGGTGGGCTATGGTCCATAGGGTCTCATAGAGTTGGACACAACTGAAGCGACTTAGCATGCACACACAAAAGGGAAAAGAATCTGAAGAATAATATGTATATGTATAACTGAATCACTGTGCTATACACCTAAACTTACATAACATTGTAAATCAACTATACTTCAATAAAATAAATAAATAAAAATCCAGTGGTAATTAAAAACCTGATGCTGGGATGACTGAAGGCAGAAGGAGAAGAGGGCAACAGAGGATGAGATGATTGGATGGTATCACCCACTCAATGGACATGAATTTGGGCAAAGTCCAAGAGATAGTGAAGGACAGGGGAGTCTGGGGCGTTGCAGTCCATGGGGTCGTGAAGAGTTGGACACGACTTGGCAACTGAACAACAACAGCAAAAAGGTAACATTAAGAACCAGAAGCCTTTTTGGTTGCTTTCAAAATGGCCCCTCTTGCCTGTCATCAGAGATGTGACTCAGATGAGGAACAGACTCACTCACTAGAAGCACAGAGCTCCAGAGGAGCTGAACAGTCAGCCAAGAGAGTCTAGAGGCCTGGAAGAGGAAATTAGACCTTGAAGCATGAGATAGGACAGCTGGATGGATGTCCCAGCAGAGTTTGCCTCTGTAGACCCTGACCCCTAGAACTCCAGGATGTGACCACCTTCCCCACAAAGCCAGCACTTCCTCCGTGCTGGGAGGTGTTGCTGAGCCCTCTCCCCAAAAAGGTACCTACCTCCTTCAAGAGATGCTCCCACCTCCTCTCCTACGTACCAGGTTGATGAAAGTTTTAGTTGCTCAATCTTCCTAACCCAGGGATCGAACCCAGGTATCCCGTGTTGTAGGCAGATTCTCTACCATCTGAGCCACCAGGAAAGCAGGCTGATAACTAGAGTTAAATTGTGGCATCACTCAGCTGGGAATACATGGAGCCTGATAAAGCAGGAAAGAGATTCTCTCTTGCAAGGACTGCAGCCATGAATTGCATGTAGCCGCAATTTAGTGGGAATGGGTATTGAGGGTGATGATGCTCAGGAGGAAACTCATGGAAGCTAAACATGTAAAATAAATAGGACTTCAAGGTCACCTGTGGATAGACAGCATCCCTCAGCATCCAGAATGGACACAGCTCTTGGAGCAACTGAGAAACGATGTGCTAGAACTGGGGAATTTGAGTATTGTATTCACAGTTGGCCTTGGGCATACATTCATGAGTACAAAATAATTTCTGATTTTTCCTAAGAGTTTGGTCTTAGCAGAGAAAAAGCAAACCCAGAAGTGGCTCCCTCAGGGTCATGCTGAGCCTTAAGTCAATCAAAACACAAAGTGAAGTTTAAGACGCTGAGGTTAAACCTGTCCTGTCTCACATCACTGTCCAAATTGGGGTATTTTCCTGAGAGCCACAGGTGAGCATTCTTAAGAACAAAATCATTTGCTTAGACATGTTCTGATTTTTGGTTTTGATCCCATGAAGGATAAAAAATAGGTGCCTTGTGGCTAAGAGACCCACATCAGCAGCATCACTCTTCCTTCAGGGCTGTCAGAAATGAGAATCCCCAGCCCTACCTCACACCTATGGAATCAGAACCTACATTTTAACAAGAGCCTCAAGACACATGGACACATTTAAGCTTGAGAGGCCTGGCATAGCTCAGTACCCAGGCTGAGCATCTGGAAAATTGGCTTAGGTTTCTGATTCCACCACTTACTGGCTGACAAACCGCTCAGTATCCTTGTAATTTGACGTCCTCATCTGTTGGGTGGAGGTACTGTCTGTTCTTTCTCTTATTTCAGGTCTTTGTTTTCCCCCACCTTGTATTTCTCCAGTTATAATTTTTCATGTTTCTGATATATAAGTGTTCTTTCCTCATTTGCATTTTTACTGAATGCTTTTGCTTAAGGAAGAAGGAATAGACACACCCATATATCACTATGCAAGCATCCCATCCCAGCTCCATTTAGATCAATGAAATTGACATAAGGTTGTTTAATGAATATAAAAATTATGTTATTACTTAAAAGCTTTCCCCTGCACTCCAAACAGTTTGGAGATTTGGGGCCAATATCTGAATGAATAGCCAATTTGTACAGAACTGGTCAATACAAAGTATGTCTTTCTAGCAGATTCTAACTATACTATGCTTTGCTTTTGTTTGAGAAGCTAATGTCAAAGAAAATACATGACTGATGACATACAAACTATTGTCCTGGACTTTCCTGGTGGTACAGGTGGATAGGAATCTGCCCGCCAGTGTAGAGGACACGTGTTCGATCCCTGGTCCAGGAAGATTCCATGTGCTGCAGAGCAACTAAGCCTGTGCGCCACAACTACTGAGTCTGTGCTCCAGAGCCCATTGAGCCACAGCTACTGAAGCCCAAGCGCTCTGGGGTCTGTGTCCCGCAACAACAGAAGCCGCAGCAGTGAGAAGCCCACGCACTGCAACTAGAGAAAGCCAGTGCGGCAGCAAAGACCAGCGCCGCCAAAAATGAACAAATAAATAAATTTTAAAAAATGATTGGCCTTACATTAACCAAAATGTCATGCCTCAGTTTCCATATAATGAACCCTTGCTCTAAATCATTTTGATGCCCCCTTCCAGCTCTAAAAGCCTATGATTCTAATTTGAGGATTGCTCAGACAGAAACTTTTGTGATTAAAGATTGAAAACCAGGGAAACAAGATTTCTTGTGTTCTCTGCAAGACTTCAATTATGAGCATCCATCTGGAGCAGAGACTTGACCCAAAAGGCCTCCCAGATTCGGTTCATTTCATCTCAACAAAACTCAGGCTCCCAGAAGTTCAAGGACTATCTGGTCAAATGGTTTTAAGCAAGCTCTTTAAATTTTTAATCCCAAGCCTCCTTTCAACTCAATTATTTATCTCACTGCAAATTTCTAACATCCATATCAATTTCCTGAAGATAAATATGCATGAGGTTTGGACCCCAAAATTATACTCTGGGATTGTGAGGTTGATTTTTAAATAAAGCTGGACAGCAATTCAGCTTCTAAAGAAAAATCTATGGGAGTGTGTAATGGAATCACTTAGCACTCTGTAAGGAGGAGAAAACCCTTTCTACAACTATTCCTTTTCCTGTAAGTGCCATGTGATTTTCTGACTATAAATCTTGATGGAGTTGGAAATTTAAATTCTGATGCACTGCTTCATCCTTAGTTAATCACACAAAATTACAAATTTTCAGAAGAATGAGTTCTTTAGAGAATGCATTACCAGCTCTTGAACAGAAATAAAAGCCCTTCATCTCAGAAAATAGAAACATATGTCAATGTCTATCTGATCAAAACAACAGACATTTAACCCTCAACGTGTCCAGCCATTTCTGAGAGAGATTGAAGATTGATGACTATGATAACAATAGATCATGTTTACATGTTAGCTACTGACTTCTCATTAGTTTCCTCTCTCTTAGCTATGGATTTACAAAACCCCAGTAGATTTACCTGCTCTGTGGATGAGAAAGGATGACCCACTTTGGATAAAATCACAGCAACAGTTGGTGCAACAGGATGCACCAAAGCTGTCTTAAGAGCCTTCCTTGTGGTGGTACATTTGATCTTCACAACTGTCTTTTACAGATGAGGACATTCAGGTATGGAAAGATCATACAGACGGTAACCAACAGAGTGACCATTTGAACTCAGACTGCCTGACCTCAGAGTCCATGTCCTTAATTTTGACCTTGACTTTAAACTTGATCTGCTGCTGCTGCTGCTAAGTTGCTTCAGTTGTGTCCGACTCTGTGCGACCCCACAGACAGCAGCTCACCAGGCTCCCCCATCCCTGGGATTCTCCAGGCAATAACACTGGAGTGGGTTGCCATTTCCTTCTCCAATGCATGAAAGTGAAAAGTGAAAGTGAAGTCGCTCAGTCGTGTCCGACTCTTTGCAACCCCATGGACTCCAACCTACCAGGCTCCAAATCGAACATACACTTAATTAGATGAGGCTAGGTTATATCATAATATTGGCTTCCCAGATGATACAATAGTAAAGAATCTGCCTGCCAATGCAAGAGACATAAGAGATGTAGGTTCAATCTCTGAGTCAGGAAGACCCCCTGGAGTAGGAAAAGGCAACCCACTCCAGCTCTAGTATTCTTGTCTAGGAAATCCCAAGGACAGAGGGACCTGGCTGCTACAGTCCACAGGGTTGCAGAGTTGGACACGACTGTGCCCATATGCATGCATGCATATCATAATATGTCATATTCTACCCCTGTATTAAGAATTTATGATGATATCGTACTATATTATGCAATATTACATTTTCTATGATGGTGTTAGTAGGGTTTAAAAACAGTCATTCTAATTCAGGTTTATTAGGCTGAGGAACCCCTACTGTCTTCTCTAATTTACAACTTTAGTTGATCTATTGGGCTAATACCTTAAAATTAATTAATACATAAAATAAAAAACTAATCCAAACACCAGCAAACCCATTTGCTGCTCTTACTTCATAATAAATGCCAGGGACCTGGGGCCCCACTGCCAGTGTCTTTCTCCCTCAGGGCTGAAGACTCAACTGCCTGGAGGTGCAGAACCAACTCTGAACAGTGGGCTCAGCCTGGAGGTATGGGAGGGGCTCGCCTGCACAGCACATGCCCGTCTGCAGGGGGGCGCCACTCAGCACCACCCCGTGGCTGTGGTGGCCCAGAGGGAATGGTAGTCCAGTATCATCAGACCCTGTAATTTACCCAGAGAGGACAGAAATAATAAGTTATAAAATTTGACACTAAATTAAAAAACCCATCATAAAACACTGGAAAGATGGAAGAATTCACGCGGGTAATATTCAAGGTCTAAATGCCAGCTGGTCTTCAGTTTGTACCACAGTTTTTTCTGGTCTCTGCTTTCCTTGCAATGACCTCATCTACCTCCTTGACCTCAAAGCCCATCTAACGCTTATGCTCCTTGCTTACGTGCTAAGTTGCTTCAGTCATATCCGACTCTGTGACCCCATGGACTGTAGCCTGCCAGGCTCCTCTGTCCATGGGATTTCCCAGGAAAGAATACTGGAGTGGGTTGCCATTTCCTTCTCTAGGGTATCTTTCCCACCCAGGGATTGAACGCACGTCTCTTGTATCTCCTGCACTGGCAGGCAGATTCTTTACCACCAGCACCACCTGAGAAGCTCCTTAATGCTTATGATTCCCTTGCTTATATCTGAACTTACACCTGAGCCCCAGATCCCAGTCTTTAATTACCTCTTAGGCAGATCATTGCCTGTAGGAACCTCATACACGATGGATGAGTTAATAAGAATTTCCTCCCTTTGGAGTGGTAGCTACCTTGGTTAATGCAATCACTTCTAAGGAATCACCCAATGATTGTCAACTCTTCATTTTTTAACCACACAGATGTTGTTGATAAGCAAGTCCAATCTACCTCAAGATATTTTTGAAATCCCTCCAATAATTCCTATGTGCTGTTTAAGTTGGGAGTTTTTCATTTTTTAAGCTGCAAAATATTTTCTTTTAACAACATTTTACCCAACTCAAAGAAGGCTCCAAAGCTCCCAGGTTTCAAGGAACCTTCGAGTGTCATCTCCTTAGAGGTTTACTTGTCAAAAGGAACCCAGCTGCATAGAAAGTTTAACTAATTTGAAGATAAAGAATTCTAGCGTACATGCTTAGCAACTTAAGGACAAATGAATTATTCACTTTTTAAAAAGAAACTTACAATTTCACTCTGCAGAGAGTTTTCTGCTCTATTCACAATATTTTGGAATATACAACACATGCTAGAAATAAGCCTGAATTCTTTAATTCCTTCCCTTGTTGGCCACACCCACACTGAATGGCATCACTTTTCATGGAATGGTCACAAACCCCTAATTTGACTTTCATCCTCCCAGAGATCAATATCTGAACTGTCAACCAGCCTGGGCCACCATTTTGTATTTCTCTTTTCTCAAAACTTCAGCACCTTCTCCAACATCCCCACTCTTTGCTGATCACTTTGCCTTTTACTTTTTTACAGTTATTAAGCACACTGAAGCAGTCAGAGGAAATCTCCCCAACTCTCTCACCACCATAGCTCCTCACCCTCCCAGTCTGACCCATACACTCTACACTAAATTCTATATCTCGTTTACCCCGGGACATCTTCCAGCAAATCTGTCTCCTACATCACTCATGTTCCTGTTTCTACTACATCATTGTCATCAGCAAACACACGTATTTTTTCTTTGGAATTAAAAAATAAAACCTAAATAACTCCTATAGATCCTATTTCCTCTCCTATTTCTATCCCTCCCTCTTTGTTCAATTTTATTTTCATATAAATTGCATGAATCTTTGCTTCTCTGGTGCCTCCATGGTACTTGGCACAATATACTCCCCCCAAAGAAGTATTTTGGAAATACTCACTGTGTAGTTGTATAAAATGATCATTGTAAAGCTGATATAGTATTTAAGAAAAATGTATGTAATGTGCTGAATTAAAAATCAGCAAATAAATGTTACATATGCACTATTTATATAAAATGTGAACATATTTTGACAAAGAACAGAAGCTGTTACACAAAAATGATGAGACAGTTTTGTCATATTAGGAGTAATGATGATTGATTGCCAGTCTATGAGAAGTTCTTCAATGTTTATTCACATATATAAAGTCAAGCAAAAGGAAACAAAGCCTCCATCACAGCCAGGCTTTGGAAGCAAACGCATTGGTCACTTAGTAGAACCATGTGCGGGGGCGGGAGTCAAGCTACACAAATCCAGGCCAAATAGACGCAACTCACAACAAGCCTATTTCTTGATTCAAGTGGTAGTAACACGTATGTACACAAAACTCAAAACAATGTATACTGAAATCTGGCATTTCACTATTTATAAAATTTTCCTCAATTTTTAAAAAGTATTCTTTATACATATATTCTTTCTTTGTATGCTGACTGACATTAAAATTCTAAGTCTCTGAGTACAATCCTCTCTATTAATTTTTTATCCTCCAAATGAAAATAAAATTCAACCACAAAAGGGTTTTGAATCCTTTCTCTTCTTCCTTCCACCTCCCATGGGGCTGCTGTGCAAGAGTAAATGCAGCTTCCCCTAAGACACATCAACATGAATTCTATTTAACAGAGTGAAACTGCCCAAAGTGATACAAGAACAAAACCTGGACTGTACTCCTCACATTCTGATTCTTAAATCCATCTCGATCTTTTTGACACGAGCTATCCCGCTACATGAAAACTATTATCATGATGATAAAATAGAAGGGACAGAGTGAGATCAAATACTGAAGTTGTCACCCAGAGGAAAGGATGACTAGTGACTAGCAAATAAATGACAGATGGCTGAGAAGCTAATACGACTGGAGCACTGTCTACAAAACATCAACCATGGAACTAGAGTTCATGAAGCCTCCATTAGAAAAATATTTTGGAGAATATTTTAACAAATGGATACTGAAATTGTGGCAGTACAAGCTACAGATTACAAAGAAAGATATAGCTTGTTTATTATATATATAAAGTTTAGCCATTTAAAAATTTAAATTTTTCTGCAGCTATGTTCTTTCTCTATTGTTGTTGACACATGCTCCCAGATGTAGAGCCTTAACACAACAGAAACTTAACATCTTACAGTTCTGTTAGGCTCACTGGACTGAGTCAAGATGTCACGGGCTGGTTCATTTCTGGCATTTCTACAGGAGAACTGATATCTGTGTTTTTTTCTAGATTCTAGTGGCCATATGGATTCTCTGATGGGTGACATCCCTCTTTCAGTTACAAAGCCAGAGCCAAAAACTAAAGTTCAACTCCTTCTTACTTAGCCATCTCTTTCATTTTTGCACTAGAAAAGTCCTTCACTTTTAAGAGGTTGTGATTTGGTTGAGCTCACCCGAGGTATCCAGAATAATCTCCTCTTTTCAAGATTCCTCACCTTAGTCACATCGGCAAACAGTATCTACAACATGTACATACAACAGTATTTACATCCTATGTAAAATAACATATTTACAGGTTCTGAGAAGTGGGGCATGGTCATCGTTGGGGGACATTATTTTTGCCTACAGCAATGGTTATCAAAGTATGCTTCATAGACAGGCATGATGCTCAACTGAGGTACTGAAAAATGGATAAAAAGGAGTTCTGCTTCTGAACACGATGGAGAGACTGAATTTGCCCTTTTGGTAACAGCAACAACAAAAGACAAAATATATTGCTTTCAGGCGTTGAATATCAGACATCACAGGGCTGTGATCTCAGAGCAAGGAGACAGGATGAACTTTAGATTGCTTCAGCTTGCTGCCTTGGGAGATTCTAGGTTGTAGCTCCAGGAGAAGTCCAGAGATCTTCCATAGTGGAAGAAAAAGAGATGGAAATGGAGAAGCCAGGGCTACAGTACATCCCAGAGAAAATTATCAGAAAGCAGAGAGCTACATAGAGAGAACTCAGAGACCTACAGCGTCTCCAGAAGTCACCAACTGAGCACTGATCAGCACAGCATGTGTGGAAACCCCCTGAGATCAAGGAAGGATCCACCCAAAAGGATCAGAGAGAACAAACTCCAGAACTTCCACAAGGCTGAAGATATTTTAAAACAATGTCAATTATAGTCATATCAAAAATATAAAATACTTAGAGACAAATCTAATACTCTAACACACTGAAAACTGTGAAACACTACTAGGAGAAGTGAAGGAAGACCCAAATAAATGGAGAGATGCATCATAGTCATATATCTCTTTATGTATGAAGATAGTATTTTTAAGATGTCACTTCTCCTTCAAATGATCTATAGATATGTTAAAATATTAAAGGAAAACATAATCCCAGCAGGCATTTTTTAGTAGAAATTGACAATATAGTTCTGAAATTGATATGTAAGAATAAAGTTAGATGATTTATACTATATTGTTATAGTAACTTACTCTAAAGCTATTGTAATCAAGACAATGGAATGAAACAATTTAGAAACAGACTGACACAGACATAGTCAACTGGAATTTTGACAAAGATGCAAATTAAATTGAATAGAAAAAGATTATCATCTTTCAACAAATGGTGCTGGAACAACTGGATTGTCATATAAAGATACAAATGAACCTTGTGTGTGTCAGTCGCTCAGTCATGTCCGACTCTTTGTGACCCCATGAACTATATAGCATGACAGGCTTCCCTGTCCTTCACTAAAAAATACTGAAGTGGGTAGCCATTGCCTTCTCCACGGGATCTTCCTGTTCCAGGGATCAAACCCCAGTCTTGTGCATTGCAGGCAGTCTCTTTACTGTCTGAGCTACCAGAGAAACCCCTTGACTCTCATCTAACACCACATACAAATAATAAATCAAAATACATCATAGATGGGAAGGTAAGGGATAAAACTATTAGAAGAAAACATAGAAAAACATCTTAGTGACCTTGCTACTGCTAAGTCGCCTCAGTTGTGTCCGACTCTGTGCGACCCCACAGATGGCAGCCCACCAGGCTTCTCCGTCCCTGGGATTCTCCAGTCAAGAACACTGGAGTGGGTTGCCATTTCCTTCTCCAATGCATGGAAGTGAAAAGTGAAAGCGAAGTCACTCAGTCGTGCCCGACTCCCAGCAACCCCATGGACTGCAGCCCACCAGGCTCCTCCATCCATGGGATTTTCCAGGCAAGAGTACTGGAGTGGGATGCCATTGCCTTCTCCGTTAGTGACCTTAGGTTTGGCAAAATTTCTTAGATAAGATACAAGAAACATAAACTCTAAAGGAAAAAAAATCTGTAAATTATATCTCATTGAGTGTAAAAAAATTGTTTTTTAAAAGCACTATTAAGAAAATGAAAAGGCAAACCACAGATGGAGGAAGATATTTACAAAACATCCAACAAAGAACTGTGTCTAGAATATATAAAAAACATATGTCAATAATAAGAAACAACTCAAGAATAGTCAAAAGATGAGAACAGACATTTGATCAAAAAAGAGATACAGATAGCCAATAAGCACATAAATATAAATTCAACCTCAGTAGTCATTAGGGAAATGCAAATGAAAACCATAATATGATACCATGACACATCCGGTCAAAAGCCTAAAGCCAAACACCAAGTGTTTTGTGAGACAGTGAAGTAACAATATTTTAGCCCCTGATGCAAAGAGCTGACTCACTTGAAAAGACCCTGATATTGGGAAAGAATGAAGGCAGGAGGAGAAGGGGATGACAGAGGACGAGATGGTTAGATGGCATCATTGACTCAATAGACATGAGTTTGGGTAAACTCTGGGAGTTGGTGATGGACAGGGAGGTCTGGCGTGCTGCGGTTCATGGGGTCGCAAAGAGTTGGACACGACTGAGCGACTGAACTGAACTGAAGTAACAGGATCATACACTGTCACTCGTGGTGTATATTGTTACAACTATTTTTCAAGACTTTGGCAGTTTCCTAAAAAGTTAAACATACTCCTACCAAATGACCCAGATATTCCACTCTTAGATACTTAGCCATAGGAATAAAAACATATATCCACACAAGGATCTGAAAATGACTACTCAGTTTCATTTATAATAGCCCCAAACTGGAAACAATCCAAATGTCTTTCAGGAAATGAATAAAAAAATCACTGCATATCCATACAATGGAATATTTTTAACCCTTTATTCCCTTTTATGATACTCAGTCTATTCCCTTTCATTCTGCTTTGTTTTTGTCTATATTGCTTTTTTACAGGCTTGTATATGAGTTCCATAATCAGAAGAACAATAAATGGGTGTACAATTATACACAGAAAAATTGAGAAATGATTTTACATATTCTAAATACATCCATACTCATTGTAGAAAAAAATAATGTAATAAGAACCATGCATTATCAGCACAATATCACATCTAAAAGAAACTGTTCTTATTTGCATTTTACATGATTCATTCTTATTCAATTTTTCTTTCTGCTATTGTAAAAGAATCACTAATGGTCTCCTAAGTATTTCCTTTATCCATGTACCACCCTTTCTTCATCTAGACACTGGCAAAAGCAATAGTAAGGAGGTGTTCTAATGCCTCATACAATTCTACTGAAATTATCACTCCATTCCCCATATACACTCTCCAACTCACTAAAATCAATCCAGCCCAGGAAACGGACTACAAACAGAATAATATCTTTCTTGAGAAAGCCTCAGGACATCCCAGCACATGCCCTGTACCCCTTGGGAGACAAGATGACCAGTCCTCACTTCTGGACACTTTCCCAGCCAACATGAAACTCTTTCCAGTTACTTCTGGAACTCGTAATCTAACATCACCAAATCCTTCCACCTCTTCCTCCTCTTCTCTGGATCTTCTCCAAATCTTCTGCTTTAACTCAGCCTACATTCACATCTGAAGACTTGACTTTTCTGTATCACTTTCAAACTAGGGCTATTTTTTTCCTGCCCTATCCCACATGGTACTGGGTTCCCAGGGTTTGGGTTCATAGTCACATCTAGACAATTTCCCCCTCTTTGTTCTGTGAAAGAAAATACCATCTCCTTGGAGGCTTGGGCGAATAAGTCCTAGCCCTCCACCCCTCCATACTGACCAAGGAGGCCCCATATACTGTAATAAAGAAGAGGTGAAGTGAAGTGAAAGTCGCTCAGTCATGTCCGATTCTTTGCGACCCCATGGACTATACAGTCCATGGAATTCTCCAGGCCAGAATCCTGGAATGGGGAGCCTTTCCCTTCTCCAGGGGATCTTCCCAACCCAGGGATCAAACCCAGGTCTCCCGCATTGCAGGAGGATTGTTTATCAGCTGAGCCACAAGGGAAGCTCAAGAATACTGGAGTGGGTACCCTATCCCTTCTCTAGCAGATATTCCTGACCCAGGAATCGAACTAGGGTCTCTTGCATTGCAAGTGGATTCTTCACCAACTGAGCTATAAAGAAGGCTGAGTGCCAAAAAAAATAATGCTTTCAAACTGTGGTTCTGGAGTAGACTCTTAAGAGTCCCTTGGATAGCAAGGAGATCAAACCTGTCAATCCTAAAGGAAATCAACTCTGAATATTCATTGGAAGGACTGATGTTGAAGTTGAAGCTCCAATACTTTGGCCACCTGATGTGAACCTGCCAACTCATTGGAAAAGACCCTGATAATCTGGGAAAGATTGAGGGTAGGAGAAGGGGGCGACAGAGGATGAGACAGTTAGACTGCATCATCAATTCAGTGGACATGAATTTAAGCAAACTCCGGGATATAGCGAAGGACAGGGAAGCCTGGTGTGCTGCAGTCCATGGGGTCACAAAGAGTCAGACACGACTGAGCAACTAAACAAGGACAACACGGTGCCTGGTCATTGTATCTGTTCTTCAAGTGTCAATGTACATTGAAAGTGAAAGTGAAAGTCACTCAGTTGTGTCCAATTCTTGGAGCCCATGGACTATACGGTTCATGGAATTCTCCAGGCCAGAATACTGGAGTGGGTAGCATTTCCCTTCTCCAGGGGATCTTCCCAACTCAGGGATCGAACCCAGGTCTCCTGCATTTCAGACACAGGAAAAGCCACTGTTACATTGCTACTCTCCAAAACACCTATTTAACACCTCTTCCCAAATCTACTGGGCTTCCCTGGTGGCTCAGACAGTAAAGCGTCTACCTGCAATGCGGGAGACCTGGGTTTGATCCCTGGGTCAGGAAGATCCCCTGGAGAAGGGAATGGCAACCCACTCCAGTACTCTTGCCTGGAAAATTCCATGGACAGAGGAGCCTGGTAGGCTACAGTCCATGGGGTCGCAAAGAGTTGGACAAGACTGAGCAAAAATCTACAGCACCACTTCCCTCTCCAGACGCTAAGCTGACAACCTCATTTCTTATTTTTCTCAGAAGGAAAGAGAAACAATCACAGGAAATAGATACCCTTTTTCCGTAATAAAATTTACCAAGCATATGGGTGCCTTTCCTTCTGTTATAACAGGTTAACTGTCCAGAACCCAATCTAAGGTCAACCCCTAGGCTATGCCCATCTCTTTTCACCTACTCAAGGACATCACTATTGCAATAAACCTCTCTTTCTAAAAATATCAATGCCTTCCTACAGCAATCCCATTGATGAACGTACCACAATGTCTTCTTTTGTAAAAAACAAATGGACAAAAACTCATATTTGACTTATCATTACCTTCCACCCAGTGCCCCCTTATAACAAAACTCAGAGAGCCATTTAAATTTGTTTTCTCCAATTTTTCAGCCTGTCTTTCTTCCCCAAACCACTGCAAGCAGGTTTTGTAATCAACATTCTCAATGAACCAGACCTTTATATCACCAAGTTCAAGACTTAATCCATATTTTACTGAACTTCTGAACAACATTTGACTGGTTGGTCACACTCTCCTCCTTGAAATATTTTCTTTGCCTGACTTCCTGGACTCCACTCTGACCTCTCACCTCCACAGCTGCAACTTCCCTGACTCTTTTTCTGGTTTCTATCATCACCCTGGCTTCCTTACACTGAAGTTCCCCGGGGTCAGCTTTGAACCTCTTCTTTCTCTCTCTCTCTCTCTGATTCACTGTATTCAATGCCTCAGGATGCATATACCATTTTTATGGCTCCTACGTATTTGATCTTTAATTCTGAACTCGTGCCTAAGCTCCAGATTCACATATGAATCTGAAAATGCACATCCAATGATTGATCTTCTGTTTTAGATATAAATCACAAATAAACACCACTAAAATTATTTAATGTGTAATTTTTCTGTCATGTGTAACCCTAGCATTCTCATGTCTATTCTTAATTGGGGGATTTATACAGTTTCTAAATTTTCTACAATAAATAATATTGGACTCCAATTCTCACTATGAACCAGGTGGCCAAGGACTTACTCATCTTCTTACTTTTATTACTTCATCTCTTCTTAAGCCTCAGAAGCTTTATCTGTATGAGGGGGAGAACCCGACCTCTCTCATGCGGGAGGACCACAGACTACGGAGAACAGTGTAGAGAACTTACCATCCATCCAACATCCCTATTAACTCTGTGCCTGAATCCTTCAGCACATTCCAGATTCTTCCCTTGCTATGAATTCCTAGAGTCTAATTACACTGTCAGTGTATAGAAACACTTTCCTTGCTCTAATAGACATTGACAAGGGACTTTTCAGAAAGATTGTACCTATTCATCCTTCTGCCAGTTTATGTGAGTACCTGCTATAAGAACTATTACCCCTGTGTATAAATTTAATTAGCAGCTTAATATAAACACACACTTCTTTTATCAGATGTAATCCTAGTTATGGGCTTCCCTGGTGACTCAGATGGTAAAGAATCCGCCTGCCATGCAGGGGACCCAGGTTCAATCCCTGGGTCAGGAAGATCCCCTGGAGAAGGGAATGGCAACTCACTCCAGCATTCTTGCCTGGAGAATTCCATGGACAGAGGAGCCTGGCAGGCAGAGTCCATGGGGTCTCAAAGAGTTGAACATGACTGAGCAACTAAGCTTCTTAGATATAATCCTAGTTATGGTGCCAACTTGTCATATGACTTAATCTAACTTTGCCTCAGTTTCTCCATCTGTGAAATGGGGACAAGTTTGTGGTTGGAAAGGGAGATATATAATTGGTCTAATCAAGAAGCACAGTGCTTTTGCAAAGATAGGGTACTCAGGGCATGTGATCTTACCACATGGTATATTCAGAATATCCCAATCAAAATCAAGTGTGCATTGAAAGACAATTCTGAGCATAATTCCGCTGATGAAGGCTGCCAGGAAGGCAGCCTTGTTTCTCTGGGAGCAGCTGGCTTGTCTGAATTGCTTGTGCTGTACAGTAGCCTTGCAATTACGATGTATGGGCCAATGCGCTTTCTTCTTACAAAATCATCTCCACGTTCATCTGCCTTGTCATTAAGTTTTATGGCGGAAGTTGAACGCCTAATGAAACTGCAGATTAGAACTGCTTTATGGCCTCTAAGAAAATCTCATTACCATGGAGTAGCTGTGAAAAGATGTGAATGACAGATGTAAGTGTACAGTGTTATTATAAATGGGAGAGAGAAATTAGCTCCAAGAGCAACAAAACTGGTATCATTTTTCACCATTTCCTCCTCCACTTGATCTTCCACCCTTCCATCCTTTGTTCATTCATTCATTCATCCATAGACAGATTGTTGCTATTTAGTCACTCAATGGACATGAGTTTGGATAACCTCCAGGAGCTGGTGATGGACAGGAAGGCCTGACATGCTGTGGTTCATGAGGTCACAAAGAGTCAGACACGACTGAGCGACTAAACTGAACTGAAATTGTGACCGACTCTTTGCGACCCCATGGATTGTAGTCCTCCAGGCTCCTCTGTCCATGCAATTTCCCAGCCAGGAACACTGGCGCAGGTTGCTATTTCCTTCTCCAGGGGATCTTCCTGAGCCAGGAATCCAGCCCACATCTCCAACATTGGGAGGTGGATTCTTTACCACTGAGCTACTCAGGAAGCCTTCACTTTATTGTAGCTATACTATAAAAGACAATATCTTGTGCTAAGATTGCGGACTTTCCATCTCCCATATCCCCACCCCCATTGTGTCTTTTTAAATGGAGTCAACATCATTCATCAAATAACAAATATTTATTGTTCTATAAAGGCACCATGCTGCAAGATTGGGGTCTAAAAATAGTACATGGTTCCATTTCTCATTGTGTTTAGATAGAGTGGAAAAGACACACAGTAAAGTAAGTTCTTACAATGCAACATAAATGCTGGAGGATAACACGCCTGAGGTCCAGGGGAGTTGAGAAGGGAAGGGAAGGGGTCACCAATCATGGAAAAGGTCAAGTCAGTTTGGAGATAAGAATAGAAGCACAGAAACAGCAGATAGAGAAAAATGATCCCCCTGTGCTCAAGTAGTGTCCAACTCTTTGCGACACCATGGACTGTAGCCCGCCAGGCTTCTCTGTTCATGGAATTTGCCAGGCAAGAGTACTGGAGTGGGTTGCCATTTCCTACTCCAGAGTATCTTCCCAACCCAGGGATGGAACCTGCATCTCCTGCATTGGCAGGCAGATTCTTTACCACTAGCATTACCTGGGAAACCTGGTCCCCCACCCCGAGAAAATAGGAACTCCTCCACCAACCTAAAAGCACAGAATCCATTGGAGTCAACAGTGAGTCCAGAGCAGCTCCAGCTCTGTTGGAGGAGGTAACAGAAGATGAGGCTGGGAGAGAACAGGGTTTAACCCTCAGGGTCCTGCATGCTGTTAAAGAGTTCAGACTTTATCTGAGGTCTCCTCTGCCTTCTAAGGAATAGTACCCATCCAGAGGAAGAGGAATCTGCGACATGATCTTTTTCTGTTTGTTTTTTTTTTTTTTTTTATTGAAATGATGGTTTTCGATGGGGAAGGGGATGCACAGCTTGGGATGGAACCTGGATATTCTGAATTCCAGGAGGTCAACAACTGGCTTAACACAGTTTCTGTGCTGGCCCCCACTTCTAAGGGAAGCATCTTCTGTTTCAAGGCCGAAGGGACTTGACTCAGTGAGACTACATGAAGAGAAAAATCATCCCGGACAAGGACACTCACAGGACATGTTGCTACAGACTTCACCCCCTGGATCAGTCTCTAGAGCAATGGGGTGGAGCTGTCTGCCAGGCAGGAAGTTTGGAGCATACTTGCAGAGGCCACGTGAGGACGGACACAGCTGTGAACACTTGTATTGCCAGCAAAGCAGTGACAGAGCCAATGCTCTTCCTGACGCTGAGAATGATCCCTGATTGCTTGAGGAACAGAGACGTTGATATTTTAGGCCCTTGGCCTTTGAGGAATTATCCTGTGCTTTGCTAGGTTATTCTTGGGGAAAGCTAAGCTTGCATCCTAGGAGCTGAATATGCCCCTCACTTAGAAGGACGGGAAGGGGGTGGGGGTGGGGTGCATAGATCGGGTCCAGGGACTTGTTCTGGACAGTAGCTCCTTGGATTTTTAGGTCTTTCTTTCTCCTCCCTCCCTCCCCCACCTTTATCTTTTGTAGCATCAAAACTAGGGGGAAGGAAGAGGTGAGAAAGAAGAAAAGTGCATTCCTTATTAGGATAAGCTTCAATAAAGTGAGTCAGATTTTTTTTTAATTATTTTGAAGTGGAGGAAAGTTCTTTACAATGTTGTGTTGGTTTCTGCCATACAACAATGTAAATTAGCCATAATTATACATACGCCCTCCCTCTTGAGGGGCTTCCTGGGTAGTTCTGATGGGCAAGAATATGCCTGCAACGCAAGAGACTTGGGGTTGATCCCTAGGTTGGGAAGATGCCCTGGAGAAGGGAATGACAATGCATTCCAGTATTCTTGCCTGGAGAAGCCCATGGACAGAGGAGTCTGGTGGGCTACAGTCCACAGAGTTGCAAAGAGTTGGACACAACTGATCAATTAAGCACACCTTCCTCCTGTCCCCCCTTCCTACTCCTCCAGGTCGTCGCAGAGCACCAGGCTGGGCTCCCTGTGCTCTACAGCGACTTCTCTCCAGCTATCTGTTTTACACATGGTAGAAGGCACTTCTATCAGAGAAGGCACTGGCGACCCACTCCAGTACTCTTGCCTGGAAAATCCCATGGATGGAGGAGCCTGGTGAGCTGCAGTCCATGGGGTCGCTAAGAGTCGGACACGACTGAGCGACTTCACTTTTACTTTTCACTTTCATGCACTGGAGAAGGAAATGGCAACCCACTCCAGTGTTCTTGTCTGGAGAATCCCAGGGATGGGGGAGCCTGGTGGGCTGCCGTCTATGGGGTTGCACAGAGTTGGACACGACTGACGTGACTTAGCAGCAGCAGCAGCAGTAGCAGTGTATCTACGTCAATGCTATTTTCTCCGTTAGTTCCATTTCCTCTGTCCCCACTGTATCCACAAGTCCATCTCCATATCTGAGCCTCCATTCCCTCCCTGCAAATGGGTTCATCGGTATTACTTTTCTATCCATATATATGTGTTAGTATATGATATTTGTTTTTCTCTTTCTGACTTAGTTCACTGTCTATAACAAGGCTCTAGGTTCATCCACTTCATTAGAACTAAGGGAGTTGGATTTTTTGGAACCTAACTTCATTCTGGATTGTGCTCTGTGCTTTGAACAGTAAAGAGTAGAACCCCCTGTTTCCATGTGCTGTTTGCGTCTCCTTGGGGTTTGAGAGACAATGGGATCAACACTCACACAGCTGTCCAGGTCTGCAAAGCTGGTCTGAGACAGAAGCCCCAGTTATTTCCAGGCCCCTAAGAAAATTAGAGAGCTGGGCGCCTGATGTCTATTCATAGAGTCCTTCCAAACATTAAGTTCTACATCCACTTTCATTAGAATATTTTCCCATGTTATGTTCTAGCCCTTCTCCCCTTGAGTGCTCAGAGATTTCTGGCATCACTTCAGCATGCTCGTTTATTAGTTTTCTCCTAACATCAGTGATATTAGTCAGGCAAACAGTCATGGATGCATCCAGAATAGTTAAATGAGAGCTGCTGTGCTGTTTCTTCACCCACCTGTGTTCTCCTCTGGGCCCCTCCACGTCTGCCCCATTTCAGTTTGAAGATCTTTGCCCTTCACAGTGTTTCCATAAGGAGAGAAACAAAATAAGAGAGACTTCTGTTTCCCTTCACTGGCTCCAAACCTCTGGCCTATCCCCGGCAGTAGGCTGTAAGCCACCTAGAAGTGGACAAGGAAAGTGACCTTCTTGTCTGGGGTCCGACACTGTACCTGGGGCATCCTGTGTGCTTGGTAAATGTTCTCTAAACAGAACCAGGTCTCTCTCTCCCCACGTGGCAAACACATCCCAGGTGACCCCCCAGTACATCACATCCTTGTAGAATCCTGTCTCCTGAGAGTCAGTAGGAACCGTGCCCACTTCTAACCAATAGAATATGCGAGAAATGATGGGGTGCTGCTCATGTGATGTGTTCCCTCCTGTGGCAAAATATAAGGGACTTTTCAGATGTAATTAAGGTCCCTTATCAGTTGACTTTGAGTTCATCAAAAGAAAGATTAGCCAGGGAGGGTGTGACCTAATCCATGGAGTCCTTTATGAGAAGGTTTATAAGACGGTCTTCCTTAAGCTCAGACTCTCTCTCTCTCTCTCTCCTTCCTCTCTCTCTCTCTCCCCTTACCCTCTCTCTCTTTTTCTCTCACTGGCCCTGAACAAGCAAGTAATCACGGGGTCCACAGCTGCAAGCAGACTCTGCCAACAACCGTATGAGTTTCAAACAGAACCCCAGCCTCACATGAGATCACAACCCAGACAATATGTTGATTGCAGCTTTGTGAGACCCTGAGTGCAAGACCCAGCTAGGCTGTGCCAAGACCCTAACCCATGGAAACTGAGATAATAAATAAGGGTTCGAAGTACATTTCTATGTAATCGTAGAAAACAAATACAATGAACACAAATAAAATTGCCCTTTGTGGTTGTCACTGGACTTCTTTGCAAACTTTAACTGTTTTGCTACAGATTCTTCCTGACATAATTTTGGAAAGTTCTGTCTTGGGTTATTTTGCTTCCCTTTTCCTATTATACATATAATTTTAAAAACTGTGTTCCTTGGGGAACTCCCTGGCTTCACCAGGCCAGGTAGATTCTTTAGGACCTGGGGCTTTCTTCCTTGTTGAAGTAAAAAACAGTGACACAAGCAGAATTTCATTTCTGAAAGATGACTCTCTTCAGCTCTCTTCTCCCTCAGGAATTTTGTGGCATAAATTCAAGGAGCCTTTGAAACTTTGAAAAACCTATCACATAGGGTTGTTGTGAAGGCAAACCAAAATATAGAGCATCAGAATGACTGCTATCACTTTGCTGAGTTTCACATTTTATAAAGCTCCTTTGAAAATAGAATTAGAGCCTCTAAATGATCCCATGAGGTGGGAAGATTAAGTATCCTGGGGCTATTTCTGAAGAAGTCTTTGATTTATAGATGAAAAAATAGAACCCTTATGGCTTAAGGATGATTTCCAAGGCAGCATAGCTTAGCGACTAAAGAATCAGTTCAGTTCAGTTCAGTTCAGTCGCTCAGTCATGTCCGACTCTTTGCGACCCCATGAATCGCAGCACACCAGGCCTCCCTGTCCATCACCAACTCCCGGAGTTTACCCAAACTCATATGCATCGAGTTGGTGATGCCATCCAGCCATCTCATCTTCTGTCGTCCCCTTCTCCTCCTGCCCCCAATCCCTCCCAGTGTCAGAGTCTTTTCCAATGAGTCAACTCTTCGCGTGAGATGGCTAAAGTATTGGAGTTTCAGCCTCAGCATCAGTCCTTCCAATGAACACCCAGGACTGGTCTCCTTTAGGATGGACTTGTTGGATCTCCTTGCAGTCCAAGGGACTTGCAAGGGTCTTCTCCAGCACCACAGTTCAAAAGCATTAATTCTTCAGCGCTCAGCTATCTTCACAGTCCAACTTTCACATCCATACATGACCACTGGAAAAACCATAGCCTTGACTAGATGGACCTTTGTTGGCAAAGTAATGTCTCTGCTTTTGAATATGCTATCTAGGTTGGTCATAACTTTCCTTCCAAGGAGTAAGCGTCTTTTAATTTCATGAATAGCAGCTAGTAACTGAGGTTGATGAACCCAAGAGAGCCAACCCCAAATATCATCTTCTTTACACTCCCTTCCAGACTCTAGCAACTGATTCTTATACATGTGTTCAGTTGCTCAGTCATGTCCAATTTTTTTGCAACCCCATGGATGGTAGCCCACCAGGCTTCTCCTCTGCTCATGGAATTTTCCAGGCAAGAATACTGGAGTGGGTTGCCATTTCCTTCTCCAGGGGATCTTCTCAACCCAGGAATCTAACCTGAGTCTCCTGGGGCTCATGCATTGCAGGTGGCTTCTTTACCACTAAGCCACCTGGGAAGCCCTCTTATACTACACACTCAAAGTGGACCCTTCTGATCACCAGCCTGGTGTGCTTGGTGTTGCAGAATCTGAAACATCACTTCAGACCCCAGGGATCCCTGGGAGGTGAAATCAGCAATGTGCATTCTACCAAATTGCCTCTTCTCACCTCCTAAAGATGGAGCCTCACTGCTCTAAGATAATGGCTATGTTTCCTCAGGTTTTCATCTTTTTTAAAAATTTATTTATTTATTATTATTATTGCTTGTGCTGGTCTTTTTCTCTAGTTGCAGAGCGCAGAGGCTACTCTGCACTGTAGTGCATGGGCTTCTCATTGCAGTGACTTCTCTTGTTTGGAGCACAGGCTACAATAGTTGTGGTACACGGGCTCAGTGGCCCTGTCGCATGTAGGACCTTCCCAGATCAGGGATCTAACCCATGTCCCCTTCCTTGGCAGGCAGATTCTTAACCACTGGACCACAGGGCAGTCCTCAAGTTTCCATCTTCTCTTTGTCCTTCTCAAGTCAGTTCCTTCTTGGCATCAAAAGTATGCCCCAAATCATCATGTCTTAGTGGTCTCCTTCACCTGTTGGGAGATGCGACCGTCAGCAAGCCGGGCCAGTGACAAAGTCATCTATGACTGTGAAAGCCTTAGCAGATGTCTGGTGATGGAGGTTGCCTAACTCTACTATTACCTGAAAACAATGCAGAAATTCATATCAGAACAGGAACTCCCTTTCTTCTTCTTGGTTTGGAACATGGTGATGAAATAAAGAATTTTCTTCCATGAAGGACTTAGAGAAAGGTGAGCTGGTGGGAGGTGGATGCCAAAGCATGCAAGCATCTCTTAAACTTTGCCCTGTAAGGATGACTGGACCACACTGGGATAAGGGAAGACGTTCATCAGTTTGGTTTAATGATGAGTCAACGAATCTAGAGTCAAAGGCATGGCTTTACGGGTCAGCTGATATTTATCATATATTTATTTTATGTTCCTTCCTGCCTGCAGCCTTATTTTTTCCATCTTTAACATATGGAAAACTGGAATTTGCCCAATCTACCTAATGGGAGTGCTGTGAGGAAAAACTAAAGTAAAATGAAATAAGTGGACCCTATGTAAAAAAAAAAAAAAAAAGGGTGGAATACCATCCACATGTGACAGGGACATGTCTATTTTTCCAGGGCTGTACAGGGGAAACTGACAGAGCTGAGACATAAACAAGGTGCATTTTTTTCGGTTTCTGGGTTGACTGATTGAAAATATGTAACTCTGGAAGTGTGAAAATATTACTCAGGGAGATTCTTTGTGTGTGGCTAGCCCTGGAGATGGAGAAGGCAATGGCAACCCACTCCAGTACTCTTGCCTGGAAAATCCCATGGATGGAGGAGCCTGGTGGGCTGCAATCCATGGGATCGCTAAGAGTCAGACATGACTGAGTGACTTTGCTTTCACTTTTCACTTTCATGCATTGGAGAAGGAAATGGCAACCCACTCCAGTGTTCTTGCCTGGAGAATCCCAGGGAAGGCAGAGCCTGGTGGGCTGCCATCTATGGGGTCTCACAAAGTCGGACACGACTGAAGTGACTTAGCAGCAGCAGCAGCAGCAGCAGCCCTGGAGAATGAAATCCTAAGAGAATATTTTATAGTCCAGAGACAAGTGCATGGAAAAAATGGTCACAGGAGCCCAGAGCTGCTCTGCCCTTGAGTAAGAGTGTGGCTTTGGGAGGACAGAGGGAGTGCAGTGTTCATGGCCTTGGGAAGAAAGCTCAGGGAAGGGTGGAGCAAGGGAATGCTAGGGAATGGGATGACACCGGGAGCTTGTGCATCCCTTCACCCAACCACTCACCCAGCCACTCACTTACTCACTCAGCAAACACTGATTGAACAGTTACCATGTGCCAGGGATTGAGTGAGCTGCTGGGAATAGAAAGATGAAAATATGGTTTCTAGCCTCAAGGAAGTTTCTACTGTAAGGAGACAGATTCATTTCACATGTGTAGTATAGAGCATGGGAGGTGCTGGAGTAGAAATACACAGACAGCTATCAGGGCATGGAGGAGGGTCCTTTAACACAGTTTGGGAAACCAAGAATGTTTCTCAGAGGAAGTGATACTTAGGAGGAATCGTGAAGGACAGGTAAGAATTACCTAGGGAAGGAAGCAAGTAAAAGTGAACTAACTAGGAAGGAGGCACAAAGAATAAAAGTGTAACACAGAATGAGAGATAAAAGGATCATTTGTGGATAATGCAAGTAAAGACAGGCATATGACCAGACAGAAGGATGTGTAAGAGAAGGTGATGATCAAACAAGCTGGAGAGACGGGTCCACGACACATCGTGAATGACCCTATATGACACGCAGAAGAGGTTAGATTTTATCCTAAAGGCACTGGGAGTCACTGAAAAAAATCTAAGTGGGATACTGTCATAATCAAATTTCTTACAAAATTAATACTTTTTAAAACTATTTTTTCATAGTTTATTTTCAAATCATACTTGGTTTGAGTTTAAATAGCTCAAAAATCAATATTATGTTCCAAGATGCTTTCATTTATTAAACAACCCAATTAAAAAAAATCCAACTCACACTTTAAATTTATAATGTAGGTAAAATTAAAAACTATTATAAATATTTAATAATGCTTTATATTTTGTTTTATATTATAGTACATTACTAAAGACACATAAAAGTAGAATTATCTAATTAAAACATTTTCCCTCAGTGTATTTCTAACTATAAAAACCATAAGAACAATCAATAAAAGTTATAGAACATAATTTTTAAAAATAAAACTGACATATCCTGCTATCAACCTTATGGAAAGATGACTGGTACAAGCTCTGGAATGTTAGGAACTTTGAAAAAATAGATTTGGAATCATAAGTTGGTATATTTGAGCATGAAAATACAAATGGGCTAAGTTCTCACTATAATAGCTTCAGATTTCTGTATCAACTGCTTATATTCCCAAGTATTCAATCTGGGTGGGAAAGTGAGAAAGAAAATCTGTTCTAAAAAGAAACATAATTAAATTATTTCATACTTAAAGATTCTGTCCCCTAATCAACATTTATACTACTCACAGTGGGGAGGGCTGTGACCTAGGAAAAAATGGAAAAATGGGTTCATAGTGAAGTCAGAGGTGGAAACTCAGAGTCACACAGGACAACCTTACATCAGCCCAATCAAAACGAATACAGTAACTGCAGTTACACTTAGGCTTGGGGGACCAACTGCTTACTGAGCCTTCCCACCTTTAAAAGCACCTAGGATATAGTAGGGTCTTAATAAATTCTTAAACAGTAGATGAATGACTATCTGTTTGAGCTTATCGTAGTGCTTCTAGCTGGATTGTTTCTTTACAATATTCCTAAATGAGCCTCAGTGACAATGATAGATGAAACAATAGGCTGGATTGTGGGATGTGCGCAGCAGAGCATCCTGTTTCTAACTGGCATTATTCAATGTCTGGCTGCCACAATCCCACAAATTCATAGGTGAATATTTGGGAAACAACTTGTGCAAAATGTTTTGAAATAGAAAACAACCAAAGAAGTGAGAAAACAGCCAAAGAAATACTCTCCAAAGAGATAGAGAAAACATTTGCTACAAAACAAGAATGCAATAGAAAGCATTATTAGAGTTGTATTTCTAGAAGACAGATTAACATTAAAAGAATTAATCTTGAAAAGCCAAAGAGACCATTCCAGGAATTCCAGCAAGTACAGACAGTGAGAAACATCTTACTGAAGCCAAGTCATTTTGTAATTACAATAGCTCTGTGTGTCCCTCTAGAGCCGTGACTTTGGACACCTGTCCGTCTTCCCCATCAGCCACGAGACATGTCTATCATGCTGTATCCCACATGGCCAGCACTGATCTTTTGCTTTCCCTCCACCAATACCTACAGATCTTCCTATGGTCTTTCTTTCATTTGGTCACCATCAACCAGTCACCCAATCCAGAAACTCTGTAGTTAAACTCTTTTCTCCTCTTGATACTCAAAACTAGTCACCAGTCCATAAGATTCTGATTTCTAAGCAGTTTTCAAATTTATTGCTTCTTCTGTTTTCTTGTAGTCCCTGCCTCAGATGAGGTCCTTAGCAACTCTCATCTAGGGAACTGACTGCCAGAGATCCCAATTATGGGGTCTCTCTGCCTCCACAGTCTCTCCCTTCCTCATTATCTGCCACACTGCCACCAAAAATGACCTTTAAAAATGAAAGTATGTATGTATCACTGTCCAATCTTAAAATCATTCAGCAGTTCTCCATCACATGAGCCTGGGATAGAAGGAGGGTGACCATCTCACCCACCCTGTTTGTTCAGTGATGACCATTGTTCCAACATCCGTTATTTATTTAGTTAGTTTTGGCTGTGCTGGGTCTTCACTGCTGCATGGGCTTTCTCTAGTTGCTGCGAGTAGGGGCTACGCTGTCATTACAGTGCTCAGGTTCTCACTGCAGTGGCTTCTCTTGTTTCAGAGCATGGGCTCTACAGTAGGTGAGCTTCAGTAGTTGCCACTCATGGGCTCAGTAGTTGTAGCTTTTTACAGCACAGGCTCAATAGTTGTGGCACACAGGCTTAGCTGCCTCCTGGCATGTGGGATCTTCCTTGATCAGGGATCAAACCGATGTTCCCTGCACTTGCAGGTGGATTCTTATCCACTGGACCACCAGGGAAGTGCCCCAGCATCATTATTAAATAACTCTTTCAAAATCAAAAGTTCCCGTATTTGAACAATACATGATTAAGCAACTTAAGGATGTTCTTCATGATCTAGGCTCCACCCACTTTTTGGCTATCTGACTAGTGGATTGCTTTTCATCCTAAATCACTTGTTTCACTATGACTACCTATTCTCTGACAGCTGCTCACTCAAAGTCAGAGCTTCTTCTAACCTTCCCCATGGTCCTGTTATTGTACATGGATATCTCGCATACCTTATGATAGGAGGTGGACAGAAACCAACCCAGTTATTTCTGCAACACTAGAACCTAGGAAAGGATCAGACATGCCAGTGCATCTATAGAGACAGATGGAACATTGCTTTGGCAGCAGTTGAAAACACCATATTTCCCAACATCAAATCAGTCACCAAGATCTATGTACAAAATAAATGATTAAAATATGCTTTACAAACAGCGCCTATGTTTTTAAATATTTTAACACTTACAACTAACCTGACACCTAACCTTAGAAGACTAACCTAACCTCAGAAGAAATGGAGTAGCCATCATGGTCAACAAAAGAGTCCGAAATGCAGTACTTGGATGCAATCTCAAAAACGACAGAATGATCTCTGTTCGTTTCCAAGGCAAACCATTCAATATCACAGTAATCCAAGTCTATGCCCCAACCAGTAACGCTGATGAAGCTGAAGGTGAATGGTTCTATGGAGACCTACAAGACCTTGTAGAACTAACACCCAAAAGAGATGTCCTTTTCATTAAAGGGGACTGGAATGCAAAAGTAGGAAGTCAAGAAACACCTGGAGTAACAGGCAAATTTGGCCTTGGAATATGGAATGAAGCAGGGCAAAGACTAACAGAGTTTTGCCAAGAGAATGCACTGGTCATAGCAGACACCCTCTTCCAACAACACAAGAGAAGACTGTACACATGGACATCACCAGATGGTCAACACCAAAATCAGATTGATTCTATTTTTTGGCAGCCAAAGATGGAGAAGCTCTATACAGTCAGCAAAAACAAGACCAGGAGCTGACTGTGGCTCAGATCATGAACTCCTTATTGCCAAATTCAGACTTAAACTGAAGAAAGTAGGGAAAACCACTAGACCACTCAGGTATGACCTAAATCAAATCCCTTATGATTATATAGTGGAAGTGAGAAATAGATTTAAGGGACTAGATCTGATAGAGTGCCTGATGAACTATGGATGGAGGTTCATGACATTGTACAGGAGACAGGGATCAAGACCATCCCCAAGAAAAAGAAATGCAAAAAAGAAAAATGGCTGTCTGAGGAGGCCTTACAAATAGCTGTGAAAAGAAGAGAAACAAAAAGGAAAGATATAAGCATCTGAATGCAGAGTTCTAAAGAATAGCAAGGAGAGATAAGAAAGCCCTCCTCAGCGATCAATGCAAAGAAATAGAGGAAAACAACAGGATGGGAAAGACTAGAGATCTCATCAAGAAAAGTAGAAATACTAAAGGAACATTTCATGCCAAGATGGGCTCGATAAAGGACAGAAATGGTATGGACCTAACAGAAGCAGAAGATATTAAGAAGAGGTGGCAAGAATACACAGAAGAACTGTACAAAAAAGAGCTTCATGACCCAGATAATCATTATGGTGTGATCACTCACCGAAAGCCAGATATCCTGGAATGTGAAGCCAAGTGGGCCTTAGGAAGCATCACTATGAACAAAGCTAGTGGAGGTGATGGAATTCCAGTTGAGCTATTTCAAATCCTAAAAGATGATGCTGTGAAAGTGCTGCACTCAATATGCCAGCAAATTTGGAAAACTCAGCAGTGGCCACAGGACTGGAAAAGGTCAGTTTTCATTCCAATCCCAAATAAAGGCAATGCCAAAGAATGCTCAAACTACCGCACAATTACACTCATCTCACATGCTAGTAAAGTAAGGCTCAAAATCCTCCAAGCAATTTTGCTTCAGCAATATGTGAACCGTGAACTTCCAGATGTTCAAGCTGGTTTTTGAAAAGACAGAGGAACCAGAGATCAAATTGCCAACATCCGCTAAATCATTGAAAAAGCAAGAGTTCCAGAAAAACATCTATCTCTGCTTTACTGACTATGCCAAAGCTTTGATTATGTGGATCACAATACACTTTGGAAAATTCTGACAGAGATGGGAATTCCAGACCACCTGACCTGCCTCTTGAGAAACCTGTATGCAGGTCAGGAAGCAACAGTTAGAACTGGACATGGAACAACAGACTGGTTCCAAATAGGAAAAGGAGTATGTCAAGGCTGTATATTGTCACCCTGCTTATTTAACTTATATGCAGAGTACATCATGAGAAATACTGGGCTGGAAGAAGCACAAGCTGGAATCAAGATTGCTGGGAGAAATATCAATAACCTCAGATATGCAGATGATACCACCCTTACGGCAGAAAGTGAAGAGGAACTCAAAAGCCTCTTGATGAAAGTGAAAGTGGAGAGTGAAAAAGTTGGCTTAAAGCTCAACATTTAGAAAACGAAGATCATGGCATCTGGTCCCATCACTTCATGGGAAATAGATGGGGAAACAGTGGAAACAGTGTCAGACTTTATTTTTGGGGCCTCCAAAATCACTGCAGATGGTGACTGCAGCCATGAAATTAAAAGACACTTACTCCTTGGAAGGAAATTATGACCAACCTAGATAGCATATTCAAAAGCAGAGACATTACTTTGCCAACAAAGGTCCGTCTAGTCAAGGCTATGGTTTTTCCAGTGGTCATGTATGGATGTGAGAGTTGGACTGTGAAGAAAGCTGAGCACTGAAGAATTGATGCTTTTGAACTGTGGTGTTGGAGAAGACTCTTGAGAATCCTTTGGACTTCAAGGAGATCCAACCATTCCATCCTAAAGGAGATCAGTCCTGGGTGTTCATTGGAAGGATTGATGCTAAAGCTGAAACTCCAGTACTTTGGCCACCTCATGCAAAGAGTTGACTCATTGGAAAAGACTCTGATGCTGGGAGGGATTGGGGGCAGGAGGAGATGGGGACGACAGAGGATGAGATGGCTGGATGGCATCACCAACTCGATGCACATGAGTTGGGTCAACTCCGGGAGTTGGTGATGGACAGGGAGGCCTGGTGTGCTGCCATTCATGGGGTTGCAAGGAGTCGGACACGACTGAGCGACTGAACTGAACTGAACCTGACATCATACGAGCTATTTTATTTATTCCTTGTTACTAGTAATAGTAAAAATAATGCCAAGAATTATTCCTTAAGATAAGTTCAGCAAATATAAGGATGTACCGGTGATCAGTTAAAAAACAATTCTTTTTGTGGACTATACATCTCTATTCAGGTCAGAGACTGTATTTTTCCTACAGTCTATAAGGTGCCTTACATGCTGTCAACACCCTTACAGAGTGTAAAATAGCAGTGATAATTCGGCTTTTATATCTGTGCTCGTTATCCAGAACAAAGGGTGTATATGGCACTAAGGCACAATGACTTCTCTCATTGAATATTTACAGTTCTGCCAACTTGAAAAGCATATTATGTAGCATTGATCAAAGGAAGAGTTTTCCATTCTTCTCACAAGCAAAGGATACACTTTTTAGGTAAAAATTAGAATCTACAAGTATTTGACCTTAAAAACAGAAAAAATAATCCCATTGAAATCAAGGACACCTCAATACGGGAGCCAACACACAGCACAGATTTGCTGAATCCTTTATTTTCTATGAATATTAAGTCTTGGAAGAAGCCAGAGCAATTCCAATAGTTTGTAGGCTCTATTTGGGTGGTCTCTAACTTAGGTTTTGTTTTCTTTTTTCCCTTCAAATCCTTGCAGTCATTGAAGAGGAGTTTCCTCCACTCATGGGGTCTCCCTAGATTATAACACCAACACTACTGTTTGGACCAGCAGAACACACATCTTCAGTCTCCAAGGAGCAACAATTAAGGTGGATATTACCTCATTCTGATCAGTGTTCATATTGCAAAAGCAGCGTCTTCATGCTCTCCCTGTAGAACTAAGATTGACGCTCAGGACCTGGGGGATTTTAAAAGTCTACATAATTGAGGACCTTGTAAGGCCAATAATTATCATTCATAGCAACTAAGGCTTTTCATGAGAAGAGGATAGGTAAGCATAGCAATGATATAGTCTGTTATGAAAATAATACTGGACTTGAAAGTCAAAACCCTTAAGCTGTAGGTCTAGGTATGATGATAATAGTAATAATAACAATAACAGCAATAATAATAATAAGAGCTATTGTGCTCAGTCACTTCAGTCGTGTCTAACTCTGCAACATAATGGATTGTAGCCTGCCAGGCTCCTCTCTCCATAGGATTCTCTAGGCAAGAATACTGGAGGTGGGTAGCCATTCCCTTCTCTATATCTTCCCGATCCAGGGATGGAACCTACATCTCCTGCGCCTTCTGCATTTAATGCAGATTCTTTACCCACTGAGCCATTATCGAACACCAAATTTATAGCAGATGGTATTAAGAGGCCACGTGGGGGGCAGCTAGTCAGTGGGGATGAGAGAGAAGGGGCCAGTGAAGACTTCTTAGAAGAGTTCCAGTAGAAATTGACATCTGGTGAGTGAGTAAGAGTTAGTGAGATGAACTCAAGAGGGGAAAAGGAAAGATGTTCCTGGAAGAAAGATGCAAATGTCAAAGTATGTGCCAGTCCGTCTGACACATTTACAGGGTTTTCCATCATTCAGTTTTTCTGAATTACAGAATTTTAGGATAAGGGAATAAAAACTTTTTAACCCAGAAAATGAAGCAGAGGCAAGATTATGAAGGGCCTTGAATAGATCAGTAAAGTAATACCGAATAATTTAAAACTTTTAAACAGGGAGAGAACTTCAAAGAGGATAATGAAATCTCGAACACTGAGGGAGAGAGTGCTTTAAACAGGAGGGGCTGCTTATGAAGACACATGTTTCAAAGAAGTTTAACAAAGTAAAGACTTGGAAGTGTCTTAGATGATCTTGACAAAAATTGCTTCCATACACACTGTAGCTCAGCCATCAGATGACAGTGGGTTGAAGAGTTAAAGTAAAGCAAGAAACAGGATCCTTCTGATAAGCTTGATGGTGAAGGGAAAGGAAGAACGTGGCCTGCCAGTCACGTCCACCTAGAACACTGATCTAGGGAGGGTTGCTTTGTTATGAGGGAAAAATCAAATGCAACTGAGTGTCACAACAAAGATGCCATAAAAAGGGAAATCATAACAGAATGAAGAGAGTGGATTATTAATGGACTAAGAATTAAGGAAGTGAAAGTGGATGGGATTCAGAACAAAAAAAGGAGGATTAAGCTTGAAGGGGTTGTGGGGAGTCATCTCACAGTGGTGGAAGGATATATGGAAATGTTGATAAGTTTAAGCCTAGGGAAAGTCGCTCAGTCATGTCCAACTCTTTGTGACCCCATGGACTGTAGGCCATGGAATTCTTGGGCAGAATACTGGAATGGGTAGCCTTTCCCTTCTCCAGGGGATCTTCTCAACCCAGGGATAGAACCCAGGTCTCCTGTATTGCAGGTATATTCTTTACCAGCTGAGCCACAAGAGAAGCTTAAGCTTAAGTAGGGGGCTATAAAAAATCCACATTATACTGTTCCCTTCCCCTTTTCTCTCCTTCCTCAGTATTTGTGCTAAGCTGCTTCAGTCACGTCTGACTCTTTGCTACCCCATGGACTATAGCCCACCAGGCTCCTCTGTCCATGGGGATTCTCCAGGCAAGAACACTGGTGGGTTGCCATGCCCTCTTCCAGGGGATCTTCCCAACCCAGGAATCAAATCCAGGTCTCCCACAATGCAGGTAAATTATTTCCCACCTGAGCCACTAGGGAAGCCCTCAATACAGTAAGAGTCAAAACCATTTGCTGAGAGTTGAGATTCAGTCATAGCAGAGTGGGCTTGAAAAAAATTAGATTAAAAGCAGCATGAACAGATAAAGGAGACAATGGATTAGAAAAACAGTTTGCCAGGCAGATCAAAGGTTCCAGTTTTGGTTGAAGAGCATGAAAGCATAAACTGAGAGAGGGACCAAAATATGAGTTTTCAAGTCTTCTCTAGGGCATCTCCCCAGTGAGGTGGAGGCAGTAAAAGATCAGATTTTTGGACTGACCTCAAACCAGACATTGATGAGCAGGTGCACTGGAAGGGTATTGAATAGAGAGAGATGAAGTAGTACCTTGTTTCATTGAATCCTCCTCACATTTTTCTTATAAAATATTAATAATAGAAAAAAAAGGTCTCTTTACCCTCATTTTTACAGAGGATGGAACTGTCATTCATGGAGGGTTATGCACACCCAGTGTCACCCAGCTACACAGACTGAGTGGAGGGTCAGCTGGGCCTTCTGGATCAAGTCTTTGCTCTTCCACTGCACCTCATTGCCTCTCTGTGTGCTTCACGTTACTAACCTCAACAGAAAAAAAAAGAGGGACATGCTTGTTCTGTTCCCATCCTAGGGCAATTCTGCCCCCTCTGTTCTGTAACATAAAGCCAGGTTGTACATACAAGGCATTTTATCCCCTCTAGGAAAAGCATTCTGCTAATTTAGAGGACAGATAAATGGCCTCCCCAATTGCTGAGCAATGTTCATATGGTCATAAGCTCGTTTACGATATAGGATGATGAAAACCCCATCTATGTTTTTCTTTTTGGTTCCAACTAATTTTCAATTGCCTTAGCAGCAGCTGCTCTCTGCTAGGAAGAAGAAAAATGATCTGCAGAGAAAGCCCTGTAAGGCTTTACGGCAAAAGGCGTAAACCTAAGTCACACACTCATCCAAGCCTAGCCTTCACTCCCTCATCCCATCAGTGGTGATTTATGACCTTGGACTCTCAAAAACATGGGATCATATTTTATGATCAGGTATGTGATCGTAGCTGAGGAATGTGAAATGTTTTAACAAGGCTGTTTCAATTCCCACTTTATAAATAGGGAACTCAACAAAGCCAGACAGCTCCTTGCCTTTGGGTTCTGAGGCTCTGGATAAAATTCTCAGCTGCCACCAGGGAGCTCAACTAGCTGAAAAGACAGTGTGTGCTGTGTGCTCAGTCATGTCTGACTCCTCGCTACTTCATGGACTGTAGCCCACCAGGCTACTCCATCCATGGGATTTCCCAGGAAAGAATACTGGAGTGAGGTGGCATTTCCTCCTCCAGGGAATCTTCCTGACCCAGGGATCAAACCTGGATCTCCCACACTGCAGGCACAGATTCTTTACCATTTGTGCCATCAGGGAAGCCCAGAACTGACGCATTTTGATGGCTGGACTGTTTGAGAGAGGGGACCTGTGTGAGTCCAATAAATGCATTGATTTTGTTAAGAGAATGTATGGTTATCTTTTTCAGAGCCCCCAAATATGGCCTGATCCCTAGAGGTTCAGGAGAAATGATGTAGCAAGCTGGTGCCTACCTGAGCACTAAAGTTGTGTTGAAGTGCAAGTTGCTCAGTCATGTCCTACTCTTTGCGACTGCATGGACTATATAGTTCATGGAATTCTCCAGGCCAGAATACTGGAGTGGGTAGCCTATCCCTTCTCCAAGGGATCTTCCTCACCCAGGAATTGACTGGGGTCTTCTGCATTGCAGGCAGATTCTTTATCAACTGAGCTATCAGGGAAGCCCTAATACCTCCTTTTCCAAGTGCTTCTTCTTCACCTTCCTTCCTACCTTTGCAGAGGAATAGCCAGTCAGAGGCCCTGAAGATGTTCTGTACATCCCACCCAGGGGCATGGACACCCAGAAGAAAGGCAGCCTTGATGGAGCCTGATAAGCCAACCCAGGTCAGGACAGGCTTAAGAAATGGAAAGGGCTCAGTTCCATTCAGTCCCTTATCAGATCTACTAGGAAGCAGTACTATGCAGGAACTCAGTTACATCTGGTCTGGCCCTGTTATAAATGTTTAATACAGAATTCACCAATAAAGCTGCTATGAAACTGCTTCAGTTCAGTTCAGTTCAGTCGCTCAGTTGTGTCCGACTCTTTGAGACCCCATGAATTGCAGCACACCAGGCCTCCCTATCCATCACCAACTCCCGGAGTTCACTCAAACTCAAATCCATTGAGTCGGTGGTGCCATCTAGCCATCTCATCCTCTGTCATCCCCTTCTCCTCCTGCCCCCAATCCCTCCCAGCATCAGAGTCTTTTCCAATGAGTCAACTCTTTGCATGAGGTGGCCAAATTATTGGAGTTTCAGCTTCAGCATCATTCCTTCCAAAGAACACCCAGGATGGATCTCCTTTAGAATGGACTGGTTGGATCTCCTTGCAGTCCAAGGGACTCTCAAGAGTCTTCTCCAACACCACAGTTCCAAAGCATCAATTCTTTGGCTCTCAGCTTTCTTCACAGTCCAACTCTCACATCCATACATTACCACTGGAAAAACCATAGCCTTGACTAGACGGACCTTTGTTGGCAAAGTAATGTCTCTGCTTTTCAATATGCTATCTAGGTTGGTCATAACTTTCCTTCAAACTGCTTAATTTACCATTAAATGATGAATGTATACATTGAAGAAAAAAAAAACACAAGAGAGTCAAATGTATTTTAAAAGGCAATATGCAGGTCTCCCCTGGTGGCTCAGGGGTAAAGAATCTGCCTACCAATGCAGGAGACACAGGTTCAACCCCTGATATAGAAAGATCCCACATGCTGCAAAGCAACTAAATCCATGAGCCACAACTACTGAGCCTGTGCTCTGGAGTCCATGAGACGCACTACTGAGCCAACGTGTCACAACTATGGAAGCCCGAGTTCCCTGGAGCCCATGCTCCTCAACCAGAAAAGCCACTGCAGTAAGAGGCCCAGCACCAGAACTAGAGAACAGCCCCCACAGCAGCGAAGACTCAGCACAGCCAAAAATAATTGTTTTTGAAAAAACTTTTAAACGGGTAATATGCAATTTATCCATTACTTTTATTGGAAGAATCTTTCAAGCTATTAGATTACAAGTTTTGTGTTTTCTCTTATACAGATCATGAGGAACCTGCTACAGTCTTTACAATATAAGTCGAACAGAATTAGCATCTGTTCTGGCTGGAACTTTGTACCTTGGTAACATGCTAGGGTAGTTATTGCCTGCTGCATAGAAGCCCATTATTCTACATTAAGTGTATACAACAGATACCTATAATGAGACAATCATGGGACATGAATGTTTGAACTCCTCTATCTCGTGTCATCATACTTTAAAGTTCCTCAAACTTACTAATGTCTGGAGAGCAATCTGCATCATCTAAGTCAATCCTCTTGGATTTCTACTCTTTCTCCACCGGACTGTTGGAAACAATTATTTTCCTAACCATGTATTTCTAGGTGGCACATAGGATTCTGTCTTATCTAAAAGATTAGTTAGAAAGGAAGCAGTTCTTTCACAAGTAAAGAAAATGTTCAGTTCATTTCAGTTGCTCAGTCGTGTCCGACTCTTTGCGACCCCATGAATCACAGCACGCCAGGCCTCCCTGTTCATCACCAACTCCTGAAGTTCACTCAGACTCACGTCCATCGAGTCAGTGATGCCATCCAGCCATCTCATCCTCTGTCGTCCCCTTCTCCTCCTGCCCCCAATCCTTCCCAGCATCAGAGTCTTTTCCAATGAGTCAACTCTTTGCATGAGGTGGCCAAAGTACTGGAGTTTCAGCTTTAGCATCATTCCTTCCAAAGAAATCCCAGGGCTGATCTCTTTCAGAATGGACTGGTTGGATCTCCTTGCAGTCCAAGGGACTCTCAAGAGTCTTCTCCAACACCACAGTTTAAAAGCATCAATTCTTCGGCGCTCAGCTTTCTTTCACAGTTACTTTCTATTAACTTAGACAGTGACGAAGCTGATGTTCTACACCATCTGATGTGATGTGAGAAGTCCAGAACCAGCTCTGGATGATTGTTTCTGAAAATGTTCATGCTGAAGGCCATCAGATCTTAGTCCTGCAGTGCCTAGGGGGGCAACTTTCAGCTACACATATCCACTGAGCTCTCAGGTATGACCCATCCAAAGTGAGATGTACAAGTATAAAATACACGGAATTCAGAAAAATGGTACAGAGGAATCTATTTTCAGGGCAGAAACAGAGATGCAGACATGAGAAGAGACGTGCAGACATGGGGATGAGGGCAAAGGGGAGTGAGTAGGGAGGGTAGCACTGACATATGTATACTACCACGTGTAAAATAGATAGCTAGTAAGAAGCTGCTGCATAGCACAGGGAGCCCAGCTTGGTGCTCCGTGGTGACCTAGAGGGGTCGGCGGGGGTGGGGGGGGGGTGTCGGTGTGAGGAGGGAGGTCCAAGAGGGAGAGGATATATGTATACATACACCTGATTCACTTCATTGTACAGCAGAAACTATCACAATATTGCAAACAATTATACCCCACTTAAAAAAAATACACACTGGAGTTCAAGTACAGAATACAAATAAAAAGTAAAATAGTTCATCAATAATTATTATACTGATTGCATGTTTAAGTGATTCTACTTGGGGTCTATTCAGTTAACTAAAATATATTATTAAAATGAACTTCGCCTTTTTCTTTTCACCTATTTAATGCAGCAACTAGGAAATTTAGAATCACAAATGTGGTTCTCCTTTGGGGCTCTCATTACATTTCTATTGCAGAATGCTGCCTTCCACTCAACTTCCAGGATATAGGAAATACTAAAGAAAGAAGTTAAAAAACACTAAGTGGAAACAATTAGCCAAAATCAGAATGAGGAGCAAGGCTTTCCTGGGTGGTGCTAGTGGTAAAGAACCTGCCTGCCAGTGAAGAGGAGGAGGAGCATGCTACAGCAACCGAAGGGATACACTACAACAGAGTTCCATAAAGTGTGGATCACAGACTGCTGTGGTTCCTAATGTTTGTTATCAGACCGCAAGACAGAGCGTGCATAAGAATCTAAATCAACCATGTGACCTCCCACACCTGCTGTGGGTTCAGATGACATCGTTTTCATAGCAATCCTGGATTATCACAGAAAACTTCTCCCTTCACATTGAGGAGAGGAGAGGACATGTAAAACATTTGGGGACAGATGGGGAAATATGACAAGCAGCAGCTTAAACGTGCCTTCTCATTTCAGGCCATTCTTTTGAATGAACTTCCTGAGGCAGAGTTTGAGAGAGAAGCCAGGGAACTCTGCCTGGGCTGGACTGTAGACTGAGAGACAAAGAGCCACCTAACAAGATATTGTACCTTATTACCAGCTTGGGGAGTGCAACAGCAGAAGCAGATTAAAACATACTTAAGTTTTTAATGGAAGCATTCTGCCCAAAGATCCCAAGCCTGGCCACCAATCTATGCGTTTTCTAAATCTCTTGTAAAGAAAAGAAAACTTTTCCTTCCCCTTCTTCTAGGTTCTTTGGTGGACCTAATAATTAAATCGACATAAGACAGACACAGAGAACAAACATATGGACAGCAAGGGGGGAAGGGGTTTTGGGATTGACACATATACATTATTGATACTATGTATAAAATAGATAACTAATGAGAACCTATGATTTTTCCAGAAGTCATGTAGGGATGTTAGATTTGGACCATAAAGAAGGCTGAGCACCAAAGAATTAATGCTTTTCAACTGTGGTGCTGGAGAAGATTCTTGAGAGTCCCTTGGATTGCAAGGAGATCAGACCAGTCAATCATAAAAGAAATCAACTCTGAATATGCATTGGAAGGACTGATGCCGAAGTTCCAGTGAAATTGGCCACCTGATGAGATATGACTCATTGGAAAAGACCCTGATGCTGGGAAAGACTGAAGGAGGTGATGGATTAGATGGTTGGATGGCATCAATGATTCAGTGGACATGAGTTTGGGCAAACTCTTGGAGACAGTGAAGGACAGGCATGCCTGGTGTGCTGCAGTCCATGGGGTTGCAAAAGAGTCAGACACAACTTAGCAACTGAACAACAACTGTATGGCTCAGGGAACTCTACTCAGTGCTCTGCGGCAACAGAGAGGGAATATGTGTATACTTGTGACTGAGTCACTTCGATGTACAGCAAAAACAATACAACTTTGTAAAGCAACTACACGCCAATAAAAATTAATTTAAAAAAGATGAATAGGAGAAAAACAAATTTAATTTCATACATACTTAATTCCCAGAAACACACAAAAGTCTCCTGGAGGCCAGGTAATTGAAGTTTATACACCATAAGCTTCAACTGAGCAAAGGAGAAGGGGCTACAGGTCTGGGGTCTCAAATGGAAGGAAGATAAAACCCAGGAAGATAAGAGCCAGTGTTTGGGAGATACATATCTGCCAGGGAGTGCAGAGAAATTTCTCTGATATAAAAAGTTACTTTGGTATAAGCTCTCTGCTGGTACAGGCCCTTCATCTAAATTATTTTAAAGGCAGGTAAGAAGGAAGTGAAAACCTCTTCTTGAGTCTATAGGACTTTGACTTTGCTCAGAAAAATCCACAAGCCAAGGTGGCAACTTCTGGTGTCACATGTTTTGCTCCCTGTCGCCCTAAAGCAATGTCTAGACTCTGAACCCATGTCAACACAAAGTGAGTCACTTCAAAACACTGCTCCCAAAAGGGTTGTCTTCTAGCTGATTCATCTCAGATGACCATAGAGGGTAATAGATAAGACAGATTCTCCCGACTTCAACACCGAGAAGAGCCAGGCATTTGACTCCCTAGTCAAAAGATGCAGTCTCCATCCTTCTTCAAGGCCGGAAGTCCTTTCTAATTTTGTCCAGTGTGTTGTTAGTGTATTGTGTCCACACTCTCCCTTGTCAGTGTGAAAGGATTTGCTTTAATCTTCATTGTGAAAAATTTTAAACACATACAAAAGTAGAAGAAATCATATAATGAACAGTTAATTACTCAACAATAACCATCAGTTTGACAATCTTTTCCTATCTCTGATCTCCCATTTTCTTTGCTGCAGCATTTTAAAGCCAATACTGGTGATCATACTACATCATGCAAAAATTAAGTGGGAGTTTCTAACTTTTCCTACTGCGACTGTGTGTTGCTCAGTCGTGTCCGGCTCTTTGTGACCCCATGGGCTGTAGCCTGCCAGGCTCCTCTGTCCATGGGATTCTCCAGGTGAGATTATTGGAGTGGGTTGCCATGGTCTCCTCCAGGGGATCTTCCTGCTCTTATTTCTCTGTCTACCATTATATTGAATTGCCTACAGTGATAAGCTTTTTATTGTACACATGCAACCACATTAGAAGCTACATGCCTTCAGCATAAGACACAGAGGTCCTAAAACCTGCAGCTGAGCACAATAACTGCAGGGCCTCTCTTTGGTAAAGAGGCACGTATGTTTCCAGTTACACATGGTTAGGGATTTTTGAAAGTGTATAATCATCTGTGAAAACGATATGAAGACCACATTGTTCTCCCTGGGTTTCAAACCCCCATATTTCTTTGGTAAGAAGCATCTTTCCAAGTCAAATATAAAATTCAAGTGATTCCAAAACTAATCATGCCTTGTGCTTGCTTAGGGCTCAAAATGCACTTTCACGGGAGAAGTCTTTTTTTTTTTTTTTTTTAAGATGCAAAGGGTTCTGAATAATTCAAAGACTTTGAAACCTAAATCTAAATCTAGTAGTCAAGTCATCGTAGGCTCTGAACCAGATAAGATGTAGGATCTTTTTCTATGTCAAACTCAGGGGAGGAAAAAAAGCTTGATTTGCATTATCCTCAAGAAATTTAAATGAAAATGGAGGTGTTAGAGGAGGTGTGTATGAAAGACTTTGGCACTAGGTGGAGGAAGGAGGGCAGAGATCGCTGAAGGTAACAGCTAAGGTGCACAGCTTCCTCTTTGCATTCTCACTCCAGTGGGCAGGCTTTTTCTGCGGATGAGCTAAAGAGGCTACGTGCTGTCAGCCACAATATTGATGATGCTAAGATCTCACGCAATTTAAAAATTCCATTTACTGGCCACAGGGAAGCACTGAATGTTCCAAAGGTTTCTTCCAGTTTGAGCCTTCTAGGTTTTCTTGCTTCTTAGTCACATAGTACAACATTTGTCAGGGGTGCAGACGTCTAAATTAAGTCACCCTCCTCTCTGTGAAGAGGTAGTTTACACCTGGTAAGAACTACTTACTCATTGTAAAAGAGCCTCAAGGAGAAATGGTCGTGACATTGAAGAGAAGATGTCCTAGGATATTTTAGGGAGATAAAAATGGGTTTTCCTTTAAGAACTTCTTTGAGATCATTATTTTCTGGCTAAATATTTGTTTTGGTTGCTTTTCATTCTTTCTTTTTTTTACTTTTTGGAAGCACCATGTGGCACACAGGATCTTAGTTCCCTGACCAGGGATTGAACCCCTGCAGTAGAAGCACTGAGTCCTAATCACTGGACTGCCAGTGAAGTCCCTTGGGTTTCTTTTATTGCATTATTTTTTTCTCTTAATTAAAAAAAAAATTATTGAGATAGAATTGATGTACAATGCTGTGTTAATTTCAGATGTACAGCAAAGTAATTCAGTTATATGTATATATATATATTCTTTTTCAGATTTCTTTCCATTATAGGTTATTATAAAATACTGAATAATTAGTTCCCTTTGCAATATAATAAGACCTTTTATCTATTTTATCTATAAAATAGATAAAACAAGGTCTTTATCTATTTTATATAGTGTGTATCTGTTAGTACCATAGTTCTAATTTATCTCTACCCCTTTTTTCCCTTTGGTAACCATAAATTTGTTTTCAATGTCTGAGTCTGTTTTGCAAATAAGCTCATTTATATAACTTTTTAAGATTCTACATTTAAGTGATATCATATGATATCTGGCTTTCTCTGATTTTCTTCAGACATTTAGAATGCTTCCATGTCTTGGCTATTGTAAATAGTACTGCTATCAACATTGGGGTGCATGTATCTTTTTGAGTTAGAGTTTCTGTCTTTTCTGGATATATGCCCAGAAGTGGGATCATTGGATCATATGACAACTCTATTTTTAGTTTTTTGAGGAGCCTTCATACTGTTCTCCATAGTGGCTTCAGCAATTTATAGTCCCATCAACAATGTAGAGGGGTTCTTTTTTCTCCACATCCTCTCCAGCACTTATTATTAATATTTGTAGACTTTTTAATTATGGCCATTCTGACCAGGGTGAGGTTTTGTTTTATTAATTTTTTTATTATTTTTTTAAATTTAATTTAGTTTTTTAAATTTTATTTTATTTTTAAACTTTACATATTTGTATTAGTTTTGCCAAATATCAAAATGAATCCGCCACAGGTATACATGTGTTCCCCATCCTGAACCCTCCTCCCTCCTCCCTCCCCATACCATCCCTCTGGGTCGTCCTAGTGCACCAGCCCCAAGCATCCAGTATCGTGCATCGAACCTGGACTGGCATCTCGTTTCATACATGATATTTTACATGTTTCAATGCCATTTTCCCAAATCTTCCCACCCTCTCCCTCTCCCACAGAGTCCATAAGACTGTTCTATACATCAGTGTCTCTTTTGCTGTCTCGTACACAGGGTTATTGTTACCATCTTTCTAAATTCCATATACATGCGTTAGTTTTATTAATTTTTTTTAAATGAACAAACTTTTAGCTGAAATGTTTTACATACTTTGTTATCTATGTGAAGCAAATGAGCTTATCATTGCATTCATCATTTTAATCATGACCCTGAAAATGTACCTCAACAGCATAAGGAGAAAAAGTAAAATGATATTCAGAGTTCTGTACATAACTGTAAGAGACTGAATACACAAATGGACAGTGACTGCCCCACACGTGACAATAGAACTCAGACCCACAACCTGTAGCAACAGGCCCAGACAATCAGTACTTTATCAAAGACTGACAGCTTCCCTATTTTATGTCCCTGCTTCCAACTCAGAACCAACCAGAAAGAGGCAACTACACACTTCAAACCAAACTCAGAAGAGGCCCATTTCTAGTTAGCACACCCTCAGCTCACATGGGCTTCCCATGGCGCTAGTGGTAAAGAATTTGCCTGCCAATGAAAGAGACATGGCAGCTGTGGGTTTTGATTCCTGGGTCAGGAAGATCCCCTGGAGAAGGAAATGGAAACCCACTTTTGTATTCTTGCCTGGAGAATTCCATGGACAGAGGAGCCTGGCAAACTGAAGTCTATGGAATTGTAAAGAGTCAAACACAACTGAGCAAATGAGCACACACAGCTTTCCCAACCAAAAACCTCCAATTGCTACTGAGTCCAAGTTCACACTGCTGCTGGACAATAGGCCACTAAATTGAGAGATGAGCTATTTGGACAAAGAATAGCAACTTTATTCAGAAAGACAGTAGATTGACAAGATGGTAGAGCAGTGTCTCAAAGAACCATCTTACCTGATTTAGAAGTCAGGCTTCTTTTATTCTAAAGGAGGAGGAGGTGTGGGTGGTTGTCACAAACTTCTTGGTGCCAGGATCCTTTGTTTTTGCAGCTGTCCATGTAGGTCTGGTCATAATGTCCTATAAATCTCCAATAAGACAAATGTTATTCACTGTTCTGCAACTTTTTATCTTTATATGAATGGGAAAGTGTTATACATTTAAAGGTCAGAGTCTTGAGAATGGGAAAATATCTTGAGAAATATATTCTTTTACCAAAGGTGCAGAACTAGCATGACTAAATTCAGGCAACAGAGCACAGAGGTTAGAGCCAACAGAATACATCCAGCATGGAGTGAGGTTTGTTGCTCTCTGTTACATGATGAGGGCACACCTCGGCCTTCCTTTTGATTGCGGGTCTTCAATGATCAGCTTGGGAAGATTTGATTTGAACAAAACTGTTCATTTAAGATGTGCCACAGGAAAGAAATGCCATAAGATTTCACAAGCCAAATGGTACGTGAAAGCCAAATGGTATTTTGAGAGGTATGCATGTAACAGGGAAGAGTCTGCTATGACTCTTCCACGCTAGGTCTGTTTCTTTTACTTTAACCCTTTTTTGGCCACTTTTATTATTATAATCATACATAATGGCTTGTCTCAGAGAATCCTGCCCCCTCACTCCCAACCCTTAAACTAAAGTGCCTTTGTTTAGCTCACAGGGAAATAATCTGACCCTGCCCACCTGTGAATGACTATAAGAAAGATGAAATTAATACACTCCCTGACCTGAGGGTTGCCATTCTAGGAGATATTTGCAAATATTAAATGGTCTTTTTACTTTGTTTCCTCACCTCCCCCCATCTCTGATCCATAAATGAACCTGGCATCCAGATCGACAAGATGGTTATTTTGAGATGTTAGTCTGCCATCTTCTCAGTCAGCTGTCTTTCTGAATAGTTGTATTCCTTGCCTCAACACCTCATCTCTCAGATTCACTGGCCTCTCATGTGGCGAGTAAGTGAGCTTGATATCATGCAGAGGACTTCAAACGTAATTCTGACTCAAATCCTATTTCAATAAAAGATTGTTTAGCCAAAGTCAATGAGCCAGCTGACAAGCTCAAAGGATAAGCTAAACTCATTTTCCTAGTGAATATCCCTCCTGCTTTCTTGTCTTCCAGTTGCCTTCCAAGACCTAGGTGTGTCTCCTCCCATATATCCTGATTTCTCTCCTTCTGCACCTCCTCTTTATTATTCTCCTTGTCCAGGCCCCCTATTCTTTCTCTCAAACTCTCCTAATATCCTCAAATGTCAGTTGCCTCTAAGGAGCCATATCTCTCAACAGCAGAGAAATGAAAGTTAGCTGCATTTTGGAGCTTGTCCTTTCTTATCAGTGAATCCCTTATTCCACATGGAAAGAAGCCCAAGACAGATTCCTGGAGAATGGAAGACCACATGGCAAGGTTCTGGTCCTCCTTTCCCTCCCTGCCATCTCTGAATCCCTGGACACATGACTTAGGTCATACATAGACATGTGACTAGACCATACAGTACCTGAAAAATCTCCTACCCAACCCCAGTATCAGCAGAAATAATAAATCTGTGCCAAAAGGGAAAAAAAGCCATTTCTATTTGATTTTGGAATATATTTTTAAATGTATTTTCCTGTTTGTTTATATAATATTTCAGAAATAGATGCCACTTAAAGACAAATGAATCCAAACAATGAACTTCTAAGTGAGTAAGAATTTTTTTTTTAATCCATTTAATTGCCAGTTCAATATTCATGCTTGGTCCTCCATCCAAACCCCCACAAATCCAGCTTTCAGACTAACACAAAGTTGTTGTTGTTCAGTTGCTAAGTCGTGTTCAACTCGTTGGGACCCCCTGAACTGCAGCACACCAGGCTTCCCTGTCCTTCACTCTCTCCCAGAGTTTGCTCAAACCCATGTCCATTAAGTTGGTGATGCCATCCAACCATCTCATCCTCTGTTGTCCCCTTCTCCTCTTCCCCTCCATCTTTCCCAGCACCAGGGTCTTTTCCAGTGAGCTGGCTCTTCACATCAGGTGACCAAAGTTTTAGCAAGTACCAGCAGAGATTTACCTCTGAGATTGATACAGTCTTTCGTGGGGAGTAATAATTAAAATCTTTTGATTTAAAAGGCCCCCCACTAGACAAAAGACTATATTATGGTGTAAGCACAGATATAAAACATTAAATGTTGGCTACATTAGGTATTAGGCTCTGCTGAGCTGTAACTAATAAAAATTTGAAGGCAACATTTGTTTCATGTTATTAACAGAAGTCTGTAAATTGCATGGGAAGATGGGGAGCCTGAATTTGATTCCTGGATTTGGAAATAGCTTGGTAATTATGTATTTTGTCTCCTGGTGATTTAGCTTCCCAATCTATAAAACTTTTGTATTCACACCTTACTGTTTTCAAAATAGGTCAGAAACTCTTGGAGTGCTTCGGGAAAAGTGAGCCCAGTTCTCGGCTTTAAGTTTACAGCAGTGAAAATACACTTTCCCAGCAATTCTCCTTTCCTGAGATTTATCAAGAAACTGTCGCTGCCTTATAAACACTCCTGGTGGTTCTGTGGACCTGAGAAAGCCACAAGTCTATTTTCACTGAAATAACAATGCTCTTAGTGGTTTTCTCTTCTTTTATTCTTTCTAAAATAGGCTAAGCAGCCCTTGGAACGTAGATATAGAAGTGATGAAACTGAAATGATTTCTCATTTCAGCCCAGATTAGTGCAAATACCTGTCCTTTTGACGAAGAGCCCAGAGCAAAACTCATTATTTCTTCAGCTGTTACTTCTCTTTTGCAACAAATAGAGGAGTTTTTGTTTTTGTTTTGAGCTAACAATGTTCTTGATCAAGGTTCTTTTGAGGACAGTAAAAAGAATTAGACATGAATTGTGACAACAAAACCCTTATGACCTAAGAAGTGATCAAATAAAAGTAACAAAGTTTGCTAAAACCCAAGGCAGAATGTGGAAAGTGTATTCAGTTCAGTTCAGCTCAGTCGCTCAGTCATGTCCGACTCTTTGCGACCCCATGAATCGCAGCACGTCAGGCCTCCCTGTCCATCACCAACTCCTGGAGTTCACTCAGACTCATATCCATCAAGTTAGTGATGCCATCCAGCCACCTCATTCTCTGTTGTCCCCTTCTTCTGCCCCCAATCCCTCCCAGCATCAGAGTCTTTTCCAATGAGTCAACTCTTCACATGAGGTGGCCAAAGTACTGGAGTTTCAGCTTTAGCATCTTTCCTTCCAAAGAAATCCCAGGGCTTTTAGTTACTGCTGCTAAGTCGCTTCAGTTGTGTCCGACTCTGCGCAACCCCATAGACGGCAGCCCACCAGGCTCCCCCGTCCCTGGGATTCTCCAGGCAAGAACACTGGAGTGGGTTGCCATTTCCTTCTCCAATGCATGGAAGTGAAAAGTGAAAGTGAAGTCGCTCAGTTGTGTCCGACTCTTAGCTACCAGGGAAGAACAAATCTGACTCCATATTGGATATGTTTCTTTTACTTTAACTTTTGTACTCTATTGCTTTTGCTAAGTGTTAAGAATGTTGCCTATAGCCTGAAATATACAAAGTATCCCATTCTTCAAGTTTCTGATCTTTAATGGTACAACACTTTTCCATTTATACAGAGATAAGAAGTGCAGAACAGAGAATAATATTTGCCTTGTTTGAGGTTTAAAGGAACATAATGGCCTGTGGACATACTGGACAACTGCAAGAACAAAGGATTCCTACACCAAGAAGTCTGTAATAAACAGCCACACCTCTTCCCTTTTGAGTAGAAAAGAAGCCTGGATTCTAACTCTGGTAAGATGGTTCTCTGGGACACTAGTCCCATCTTCTCAGCCTGCTGGCTTTCTGAGTGAGTGAATGAATGAAGTGAAAGTCACACAGTCATGTCCAACTCTTAGTGACCCCATGGACTATACAGTCCCTGGAATTCTCCAGGCCAGAATACTGGAGTGGTTAGCCTTTCCCTTCTCCAGGGGATCTTCCCAACCCAAGGATCGAACCCAAGTCTTCCACATTGTGGGCAGATTCTTTACCACCTGAGCCACAAGGGAAGCCCAAGAATACTGGAGTGGGTAGCCTATCCTTTCTCTAGCAGATCTTACTGACCTAGGAATCGAACCAGAGTCTCCTGCATTGCAGGTGGATTCTTTACCAACTGAGCTATCAGGGAAGCCTGGCTTTCTGAATAACCACTATAATAGGAAAGAACAAATCTGACTCCATGTTAGATCTTTTCCTATTTCCTTTAACCTTTGTGCTTTTTTGTCTGTGCTTAGTCATGCTGACTCTGCCCATTCCTGTGACCCCAAGCCCGACCTCACCTAGCCTGGGGTCTGCACCTTTTGTAAAAGAATATTGCCTATGGCCTGAAATATCCAGGATAGCCCATTCTCAAGGCTCTCACCTTTAAAGGTATAATACTTTTCCATTCATTAGAAGATAACAAGGTGCAGAACAGAGAATAGCATTTGTTCTGTGGAGGTTTATAGGAACATTGTGACCTGACCTACATGGACAGCTGCTAGAGCAAAGAATACATCACCAAAAAGTTTGCAACAACTAACCAGCTCTTCCCTCATCTTACCTTGAAAAATGCTTTGCTGAAAGCCTTCAGGGAGTTGGGAGTTTTTCTTGGGCATAAGCCACCTGTCTCTTTGCATGGGTCTGCAATAACCTTTCTCTGCTCCAAACTCTGATGTTTTGGTAATGATCGCCTTCACTGTGTGTCCAGCACATGGACTTACATCCAGAAATGTTGGCGTCGCTTGCCCCAAACCTCAGCTCTTGATGTACTGACCTGTTGTGCAGTGACCACTGTGGGCTTAGACTCAGTAACAAGAGGGAAATGATAAGCAAACACTTGTAAATATTTAGAGAGGGAGAGAGACCATCAAGTGTACGTCAGGGAAGACCTATGCAGTGTTTGAAATGGGCCTGGGTGGGTGGGTAGGATTGCCAGAGGCTCACAGGACACATTCCCTCTCTGAGATTGTTGCCCTCACTATTGATCGTAGAGGGAGATCAGTGAGCAGTCCTGAAGACAGATCTTAAGTTCCTTGCCCAGGAATTGAACCTGGGTAACCTGAATGAAAACCAAGAGTCTTAGTCACTAGACCACCAGGGGCTAGAAGAAAGAAGCAAAGTGGTGCTAGTTCACCCCCCTTTTTGAAAGCCAGAGGGATCCAGGATGCAAAAATGGGTACAAAGTTTATTACTCTAGATACAACACAATGTATGGGAGAGTACTCAGAAAAAGTTTATTTATGACAGAAGTAAGACAGAACTACACACCCCACACCCAGAGAGAAAGGGTATGGGCATCCTGAGTGAGGAGAACAGTTAGTCATAAGCTAGGCATAGACACACACCCGGAGAGGAGAGAGGCTGTCCTAAATGAGGAGGAGCACAGTAGAGAAGTGATCTATGGGATAAATCACCTGTATAGGACAGTTCTGCTTGCCAATTATCTTCTTTCTTTCTTCACACCTGACTGGTCCATGGACTCTCCCCAAGATGCATGCGTAAATTTTTCTAAGATGGATCCCACCCCAGAGGACTATGGGTGCATGCCCATACTTACTCTGGGGTGGGGCCCCTTTTTGACCCCCAAGGAGCCTTCCTGAGCACATGCAGATAGAGAAGTCTTCCTTGACCTCAAGAGTAGATGCCTTATTTCTTTGCTCTAGCAGAGCTCTGCTTTTACCACTAGCTTTGTCCTTGGAGTGTCTGGGTGAGAACAAAGCTTGAATTTTATTCCACTTGACAAATACCAAGTGTCCAGCCCAGAGGCCCACTATCTCCTACCTCACTAGGACACAGCAAAATCCCTGAAGAGGATGGATCCCAGGGAGATATTCAGACCTGGGAAGTGAGCTTGGGACTGTCCAAGTGGGAAACACCAGGTCCCTGGTACCCATAATGTGGTGTAGAAGGGAGGGAGTGAAGACTATAGGTGGAAGCCAGCCTTGACCCTGTGGACCCCTTGCCCCATGAGGAGGGTTGTACCTGATGATGAGCCAGAGCAGGTGCACTAAAGCTAAAGTTCAAAGCAGGTGCCTCTTGTGCCAGGTCTGAGGATGACGCTAAAATGTGCAGTCTTCTTGGCTCTCCTTAAGACTTAAAGAAACTTTATTCCCAGACACAAACCCCTTCCTTCCTAATTACTTCCTGTCAAAGGAATGAGCGCTCTCGGTTGCGTGGGTTTTCCTTTTTAACATGCAGAAAATACAAAATAAACTTGGCAATAGGCAGAACTTGCCCTTCTGTTCTTGTGATATTTCTAGCATCACTTGGGCGGAAGCTATGTGGCAGATCAGCACGTTAGTCAGATGCCTCATCCCAAGGGCAGTTCACTGTGTCTACCTTCCCAGATACTCCGAGCCCCTGACACAGTCCTAGATGCAGGAAAAGATGAAAATCCAAGAAAATCCTCAGACCCCAAGAGGACAATGTAAGCCAAGGCATTCCCATCCTGGACTGAAAATCCCAGAACTGATGTGTGGCCTTAAGCAATAGTCTCTTAATTTATTTCCTTAGTCCATCAGGGCATTTAGTGAGCACCGCATCTAAGCCTAGCACATGGCCAAGTATCACGTGTCAGACACCACATAAAATCACCCCATGAGCATTCCTATAACTATATGCTAGCATTCCTTATAGGGCTTCCCTGGTAGCTCAGGTGGTGAAGAATTTGCCTGCCATGCAAGAGACCTAGGTTCGACCACTAGATCAGGAAGATCTCCTAGAGCAGGGCATGGCAAACCCACTCCAGTTTTCTTGCCTGGAGAATTCCATGGACAGGGGCCATAGTCCATGGAGTCACAAAGAGTTGGACACGACTGAGCAACTAACACACACACACACACACACACACACACACAGAGCATTACTTATCCTGTTTTAAGATCACTTTCTACTAATTACCATGATTATAACTATAAAATTATTATATAAGGATACTATGTTATAATTTCTTTTATGGTTTAGAGATTCACAAATGCCCATTTTAGACTCTTTTGCCATCATTTCACTTTAAATGATACAGAGATGTCAAACAAATAAACTTCTTCCTACAGCTAATGTACCAAGGTCACATCGCTTATTATTCTCCTGGCAAAAAAGCAATAGTTAAACACAACCCATTATACTATAGATTGAATGCATTTCTTGATGACTCTTTTTGTTGTTTGGTTTTTGGCACAGTTTTAAACAACAGTTCAGAAAGCAAAAAGAGGCAGTAGCCATATTAAATGCTTTCTAATCTATTTTGCAAAATACTTAGAAAAAAGAAGGGTGTTTTGAATGGAGACTAAACAAGATGAGTAAAATAGCAAGACCCAGTCTTTGGGCTTTGACACCAGCAACACTGATGGCTGACATAGATCTTGATTTCAAGTCTCTCTGTTAAGTTTAAACCTAAGAAGGTGATGGCCATGACACTGGATTCTAACATCAGCCCACTACTGAGAACAATGTTAGTTTATAGTGGTCTATTCTCCTGTAATGAGGAGCATCCAGGGAAAAGTCAAGCATACTTTCTAATGTACCTGGCAGTACTGTTTCTCACTTTAAATTCATTAGATTGAGGTGCTTCTTTCTATTCCAGACTCTGTATGTTTCGATACAGTGAGTCTGGCCAGCTGTATCAGAAACAAGCCTGAATGTTCCCATTTTCAGATTCTGAACCATGATGACCAAGACACTCACATGTGAACTTGAACTCTAATGCCCCTAGCAAGAGAAGACCCAATAAAGTCTTAACAGGAGACATGTATTGATATGCAATGTGGTGGTGGTTTAGTCGCTAAGCCCTGTCCGACTCTTGCAACCCCATGGACTGTAGCCTGCCAGGCTCCTCTGTCCATGGGATTTCCCAGGCAAGCATACTAGAGTGGGTTGCCATTTCCTCCTTCAAGGGATCTTCTCAACCCCAGGATGGAACCCACGTCTCTTGCATCTCCTGCATTGCAGGCGGATTCTTTACCACTGAGGCACCAGGGAAGCCTTGATACTCAGTGTAGGTGAGTTCTAGGCCACTTCCTGACTGCTCAGCCAAATAATGTGCACAGACTGTGCCTCCTCTGCCCATGCTGACCCCACACGGGTGCATCCCTTTGGTAGGGCCTCCCTGGATATTCTGATGTCTGACTCTATATTGCCCCTGCTTCAAACTTCAGCCTTGCTATGGGGTGATCAGTTTATTGAACTTTGATTTTCATTTTGTTCTTTAGTGGTTTTCTTTTTAAGTGCATTTCTTTTGAGCGTAGGCTCCAGAATTTAAATTCTAATCCCACATCTAAAATAAGCATATCACATTTCTCGGTGCTAGGGATGGATGTTTTTTGAATGATTCTGGTCCCCCCCCCCAAAAAAAAAAAACAGGAGGAGGTTGTAAAAACTCTCTCCAAGTATCAACAACATGAATTCCAATGATGTCAGAAAAGTTGGCCACAGGAGGCTTCTCCCGTGCAAAATGTCAGGAAGACATATTACAGTATCACAAAGCAAAAAGGCAGAGATGTAGCTTGTACAGTAGTAGAAAATGAATGAACATTGGCACCATTTATTCACCACTTATTAGATAAAGTCCCAAAATCCCGCCTTGAGTTTATAGGGATCAGGCTCACCAGAATTTTGGAAGTAACAGATTGTTCTTACTATGATAGTGGTAGGCTGCCAATGTAAGACTGTGCAGAGAATCCAATCTTCTTTTTCCCCCTGAAAGTTGAAGTTGAACCAGCAGTGGTAAAAATATGAAACTAAAATCAGCACTAGTGCCTGTGAGTGTTTAAACACTCAGTGAGATCACTTTGGATTTTACTCTAAAACTCGAGAGTTCCTGTCACTCATGAAAGCACACACAGATAACCACTTGAGGTCATATTTGGATCTGAAGACATGGGAACATCCCACCCAGGTCCCCCTCTAAGATACAAGCCTTATTCCTCCAGCTTCTGGCCATCTTGATAAACAAGCATCTGACACCTGCTCTAGGACTGACATTGGGACATACGCAGCACTCAAGATGATATCCCTCCAGGACTGGCCCATGGGAGCTACCTCCATCAAGGTCATGGCCCTTCCCATGGGCAGCTGCCTCCCAAGGACTGGCCTATTCCAAGATGTAAAGATCCCCTCCTTCCCTCACCTCATCAACAGCTCTGCAGAGGATCAGCTGATGCCTTTGGTGCAACCACATCTCAGCCTAGCCTTTTCCTCTGCCTAGTCCTGCTTCCCGGACTCCCCTATCCATGGTGATGGCAAGGACACTCCCCGATAAACCTGTGCGTCCTTGAGAGCAGGCAGTTCTGCAGGTAAGGGCTCCAGGCCCAGGAGGGAACATCTGTGCTCTAGCATCTCTGCCCAGGAAGTGATCCTATTTTACTCTGCTCAGGCTGCCTAACAAAATACTGAGACTCGGCAATTGAGCAAGGTTCAAGAGGCTAGAAGTCCTCAACCAAGAGGCCAGAATGGTCAGGTTCTGGTGAGAAGCTTGCCAGGGGGTCATCTTCTTACTGTGTCCTTCCTGGCTGGGAAAGACCCCTTGGAGAAGGAAATGGCAACCCACTCTAGTATTCTTTGCTGGAGAATCCCATGGACAGAGGAGCCTGGCAGGCTGCAGTCCATGGGGGGATCGCAAAGAGTTAGACACAACTTAGCGACTAAACCACCATGCAAACACAGTAAGCCGTCTGATGGTTCTTCTAAAAGGACATGACTCCATCATGACGGCCACACCTTCATGATGTCATCTCAGCCTAACTGCCTCCCAAAGGTCTCATCTCCAAATACCACCCCACTGGGGGTTAGAACTTCAACACAGGAATTTGTGGGGGACACAAATACTCAGTTCCATAGAAGATCCTGACTTCCCGCACCTTCAGACAGACTTCATGTCCTCTTAACAAGCTGTACATTGGGAAGAATTACAGGCAGTGGTTAAAGCCACAGTTGTAGAGTTCTAAGACATCCTGTGTGTGTGTGTGCGCGTGTGTGTGTGTGTGTGTGTGTGTGTGCGCGCGTGCATGTGTGTGTGTGTGTGAGCATATGTACACACTGTGCATGTGTATAAGGCTGAGTCCACCATGTCTGAATGTTATAATCTTGGGCAAGTTACTTAACTCTCTGAGCCCAATTTCCTTATCAGTAAAATGAGGACAGCAATAACAGCATCACTACAAAAGATCATTGTGAATGTGTGGAGTGTTAGGTACAGGGTCCCAGTGTCATACAAAAAAGGAAGAGGGATAAATTGGTTTGAGATTGAGATATACACCCTACTATATGCAAAATAGATAACCAACAAGGACCTATTATATAGCACAGGGAACTATACTCAGTATCTTGTAATAATCTGTAATGGAAGAGAATGAAAAAAAGTGTGTATATATATATATATATATATATATATATATATATATATATAACTGATTCACTTTGCTGAACACCTGAAACTAACACAGCATTGTAAATCAACTATATTTCAATAAAAATTTAAAAATCAATAGATATAATTATGACTGTTACAGTGTCCTCTGTTTGGATGTTCAAATTTTAAGGCATGGGCTTCCCTGGTGGCTCAGGGGTGAAGAATCCTCCCGCCAATGCAGAAGACATGGGTTCCATCCCTGATCCGGGAAGATCCCACATACCACAGGGCAACTAAACCCGTGTACCACAACTACTGAACCTGTGCTCTAGAGGCCAGGAGCTGCAACTGCTGAAAACCACTCACCCTAGAGCCTGTGCTTTGCAGCAAGAGAAGCCGCCGCAGTGAGAAGCCCACACACTGCAACTAGAGAGTCACCTCCGCTCGCCGCAACTAGAGAAAAGCCTGTGCAGTGACAAAGACCCTGCACAGCCAAAAACATAAATAATTATTATTTTTTGTAATTTAGGGCATGCATTGAAGTTTTCCTGCCATGTCCTTCCTGCCCCATTGGGCTGCTTCTGGGGTGCAAACCAAGTGTTTCACAGTCTGCATCCCCTCTCCCTGGGGCCACGTCTGACATGGAGTGAGCATTGAGACACTGTGGAACTGATTCATGAAAGCTGGGGAAACTTAGCGGGTGAAAGTGATGAATGGATTCTGGGATTTTGCTGAAAGCCTAACTAAATAAGCAGTTAACCGTGATAGGCCATTGCTTAGGAATGACTGAAATACATTTTTTTGCTCATTGATTTCCATAAGCTAACATTTCTTTTATTCGTAACCCATTTACATTAGAGGTCTGTCGGTGTTGTTGATATTCAAACCGTTTAGAATCTGGGCGTCCTGGAGAAAAATGTTGTTCCAACATGAGTAACATACACCGTGTTACCAACAACAGAAATCATGAAAGCTAATTTTAATAATGTGTTTTAGGTGAGAAGATCACAAAGTTCCATGAGAGCTTATTATAGCAGCCATAGCGCAAATGGGAACACCAGGATTTTGAAATACGGTTTGTCGTGAGTCCCCTTCCTACACCCACTTCCGGCCTCCACTGTCTGTTCTACCTTCTGGTCTGAAACTTTCCAAGTTTTCCTCTCACTGTCAGACGTTTCTGTGACTTGTATGTCATCACTGTCAATATCTCTTCACGCCATCTACCCTAGTCTCTGTACTTAGGCCTGGGCCATGGGTGCTCTAGGTGCCATCGGCTATGAGGGGACCTCGGGGAGCTTTATGTCACACTTTGAATAAATAGGCAGTAAAATCGACTGAAGCATTTTTAACCTCACATTTGAGTATTTGTCATTTGTAATGGCAAAGTCATGCAAAATTCCCTCACCTGCTGTTGGCATTTTGCTATGCTTCCCTCTAGACAATATCAGATAAAGGTCTTCTGTTTGTAGCAGCAGCCACAATCCTCACTGATATAAACAAAACCCCGGACCTAGGAGATGGGTGCTGGCATCACTCAGAGAATCAAAGGAAACGCCAGGCTTCAGGGAACGCCAGACTTCAGGGAAGCGGGAATCCACACAGAAGACCCGGCAGTCAGAGAATTTGGAATCTCCAGGGGCCACTGTGGATGTGACTCAATTCCAGTGACTGCTGGGCTGCAGGCTGGCTTTCAGTTTCTGGGAGAGAGAGTTTGATCAGCCCGGTACAGCCAGATGCTCTTCCCTGGGCGAATCAGCTCAGGCTGGGAAGGCAGAGTGATAAAAAGTCCTGGAGGACAAGGGCAGGGGCAGGGTCACAGACCCACCACTGGGGTAGTGGATCGAGAGTACCAGTGGGGCATTCTGTTTGCAGTGCCTCCCCACCACCCTGATTAGAGCTGCAAGGTAAAGTGGCGGGTGGGAAGCCCAGGGCATGTTCCCCAGTGGAAAAGGGAATCATGGGGAATAAAAGAAGAAATACTCAGAATCCTCATTTTGTTACACGTGTATGTAATTCTAAAGATGTCCATATATATATACATATAACAAAAGTATTACACACAGTTGGAGAACCTGCCTTTTTTCACTGGGTGTTATAATGTGAACCTATTTTCATTTATAAGAAGCATGCATGCTCAGTCATACCCAACTCTTCTGCAAACCTGTGGACTGTAACCCACCAGACTCCTCTGTCCATGGAATTTCCTAGGCAAGAATACTGGAGTGGGTTTCCATTTCCTTCTCCAGGGGTCTTCCTAACCCAGGGATCAAGCCTGTGTTTCTTAGGTCTACCTGAATTGGCAGGTGGGTTCTTTACCACTGAGCCACTAGAGAAGCCATTTTGATTTACAGCCAAATGATTCAAAGTGTGGACTCTGGAACCAGGCTTCCTGGATTAAAATCCAGTCTCTGCCATTCAATATCTTGGGAAAGACACTTCATTGCTCTGTGCCTCAGTTTCCCCACCTATAAAAGAGAGACCATATCTCTCTCGTGGAAAAGCTATGCTGGCAAAATGAATTCATATACGTAAAGTGCTTGGAGTAATGTCTGGTATCCAGTAAGGGCTCTAAAAGGTGAGCAGCTCTTAGTGAACAGTCATGTAGATACATACATCCTGAGACATTTTTTTTCTGATAATTTTGTTAAAGCAAATGTTTGAAAGTGAAGTTTTTAGGTCAAAGACTGAATATATCTTTAAGATTTTAATAGGAAACATATGTGAGATCATGGCTCTTCTTTGCTAAAAAAAAAAAAAAAAAAATGGTTCAGTGTCTTCTGACATCACTCAGAAAAAGTAGAACTTTCTCATCCTTGTCAATGATTCCCCACACAGCCTGGCCGCTGACACCTCTGTGATGTCACCTCCTCTTGTTCTTCCTCACTGCCTGAACTTCCTTGAGGAAGGTCCTCCCTTTCCTCCCCAGAACTCCTGCCCTCTTCTCTCCTTGGAATATTCCTCCCCCAGAATGCCGCCTGGCCTGCTAGTCACCTCCGCTCAAAAGCAGCTGCTCCAGAATGGCCGTGCTAGCCCACCCCACCTAAAACGGCAACCTCCACACAGCACGGCCATCTCCACACTTTGCAAACATTAGTTTCACGGGAGTATACTTGCTTTGCAATGCTGTGTTAGTTTCTGCTATACAGCAAAGTGAATCAGCTGTATGCGGATTTCCTGCGTATTCCCTGGTGGCTCGGAAGGTAAAGCATCTGCCTGCAATGCGGGAGACTTGGGTTCGATCCCTGGGTTGGGAAGATCCCCTGGAGAAGGAAATGGCAACCCATTCCAGTACTTTTGCCTGGAAAATCCCATGGACGGAGAAGCCTGGTAGGCTATAGTCCATGGGGTCGCAAAGAGTCAGACATGACTGAGCGACTTCACTTTTACTTTCTTTCTTTTAGGTCATGGCAGAGGACTGAGTAAAGATCCCTGTATTAAACAGTAGGTTCTCATTAGTTATCTATTTTATACATACTATCAATAATGTACACATGCCAATCCCAAATCTCCTAATTCATCCCACTCCCCACTTTCCCCCTTGGTAACCACACCTTTGTTCTCTTAGTCTGGGTCTATTTCTGCTTTGAAAATTTGCTGTTGTTCAGTTGCTCAGTTGTGTCCCACTCTTTGCGACCCCATAGACTGCAGCATGCAAAGCTTGCTTGTTTCACGGAGTTTGCCCAAACTCATGTCCATTGAGTCAACGATGCTTTGCAAATAAGATCATCTAAACCATTTTTCTAGATTCAATATACATACGTTAACATACAATATTTTTCTCTTTCTGACTTCACTTCGTATGACAGTCTCTAGGTCCATCCTCACTTGTCTTTATTATGAGTTCTTGTCACTAATATCCCTGACATACAATATATTCATATCATGTTTATTTCCTGTCCCCTTTTATAAAATAAGATGGGGATTGAACATAGTTTGCCGGATTCCCCTTCAAGAAGGCTCCACCATGTAACCCCAGAAATGGGTGTGTGTTAATCTCTGCACTGTGGCGATTACCAATATTTTAAGGCTTTGCCAGTCTCATAGGCAAAGCATCTCTAACTGTTTTTGCTATAGCACTTCTGACAGAAGTCCTCTAGCTCCTGCTGATGCTTCCAGCCACAGAGAGCTCTTTCCACCCATTAAGGGACAAGTCCCACAGTTGGAAAGTCAAGCTCCGCTTATGGTGAGCCAAAATCAGCCTGACAGACGTCCCTGAGAAATCCCACTCGAAACCAACTTGTCCTTTTGCCACTCTCACAGTCAGGATTCCTGCAGGGAAGTGGCTCTTTCATATACAGTGTTGGGTCCATGGCAAATAGAAGGGGAAAAAATGGAAGCAGTGACACTTTATTTTTTTGGGCTCCAAAATCACTGTGGATGGTGACTGCACCCATGAAATTAAAGAATGTTTGCTCCTTGGAAGAGAAGATATGATAAATCTAAACAGTGTATTAAAAAGCAGAGACATTATTTTGCCAACAAATGTTCGTATAGTCAAAGCTATAGTTTTTCCAGTAGTCATGTATGGATGTGAGGATTGGGCCGTGAAAAAGGCTGAGCACTGTAGAATTGATGCTTTTGAATTGTGCTGTTGGAGAAGACTCTTGAGAGTTCCTTGGACTTCAAAGAGGAGAAACCAGTCTATCCTAAAGGAAATCAACACTGAATACTCGTCCGAAAGACTGATGTTGAAGTTCTAATACTTTGGCCACCTGATGTAAAGAGCCAACTCATTGGAAAAGACCCTGATGCTGGGAAAGGTTGAAGGCAGGAGGAAAAGGGGGTGACAGAGGATGAAATGATTGGATGGCATCATCAAGTCCATGGACATGAGTTTGAGAAAAGTCCGGGAGATGGTAAAGGACAGGGAAGCCTGGTGTGGTGCAGTCCATGGGGTCAGAGAGTCAGACATGACTTAGCGACTGAACAATAACTGGTTCCATGATGTTAAAGAGGGCTGGGATAACAAGCAGCAAGTGAGGTTTCATAAACCTTGGAGCCCAGAAAACAGGCTCCATGCTTACCATAGACGAGACTGTTAGAAGTTGTACCAGCACCTCTCAGGGGAAGGAGTGAGGCTGTTTCTGATGGTGTCAAAACCAAATGGCTACCAGAGTCAACTGGTACTGTTGGAGTGATGCCAAAAGGCACCAGAAAAACCAGGAGGAAACCCATTCTCCATTCCTGCCACCTTCCAATTTCCCCTCTGTTGCCAAGATTTGAGTCAACCAGCTAGGAAGTCTGGGAAACAGAGTTCACAGAGGCCTGACCTCAGCATCACAGAGAAGAGAAAATGATAACAGTGAAAAGAGATAACAGTGAAAAACAAGCACACCCATTCTACAGTAAATGTCGGAAAGGGAGTAGAGAAGAGGGAACCCTCGGATACCAGGGATAGGAATGTAAATTGCTTCAGCCTCCGTGGAAAACAGCGTGGAGGTTTCTCAAACTAAAAACAGAACTACCCCAGGACCCAGCAATTCCACTCCTGGGTATATATCTGACACAAATAAAAAACAGTAATTTGATGGAGAAGGCGATGGCACCCCACTCCAGTACTCTTGCCTGGAAAATCCCATGGACAGAGGGGCCTGGTGAGCTGCAGTCCATGGGGTCACTAGGAGTCGGACACGACTGAGCGACTTCACTTTATTTTTTCACTTTCATGCATTGGAGAAGGAAATGGCAACCCACTCCAGTGTTCTTGCCTGGAGAATCCCAGGGACAGGGGAGCCTGGTGGGCTGCTGTCTATGGGGTCGCACAGAGTCAGACATGACTGAAGCGACTTAGCAGCAGTAGCAGCAGCAGGTCAGCAGCAGATATCTCCGCTGTCAGGCACTCTGTGCTCCATCAGAAGAGTACAACTTTATTAACTCAGACTCTACTCTTACATCTAAGATTGTTTTTGCAAGAGCTGGACTGAAGCAGCGTATTCATAACTTGACAAGATTTCTTTTTCCTTTTTGCAGGGGAAAAAGGGCCACCTGAGAAAATAAATTATTTTCAGGGACTTTGGGATCCTAATGATATATATTACATGTAACAGATGAACAGATTAATCCTTTATATATTCATTAAAATAGTCTGGAATTCCTCCGCTTGCCATCACTCCTGGCCACACTTCCCTTGCCTGTTTTTGTTACATGTATTTGAAAGTAACATCTGCATTCCTTTGAAGATGTTCTACAGGTCATATTTGTCAGTTACACGGACTAGTCTTCCTTTTTCTCAAGTTCAGTGAAATCTCACTGAACAGTAATAATAGCAATAGCTAACATCTGCACAGCACCTTACAGTTTGCAAAGAATGTTCCCATATTCTCAGTTTTTTTGCTTAGTGAACCTGTTACCAGATGTCCTGACCTTGATGATAAAAGTGTTAGGAGCTTTAGAGTCACTGAAGATGCTGTAGTCTTGAATAGTGCCCTGACAAGGGGCAGAGTTTAGATGCGCTACCTTAAAAGCTGCGTGTAATTATCAAAATGGGGGGGGCTTGAGTTCCTTAGTCACTGGAATCAGATTTACTTTTGTAAGTGATGCTTTTCTAACTGTTATCTGGATGGGTTTTGTATTCGTTATATTCTAACCTGTAATTTGTATAAATTTACCATCTGTTGTCATTAAAAAAAAGTGTTCATAATGCCAAAAAAAACCCAGTAATTTGAAAAGATACGTGCACCCCAAGTCCATAGTAGCATTATTTACAATTGCCAGCCATGAAAACGAGCTATGTGTCCATCAATGGATGAATGGATAAAGAGGCTGTGGTGTATATGCACACAATGGAGTACTGCTGCTGCTGCTGCTAAGTCGCTTCAGTCGTGTCCGACTCTGTGCGACCCCATAGACCGCAGCCCACCCGGCTCCCCCGTCCCTGGGACTCTCCAGGCAAGAACACTGGAGTGGGTTGCCATTTCCTTCTCCGATGCATGAAAGTGAAAAGTGAAAGGGAAGTCGCTCAGTCGTGTCCGACTCTTATCGACCCCATGGAATACTATTTGGCCATAAAAAATAATGGAATTTTGCCATCTGTAGCAACATGGATGGACTTGGAGGGCATTATGCTAAGTGAAATGAGTCAGAGAAAGACAAATACTCTATTATGCCACTTATATGTGAAATCTAAAAAATACAACAAACTAGTAAATTAAAAAAAAAAAAAAAGAAGCAGACTCACAGATCTAGAGAACAAACCAGTGGTCACCAGTGAGGGGCAGGGGCAATGTAGAGGTGAGGGAGTAGGAGGTACGAACCATTAGGTGTAAGATGGGCTCAAGGATGCACTGTACAACACGGAGAGCACAGCCAATTTTTTGCAATAACTGTAAATGGAAAGTAGCTTTTAAAAATTACATTAAAAAAATCAAAAATAAGCACACCCACTATTCTTCCTGCCTTACTTAAAACTGTTCCAGAATTACTGGGAATAATTTAGCTAGCCCTGCTATTTTCATTATCATTACAGAGTGATGACAGATTATGAACTGTAAGATACAAAAGCAAGCAAAATGAAAGTGCATTTTGCCCTCAGTTCTCCAGTCATAAAGCTCAAAGATCAATTTTATACACACACGACATCCTACATAGGAGGTGTATGAGGTGCAGAAAACTCAGGTGCTGCGAGCAGGTATTTCACTATGGACTCTCCTTGTAATATCACCTGCTTCCTCTGCAACTCAGCCAGTTGAGGAGATAGCTGATTGGCTCACATGCATTGAAATAGTTTGGCAGACTTTTAAACCGTAAAGAACAAGCCTCTCTCTCATCTGTTAGGTCTACTCTTTACCCTTCTGTATAGTTTCTCTCTTAAAAGAAAAAAACAGAATGGATACCAAGTACAGAGGGAACAGACCACATTATTGCAACAGCCTGCTGATGTGACTGTCTTTAAGAAAGTTTTAAAAAGGAAGGACACCAAAAGCTCAACTTCTAGAGGCCTGATCTTAGAGATGATCCAATATTTAAGCTATATGTATGTATATGTGTCAGTCACTCAGTCATGTCTGACTCTTTGTGACTCCATGGACTGTAGCCCACCAGGATCCTCTGTCCATGGAATTCTCCAGGCAAGAATGCTGGAGTGGGTAGCCGGTTCCCTTCTCCAGGGGATCTTCCCAACTGAGGGATTGAACCCAGGTCTCCCGCATTGCAGGCAGATTCTTTACCATCTGAGCTACCAGGGAAGTCATCCTCAGTAATACTGACTTTGAGACCTTAGTTTTTCCATCCATCACTAGGGCAGTATTTTTCTAGAAAAGTCCTTTGAGAATGTGGGAGAAAGTCAAGTAAGTCCAAAGAGTTCATCACTGATGTGTGTTTAAAATATTCCAGCTGACAAGTGGTGGCAATATAGCCTGTTTCAGTCACCCTGGTGCCTGTCAATTCTATCTCCATTTTTGGTACATATCAAAAGAGTCTAATGCCAAGCAATGGAGAGCATTCTTCCTGCATCACCACCATCTGTTTCCTTGGCACCCACTCCAGCCAGCTGTGTTGCCAGCTTTCAAGCTGTTTATTGGTGTATCACACAGAGAAGTTACGGACGCACGGATGGGATCTCCTGAAAATTGGGCATTTTTGTTTCTCTCTGAAATGTTTTCTCAATGTCTTATCATTCTTACAGAATGTCCAACAAGCACTTTACTGAATGACTCCAGCTGACCCCTGGCAACAAGGTAGACTTAGAATTGTGAACAAGCTCCATTCAGTTCAGTTCAGTCGATCAGTCATGTCCGACTCTTTGCGACCCCATGGACCGCAGCACGCCAGGCCTCCCTGTCTATCACCTGTCGGGAGCCGGCATATTGCATACTGAGTGCATATTGCATATTGCATATTGAGTGCAGCACTTTCCACAGCATCATCTTTCAGGATCTGGAATAGCTCAACTGGAATTCTATCACTGCCGGGAGCCAGCGTGAGGAGCTCCACCCATGACAAAGGTCACGAGGAAGGAGGCTCCGCATACGCAAAGGCGGGATCGAGCTTCAGGAATCCCCCTGGAAATTCTCGAGCATCTACCCCCAAAACCAGTCTGCCTACTTTCTGCTTTGTGCTTTCACCTACACCTCTGACTTTATGGGGGCTGTCCCCCACTACCTCTCTCTGAAAAAAGAGTTAGCTTACAGCTCCAGTTAATAATTCCTGGGTGTGACAGTGTTTCAACCTACAAACTCCTTTGGAAGTCCTCTAGCCTGCCTGAATAGGTTTTTCCGGCCACATGTGATTGTTCAGAGCCTCCCAACTGTGAGAGGCAGGAGATGTTCTAAACTGTCTAAACACAGATTCCTTTGAGTAGTTAAAAGATTGATTAGAAATTGTATTGGTGAAGGGTTTTTCACTTATTGGGCCAATGTTTGCTGCTAAGTCTCCATACTCCTTACCTACTGTGTCCTTGGCAGTGTATTGATTGATATAATGGGTGTATAGAAATGTAAGTAGTAGCCTCAATGTTTGTAACCTTGGACCCTTGAGTTAATTCTTTTCTTGATTGAGCCCACCTCACCTTTGCCCTATAGGAATGCAGCTTTGTCCAATGCTTTTTTGGAGGCTGGTGCCTGACTTTGGAATAATCACCTCTAGAGAAAGATAAGTTTCTTAAAATGTTAACAGGCCTCCTGGCCAGAAGATGATGTAAATCACCTGAACTTTTGCATATGATAAGTTTGAAAGCCTGGCTTCGATTAGGACCAGGAACTGCTGTCCTTGCATGACTCCACCCCTTCCCCCATTATCCTCTATGCACAACTTAAGGTATAAAAACTACTCTGGAAAATAAAGTGCGGGCCTTGTTCACCGAAACTTGGTCTCCCCATGTCGCTCTCTCTCCCAAATTCTGGCTGAGTCTCCATCTGGAGCGCGGAACCCACCATGCTTGTTAATTATGCCTGGGCTTCTAAGATCCAATGGGGGAGGCCTCAGTGTCTCCTCTCCTTAGGGAGAACAGAAGGACGCCCGCAGCCTACGTAAGTGGTGCAGACTTCTTGTCTTGAAGTTTTATTGGTCTCCCGCATAAACCAAGCTACTCAGCCTCTTTTCTCCACTGAATTTCCTCACTGAGCTATCCTCATTCTATTACTCTTTATATCCTTTATTAACCTATAATTAATCAATTGTTTCCTTATCCTCGCCTATGCCATCTCTCCTTCGAATACCCTGGATCAGCCGGGGCTGGACCCCGGCAATCACCAACTCCTGGAGCTCACTCAAGCTCATGTCCATTGAATCGTTGATGCCATCCAACCATTTCATCCTCTGTCATCCCCTTCTCCTCCTGCCTTCAGTCTTTCCCAGCATCAGGGTCTTTTCCAAGGAGTCAGTTCTTCACATGAGGTGGTCAAATTATTGGAGTTTCAGCATCAGCATCAGTCCTGCCAATGAATATTCGGGACTGATTTTCTTTAGGATGTACTAGTTGGATCTCCTTGCAGTCCAAGGGACTCTCAAGAGTCTTCTCCAACATCACAGTTCAAAAGCATTAATTCTTCAAAGCCCAGCTTTCTTTAGAGTCCAGCTCTCACATCCATACATGCTGCTGCTAAGTCACTTCAGTTGTGTCTGACTCTGTGCAACCCCATAGACGGCAGCCCACCAGGTTCCCCTGTCCCTGGGATTCTCCAGGCAAGAACACTGGAGTGGGTTGCCATTTCATTCTCCAATGCATGAAACTGAAAAGTGAAAGGGAAGTCACTCAGTCGTGTCCGACTCTAGCGACCCCATGGACTGCAGCCCACCAGGCTCCTTGGGATTTTCCAGGCAAGAGTACTGGAGTGGGGTGCCATTGCCTTCTCCAACATCCATACATAACTACCCGAAAAACCATAGCTTTGACTAGATGGACCTTTGTCAGCAAAGTAATGTTTCTGCTTTTTAATATGCTGTCTAGATTGGTCATAGCTTTTCTTCCAAGGAGCAAGCGCCTTTTAATTTCATGGCTGCAGTCACCATCTGCAGTGATTTTGAAGCCCCCCCAAATAAAGTCTCTCACTGAACAAGTTACACTGTAAAAAAAAAATTATACCAGTGTTAACTCTCAGGCAAGCTATAGAGGGAACTAGAAAAAAAAAAAAACAGAAAAAGCAAAAAGAAATGGTTGAGTGGGAAGAAGCCTCACCCTGTGAGCAGAATGAGAAATTCTGCATGCAAGTGTGCAGTGCTAGAGGGAATTTTCTGGTGGTCCAGTGGCTAAGACTCCATGCTCCCAATGCAAAGGGTACAAATTTGGTCCCTGATCAGGAAACTAAGATCCCACATGCCAGATGACATGGCCAAAATTTTTTAAAAATTAAAAATAAGACTGTGCAGTGGTGGAGACAAAGAGACAACTAAAATGTCCATTACAATAATCTGTGTGATAGAACGGTTCTGGGATTCTGGGCCCTGTTAATTAAGGCAGGGGAGAAGGATGGATAAATGTAGAATAAATAGTCTGTCTTTGAATAATAGTAATAAGGCTAAGATTTCTGTCATCTAAAATATCTTTTAAAAAAACTAGAAAATGAATGTCAAATAATACATATATATTAATATATCAAAGTGAAGTGAAAGTGTTAGTCGCTCAGTCATGTGTGACTCTTCATGGCCCCAGGGATTGTAGCCCACCAGGCTCCTCTGTCCATGGAATTCTCCAGGCAAGAATACTGGAGTGGGGAGCCATTCCCTTCTCCAGGGGATCTTCCAGACCCAGGGATCAAAATTAAGTCTCCTGCATTGCCAGCAGATTCTTTCCTGGTCTGAGCCACCCGGGAAGCCCATATTAATATATATGTATACATATATACATATATGTGATTTTATTTTTTTAAGAGAAGAGAAACCCAAGCCATTCGGGAAAAATTTCTTTCACAAAAGGCCCTTCAAGTTCACTGTAACAGGTAGAATATCAGACCAGAGGCAACACAGCACAGGCTGTCTAGGTTGATCATAGCTTTTCTTCCAAGGAGCAAGCATCTTTCAATTTCATGGCTGCAGTCACCATTTGCAGTGATTTTGGAGCCCAAGAAAATAAAGTTTGTCACTGTTTCCATTGTTTCTCCATCTATTTGCCATGGAGTGATGGGACTGGATGCCACGATCTTAGATTTTTGAATGTTGAGTTTTAAGCCAGGTTTTTCACTCTCGTCTTTCACTTTCATCAAGAGTCTCTTTACTTCCTCCTCACTTTCTGAAAAGATAGAGATCAGGTAGACAAGTTTCCAGTCCTTGAGTAATTTATAAACAATAGAGATGATCAGATATAAATATATACCTATGAAATATATATGGGGGGCTTCCCTTGTAACTCAGTTGTTAAAGAATCTGCCCACAATGCAAGAGATCCAGGTTCAATTCCTGGGTTGGGAAGATCCTCTGGAGAAGGAAATGGCAACCCACTCCAGTATTCTTGCCTGGAGAATCCCATGGACAGAGGAACCTGGCAGGCTACAGTCCATGGGGTCGCAAGAGTCAGGCACGACTTAGTGACTAAACCAACATACATTATATATAAACAATACATGTGCTTACTATTAAATACATATAGAAGATGAATGCTACACAAAAAGGTTATGAACCAAGCCAGATGATTTGGAGAATCATTACATCTATGGTTCAGAGAAGGTGGTAATTATTTCCAGTCTGACAGATGAGAAACTGCTTCTTGGAAAAGGTATCATTTAAACTGCATCTTTTTTTTTTTTTTTTTTTGGCCATGCTGCGGGGGATCTTAGTTCCCCAACTAGGAATTGCACCTGTGCCCTTGGCAATGAAAGCACAGAGTCCTAACCACTGGACCCTGCCAGGGAATTCCCTAATACCAGAGAAACTTTAATTTTATAATCTGATAAAAAAAAGTATAAGAAGATTTTGCATACAACTGAAACTGCATGCTTGCTCAGTTGCTCAGTCATGGCTGACTCTTTTGAAGCCCTGTAGAATGTAGCCTGCCAGGCTCCTCTGTCCATGGAATTTTCCAAGCAAGAATACTGGAGCAGGTTGTCATTTCCTACTTCAGGGGATCTTCCCCACCCAGGGACTGAACCCATGTCTCCCGCATTGGCAGGAGAATTCTTTACCATGGTGCCATCTGGGAAACCCACAATTGAAACTAAGTTGACATTAATCCAAACAAAATTCCTGTGAATTAAGACAACTGGGGAAACTCTAAGATAGTAGCACAAAAAATAACCTAATCTGCATCTTAATGAATTAGCTGAGCTTGATTACCACACTCAGACAAACAAATATTTCATCCCCAAAGAACTATGAGTGAAGCAGGAAAGAAGGAAGCTTGGAATCACATTTGAGACAAGGGAAACGTTCAGATGGTCTAGAACCTGGAGTGCTTAGAGGTCGAGTAGTGGTCTGTGATACTAAGATTCCACTGGATGTCACTTCACAAAGGATTTTGGATGGTATCCTAAAGAGTTTAAACCTTTAAGCTTTTCAATAAGAGGGTGATGTGATCAGCTCTGTAGGATAAACTGAAAGAGATTAGAGGCAGGAAGGTCAGCTTTAGGGCAATGATGGTAGTCTCTGACTAAAGCACGTTCTTGCTGAAAAGGACTTAAGAGATCCTTATTAGTTCATCTGTTTATTTTACAAATTAAAAATCTGAGGACTAGACAGATACAGTGATACTCTAGGCTCACTGAATGAATAATCGTATATCCAAACTAAAACCCAATTTATGACTCTAATACCAAAAAGGGAAAGATCCAAAGGAACTTGTAAGTTTTGAGCCCTCCACCCACCTTCCTGGGCTTCCCAGGTGGAGCTAATGGTAAAGAACTTGCCTGACAATGCAGGAGACATTAGAGACATGGGTTCAATCCCTGGGTCAGGAAGATCCCCTGGAGGAGGGCATGGCAATCCACTCCAGTATTCTTGCCTGGAGAGTCCCATGGACAGAGGAGCCTGGTGGTTCACAATCCACGGGACTGCAAAGAGTTGGACACGACTGAAGTGACTGAGTATGCACCTACCTTCCTGGACTTACTGCCTACCTGGGGACCCTTCCCTCCACCACCAGACCTGCACTTCTCTCCTCCAGCCTCCCCTGTTCACCAGCTCAACCACCTGTCGTTTCCCAGTCTGCAACTCAAAGGTCCCTACGACCCCTCCCTCTTTCATACTCTTGTATATGCTGTGTGACAAATTACCACACACTGAGTGCCTTAGAACAATGCCGGCTTTTTTGGCTCACAGTTCTGTTGGTCAGAAGTCCAGCACAAGGGGACATGTGTATATGTACGGCTGCTTCATGTTGGTGTATGGCAGAAACCAACACAACATTGTAAAGCAGCTACCCTCCAATTAGAAATAAAGTTTAAAAATGGTAATTGTATCAGTAACTATCACCTTAAAAATACAAAGGACTGAATACATTAAACTTTGTAAATGTTGTAGCATTTCTCTATCCAACATACCTTACTACATATATATAATAAACTGAAAATAAATGCTGCCACATGTATAACTGTCGGGAAAAAAAAAGAAAGCTAAAGTCTTTACAAGAATGTATTAAAATGGAAAATGAGTCAGTAAATCATGCTAGAAATAATTTAAAAAATAAAGAAGTCCAGCACAACATGGCTGGGTTCCCTGCTCAGGGATCATGAGGCCAAAATCAAGGTGTCAGCCTGGCTGAATGCTAGTCTGAAGGTTCTCAGGAAGACTCCACTTCCAAGCGTACCCTTATCATTGGGAGAATTCAGATCCTTGTGGTTACAGGACTAAGGTCACCACTGCCTGGGTGCCTGTCATTCAGGAGCCATTCTCAGCTCCTGGAGGTGAACTACATCCTCGACACATGGCCCCTCCACCTTCAGGCCAACAAGGATCCATCAAATCCTTCTTGGGCTTTCCATCTGTGATTTCTTCTACCTCTGACCTCTGAACCCAGATTTAAGGGACCTCTGAGATTATGTCAGACCTTCTTGAATGATCTCCTTAAGACCCACTGTGTTGTGGAGTGGAATCTAATACCATGAGTAAAATAAACTGTATTCATAGTCCTGGGGACTAAGCGGGGTGTGTATACCATGGGATCAGGGAATCTTGGGGACCATATCAGAATTCTACCTCCATACTCTCTTCACTTTTACAAGAGTTTCATTTCTTTCAGCCAGGTTCGAGACTACAATTTAATTCCATCCAGAACAATAGTGAGAGTACTACAGCTTCTTCTGATAACCTTGTTTTTCAAGGACAACTTCCCATTAAGCTAACATGATTTCCTGGTGGACTTTCAGGCAACATTGTAGAGAGATTTGCCATTTCCATCTCCAGAGGATCTTCCTGATTTTTTGGAGAGATCTGAAGTTAGGTGTGTTGATGAGTAGAGTTTATGTTCAAGCTATGAGTATCCATTGACCCCACTGTTTACACCACTCTACACTTCTGGGAATGTGGGTTCTTACACTTGAGCTAAGAGAATACAGAGGATCAGTCACCGTGAGTCAGAATTACCAAGTCAGGTTATTTTTCCTCTTTTTTTCCATCTTTAAGGGCTTAACCTGCTGCCCTGGCTTCAGCATCCTCATTTATAACCAGGCAGTTATTGGGGGAAAAAATTAAGTCAATTACAATCTAATTTTCATACAAAAAGAAAAAGAAAACAACCAACCAGTGCATTGCAACACTCAGCACACTCAATATGGCAAGAGGACCACCAAGTTGCCAGCTACTCTCTATTGAGCCTTCCTTCTTCCAGCAATCAGCCGATAACTAGTACTGGCACACTGTGCCTAATTAGACATTGCTGTGACATATGGGCATGAAATGTATGTGTTCCTTAGTCACCTCACTTTACTGTTAAATTGTCTGCAGAGACTTTTCCAAAAAATGAATAATTAAGCTTATTTCTTTGTCTCTTCTTTCCCAATTCCCTTAGATTCTATTCAGGTGATATAATTATCCTGTATCCATGGTAATGCTCATTATCTACACCTATAGGTGAAATCTTTGGGGGCTGCTGGTAAAATAATTTTTCCCCCCTTAATCTGGCTTCAATCTGTGTGCCCATGAATGATGAAGCCGTTTAAAGTCACTGGTGCTAATATGGATTCACGCTTTAGTTAGCACTGCGAGCTAATGCTCACATTCAATTCCCTACTGCATTTCTTTTTACTTAAGTTTGACAGAGAAATACATAACTCCCTTATCTCCATCACAGCTTTTGTTCTAATGAGCTGCCCAATTATAATACCTGAACTACATAACACTTCTGAAATAGTTGTGATATTTGCAAAAAAGGTATAAGCAAGAGTTCAGAATTTAAATAATGTGTTCCACAAATGGCTCCAAAACAGATGAACTTCCAAGTATTGAAGCATTTAATAAAAGTCACCACTCTGACACCTTAAGGTACTGATCTTACTGACAAGCACCTCATGTCCTACCTTTAACAACTTTGCTGGTTGTGTTTGTTAGTTGCTCAGTCATGTCCGATTCTTTGCAACCCCATGGACTATAGCTCAACAGGCTCCTCTGTTCAAGGGATTCTCCAGGCAAGAATACTGGAGTGGGTTGCCATTCCCTTCTCCATGGCTGGTTATAACACACTGTTAATGAGTAAACACCAAAAGGATGTGGAATCAGAAGACAAGGCTTTGAATTTCAGTCCTTCCACTTTCTACCTTAAGGCCACCAGTAAGTTATTGAACTTGTTCCCAGTCTTAAGTTTCCTTATCTGAAAACTTGGAAGAATAATAATAATAACTTCGTAAGATTCTTCGTGAAGATTAGAGAAAATATGCTTAGCACCTAGTAAGTGCCCAATAGATGGTGCTGTGATTATTACTGCTAGAGTGATCCTGGTGTGGAGCTCTCTGGGAAGGCGGACTTTTAGCCCATGCCCAAGAACTTCTGAATCAGAACCTTCAGTCTCACGAGATCCTTGGGTGATCCGGGTGCATGTTAAAACCTGGGCAGCACTGGTGCTGAAAACAGAAAACTTGTGGAATGCGGATGTTTCATTTTGGCCATGGAAATGTTTCACGGGTTCTTTTCTAATACATCATTTGAAATGACATTCTTTCCAATTTTTTGTCTGTGTTGACAAAATGACAGAATTCCTCCTCTTTTCACTCTTAGGTTAACAGAAAACTAAAATAACACATCTACAGAGACCTTAAAGACTCTATAGACTATACCTCAACTCAAGGCCAAGGAGATGAATGGGTCAGTGGCAGATCTTGCATTACATTCTCCTGATTGGTTTAAGATAAATATCCTCTAGAGCACACATTTAATTCAGTAAAAGGAGGTGAAAGGTTTTATTTTGTTGGATGAACATAAGCCCAGCTACTTTAATAAGTTATTTAATAGGAATAGGGAAGAAAGAATTAGAGTACAAACATGATGTAGACAAATTAATAGAGTGTTTAAGAGGTTAGACTTTGGAGTCAGGGTCAAAACCTGCTTGAGGCATCAGGCAGGTACTGAACTCCCTTCATCTTGAACTCTCTGAGCCTTGGTTTGTTCATCTGTAACATAAAGTTACTAAAACATGTTTTATAAAGTTGTGGATACTAAATGAGATCACATGCAAAGATACAGCGTAGAGCAAGATACATGATAATTGTTCAGTAAATGATAACAGTATTATTATTGACTTTTTAATCAAGCATATATATTTTTATTGACTATAATTGCTTTACAATGTTGTGTTTGTTTCTGCTGTACGACAGAGAGTCAGCCGTATGTATACACATATCCCCTCCTTTTGAGCCTCCCTCCCACTCCTCCATCCCAGCCCTCTAGGTCACCACAGAGCGCCAAGCTGAGCTCCCTATGCTATACAGCAGCTTCCCACTAGCTGTCTATTTTATGCGTGGTAGTGTATATTTCAGAGAAGTGTATATTTCAGAAGAGTACCCCACTCCAGTACTCTTGCCTGGAGAATCCCAGGGATGGGGGAGCCTGGTGGGCTGCCGTCTGTGGGGTCCCGCAGAGTTGGACACGACTGAAGCGACTCAGCAGCAGCAGTGTATATTTACATTACTATCTGGCACGGCTAATGAGCTCACAGATAAGCAAGGAGGAAAGATGAACGTGAGTAATTTACTCAGTGCCCTAAAATAATTGATGTAATTTCTGTTTCCTTTTAATGGGAATAACTGTTCTGTGAACAACAAGTCACTAGGTACGTAAGAACAGAAAAGGCAAAAAGAGGACACCAGAGGATCCCAGAGTGAGCAGTTGCAGGAAGTAGGGTGAGAATTGTGGCAAAGAGTGAAGAGGGTGGAATTATTAAAATTTAGGAGCTTGGAGGAGGAGGCCTGTGAAACCCGAAGTTGGATCTCGGAGATGACAGCATTTCTCGGCTGGTGTCTCTGATGTGGACATCATACATCTGGTTCTGGAAATATGGAGATAACTACAAACTGGATTCCATGCTGCCACTGGACAGAATTTTCTGCAGTCTCCAGCTCATAGCTCGGGAAAACAGGAAGCACAGCACAGAGCAGGCTCTCCTTTCCCCTCTAGTTTTCCTGTCTCCCTCTATTGTTCCCTATTTAGACAGCCTAACAGGGAGCAGCTGGCAAAGAAAGGATGTGGCTTGTAGAGCAGCAGCCCAGCTGGCAGCCCAAAGCCAGGAACTGAAGGATGGATTTAGGGCTGAGAGACAAGAGCTTTCTAAGCAGCACTACAGGTTGCCATAATGCAAAACCACGTGATAAGGACCATAAGAAAGATTGTATTTTGGGAAAGAAGGGAGTCCAGAGAAATTAAAGTGACTTCCAGGTGGGTACATGGTTGTCGTGAGCTATGCCTTGAAAAGGAGATAAGAGTTTGCCCCATGGAGCTTCTGCTTCCTCCGTTTCCCTCTCCCCACCTCTGTTGTAATAAACACGGAAAAACAAGGAACTGGGAGCTTGAGCATTGTTGCTACAGCCTTCCACGAACCTGGCATGTATATGATTACCGGAGGCAGAGGGAAGAAGGAACAATGATGAACCCAATCTTCACAAAGATTGTTTTCCACTTTTGTCTGTGGTTTGCCTCTGACTACTTAGGGGTTTTGGAAGTTTCTTGTGATTGCATTTCTGACAGAATAATGGGGATCCATGTATAAGAACAGTAACCATGAAACGCATAGAATCAAAGGCATTGAGTGGGGTGTGCATTTTCCACGCTTGGCTACAGCCTTCCTCCCCCAGAAGGAGGGTTCTAATTAAATAAGCTCCTGAGTTGGGTCACTCATCAGCAAACCACATACCAAATGCTTAACAAAGATAAAACCTCTGCTTTCTCATAGATGGAACTCAGACAGCATTATGACATTAGCTTTATCATCATCATCAGAAAAAAAAAGAGATCCCTCAGAGAAAGTATCCTGGGAAAAACCCATCAGGATATAAAAGGGACCAAGGAAACAACTGGAATGTGGTCTCAAAGATGGAGGGAGGGCAGAAATCACATGTGCGTTTGCATAGTCCCCATTCTAGCCTCAATGCCACCGATTTTTTGTATTATGCATCATATGTATATCAAAAACAAGAACTGAGGGACAAGTATTTATTTTTTTAAGACAAGTATTTATTTTTTTCACGTATTTATTTTTTAAGAAAGAGGTGTGTAGATACCTAGTTCTTTGAATTTATAGGTGATATGCATCATCTTTCTTTTTTATGCTATAACTCTATGATGTGAAAGTTGCTCAGTGGTGTCCAACTCTCAGTGACCCCATGGACTGCAGCCTGCCAGGCTCCTCTGCCCATGGAATTCTCCAAGCCAGAATACTATACAGGGTAGCAGGTCCCTTCTCCAGGGGATTTTCCCAACCCAGGGATCAAACCCAGGTTTCCTGCATTGCAGGTAGATGCTTTACCATCTGAGCCACCAGGGAAGTTCAAGAATACTGGAGTGGGTAGCCAATCCCTTCTCCAGGGGATCTTCCCAGCCCAGGAATTGAACCAGAGTCTCCTGCATTGCAAGTGCATTCTTTACCAGCTGAACTACCAGGGAACTCATATAAAATTCTTTTATCATTGGAGTATAACTGCTTTACAATGGTGGGTTAGTTTCTGCTGCAAAAACAAAGTGAATAAGCTACATGTGTACATATATCCCATCCCTCTTGAGCCTACCTCCCATCCTCACCCCCGTCTCACCCCTATAAGTCATCTCAGAGCACCAAGCTGAGCTTCCAGGGCTATACAACAGCTTCTCACTAACTATCCATTTTACACACGGCAGTGTGTATATGTCAATGTACTCTCCCAGTTTGTCCCGCCCTCCCCTTCCCCTACCTGTGTCTACAGTCTGTTCTCTCTGTTTGTGTTTCAACTGTGTGTATATGTGTTAGTTGCTCAATCATGTCCAACTCTTTCCAACCCCATGGACTGTAGTCCACCAGGCAACTCAGTCCACAGAATTCTCCAGGCAAGAATACTGGAGAGGGTTGCCATTTCCTTCCCTAGGGGATCTTCCTGACCCAGGGATTGAACCCAGGTCTCCTGCATTGCAGGCAGATTCTTTATCATCTGAGCCACAAGGGAAGCCCTGGTATCTCTATTCCTGCCTTGCAAATATGTCCACCTGCACCCTTTTAATAGATTCCATAAATACGTGTTAATATACAATATTTATTTCTCTCCTTCTGACTTTAGAAAAGTACAACCTTCCAAGACTAAACCAGGAAGAAATGAAAAATATACTCCTTTTTTAAGGAACCAAATAGATTTTTTCAAAATATATACCAGACAGATAGACTGCAGGCAGTTACCTCATTTCAGTTTGCCAAGGACAGTCTGCTCAAGGTGATTGTCAATGTACCGACTAAGGTATACATGACTATGAGGCAACACCACCCCTTCTCTGTGCCATTATCCTTTATGTGAAAGATCACTGGTAAAGATGAGTTTCGTATGCAGTTTGTTGCTGTTTAGTCACTAAATCGTGTCCAACACTTTACAACCCCATGGATAGTAGCTCACCAGGCTTGTCTGTCCATGAGATTCTCCAGGCAAGAATACCGGAGTCGCTTGCTATTTCCTTCTCCAGGGGATCTTCCTGACCCAGGGATTGAACCCATGTCTCTTAGGTGACCTGTATTGGCAGGAGGGTTCTTTACCACTGAGACACTGGAGAGCCCTTTGTATGCAGACATATAGCCAAAAAATCAAACAACAAAAATAGATAAGGGACACTTCACCTTATATGTATAATTATTCAAAACTGCATTTGAATGGAAGGTGACACTCCATATAAATCTTTTGTGCAGACTGAGACCTACACTAATGAGGTCCATTTTGCTGCCTATCAAAAGCATTCTTCTTTGCCAACAGCTACCCACTGTGGACGAGGCACTGCGGTCTCCATAGTGACAGAGATGGTCAGCATTTCAAAGGTGCCAACATCTTCAACTGAACAAAGCCAATTGAATACGAATGTATTGGCTATAATCTCCAAGTGGAAGAGCCCTGTTCAGAATTCCTAAAACAAAGAACAACGTCTTTGTCCTGAAGCAAATCCTACTCAAAGTGATACTGACTCCCATGAAACCAGGTTAGTCCATGAAAAATTATTAAAGAGCTACTTTCTGCTTAAGATTCTTTGCTTTAATGAATCTCAGTCCCAAAGGTTTTCTTCTTTTGTTTTGAGCAAAACGTGAGCTCATCCTTTGCGGAAATATAAAAGTTGGCAGTGTTGTGATAAGTTAAATCCCTTAATGTGTTTTGTGTAGGGAGAAGAAACCTGCAAAGCCTGGTGTTTACAGCATTTTCGCGGATGGTCCCAATGGATCAGTCACACAATTTTTAATCTGAGAATGAACTTTAAAAATCTTCACCTAACTTTACAGTTTCCAATGTTCTAGATATGAAATGCTTAAGGACTAACTACCCCATTGTTAGCAGTTTTTCTCCCTTTTCCTGCTCATATCTCTTGACAAGATGTAATAAAATCACTTAGATAAACTCTAACACTGATGGGTTTGCAATGAGAGTCTGCTTTGATGTTTAGTTATGTTCCCATGACTATGCCATAGGTGATGAAAATCACATGAATTTAAGGGACATAAGAAAAAAAATTGCATTATGCAAGAGTTTTGGACATGGGACTTTTCATAAAATTTTGGACTTTTCTGCACAGTTTGAGTTACATAGTAATTCCACTGACTGCAGATTTTAAAGAGGACCCCTGATGGTTGTGTAGCTGTGGTTTCACGCTGCTGTCTTGCTGCAGAGCTGGGTAGCTACGCGCAGACTCTGTTCCTCCCACCTGCTCATTTAAAAATAAACTTCTCAAGAACTTGAATGCAAAAACATTAGCTTAACATTTCATTAATAATTTCAATGCAAAAAAGCAAAAGTAAGATGAAATCACCCACACAGAATATGTAATATTCTTGAGTTCCTGTTATATTTGTAAAAAATGATTCTTAATTTAGAAGGGAAAGATCTAGGTTATCAAAGGAGTATTCATCAAAAAAAAGTTAACTTTTGTTTTAAAACTTTTTGAATGTACTTGTTTTTAAAGACAATAAGACTGGAACAGATTTTCTACCAATTTGTATTCCTATGCTTGATGGGATCTAAATGCATATATTGCAATTTTGCAATTATGATAAAACTATTGTTCTTTTTACTTTATTATTACTTTAGTGAAGGACAGGGAAGCCTGGCATGTTGCAGTCCATGGGGTCACAAAGAGTCAGACACAACTTAGCAACTGAACAATTACTTTTAAAAACTATTATTTTATAGTAGAACATATGTATTATTTTATTAATGACAATATTTGTCACATGAGACACAATGGAGTATTACTCAGCCATTAAAAAGAATACATTTGAATCAGTTCTAATGAGGTGGATGAAACTGGAGCCTATTATACAGAGTGAAGTAAGCCAGAAGGAAAAACATAAATACAGTATACTAACGCATATATATGGAATTTAGAAAGATGGTAACAATAACCCAGTGTACAAGACAGCAAAAGAGACACTGATGTATAGAACAGTCTTATGGACTCTGTGGGAGAGGGAGAGGGTGGGAAGATTTGGGAGAATGGCATTGAAACATGTAAAATATCATGTAAGAAACGAGTTGCCAGTCCAGGTTCGATGCACGATACTGGATGCGTGGGGCTAGTGCACTGGGACGACCCAGAGGGATGGTATGGGGAGGGAGGAGGGAGGAGGGTTCAGGATGGGTAACACATGTATACCTGTGGCGGATTCATTTTGACATTTGGCAAAACTAATACAATTATGTAAAGTTTAAAAATAAAATAAAATTAAAAAAATATATATTCCACAAAAAAATAATAAAAAAAGTGAATAGAATGTGAATATAAATATAAAAAGTGAAGAAATGAATTCAGAGTAATTTTTCAAAAGAAGACACAAATATTAAACAATGACAATAATCTTTTACATGAAAATGCTCTCTTGATTGTTCCTCAGACTTCTTAACTTTTATTAGGCTCAATTTCAGCACTCATGGCATAAATGAAGAATGAGGAAAACACTGTAGTAAAAGGTATCCAAAGGCACTATTCTGAATATCAAAATGAACATTTTACACCATGTGGGTATTGCTTGCAAGAATTTTCTGTGCTTCTTGTTCACATGGTTATCCATCAGCATTAAAAGAAAAGACATTAAAAACATGATTTAGAGTTTTTTCAAACTAACCTAGCCTTGTCATAAGAATAAAGGAACTCAGGACAGGCTGAAAACATTGCCAGGTGGAGTCTACAGTCATAGAGAGTCAGGTAGGATACTCAGCAGATTTCCATTTTAGAGAGGAAAGAAGTAGGTAGCTTCTTGTATCCCATATAAACTGGAGCTAACCAAACCCCCACTCCAGTATTCTTGCCTGGAGAATCCCCATGGACAGAGGAGCCTGGCAGGCTACAGGCCATGGGGTCGCAAACAGTTGGACACGACCGAGCGACTAAGAGCAGTGTAACCAAACCCCCAGGTAGACACACATGATCTGGCAATCAGTTCTAGCTTGGGGCCCTTTGGAAAGAATCTTAGGTGCAGAAAGCCAGGGTTGGGGCATCCACAGTGCACAAGCCTGGCCACTGCCTAGCTTGGGAGTAACCATGTCATAGGTTCGTGGAGGGAACAAGATATACAGTCTTATAGATGAATTAGATACATGATGCCCTTCTTGTTTATTTCTTTAAACCGTAGTTCTCTGAAAGTGAAATTCCTGACAGCTTCCTACTACGCCTGCTGCTTATTATTAATAAACCAACCAAAGCACAGAGTGATGATAAACTAAGCCCTAGAAATCCACAGAAAGGAAATAAACTAAAGTGTGGCAAAATATTCGGCCTCACAGGAAACCTCAATTTTAACACAATTATATCTTTTAGAATTTTCACCTGTCATGTTGTCAAATATTCTTAAAAAATAATAAGCAATGCTAGAAAGGATCAGGCACACACGTTTTCTCATACACTTCTGGTCTCAGCAAGAGCACAGACACCTTGGGATAAAGTATGACTGTGTGTTTCTAGGGATTTGATGATGATCATCATTACTGTGCCAGCAAGTCTACCATGAAGATTGGATACTTAGGGGGAAAACTAATAAAACAGTGAAGAACTATGTGCATATATGATCCTCACAGAATCATTCATCAAGGCAAAAAAATGGAAATTCACATGTACTCCATCTCTAACAAATGTTGAGGGGCTCTGCTGCTGCTTAGAATATAGAACGTGGAGGAGAATTCTGTTTTTGTTGTTCAGTTGCTACATTGTGTCCAACTCTTTTGGGACCCCATGGACTGTAGCCTGTCTCCTCTGTCCATAGAATTTCCCAGGCAAGAATACTGATTGTCGTTCAGTGGCTAATTGTGTCCAACTCTTTGTGATATCAGGGACTGCAGTACACCAGGCTTCTCTGTCCAGTATCTCCCAGAGTCTGCTCACACTCATGTCCACTGAGTCGGTGATGCCATCCAACCATCTCATCCTCTGTTGTCCCCTTCTCCTCCTGCCCTCAATCTTTCCCAGCATCAGGGTCTTTTCCAATGAGTCAGCTCTTCACATCAGGTAGCCAAAGTATCAGAGCTTCAGCTTCAGCATCAGTCCTTCCAATGAATATTCAGGATTGATTTCCTTTAGGATAGACTGGTTTGATCTCCTTGCTGTCCAAGGGACTCTCAAGAGTCATCTTCAGCACCACAGTTTGAAAGCACCGGTGCTTTCTGTGCTCAGCTTTCTTTTTCTCTGCTATTTTAGATACCTCATACCTATTCCTCTGGATCTCTATTCTTTAGAGGCACAGAACCAACAGGAAATATATAAAGAAATGAGATACAGATAGAAAGATAGAGAGAGAGATGGATGGATAGGTGGAGGGATAGATTGATAGACTGATAGAAAGAAATAGATTTATTACAGAAATTGATTCACACAGTTATGAAGTTTGAGAAGTACCACTATTTGCAATATGTAAAACCAGGAAAGCCAGTAGTATAAATCAGTCCAATATCAAAGGCCTCAGTACAGGAGTGCTGATGCCCAAAAGCATGAAAAGATGGATGTCCCAGCTCAGGAAGAAAGTGAATTCACACTTCCTTTGCCTTTTTGTTCTATTCAGGCCCTCAAAGGACTAGATGATGCCCATCCACTTTGGTGAAGGTGGATCTCTTTACTCAGTTTAATAAATCAAATGCTAACCTCAGTCATGAAATTAAAAGACCCTTGCTCCTTGAAAGAAAAGCTATGACAAACCTAGACAGTGCATTAAAAAGCAGAGACATTACTTTGCTGACAAAGGCCTGTCTAGTCAAAGCTGTGGTTTTTTCAATATAGATGTGAGAGTTGGACCATAAAGAGAGCTGAGCGCTGAAGAATTGGTGTTTTTGAACTGTGGTGTTGGAGAAGACTCTTGAGAGTCCTTTGGACTGCAAGGAGATCCAACCACTCCATCCTAAAGGAAATCAGTCCTGAATATTCATTGGAAGGACTGATGCTGAAGCTGAGGCTCCAATACTTTGACCACCTGGTGTGAAGAGCCGACTCATTGGAAAAGACCCTGATGCTAGGAAAGATTGAAGGCAAGAGGAGATAGGGATGGCAGGAAGAGACGGTGCCGACAGGATGAGATGGCTGGATGGCATCACTGACTCAACAGGTATGACTCTGAGTAAGTTCTGGGAGATGGTACAGGACAGGGAAGCCTGGCATGCTGCAGTTCATGGGGTTCAAAGAGTCAGACACAACTGACCAACTGAACAACAATCTCTTCCCAAAACAGCCCTCACTGACACTCAAATTGTAATCCCTTATGATTATACAGTGGAAGTGAGAAATAGATTTAAGGGACTAGATCTGATAGAGTGCCTGATGAACTATGGACAGAGGTACGTGACATTCTACAGGAGACAGGGATCAAGACCATCCCCATGGAAAAGAAATGCAAAAAAGCAAAATGGCTGTCTGAGGAGGCCTTACAAATAGCTGTGAAAAGAAGAGAAGAAAAAAGCAAAGGAGAAAAGGAAAGATATAAGCATCTGAATGCAGAGTTCCAAAGAATAGCAAGAAGAGGTAAGAAAGCCTTCCTCAGAGATCAATGCAAAGAAATAGAGGAAAACAACAGAATGGGAAAGACTAGAGATCTCTTCAAGAAAATTAGAGATACCAAGGGAACATTTCATGCAAAAATGGGCTCGATAAAGGACAGAAATGGTATGGACCTAACAAAAGCAGGAGATATTAAGAAGAGGTGGCAGGAATACACAGAAGAACTTTACAAAAAAGATCTTTATGACCCAGATAATCACGATGGTGTGATCACTCACCTAGAGCCAGACATCCTGGAATGTGAAGTCAAGTGGGCCTTGGAAAGCATCACTATGAACAAAACTAGTGGAGGTGATGGAATTCCAGTTGAGCTATTTCAAATCCTGAAAGATGATGCTGTCAAAGTGCTGTACTCAATATGCCAGCAAATTTGAAAAACCCAGCAGTGGCCACAGGCCTGGAAAAGATCAGTTTTCATTCCAATCCCAAAGAAAGGCAATGCCAAAGAATGCTCCACCTACCACACAACTGCACTCATCTCACACACTAGTAAAGTAATCCTCAAAATTCTCCAAGCCAGGCTTCAGCAATACATGAACCAGATGTTCAATCTGGTTTTAGAAAGGCAGAGGAACCAGAGATCAAATTGCCAACATCCGGATCATGGAAAAAGCAAGAGAGTTCCAGAAAAACATCTATTTCTGTTTTTTTTTTTTTTTTGACTATGCCAAAGCCTTTGACTGTGTGGATTGCAATAAACTGAAAATTCTGAAAGAGTTGGGAATCCCAGACCACCTGACCTGCCTCTTGAGAAACCTATATGCAGGTCAGGAAGCAAGAGTTAGAACTGGACATGGAACAACAGACTGGTTCCAAATAGGAAAAAGAGTACGTCAAGGCTATATATTGTCACCCTGCTTATTTAACTTATATGCAGAGTACATCATGAGAAATGCTGGGCTAGAAGAAGCACAAGCTGGAATCAAGATTGCCGGGAGAAATATCAATAACCTAGGATATGCAGATGACACCACCCTTATGGCAGAAAGTGAAGAGGAACTCAAAAGCCTCTTGATGAAAGTGAAAGTGGAGAGTGAAAAAGTTGGCTTAAAGATCAACATTCAGAAAACAAACATCATGGCATCTGGTCCCATCACTTCATGGGAAATAGATGGGGAAACAGTGGAAACAGTGTCAGACTTTATTTTTTTGGGCTCCAATATCACTGCAGATGGTGACTGCAGCCATGAAATTAAAAGACACTTACTCCTTGGAAGGAAAGTTATGCCCACCCTAGATAGCATATTCAAAAGCAGAGACATTACTTTGCCAACGAAGGTCCATCTAGTGAAGGCTATGGTTTTTCCAGTGGTCATGTATGGATGTGAGAGTTGGACTGTGAAGAAAGCTGAGCACTGAAGAATTGATGCTTTTGAACTGTGGTGTTGGAGAAGACTCTTGAGAGTCCCTTGGACTGCAAGGAGATCCAACCAGTCCATTCTGATGGAGATCAGCCCTGGGATTTCTTTGGAAGGAATGATGCTAAAGCTGAAACTCCAATAATTTGGCCACCTCATGCGAAGAGTTGACTCCTTAGAAAAGACTCTGATGCTGGGAGGGATTGGGGGCAGGAGGAGAAGGGGATGACAGAGGATGAGATGGCTGGATGGCATCACTGACTCGATGGACGTGAGTCTGAGTGAACTCTGGGAGTCAGTGATGGATAGGGAGGCCTGGTGTGCTGCGATTCATGGGGTCGCAAAGAGTCAGACATGACTGAGCGACTGAACTGAACTGAACTGAACTATGTGGGCATCCCTTAGCCCAGTCAAGTTGACATAAATTAGTCATAACATCATGTCAGTAGAATCGTGCAGGATTTGTCTTTCTGTGACTGGCTTGTATAACTTCTCATGATGTCCTCCAGGTTCATTCATGCTATAACATACTGCAGAATGTATATACACACACATTCTTTAGCCATTCATCCATTAATGGGCATTTTGATTATTCCTACATCTTGGTTATTATAAATAATGTACAGGAAATATGGGACTGCTGATGTATTTTCAATATCCTGCTTTCAATTCTTTTGGGTAAACACTCAGAAACACAATTGTTGGATCATGTGGTAGTTGTATTCTTTTTTTTTTTTTTTTTGAGGAACCATCATGCTTTTCATAGCAACTGCACCATTTTGCATTCTAACAACAGAATGCAAGGGTTTCAGTTTCTCCACAATCTATCCAACACTTATCTTTTGTTTTTTTAATGGGCATCCCAACAAATATAAGTTGATATTTCATATTTCTTTGCATTTCCATCATAATTAGTTATGTTGAGAATCTTTCTATATATCTATTGGCCATTTGTATTTTCTCTTTGAAAAAATGTGTGCTCAACACGTTTGCACATTTTTTTAATCAGGTTATTTATTTTTTCTATTGAGCTGTAGGAGGTCCTCAGATATCTTAGGTATTAACTCCTTACCAGCTATGTAGTTTGCAAGCATTTTCCCCCATTTTGTAGGCTGCCTTATTGTTTGTTGCTATGCAGAAGCTTTTTAATTTGATGTAGTCCCACTTGTTTATTTTTGCCTTTGTTGCCGGAGCTTTTGGTGTCATATCCAAGAAATCATTGCCAACACCAATGTCATGAAACTATTTCCTTCACTTCTCCATCTGCTTCTTAGTTTCCAAAATAATGCCTCTCTTTTTCCTGTTGCTATCCCTTTACTGTAAAGGGGAGAGTGGCAATACATGTGTGCATTCAATCTGCCTTGCTCTGATGAAAGCTGTTTTTTTTTTTTTTTTTTTTTCATTTCACACGTATCTGGATTTGCAGAGAAGTCTAACTAGTCTACATGAGTTGCATGAGGTTAGTGATAAGAATGTGTATGTGTGTGCTCAGTGGTGTCTGACTCTTTGCAACCCCATGGACTGTAGCCTGCCAGGTTCCTCTGTCCATGGAATTTTCCAGGTAAGAATACTGGAGTGGGTTACCATTTCCTTCTCCAGGGGATCTTCCCAACCCAGGGATCGAACCAGTGTCTCTTGTGTCTCCTGCATTGGCACAAGAGGATTCTTAACCACTGGCACCACCTGGGAGGCACTCAGAGATTAGAATAAAGAGCTGTCATCATTGCACACTACTAGTATATGCCAGGTACACAATTTTATTTAGGTTCCAAGCATTCTGGACTCTTGTTGATCATGATGGCTACTCCATTTCTTCTAAGGAATTCTTGCCCACAGTAGTAGATATAATGGTCATCTGAGTTAAACTCACCCATTCCAGTCCATTTTAGTTCGCTGATTCCTATAGAATGTCAACGTTCACTCTTCCATCTCCTGTTCGACCACTTCCAATTTGCCTTGATTCATGGACCTGACATTCCAGGTTCCTATGCAATATTGCTCTTTACAGCATTAGACCTTGCTTCTATCACCAGTCACATCCACAACTGGGTATTGTTTTTGCTTTGGCTCCATCCCTTCATTCTTTCTGGAGTTATTTCCCCACTGATCTCCAGTAGCATATTGAGTACCTACTGACTCAAGGAGTTCCCCTTTCAGTATCCTATCATTTTGCCATTTCATACTGTTCATGGGGTTCTCAAGGCAAGAATACTTAAGTGGTTTGCCATTCTCTTCTCCAGTGGACCACATTCTGTCAGAACTCTCCACCAAGAAACACCTGGAGTAACAGGCAAATTTGGCCTTGGAGTACGGAATGCAGCAGGGCAAAGGCTAATAGAGTTTTGCCAAGAGAATACACTGGTCATAACAAACACTCTCTTCCAATAACACAAAAGAAGACTCTACACATGGACATCACCAGATGCTCAACACCTAAATCAGATTGATTCTATTCTTTGCAGCCAAAGATGGAGAAGTTCTATACAGTCAGCAAAAACAAGACCAGGAGCTGACTGTGGCTCAGATCATGACTCCTTATTGCCAAATTCAGACTTAAACTGAAGAAAGTAGGGAAAACCACTAGACCATTCAGGTATGACCTAAATCAAATCCCTTATGATTATATAGTGGAAGTGAGAAATAGATTTAAGGGACTAGATCTGATAGAGTGCCTGATGAACTATGGACAGAGGTTCGTGACATTGTACAGGAGACAGGGATCAAGACCATCCCCGTGGAAAAGAAATGCAAAAAAGAAAAATAGCTGTCTGAGGAGGCCTTACAAATAGCTGTGAAAAGAAGAGAAGCAAAAAGCAAAGGAGAAAAGGAAAGATATAAGCATCTGAATGCAGAGTTCCAAAGAATAGCAAGAAGAGATAAGAAAGCGTTCCTCAGTGATCAATGCAAAGAAATAGAGGAAAACAACAGAATGGGAAAGACTAGAGATCTCTTCAAGAAAATTAGAGATACCAAGGGAACATTTCATGCAAAAATGGGCTCGATAAAGGACAGAAATGGTATGGACCTAACAGAAGCAGAAGATATTAAGAAGACGTGGCAAGAATACACAGAAGAGCTTCATGACCAAGATAATCACAATGGTGTGATTATCTCACCTAGAGCCAGATATCCTGGAATGTGAAGTCAAGTGGGCCTTAGAAAGCATCACTATGAACAAAGCTAGTGGAGGTGATGGAATTCCAGTTGAGCTATTTCAAATCCTGAAAGATGACGTGTGAAAGTGCTGCACTCAATATGCCAGCAAATTTGGCAAACTCAGCAGTGGCCACAGGACTGGAAAAGGCCAGTTTTCATTCCAATCCCAAAGAAAGACAATGCCAAAGAATGCTCCAACTACCACACAGTTGCACTCATCTCACACGCTAGTAAAGTAATGCTCAAAATTCTCTAAGCCAGGCTTCAGCAATACATGAACCGTGAACTTCCAGATGTTCAAGCTGGTTTTTGAAAAGGCAGAGGAACCAGAGATCAAATTGTCAACATCCGCTGGATCATGAAAAAAGCAAGAGAGTTCCAGAAAAACATCTATTTCTGCTTTACTGACTATGCCAAAGCCTTTGACTGTGTGGATCACAATAAACTGTGGAAAATTCTGAAAGAGATGGGAATACCAGACCACCTGATCTGCCTCTTGAGAAACCTATATGCAGGTCAGGAAGCAAGAGTTAGAACCGGACATGGAACAACAGACTGGTTCCAAATAGGAAAAGGAGTACGTCAAGGCTGTATACTGTCACCCTGCTTATTTAACTTATATGCAGAGTACATCATGAGAAACGCTGGACTGGAAGAAGCACAAGCTGGAATCAAGATTGTTGGTAGAAATATCAATAACCTCAGATATACAGATGACACCACCCTTATGGCAGAAAGTGAAGAACTAAAAAGCCTCTTGATGAAAGTGAAAGAGGAGAGTGAAAAAGTTCGCTTAAAGATCAACATTCAGAAAACGAAGATCTTGGTATCTGGTCCCATCACTTCATGGGAAATAGATGGGGAAACAGTGGAAACATGTCAGACTTTATTTTTGGGGGCTCCAAAATCACTGCAGATGGTGACTGCAGCCATGAAATTAAAAGACACTTACTCCTTGGAAGGAAAGTTATGACCAACCTAGATAGCATATTCAAAAGCAGAGACATTACTTTGCCAACAAAGGTCCATCTAGTCAAGGCTATGATTTTTCCAGTGGTCCTGTACGGATGTGAGAGTTGGACTGTGAAGAAAGCTGAGTGCTGAAGAATTGATGCTTTTGAACTGTGGTGTTGGAGAAGACTCTTGAGAGTCCCTTGGACTGCAAGGAGATCCAACCAGTCCATCCTGAAGGAGATCAGCCCTGGGATTTCTTTGGAAGGAATGATGCTAAAGCTGAAACTCCAGTACTTTGGCCACCTCATGCGAAGAGTTGACTCATTGGAAAAGACTCTGATGCTGGGAGGGATTGGGGGCAAGAGGAGAAGGGGACGACAGAGGATGAGATGGCTGGATGGCATCACCGACTTGATGGACGTGAGTTTGAGTGAACTCCGGGAGATGGTGATGGACAGGGAGGCCTGGCTTGCTGCGATTCATGGGGTTGCAAAGAGTCGGACACGACTGAGTGACTGAACTGAAACAATCCTGAGAGAGTGGGACAGTTACTATCCTCATTTTACTGATAAGGAAACTGGGATTAGAGGTCAAACATTCATCCAGTATTATAAATCTTTTAACTGCATAAATTTCCACAAGGAGCAGAGAGAGGACTGAGATCCAAGTACTTTGATTTCAGAGCCTAAGCTTTAACTGCAACAATGTAATGCTTTTATCTTAACTTAAAGGGATATGCATACATCACGGATAAGGCTAGCAGCAATTGGTTTCTCTGGCAACCTAGACTGCATATTTCTCACCAGAGGGGATCTAGAACAAAAAATGGAAGGCTGTAAATTATTTCTTAGGGAACAATAGTTTCCCCTTTAATTTTCTGACATTTCCACTAATGCAAAGGAAGCAGTAAATATCCCTTCTCACCAAGAGTTCTTGTACTTTCCAGAAAGGACTAGAAAAATGATTCATTTTAAGGGAAAATGACTTTTAACCTTTTCAAGATATTACACAGTTAACTAGAACTACAAAATATTAAACTAAATGAGAGTGGTAGATAGGTAACAATATCCCACTCCTCTCAGCATCCAGATCTTTCTAACATGACCTTGTGGCTCCTCCAGCTGAGAAGTGGAGTCTGTCTTGCTGCACGTTAAGCCTCGACTGGTCCTAAAGACTCTTTCCTGCTGCTAGAATGTTCCAGAAGCTATAGAGTGTTGGTTTCAGCCCCTTACATGCCCCTCTCCTCTTGCTCGGTCCCTTGACGTGGCCTGGAGGGTCTGCTGGAGGGTTAGGGCCCTTGGGAGCAGACCCAGTCACCCAGTTTTCCCATCCAAGGCCCACGCCTGGGAGTAAACTTAGCCAAGAACCTACCGGACACACAGGGGACTGCTGAGGCCTAAGAGAGCCTAGTTGATCCCAGCCAACACTTGTGAACCACAGAACTGTGAGATGATAAGTGGTTGTTGTTTTGATCCATCAAGTTGTTAAGTGGCTCATAATACATCATCACTGTGCTTACAGTTAATTGATGCAAAGGCCAGAGTGGCTTCTCTACAGTTTCGAGTACTGCTGTCTGCACAGCCTGGAATTGGGGAACCTTAGTCTCTAGATCAGAAATAAAGCTTGGGACTAATCCATTGTTCTTCCTAGAGCAGCTGTGAGCCACCCCAATCAGCCAAAACCGGGGTGGCTGAACATTCCATCTGGGAAGAAAGGCGTTCCCATCACTTGCACAAAGAGGACTCTCTCTCCCTCCCTCATATCTGGAATCTAATGTTGAGGGCCTTTACTATTAACAAGCAATGTAAGATATTCACATTAACCATATATTTTTAGATTTGTTATTACTTACATGTGGAATCTAAAAGATGAAACAAATGAATGAAGATAACAAAAGAAAAACAGATTTACAGAGAACAAACGAGTGGTTACCAATGGTGTGGAGGGATGTGATAGGGGTAGGAGATTAAGAGGTACAAATCACCATGTATAAAATAAATAAGTTACAAGGATATATTGTATGACACAGGATATAGCCAATATTTTATAATAATTTTAAATGAAATATAACCTATAAAAATATTGAATCACTATGTTGCACACTTGAAACCAATAAAATACTGTAAATCAACTATATTTCAATACAAAATAAGACTTCAATTTAAAATAAATGTAGTGTTTGTCCAGAGCACATCTAGGACATTTCAAAAACTACTTTCATGTACACATTTACTTCCTCCTTGTTAATTTAGACACAAGGAGGGAAAGCTAGGAACCAGCTGTGGCAGAGATTACTAACTTTCCTCCAATGTTCATCGTCCCCTCTTTTATCAGAGTCTTAATTTTGCCAGACAGATGACCACCCAGGATAAAAAGCACATCTCTCCATCTCTGTTGCAGCCAGGTCTGGCCATGCAAGGATGTTCAGGGCACTGGGATGTGTGCCCTCCATGTTTCTCTCCTCCTCCCACTCACTGGATTGAGGGTACACGACTGAGCCATCAGTCACGCCCACAGTGACGACAAGGGCAACAGCTCAAACGGGTAAAGCAACAAGGTAGAAAGAACCCCAGTCCACGGACAGCCTCAAAGAGCAGAAATCTGGGGACCAGGACGTGTCCTAGCAAGGACACAAAAGGGTATAAAAACAGATAAGACATAGGAAAACATTCTAATATACATGCATATGGAGTCTAAGAAGTGATACAGACAATAAACAGAATAGAAGCAATGCTTGAAGAGGTAATTGCCTGGAATCTTTCAAAACTGAGTATAGAAACCAAGCTATCACATAACATTAAGAATCCCAACAGAACCCAAGCCAGATAAGATATAAAGAAAGCCACCTCTAGAGGACAACTATTGAGAAAATTATTAAAATGCCAATGAAGCACACCCCCAAAATCCCCAGAGAAACAGTAAGATACACTATTTTCATGGACAAGAAGATTCACTATTACAATAACACAGGCTTTCTAAAATAACCTGTAAATTTAAAGCAAGTGAAAACAAAACCCCAATGGTATATTTCATGCAAATTAACAAGCTATCTCTAAGAAGTACATGAAAACATAAAGGGTCATGAAATTTAAGAAAGTATGAAAGCACTCCTGAGAAAGAATGAAGGGAGATGCTTGCCCTACAACAGATTGAGGCTTTTTTTATAACAGTGTGGTGTAAGCACAGAAATAGACAAAGGACCACACTGTACAGAGAAGAGTCTAAAATTATCCAGGCATAAATTAAGACCTATTCCATCTTCGTGCTATCATGGTGGATCATGGGAAAAGGAGGAAAATTTTAAATGCTAATGGGCAATAGTGGAAAAAAGAAAAGGAAATTTGTATACTCAATTGTACATGGAAACAAATTTTGGGTGGATTGCATTCTGTGAAAAGCGGGGTTTAAAGTACATAGGGAAAAACCTAAGAGAATTTTATATACATTGGGTTTAGTAAAGGATTTCTTAATCAAAATATAAAAAGCACAAACTGTGAAGAAACAATCTAATTCAGCTGAACAATCATTTTAAAACTTTCAGGTATTAAAATTCAGGATTTAAAAGGCTCAAGAACAAGATGAAAAAAAATGGGAGAAGTATTTGCCTCCCATTAACCAGGAAAAGGGTAGTTATTCATAATGCCTAGTTTTAAGACAATGATAGAAAATGGACAAAAGGAATAAATAGGCATTTTATAGATCCATGCTACTGCTGCTGCTGCTAAGTCACATCAGTCGTGTCCGACTCTGTGCGACCCCATAGAGGGCAGCCCACCAGGCTCTCCCGTCCCTGGGATCCTCCAGGCAAGAACATTGGAGTGGGTTGCCATTTCCTTCTCCAATGCATGAAAGTGAAAAGTGAAAGCAAAGTCGCTCAGTCGTGTCCGACTCTTTGTGACCCCATGGACTATAGCCTACCAGGCTCCTCCATTCATGGGATTTCCCAGGCAAGAGTACTAGAGTGGAGTGCCATTGCCTTCTCCATTTATAGATCCATAAATAAATGCCCCCAAAATAACAAAGTGCTTATTCTTACGTATAATTACAAAAAAGTCAGTATGAAATACCATTTTAAATGCACATGAGTAAAACTGGAGAAAGTTTCAGAGTATCATTGTTACATGAATATATAACAAAGGGGACACATACACGATTGTTGATAGTAAACCCACTTGGAAGATAATTTAGTAATGATCAGTAAAGATGATGATGTATATTCCACAGTTTACAGCAATTCAATGTTTGGATCTATACATTCTAGAATAGGTCTTGTACAAGTGTACCAGAAAAAAAGTGCATACAAGATTTATGGAAGCTTTGTGTAAAACAGAAGGAAATCAGGAGAATAAAATAAATGTCCCTTATCAGAAGAATCACACACACACACACAAAAGTATGGTGTCATCATACAATGAAATACTATATATCAGTGAATAGGAATGAAAGGGGCTACATGTATCAACATTGATGAATATCACCAGCAGAATATAAAGAAGGAAAAATCAATGCAAAATGATGCATACAGTATATATATATATATATATATATTTTTAATCTCTACATTGTTTATAATGAGTTAAATATAGAGAAAATTATAAATACAATCAAAGGAATGATAAAAATTCAAGACAGTGATTACCTCTGAAGGGAGGCAGGGATATTCAAATAGCGAAGGGACACACAGCAGCCTTCAAAGGCATAAGTAATGTTCTACTACTTCTATGTGTGCATTTGCACTGAGAAATGTGAATTATATTTGTCTTCACATTTTCTATATTTATCATACACGTTCTAGTGTATGGGCTTCCCCGGTGGCTCAATGGTAAAGAATCTGCCTGCAATGCAGGAGACACAGGTTTAATCCCTGGGTCGGAAACATCCCCTGGAGAAGGGAACCAGCTACCCACTCCGGTGTTTTTACCTGGAGAATCCCATGGACAGAGGAGCCTGGCGGACTACAATCCATGGGGTTGCCAAGAGTTGGACATGACTGAGTGACTAACACTTTCTAGTGTATACACAAAGATTTCATAATACATTTAGAAAAAAAAAAAAGCAATGTTAACACATCATTGTATAAAACAGGAAAAACTCAAAAATGCTTAAGTGGATATATGCAATTATTACTGTATGCAAGTAATTCTTCCAGGGCCAAACTAGTACATAAGTCAAAGATGGATGATTGATGTAAATACTACATGTCATCTATAAAACATCACTTCCTTCCTGCCTCATTTCTAATAGAACCCTGATTTTTTTTTCCTGTCTGTGTTTAATGTCCAGATGCAGAAGGTATTTTGAATAAACTCCAGTAATAGTTATTTGAACAGGAGGATACAAGCAACACAAACTCGTCCAATTAATTTTATCCAATCAAACCGAAGGGAAGGAATTATATTCTGTTGTTGGGGAGAAGTTCCCTTCCCTCTCCTAATACACACAGACAAGGAATCACATAGCCATAAATAGTCATCTAGTGACCAAAGAGGAACCACACGTAGGTTAAAGAAAGCTTGTTGTCGTTTAGTCGCTCAGTTGTGTCCAACTCTTTTGGACTGTAGCCCACCAGGCTCCTCTGTTCATGGTATTTCCAAGGCAAGAATACTGGAGTGGGTTTCCATTTCTTACTTCAGGGGATCTTCCCAACCCAAGGATCAAACCCATGTCTCCTGCATTGACAGTCAAGTTCTTTACCACTGAACCACCAGGGAAGGGCCAATAACAGTTTAGAAAGCCTCAGTGAAGAGGAAGGACCTATACCCTTGAAGACTACATTGGAGTAGCCCTAACTCTAGATTTCCATGTAGATGAGATAACATTATAGTTTAAAAGCAACTTGACTCAACGTCTCTGTATTTACAACTGTAATCAGTCTGACTGATAAAAGAACTTCATGGAGAAGGTGAGGATTAAGTAAGGAATTGAAAATAAGTAAGTTGGATAGGCAGGGAGTAATTGCTTGGGCATTTGTTGGGCAGAAAATATTTTTTTCATTGAACTAACTTTTGTTGCATCAATTCTGGATGCCAGCTTCCCTTAGTTCCACTTTAGTTACCCGGCTCCAGTGTGGGACCCCATCTAGTCACTCAAATGTTAATATGGTTCATATGAACATCCTTCTGCCCCCTCTGAGGGTAGAACTCACTTTGTAGGAGCAGAAAGAAGCAACAGTCAAGATGCTGTCTTCCTTTTCCCTTCCCACTTATCCTTATCAGTTTTCTCAGATGCCCATCCTTGAAAATTTTTCCAAAACCTCAGATATCTGAATATGCAAATAGAAAAGATGTCGGCTTTCATTTCATATTTTAAGAAGTAGCCCTAGGATTCATTCTTTGAGAGGCAGTCTTGTATAGCAGTCACAGAGGCAAAGTTTTGGAATCCAAGCTTAGTAGACATATGATATGAATCATGCTTAATCTCTTCAAGTCTCCATTTATCCATCTGTACGATGGGTATGTTGTAACAAGATTTAAGATTTCAGTGACTTAGCATATATAAAGTACCTACAAATAAAAAGCTCCAATACTTTGGCCACCTGATGTGAAGAGCCGACTCATTGGAAAAGACCCTGATGCTGGGAAAGATTGAAGGCAAAAGGAGAAGGGGACAGCAGAGGATGAGATGGTTAGATAGCATCACCAACTCAAGACATGAATTTGAGCAAACCCCAGGAGACAGTAAAGGATAGGGAAGCCTGGCATGTTACAGTCCATGGTGTTGCAAAGAGTCGGACATGACCTAGCAGCTGAAAAACAACTATATATATAGTTGCTTCTATTGCTTCTGTTTAGCTAGAGAATTTTAATACATTTACTGATTCACAACAAGAAAAAAGTCTTGAAAGTTAAATGTCAACTTGACTGAATAACTTTGAACCAGATTCTAATTCTTTTGTGATTATACAGAAAATTGTATGGATAATATAACAATTCTCATAAATTGACACCACAGGATACTGATTATTATATATACTCATCATTTTGAAAAATCACTACCAAAGAAAAGCCATCCACTACATTTCCAACACTACATTTGTATCTCTCTTATATATCTTTCATTGCTCGTGATTTCAGCGGTGATAATGTACCATGGGTTTTCTGTGGCTAATAATCTTCCATTAGCATATAATTATACTAGCAGTAGGACAGTGTTAGCACCTTTCAGATGAGTAATGGTCCTCAAATGATTATAATTTTGCCTACTGCTTTTAATAAAATCACAGCGAATCTATAAAACCATAACATTGAACCTCTATCAAGAAAAAATAAATTCTAATTTTATGGAGTATACATATAAATGAGATTCAAATTTCAGGGTGTTTGTTGGATGAATATTCTAAATAATCATCCCCAAACTACACAAAAAGGAACCATTTACAAAGTCATCATAAGAATTTAAAACTGCTCATGGGTTGATGGTGAGATACATAGTTTCTTCCCCAAAATGTGCTGAATACTGTCAGAGGCAATGATGAAATAATTAACCTTTTACATTTGTAAATGCTAGGGCAATAATTTAAAAGGTGTTGAAAATTATAAACCATTTCTGAATAATGAAACTTCCAAAGATATCAACTTCCATATGTGACCTCAACAACATTTACATCATTCTAACAGGTTTCATCTATTTTAAAATACCAAGACAGTCTGACTTCAATTAACTTTATATCCTAGTCATGCTAATGGTCTATATGGTAGTTAGTGGCGGGTATAATAATTCTTTTATTGCTGCTGCTGCTGCTGCAGCTAAGTCGCTTCAGTCGTGTCCGACTCTGTGCGACCCCATAGACAGCAGCCCACCAGGCTTCCCCGTCCCTGGGATTCTCCAGGCAAGAACACTGGAGTGGGTTGTCATTTCCTTCTCCAACGCATGAAAGTAAAAAGTGAAAGTAAAGTCGCTCAGTCGTGTCCGACTCTTAGCGACCCCATGGACTGCAGCCTACCAGGCTCCTCTGTCCATGGATTTTCCAGGCAAGAGTACTGGAGTGGGGTGCCATTGCCTTCTCCGCTTTTACTGCTAGTTTTAAATTAAAAGTTTGGGCTCTTTGAATAATTCAAAGGAGAATAGCTATTGCTAGCTGCCATACCAGTGACAAAATTCCAATATAATGTCTGCGGGTGTTTTTGAGTTTCTAAGCCTAGTTAGTGATCATCTCTCTCTGTATTCCCCTCCTCTCCTCCACTGCTCATGTCTTTTTAATCAGCCGTTTTAATTAATTACTGATTTTTTAACAGCTCTATTGAGGTATCTTTGACAAAGCTCTCATATCTTGGCTGAATGATTCAAATACATCCTGTCCAAATTACTTGTCTCCAGATTTCCCTTGCCAACCAACATTCTACTCTCTAGCAGAGTTCTTTGTTTTTCCCCAGTCTCAGAATGGGAACATTTGCTTCTGAATCAACTTTCCTCAGTCTCCTTTGCCTATGGGATGAATCCCTAACTCAGTGTGACATACCAGGCTCTTCATAATCTTTCTCCTGCTAACTTTGTAAACATTCTGCTGTTGCACCCAAGAAGCTTCACGATCCACAACTATGAAATGTATCCTTCCCGCAACATGGTGCGCTTCCTCATCCCTCTGCGCCTTCTCATTTGCCAGTCCCTCCCTCCTCCCACCGAACCATCCCTTATCTTCTCAGCTGACAAAACCAAGCTTCCCTTGATACATTTCTCCTCAGCATTTTGTGCCAAGCATGCTCTTACCTATGGCACTTACCAAGTCATACTATAACTAAAGTGTACACACCTCTCTGCCATGAGACTATGCCCTCCAGATGAACAGGAACCAGACATTCTTCGCTGTGTCTCACCCATCCACAAGGACTACAGGAGTGCCCCCACTTAGTAGGTGCTTAACACCTACTGTGCGTAAAGAAATAAAACATAACTTTCTCTGGACTGAGTCACAGGTTGCCTCGGGCAAAGGACTTTTAAAAAGAGAATACACAGCAGCATGGATGTACCTAGAGATTGTCATACTGAGTGAGGTAAGTCAGAGAGACACACACACACACACATATATGTATCACTCATGTGTGGGATTTTTTATAAAATGGTACAAATGAATCTATTTATAAAATAGAAATAGAGTCACAGATGCAGAAATCTTATGGTTACCAAGGAAGAAATGGGGGGGTGGGGGAGAGTTAATTGGAAGATTTGGATTGACATATATATGCTATTATATATAAAATGGGCTTCCCTGATAGCTGAGTTATCAGGGAACGTAAAGAATCCACTTGCAATGCAGGAGACCCTGGTTTGATTCCTAGGTTGGGAAGATTTTCTGGGGAAGGGAATGGCTACCTACTCCAGTATTCTTGTGCTTCCCTGGATAGACTACCTACTCCAATATTCTTGCACTTCCCTGGTGGCTTAGATAGTAAAGAATCTTCCTGCAGTACAAAAGACCTGGGTTTGATCCCTGGGTTGGAAAGATCCCCTAGAGAAGGGAAAGGCTACCCACTCCAGTATTCTGGCCTGGAGAATTCCACGGACAGAGGAGCCTGGCAGGCTATAGTCCATGGGGTCACAAAGAGTCAGACACGACTTCATTTCATATACAAAATATATAACTAATAAGGACCTATTGTATAGCACAGGGAACTCTATTCAATACTCTATAATGACCTATATGGAAATAGAATCTAAGAAAAGAATGGATATATGTATAACTGACTCACTTTGTTGTATATCTGAAGCTTACATAACATTGTAAAGCAACAACACTCCAATAAAAATCAATAAAAAAATTTAAAACGATGATAGAATGTAGATTCTAAAATTCGTCAAATGTTTTCACATTTCAAAGCTAAATCCACTTTAAGACCCGAGTCATTCTTTCAGTTCATCTCACCAAGCCATCCTCTCACCACATCAGAGATGAGCTGGCCTCTCCTTGTGGTTCAGATCAGATCAGTCACTCAGTCGCGTCTGACTCTTTGCGACCCCGTGAATCACAGCACGCCAGGCCTCCCTGTCCATCACCAACTCCCGGAGTTTACTCAGACTCATGTCCATCAAGTCAGTGATGCCATCCAGCCATCTCATCCTCTGTTGTCCCCTTCTCCTCCTGCCCCCAATCCCTCCCAGCATCAGAGTCTTTTCCAATGAGTCAACTCTTCGCATGAGGTGGCCAAAGTACTGGAGTTTCAGCTTTAGCATCATTCCTTCCAAAGAAATCCCAGGGCTGTTCTCCTTCACAATGGACTGGTTGGATCTCCTTGCAGTCCAAGGGACTCTCAAGAGTCTTCTCCAACACCACAGTTCAAAACCATCAATTCTTCGGTGCTCAGCCTTCTTCACAGTCCAACTCTCACATCCATACATGACCACAGGAAAAACCACAGCCTTGACTAGACGAACCTTTGTTGGCAAAGTAATGTCTCTGCTTTTGAATATGCTATCTAGGTTGGTCATAACTTTCCTTCCAAGGAGTAAGTGTCTTTTAATTTCATGGCTGCAGTCACCATCTGCAGTGATTTTGGAGCCCAGAAAAATAAAGTCTGACACTGTTTCCACTGTTTCCCCATCTATTTCCCATGAAGTGGTGGGACCGGATACCATGATCTTCGTTTTCTGAATGTTGAGCTTTAAGCCAACTTTTTCACTCTCCACTTTCACTTTCATCAAGAGGCTTTTGAGTTCCTCTTCACTTTCTGCCATAAGGGTGGTGTCATCTGCATATCTGAGGTTATTGATATTTCTCCCGGCAATCTTGATTCCAGTTTGTGTTTCTTCCAGTCCAGTGTTTCTCATGATGTACTCTGCATATAAGTTAAATAAGCAGGGTGACAATATACAGCCTTGACGTACTCCTTTTCCTATTTGGAACCAGTCTCTTGTTCCATGTTCAGTTCTAACTGTTGCTTCCTGACCTGCATACAAATTTCTCAAGACGCAGAACAGGTGGTCTGGTATTCCCATCTCTTTCAGAATTTTCCACAGGTTATTGTGATCCACACAGTCAAAGGCTTTGGCATAGTCAATAAAGCAGAGATAGATGTTTTTCTGGAACTCTCTTGCTTTTTCTACGATCCAGCGGATGTTGGCAATTTGATCTCTGGTTCCTCTGCCTTTTCTAAAACCAGCTTGAACATCAGGAAGTTCACGGTTCACATATTGCTGAAGCCTGGCTTGGAGAATTTTGAGAATTACTTTCCTAGCGTGTGAGATGAGTGCAATTGTGCGGTAGTTGGGGCATTCTTTGGCATTGCCTTTCTTTGGGATTGGAATGAAAACTGACCTTTTCCAGTCCTGTGGCCACTGCTGAGTTTGCCAAATTTGCTGGCATATTGAGTGCAGCACTTTCACAGCATCATCTTTTAGGATTTGGAATAGTTCCACTGGAATTCCATCACCTCCACTAGCTTTGTTCGTAGTGATGCTTTCCAAGGCCCACTTGACTTAACATTCCAGGATGTCTGGCTCTAGGTCAGTGATCACACCATCATGATCATCTGGGTCGTGAAGATCTTTTTTGTACAGTTCCTCTGTATATTCTTGCCATCTCTTCTTAATATCTTCTGCTTCTGTTAGGTCCATACCATTTCTGTCCTTGTGGTTGGCCTGACCTAATTCATGGCCACTCCACTAATCTCATTGTGATCCACTGTGTGCCTTTTACAAGATGGTCCCTCCTTTGTCTTTAGCATCAGAAGCTTCCCATCTTAGAGGGCTACCTCCAGACCTGTCGTTTGAAAGGCACATCTCTCTTAACTCATGATTTATAACAGTGGCTGAACATGTGATGTAACTTATCATTTTCCAATTACTGCATGTAAACTTGCTTTTTTCCTAAACAAACTCAGATGATTCTTCAGGAATGGTTTATACTCAGTACTCATTTTAGCAGCCTTGGTCCTCTAATTCCCATCACACCTAAATTATGCCAGACATGGAGGCATCAATAGACTGGGTATTAAGTTCATGTAGTACTTAAAAGGAAAAAAAAGAAAAAAAAAAAAGGGCTTCCCTCGTGGCTCAGTGGTAAAGAATCTGCCTGCCAATGCAGCAGACATGGGCTTGATCCTTGATCTGGGAAGATCCCACGTGCCATGGAGCGACAGAGCCCATGCACCACAACTGCAGAATCTGCGCTCTGCACTCTAGAGCCCTCGAATTGCACCTGCTGCGCCTGCATGCTGCAGTGACTGAAGCCTGACGCCCTAGAGCCCATGGTCTTCAACAAGAGAAGCCACCACCGTGAGAAGCCCTTGCACCACAGCTAGAGAATAGCCCTTGCTCACCACAACTAGAGAAAAGCCCATGCAGCAACAAAGACTGAGAACAGCCAAAAATAAAAAATTATATTTAAAAAACTGTTGCTAAGTTATGTAACCAAAAATTTTAACAAAACAGCATTTTCAGAAACATTGTACCATGGCACAGTGATTTTTTTTTTCTTTTGCCCTGTATCATTGTCATAGTTCTACTTGAACAGATCCATAAAGTTAAAATAGAGGAAAATATTTAGTTTCCATAAATATCTGAATTCTGATTCTATGCTTCCTGAACTAGCTCATATTCTACTTGATGAAGCCAGCTTGTAGGAAGCAAATACAATTTACAGAATGGAATTTTCTGTTGCATTACCTGATAAGCTATGATCGCAATAGAAATGTCTCATAGAGACCTAAAATACAATTTGAAACAAATATAAAGGCTTCTACAAGGATTGAGAATCTTGGACATTTTTCTATGAATGTAAAATACTCTTGCCTGATACCATACACAATACATTTTTATGAAATCATCATTTATTTCTCTTCCATTGTAATTAGATACCATCCCTAAGAAGCCAACTCAAAAAAATAAGTTCACATTGTCTTATATAATTATTATGTGTTTTTATTTTAATGAAGGCATTCCTTAACTCTTTAGAGAGAAACCACATAACAATGTGCCAACTTGCTTTCACTAATATAAATATTTTCTATTAATAAGAGAGCTTTCTTGTTGTCTAATGTAATAATTGTGGATCCTTAACTTGATGGACACGATAAACTTGAGATCTAAGACAAAAAAAAGAAAAATCTAGCTGATTGTCTCAGCTATGCCTCATACTTATCTGTATGACCTTGAGCAGGTCATATGATCAAGAAGTAAAGAGACCTCCAGTACACTATTTACAGAATTACTGTAAGAACACAATGTTAGAATATAAGGAGGCAAGATGTACACATTTTTATAAAATGTGAAACTAATGAATGCAAATGAATGTAAATTATTATTACTGAGGAATCTCAACATCCTAACTTAATTTATGTAATATTTAGCAGTATTAAAGAAACGACTTTTGATGAATGTTTCTTGCAGATGAGTGTTTCCAATTTGATTAATGTGCTGAGGATTGGTGTACATTTGAAAAGCTTGTGAGGTCAAAAGTGATGAGTCAATTAGAGATAATTTGGTCTCCTCCTACCAGACTCGTCCACTGCTTACAAAATCAAGTCTAAATACTACTTCCCAGGGGAGCAGTTCTTCATTTAATCATCATCAGTGAATATTTATAGAGCCTACCTATGGCAGCGGTACCACAGCTGGCAACCTTAGATTGGTTCATTAATCAACAACACATTTGGTGCACGCAGGCAGTTGTTTCTGATGTCTTTATTGGAAAGAAATCTGGTTTGTGAATGTGGGTTAAGTTCATGTTTTTGCAATCACCAAATGCTTGTTTTCACAGGCATCATTCAAGGTTCCCAAGAGCAGAGGTGTCCCTGTTGACTGCAGACACAACGGGAGATGACAGACTGGCGAAGGGGGTTAATTGTACACAAAATTTTGCACAGATGTGTGTCTGGATTCACTTCCAGGCTAAGGGCTGCTGCCTGCCATCAAGGTCTCTAGGGAAAATGCAACTCCTGTGATAACAGATTTCTATGATGATACATCCTTACTCTAGAGAAGGGTGCTTGCGGAGACCCCACTGTGTGTAATGTGGAGACTGCTCCCCAGAGTAGATGTTCTGAACATCAAGTCAACGTGAGCTCTTTTTAAGACTTCTACCCCTTTTCTTGGAAGAAATTCCATTTTTAGCACTTTTAATTTCTTCATGTATCATTTTCCTTATTAAAGTTTTCTGACATTTTTGAAAGTCTAAACTGTGTTATGTTTCCCAATCTGTAAAATAGTTAGCTCGGTGATTCACATCTACCATGTAACCATTTCCACAGATTTATTCTTGTTTATTAAAAAATAATTTAGAATTCCATTTCCTATTAGATCATCAACTATCTACTCAGGGTCTTCATCTAATCTTTTAATCAAATCTTCAGGATGTTTTTCTAAAAATCTCAAGGTGACAATACATTTAATAGTATGGCAAAAAATAATCTACAATTTTTACCAATCATACCACTATCCTAGATAGTTACTATCACAGCTTTAAAAAATGACACTCAACTCTCTTTTGTTGTGCTGTCTTTATCTCAAAGTCATGGCAAATCAATCCATAACTCTTTAAAACAGATGGTCATTACTCCAGAAAGTGTTATGGTAAAATATTTTTTTCAACTTATTTATCCAGATTGAGTCATTTATCTTCTCTCTTTCTGTTGGGATAAAACTCATGATTATTGGCTAATTGTCTTGGACTATGAGACCAAAGCTGCTTTTTAAAAATGCCACATTAATGATAATTTGTAGATTATAGACTCTGCCTATTTCAGTATGGTGACTTTCTTAGCAGTCATTAGTAAGATCTGTCATTTACGTATGTGAAAATCTGAGTACATAGCCCATTTGGTTTTTGAGATGTTAGAGAATATTTTAATGAATACTAAGAAGAAAGCAGTTATGAGAAGCTAGAAGATTAAGAGCTGGGACATTTGATCTAGTCTACATTGTTTAACTTTAGCAATTATTTCAACTCATGATCACGTGACTGGTGATTTGAAATATTCTGAAGAATTCTGAATGCAGAATTTCTTTAGTTGAGACAGGGGTTGAGTTCAGAACCTATAACTGTCATGGGCTACATGGGATTTTGATATCATGATCCACAAAATTCTATTCTAGGTTTTGAAGATCATAATGAAGATTCAACAACAGCATTTCCCAATAGAGCTAATATTATACATGATAAAGTGATTAACATATTTCGGGAGCAATTTAATGTTTAACAAGAAGACTCCTAATTTAGAATTTAGGTAAGTTATGTGGGATATGCAGGTGAAGGGCAGAGATTTTAAATCAGTGCATATTTTCAGTATCTTCTTTGATGATCCAGATAAAGAATTCTTATAGATTTATTTGCTTATTAGCATGAAACAATTTGGTGGTCACTTACATTTGGTTCATCTTTGTATAATAGTAAAGCTGGAATCCTTCACATTTCCATTATTTATTATGAATGACTAGTATAATGTGAACATCTATTTAACCATGTATATTAGATGCAAGAGAGGTTATGCATGGAAGTAAAGCAACATATTGACTTCCCTGGTGGCTCAGATGGTAAAGCGTCTGCCTACAATGCAGGAGACCCGGGTTCAATCCCTGGGTCAGGAAGATATCCTGGAGAAGGAAATGGCAACCCACTCCAGTATTCTTGCCTGGAAAATCCCATGGAAGGAAGAGCCTGGTAGGCTACAGTCCATGGGGTCGCAAAGAGTTGGACACAACTGAGCGACTTCACTTTCACTTTCAAAGCAACATTTTGGGGGCTACAATATTGAGAAATATCTTAGATAATTCTGGATCCTTTTCCAAATCACAAAGTAGGTGACACATTTATTTGCACAATGTTAAAGAAAGCTGAGCACAGAAGAATTGATGCTTTTGAACCGTGGTGTTGGAGAAGACTCTTGAAAGTCCCTTGGACTGCAAGGAAATCCAACCAGTCCATTCTAAAGGAGATCAGTCCTGGGTGTTCATTGGAAGGACTGATGTTGAAGCTGAAACTCCAATACTTTGGCCACCTGATACGAAGAGCTGACTCATTTGAAAAGACCCTGATGCTGGGAAAGATTGAGGGCAGGAGGAGAAGGGGACGACAGAGGATGAGATGGTTGGATGGCATCACCGACTCGATGGACATGGGTTTGGGTGGACTCCGGGAGTTGGTGATGGACAGGGAGGCCTGGTGTGCTGCAGTTCATGGGGTCACAAAGAGTCGGACATGACTGAGAGACTGAACTGAACTGAACTAAAAAAAAAAAAAAAAATCCAGTGTGTGTGTGTGTGTGTGTGTGTACTTGAGTCCTCTAAAGAAAATGCTTTTTAATTGGAGGCATTTGCCAATCTATGTTATAGCTTCTTGCCCCTTCTCAAGGAATGTTTATTGCTATGGTGATAGGGGAGACAGGATAAGATGGTGAGAAATATTTCAATGAATTGATGGTGTTTAACCTCTTTGTTGTTGCAGTTGTTTAGTCTCTAAGTCATGTCCGACCCTTTGCAACCCCATGGACTATAATGTGCCAGGCTCCTCTGTCCATAGAATTCTCCAGGCAATAATACTGGAGTGGGTTGCCATGCCCTTCTTCAGGGAATCTTCCCTACCCAGGGGCTGAACCTGCATCTCCTGCATTGGCAGGTGGATTCTTTATAGTTGAGCCACCAGGGAAGCCCATTTAATCTCTCATCCAGATTTTTATCCAGGCTCTACTGGCTCTTCAAAACTGACTACTCTCTCAGTGGCATTGGTTATTTCCTCACACTGCCATGATTCAAATTTGGTTGCCTGAAAAAATGATACCTTAAGGAAAAGAAAGTCATTGAGACAACTGATTTGGAATAGGGAAGATTAGTGTCATTTGAAGTATGTGAAGTTCAAAGTGTAAAGTGGATATTTACCTAGAGGAAGATGTCCAATGGGAATTGTGAATGGAGGAAAGAAGTTTATGGGTTAACAATATATTCATAAATCACTCTTGGCATTTATGAGAGTGAACATGATCAGCCCAAGGGAAGAATTATTAATCTGGGGTCAATGAATCTCCTAAGGGTATTCATGAATTCCTGAATTTATATCAAATATGCTATAAGAATATATTTCTTTAAAAAGAGCCTATAACTTTAAATAGATTCTCAAAAAAGGCTATGATCCAAAAATTGTTTTTAAAAGTTGGACCAAGGAAAGGACAAATGAGCATATAAAGAAAGGACTTTAATGTGGATAGTGAGGGGATATTTGATTAAAAGGTATTAAACCCGCATTTCTTGAAAACCAATGATATGCCAGGCAATGTCTCTGGGAATTTCATATAGAAAGTCTCACTTAATCTTCTCAACAGTCCTGTGAGGCTGAGATCACTAACATTGTTTTACACATGAGATAAATGAAGCTCAGAGATTAAAAGGATTTTTCAAAATCCAACAGTAACTAGGCAACAGGGCAATTCCTGTTCAGAGGGCATGATTCCAAGTGTGGTGCTCAGTATCATAGCTACAGTAAGAACTAGAGATGAGTGGTGGAGGGGTAGGAAATGTACAAATACCAAGAGACACAGTCTTAAGTAGGAAACAGTAACAAAGACAATTTTATGCAGCCTAAAGTAGATTTGACAGGATGGATGTCCATGGAATATTACAGCAACAAAATTTAGCTGCAAGTATCTTTAACAATTAAGTTGGGGAAACCTCAAACATATTAAGTTAAAAAATAATTTCCTTGGCTATTAAAAATCATCCATTTAGAGATTATTCAAAAACTTTTACTAATAATTTCATTCATTCTTTCACCTTCCTTGTTGCCAGGTACTGCACTATAAAGCAGTTTAAACAACTTCAATAAAGTTTTTCATTATGATTGTGTCATTTTTGAGTATTGAACACTTTTCAGAAAATTGTTACAGAACATATGCAATGAATAATATTGAAATGTATGAAATATGTTACTATATCTTCAATTCACTGAGTTGATATGATCCAGAGAACGAGTTTGGAAATTATCTCGTAGTTAAACAGTAACAGTAACATTTGATAAAAGCATCTTTATTGTGTTAAATGCCAGTTAATGGATAGTAAAAGAGAAAGTTGTATGGACGAAAATGTATTTTCTATGAGACACAAAAACTATATATTACTGTTTTCTTTAATATTTTTTAAAATTAAAATTATTCTTTCAGAAAGATCAGGCTACCACCACTTAAATCTCTTGACTGGTATTAATATCAATAAAAATCAAGAAAACCAACATCATGTGCATTACAACATAACGCAATAGAAAGTACCCAACACACTCTATGAGATATTTTAGCCTAAAAAAATTAAATCTGTATCTCATAGAGTCATTAGTCTAACTACTAATAGTTAGGAACGCAACAGTGGATTTGGACAGGATTATGAAAAGATTAGGATGTTTCCAAGAGCATGGCGTGAAGTTGGAGGGGTAGCTGGCTGGAGCTGAGAAGGTCAAGGATGGGTTGTTGACCACAATACTGAAATTGGGAAAGAATACATAGTAGGAATGGAATTGAACGATATCATAGAAAGGAGGAGGAAGGGATATGCATGTGGGGAAGAGGAAGACATGGTGATTATTAAGTACTGTTGTTCACATCCTCCAATGCAGTAAGCTAAATAAGGTATCAAAGTATTATTTATAATTTTGAAAATAAAAAGTCATACTCAGAAATGTTAAGTAAATTCACAAAGATCACATATTTATTTAGTGACAAATCTGTGTGTATGTGTGTGTGTGTCTGTGGGCACCCTGTCATGTCCAACTCTCTGTGACCCCATGAACTGTAGCCTGCCAGGCTTTTCTGTCCATGGGATTTTCCAGGCAAGAATACTGGAGTGGGTTGCCATTTCCTATTCCATGGGATCTTCTCAACCCAGAGATTGAAACCTTGTCTCTTGTGTCTCCTGCACTGGCAGGTGGATTCATTACCACTGTGTCCAGGGCTGCACAAAACCTTCTGACTACAAATCTGGTAGAAAATCAGCACTCGTTTTACTTAGATGCTCTTTTATCCTGGATTAGAACACAGGCAGAGGCATGAAAGCTAAGAGTCCTTCCTGAAAATGTGAGCAAAACAGACTCTTCTAAAAATAATGAAAATTTTTTTCCTATACATGCACTTTGTCCTCTAATTGAAAGCTACCTCAATTCATGCTTGTCTAATGAGGTGCAATACAGCCATGCCTGAAATAACTTTGGGTAATGAGACGACTTTCATTAATCTACTTATGAAAGAGTCTGTTCATTAATTAGCCTGGACAGCACAAAAGCCAAAACAGTGACACTCCTGTTTCAGAGTGACAACCAGAATCTAATTAGAAATTAGTGGCTGAAAGGACTCAAACACTCCCACTTGCACTGATATTGGCCTACAGGTGTTCAGCCACGATGCTAACACATTTCACATGTGAGACAGCTTGGGCAGAGGAGCAGGGCCTGAGGAGGTGGGTGGCAGAGAGCACATCAAGGTCAGGGCCAGCTTTCAGACAAGCTCCTTCATCTCTCAAGATAAGAGGGTTTTAGGAAAGTAGGGGGCTTCCCAGGTGGTACACACGTGGCAGAGAATCCCCCTGCCAATGCAGGAGATGTGGGTTCCATCCCTGGGTTGGGAAGATCCCCCAGAGAAGGGCATAGCAACCCTCTCCAGTATTCTTGCTGGGAGAATTCCATGGACAGAGGAACTGGCAGGCTACAGCCCATGGGGTTGCAAAGAGTCAGACATGGCTGAGCACACACATACAGGAAAGTAGAATGAAAAACTCATTGCTTCATCTTTCTTCTGTGTGTGCTTTGCTCTTTCCCTCCCTGGCTCTCTTTAATCATACACACACACACACACACACACACACACACACACACACACACACAACCACCACTACCACACGTGATCACATAGCTGTTTACAAAAACTACATGTCAGTATAGAAAACAGACTTGTGGTTACCAAGGGAAGGGGAGTGTGATGGAGGAGGACTGGGGTGAGAGTTCGGAGTCAATAGATGCAAACTATTACGTATAGGATGGAAAAACAAGGTCCTACTGTATAGCACAGGGAACTATATTCAATATCCTATGATAAACCACAATGGAAAAGATTATGAAAAATAGTGTGTGTATATATATACATATAACTGAATCACTCCATTATACAGAAGAAATTAATGTGTTGTAAATCAACTATATTGAATAAAATTAAAAATTTTAAATCTACATGTAAGTAATAATGTGAGTTGTTGTTGTTCAGACACTAAGTCGTGTCTGACTCTGTGACCCTACGAACTGCAGCACGCCAGACTTCCCCGTCCTCCACTACCACCTGGAGTTTGCTCATACTCATGTCCATTGAGTCAGTGATGCCATCCAAGCATCTCATCCTCTATTGCCCCCTTCGCCTCCTGTCTTGAGTCTTTCCCAGCATCAGGGTCTCTTCCAATGAATAGGTTCTTCGTATCAAATGGTATTGGAGCTTCAGTTTCAGCATCAGTCCTTCCAATGAATATTCAGGGTTGATTTTCTTTAGGATTCACTGGTTTGATTTCCTTGATGTCCAAGGGACTCTCAAGAGTCTTCTGATTATATTACTTAACTGATCTTTTATTCCCCACAAATTCTAGGTTAACAAAATAACCAATTTCAATGCCTATCTCCCTCCCTCCCTCCCTCCTTCTTTCTCTCCTCCCCCCACTATAAAACAAAAACTCCCCAAATTAACCTTTCAATGACTCCTAAACACGCATTCTTTCAGAAAAGGAAGAAAAAGTCCATTCTGAGGCAAGAGATGATTATTGACTGATTTTAAAGATCAAGGGAGTTCATTCATGTTCAAGAGTAATATTCTGAGGAAAAGGCACTTCAGTATTATCAATTCCTTTTAAACCATTTTACCTAAGTTGAATTGCCTCTTTTATGTAAGTATGTTGTATAATATTTCTTTGCCTTTCAGCTCTATGTGAGCTTGGGTTTTTCTCATAATATTTTCTTAAGCAACTCAGCTGGGTCTAATTCCCAGGCTTTCATCTTGAAATCATGAGACAACCCATTACCCCTTAACCCATGTCCCATTAGAAAGTCTCTGAAAGCTGAATCAGGCAGTAGGTCTTAGGCAAGAAAATGAATTATTCTGTAACAATTTACTGCTTTCTAAAGAAATGTGGCACACAGAATACCTAACTTTGCTCAAGATAAATATATATTGAGTGAATGGAATAAGGACTGAATTGGGAGTTTCGTTATTGTCACAAAACAGAGATTTAAATACTCAAAGGAACACCCAGTCTGAGCTTTCCAAAAGGAGGGAATGTCTTTAGACTCTTCATTTCCAAGATACACAACTGGCATGAGAAGGTATACAACCATCATTCATTCATTCATTCATACTCATCTCATGTAAGGTGTAAGCATTTGGACTTCCCTGGTGGCTCAGTGGGAAAGAATCTGCCTGCCAAGGCAGGGGACACAGATTTGATCCCTGATCCAGGAGGATCCCACATTCTGTGGAGCAACTGAGCCTGTGCTCTAGAGCCCCAAAACCATAACTACTGAACCCACGTGCCACAGTTACTGAGGCTCACCTACCCTAGAGCCTGTGCTCGGCAACAAGGAGCCACCGCAATGAGAAGCTCGCATCTAGAGAGTAGCCCCCACCTGCTACAACTAGAGAAAAGCCCACACAGCAACGAAGACCCAGAGCAACCAAAATTAAATTAATTTTTTAAAAAAGAAAAGAAATGTAAGCATTCAGTTTGTGATTCACGATACTTGGGAATTCAGGCCTGCCTATATTTCAATTCATAGTCATCCTCCTCACACTGAGGATGGATCCTTCCCACCTCTCGAATCCCAGCTCTGATCTCATCATCTCTTGAATGCTATGCGGCAGTCACAACACTCTCCTTGAGTCAGCCCCCCTCTGCTGGTTTTCACATTCCCTTCCTTTGTTCACTGCAGCTCCTAATATACAATCACCAAAGCCTCTTCCTACTTCCTCCTGGGCATATGGTTAGTCCACCATCTTTCCCAGCCCTCCTTACAATCACTAAGGCTACATGGTTGACTTCTGGCCAGTGGAGGGTGGGTGAAAGTGACACCTGTTTCTTCCAGGCCTGGCCCTTAACAACAACCAGCGTGATGCTTCAGAATGCCTGCAGAGGGTTCTGGAGAACACAGAGGATGGAGCCGAGTTATGGAAGGAACCTGGGTCTCTGAATCATTGGCCCTGGAGGAGACTGAACCAAGAGAGTCATTCAGCCAGGAGCACTGTGTAGAACTGATGTATAAATGAGAAATAACTTCCATTGCCTTAACCCACTGAAATGCGGGGGTTGTCTGTTACAGTGGTTAATCTACATGACTCATATTCTCATGTTGCCCCTTCTTCCTGGCAGGTCCACTCCAACCTTTTCTATTTGACAAAGGCCTTCTGAGCTTTCATATTTACGTTAAGGAACAACTTCTACCTGAAAGTCCTCTCTCTCCCTGCCTTTGGTAAACTTACCATTTCCTCATTTTATGCTCCTATCTCCCTCTGAAGTCAGTATCTGTGGACCCCATGGGCAAAGCAGAATGCCTACACCACAGCAAGGTGAATCGATGAATTAGACTGAATTCTTCCCATAATTTCTTCCCCTCAATGCTCCTGAACTGGACTCACAGAAACTCCTTGCTTTTCTCATCATCTTGCTCCATACCCACTGCTCTTACACTGAGGATGCCCTTCACTCCTTGCTTGCCAGGTTGAACACACTCCCTCTTGGACTGTGGGAGGAAGGACACGACCACAGTCTTACAGATGGAAATAATTTATGCTTGCAGGATGCATACGTTTACATTAAGAGTTTGACAAAACTTTTTTCCAAATCAAGAAAAAATCTAGATCCATGTTACACCCATAAAAGATGGCAATGTATCTAACATCCATGATTCCTGGAGAGAGTCTCTCCTCCCTTTGGTTATAAGAGTGTTCAAGGGTCCTAAAATGAAAGTGAAAGTGTTAGTCGCTCAGTCGTGTCCAACTCTTTGAGACCCCATGGACTGTAGTCCGCCAGGGTCCTCTGTCCATGGGATTCTCCAGGCAAGCATACTGAAGAGGGGAGACAGTCCCTTCTCCAGGGGATCTTCCTGACCCAGGGATTGAATCCACATCTTCTGCATAGCAAGCAGATTCTTTACCATCTGATCCATCAGGGAAGCCCCCAAATGGAGAAGTCCTGTGTGCTTTACAATTTGGTCATCACTAAGTCAGTCAATTGCCTGGTCTTTTGGGGGTAATAGAAGGCAGGACTCTGTTCCCCTTGACCTCATACCCAGTAAACTTGAGGCCAGTGATACCAAGCCTGGTTCCTAATGGAGCATAAGGAAGAGGAAAGTATCTCATCTACTGCCTGAATTCTTTTCATCTAAATTAGTCAATAGGAAAACAAGGCACAATTCATTTTACTAACTGGTTTTTCTGCCACAAAAAAAGTATAAAATGTTGGTTAAAACAGCAGACATACCAACACTGCTGCTTAGGAAAATCATTTTACTTCTACATGTTATGAGTTATTAAAAGGGGTAAAAATAAAGAAAGAATGGGAATGGAGGGCTTATAGTCACCTTTAAGCTTTCTAAAAGCAAATTTAAACTATTTAACGGACAAAAAGTTGAACTGAATTTACCTTCTGTCAGAAACAAGTAAAAAGTAATTGAAAAAATAAACCATGGCCCAGAGCTTCTACTATTTGATCATAAATATTCAGAAAAACCTCTAAATAAAACAAAGCAATATTTATTCTACCTTGAAAGATAGCCTCCTCCCCAAGGCAAAATCAGCACAATCAAACAAGCAAACAAAAGGCAACCCTGACAATCACCTCTCCGTATAACTCACCTTCCGGCACCCTCTTTGACCTACCAGACCCTATTCTAAGCTTCGGGATACAAAGATAAATAATAGATCATTTCAGCTCACAGTGAGTTCCAAGATTGGAAGGTGAGAGATGCAGGCAAATACCTATACAATGTAAAAAGTGAGACAATCACAGAGGAGAAAAAGCACAAATAAATTATAAAGGTGATGGAGAAAAGACTCAGCATCTTTGGATGAGAGGAACACAACACCACGATGCTTCTTCCACTGCTGCTGCCTGCAGAGTATGTTCCTTTGCATTCACTGTGAGCCCATCAGACTCCCATTGCCTTACATCATTCACTTCCTCCGGAATTAGAGCTTATGACATTTTTATATCTAGAATGAACACATGGCATATGAGCAAAAACCCAGTTTCTGAATTTAGTAACAAACACCACTTGCCATCTGATATTTTCAAAAGTACATTCAACATCATTCATAATAAAATTAATTCTTACATACTAGCTTGAGTACCTTTCTACTAAAAAGATTCAACTTTTGCAACCCATTTGTTGCAATTTATTTTTTAACTGTTTAACTACCAATGAAACATACCTGTCATAGCATCAAAACAATACAGAAGGGTTTGAAATAAAAAGTAATATTTTACTCCAACAGAAATTTGTGGCTAAGAGCTATTACACCTGAAATACTCATGTGAGAAGAGAAGTACTGTCAAAGTTTTAAAAATCAACAAAGTATGAGTTAAGATTGTCCTGCCTGAGGAACAGATGAAAAGGCAGGAAAAAAATGACCAGAGCCTGGGAGAACTGAGACATTGTCAAGCATGTCAGTATCTGTATAATGAGTGTCCCAGTTGGCAAGTAGACAGATAAAGGGGAAGAAATAATATTTGAAGAGATAATGACCCAAAACTTCCAAATTTGTTTTAAAAAATTCATTTACATATCTAAGAAGTTCAATCAACAAGGAATATGATCCCAAAATGATATATATCATAAGTAAGCTGCTGAAAGATACAAAGAGAACGCTGAAGGCAGTGAACGGAATGACTTGTCAAGGGGTATAAAAGGGATTTTACAGCTGATTAACAGCTGATTTCACATCACAAACCATGGTGGTAAGAAGGCATTGAGATGATACATTCAAAGTGCTGAAAGAAAAAGACCATAAACCAAGAATTCTACATCGGCAAAATTATTCTTAAAACATGCAAGCGATAGTAGGACATTCCCAGGTTTAACACACATGAAAAAAAAAAAAAAGGAAAACAGAATTTGTCACTAGCAAGCCTACCCTGTAAGAAATACTAAAGAAAATACTTTAGGCTGAAATAAAAGGATATTAGACAGTAACTCCAATTCACATTGGGAAGAATGTGAGAAAAAAAGAGCCCTGGTAAAGATAATATTGATAAGATATATTGGCTATATTATATTTTATATTAACTATAAATGGAGTATAACCTTTATAAACTGTGAATCACTATATCATACACCATAACTTATATGTCAACTATACATCAATAAAAAATAAAGAAAATTTTAAAAAAAATATTGATAAGATAAAAGGAAACATACATGTATTTTTATTTGTACCTCTTTCTCCTCTTCCATCTGATCTAAAAGACAGCTGCATGAAACAATAATTCTAAAACTATGCTGATGGGCTTATGATACATAAAGATGAAATGTGGATGACAATGGCACAGAAGAGGGGATGGAACACAGCTATAGAAGAACACAGCTTTGTATACTGTTGCACTATGTTGTTTGAATATAAGTAATAATCTGAACACAAGGTAATGTGTTCACTGTAATGCCCAAGGCAGCCAGTGAGGAAATAACTGTTAAAAATTTAGTAAGAGAAACAAGGGAATTAAAATGATACAATATAAAGTATTTCCTTTAGAGAAGGCATTACGAAGAGAGGAATGAAAAATAAGACGTAAGACGCAAATATCAGACAAAAATCCTATCTTATAATAGTAATTAAATGTAAAGGGACTAATCACTCCTCAACAATGAAAAGACTGTCAGACTGAATTTTTTTTAAACATAGGCTACCTACAAGAGACACACTTTAGATCAAAGGCACAGGTAGGTTAAAGTACCAGGATGTAAAGATTTAGATGTGGAAAGTTATTGAAAGAGGGCTTCGGTCACTGTACTAACATCAGTCAAAATGACAGCATTTAAAACTAAATTGTTAACTGAGACAAAGAAGGACACTTAAAAATGAGGCAAGGGTCAACGTCTCCAAGAATGACAATTATAAACACATTTACACCAAAAGAGACAATTCAAAAATAATGGTGACTTGAACTACAGAGACAGAATGAATTAAATTTCAACAACAGAACTAGCTAGCAGATCCATGAGCCAAAAGAAGACCTGAAAAATATTTCAACATTAAAAACCAATTAGATCTACCAGACATCAATAGAAACCTTCACAAGAGCAGAAAACACGTTCTCCTCAAGTTCACATGGAACACTCTGCAGGACGGAACTCTTATAATTCAACAACAATCAACAATAAAAAGGCAAAGACCCAAGTTTAAAAACAGCTTAAGGGTTTGAACAGACCTTTTTTTCCCAAGGAAGATATACAAATACCCAATAAGCCCTTAAAGAGAGGCTCAACATCACCCCTCACCACAGAAATGCAAATCAAAACCACAGAGATACCACTTCACACCCAGTAGAATGGCAACCATAAAAGAGATTAAAAAAAAAAAAAACCATGTATGAAGTGTAAATGGATTGAATCCTCATAAATTTATTGATGGGAATGTAAAATGGTACAGCAGCTGTGGAAAGCAGTTCAGCTGTTTCTCAAAAAAGTCAAGCTTACTTGGAACTGGAGCAGCCTATGGAGAGAGCCATGGTGAGAAGGACCAGCCCACGTAACAGCTGGGCTCCCAGCCAGAGCCGGTTCCAGCTTGCCAGTAGCGTGAGTGAACCGTCTCAAAAGTGGGTCCCCCAGCACCCACCTGAGCAGCTCCAGCTGAAACCATGTTGAACAGAGACAAACCATCCCCATTCAGGTGTGCCTGAATTCCAGATGATTCATAAGCAAAATGGATTAATGTCATTTTTAAGTCACACAAAAAAGTCAGGCATACTGTTACATATGACCCAACAACTCTACTGAGCATTTACTCAAAAGAAATGAAAATGTATCTACATACAAAAATTTGTATATGAAGGTTTACTGTAGCATTCTTTATAGTTATCAAAAAGCAAAAAACTCAAATGTCACTGAGTTGTGTCCAACTCTTTGCGACCCCAAGGACTGTAGCCCACCAGGCTCCTCTGTCCATGGAATTCTCCAAGCAAGAATACTGGAGTGGGTAGCCACTTCCTTCTCCAGGGGATCTTCCCAACCCAGGGATCAAGCTTGGGTCTCCTGCATTGCAGGCAGATTCTTGACCATCTGAGCCACCACAACATGGATGAATCTTAAAAACATTATGTTAACAGAGGAATGGATAAATAAGATGCGGTACATTTATACAATGGAATATTACTCAGCCATTAAAAAGAATGAAATAATGTCATTTGAAGCTTCATGGATGGACCTAGAGAGTGTCATACTAAGTAAAATAAGTCAGATGGCAAAGGAGAAATATCATATGACATCTCTTAAATGCAGAATCTGAAAATAAATGGTACAAATGAACTTACAAAACAGAAACAGACTCACAAACTTAGAGAACAAACTTATGGTTTCCAGGGCAGAAGGATGGAGGGAAGGACAGTTAGGGAGTTGGGGATAGACATGTACACTCTGCTACATTTAAAATGGATAACCAATAAGGACCTATTTATATAGCACAGGGAACTCTGCTCAGTGCTATCACAACATTGTTAATTGGCTATACCCCAATACAAAATAAAAAAAAAATTTTTTTTAATGGATTACCAACAAGGACCTATTGTATCAGTTCAGTTCAGTCACCCAGTCATGTCTGACTCTTTGCGACCCCATGAATCGCAGCACGCCAGGCCTCCCTGTCCATCACCAACTCCCGGAGTTCACTGAGACTCACGTCCATCGAGTCAGTGATGCCATCCAGCCATCTCATCCTCTGTCGTCCCCTTCTCCTCCTGCCCCCAATCCCTCCCAGCATCAGAGTCTTTTCCGATGAGTCAACTCTTCGCATGAGGTGGCCAAAGTACTGGAGTTTCAGCTTTAGCATCATTCCTTCCAAAGAAATCCCAGGGCTGTTCTCCTTCAGAATGGACTGGTTGGATCTCCTTGCAGTCCAAGGGACTCTCGAGAGTCTTCTCCAACACCACAGTTCAAAACCATCAATTCTTCGGCACTCAGCTTTCTTCACAGTCCAACTCTCACATCCATACATGACCACAGGAAAAAGCATAGCCTTGACTAGACGAACCTTTGTTGGCAAAGTAATGTCTCTGCTTTTGAATATGCTATCTAGGTTGGTCATAACTTTCCTTCCTAGGAGTAAGCGTCTTTTAATTTCATGGCTGCAGTCACCATCTGCAGTGATTTTGGAGCCCAAAAAAATAAAGTCTGACACTGTTTCCACTGTTTCCCCATCTATTTCCCAAGAAGTGATGGGACTGGATGCCATGATCTTCGTTTTCTGAATGTTGAGCTTTAAGCCAACTTTTTCACTCTCCACTTTCACTTTCATCAAGAGGCTTTTGAGTTCCTCTTCACTTTCTGCCATAAGGGTGGTGTCATCTGCATATCTGAGGTTATTGATATTTCTCCCGGCAATCTTGATTCCAGCTTGTGTTTCTTCCAGCCCAGCGTTTCTCACGATGTACTCTGTATATAAGTTAAATAAGCAGGGTGACAATATACAGCCTTGACGTACTCCTTTTCCTATTTGGAACCAGTCTGTTGTTCCATGTCCAGTTCTAACTGTTATTTCCTGACCTGCATATAGGTTTCTCAAGAGGCAGATCAGATGGTCTGGGATTCCTATCTCTTTCAGAATTTTCCACTGTTTATTGTGATCCACACAGTCAAAGGCTTTGGCATAGTCAGTAAAGCAGAAATAGATGTTTTTCTGGAACTCTCTTGCTTTTTCCATGATCCAGCAGATGTTGGCAATTTGATCTCTGGTTCCTCTGCCTTTTCTAAAACCAGCTTGAACATCAGGAAATTCACGGTTCACATATTGCTGAAGCCTGGCTTGGAGAATTTTGAGCATTACTTTACTAGCATGTGAGATGAGTGCAATTGTGCGGTAGTTGGGGCATTCTTTGGCATTGCCTTTCTTTGGGATTGGAATGAAAACTGACCTTTTCCAGTCCTGTGACCACTGCTGAGTTTGCCAAATTTGCTGGCATATTGAGTGCAGCACTTTCACAGCATCATCTTTTAGGATTTGGAATAGTTCCACTGGAATTCCATCACCTCCACTAGCTTTGTTCACAGTGATGCTTTCTAAGGCCCACTTGACTTCACATTCCAGGATGTCTGGCTCTAGGTCAGTGATCACACCATCGTGATTATCTGGGTCGTGGAGATCTTTTTTGTACAGTTCTTCTGTGTATTCTTGCCATTTCTTAATATCTTCTGCTTCTGTTAGGTCCATACCATTTCTGTCCTTTATAGCACAGAGAATTCTACTCAATATTATGTGACAACCTGGATGGGAGGGGAGTTTGGGAGAGTATGGATACACGTGTATGTATGGCTGAGTCCCTTTGCAGTCCACCTAAAACTATTACAACATTGTTAATTGGTTTTACCCCAATACAAAATATTTTGGGTGTAAAAAAAATAATATTTTTTAAAAAGCTTCCCTAGTGGTTCAGATGGTAAAGAATCTGTCTGCAATACAGGAGACCTGGGTTCAATTCCTGGATCAGGAAGATCCCCTGGAGAAGGGAATGTTTACCCACCCCAGTGTTCTTGCCTGGAGAATACCATGGAAAGAGGAGCCAGGCGGGCTGCAGTCCATGGGTTTGCAAAGAGTTGGACACGACTGACCAACTTACACTTGCACTTCCAATATAAACATACACACACACAACATTATGTGAAGTGAAAGAAACGACACACAAGTGGTCATATAATGTATGACCATTTGTATCACATGGCTAGAATAAGTAAATCCACAGGGACAGAAAACAGATTAGTGGTTGCCTGGGGCTAGTTGGGGCATGGAAGCAGGGGAATAGACAGCAAGTGCTTAAAAGGTACAGGGCCTTTGGCCAAGATGAAATGTTCTGGAGGCATTTGTGCCAATGATCATACAACTTTGCAAGTGTCCTAAAACTTTTGGATCACACTGTTTAAAAGGGGATTTCAGGTTATACACATTACGTCTCAATTTAAAAGTTGCCATGGTTTTACTCCCAACAAATGCCACTAATACAATTCTGGAAATGTGAAATTACTACATGCAGTGGAAAGATCCACATGTTGGGTACCCAGCACACACAAGACATCTTATAAGCATTATCTCCTCCAGCCCTCACCTCATCGCTCTTGCATAAGTAAACTGGGGTTTCAAGATGTAAAATAACTTGTCCAGAGTCATATTACTAAAATGGAAGGAGGTGAATTTGAATTTAGATCATCTGATTCAAATTCTCTATTGTCTGCTGCCCCATGACTTGTACTGAGGAACAAACTGTGTCCTAATTAGGACCAGGGCAAAAGATCTGTTTATGTGACAACAGTGAAAACTGAAGGCGAGTCACATATAGCAAGTGAATGATAAGCCAAGAAAGAGAGGCTCAGTCTTTTTGCCTTTGCATTTCTACCAAAGCTCTTACATTCAGGCTGATGTATATTTACTGTTGCCAGACATGTCTTTAATTACTGCCATATTTAATCTGTGAGTGTATTTCTTGATCTAAATAACAAAGTGCTTATGGTAGGCCATGTCGTGCAGTGTCAGAAGCAGAATTACAAAGTATTTCTGTAAACCAGGTATCTGGATGTCATTATATAAAGAAAGGATCTCACTGTAGCAGCTGCTGGTCCTGACCTTGACATTCATGGAGAGAAGTCCCAAAGGTGCTCTGCTTTTTAATCTGCTTTGCCACCAAAATGACCCTTGGCTTTCATTCTTTATCAAATCATTAGTCATAGCACAGATGCATATCAGAGAGATGAATTTTAAATTGCCAGATCCTGAATCTTGCAAACTCCATGTGCTTATGTGAGGAGAGAAGCACACTTATTAGGCCTGTCTCCTGGAGATTTCTTTCTAGTTATAATGAAAAAAAAAATTAGATAGAAAGTGTCCTTTTTATTTTCCTTTCTATTTCTATCCATCCATCCATCCTATCTATTTATTTGCAGGGCAGGAATACAGACACAGACAAAAAAAGAACAGGTTTGTGGACACAGTGGTGGAAGGGGAGGGTGAGACCAACTGGAAAAGTAGCATTGACATATATACCCTAACATGTGTGGAATAGATAGTGGGAAGCTGCTGTATAGCACAGGAAGCTCAACTCAGTGCTCTGTGATGACCTAGGTGGGTGGGAAGGAGGTTGGGGGTGGGAGGGAGTTCCAAGGGGACAGGGATATATGTATACATACAGCTGATTCACTTCATTGTACAGCAGAAACTAACACAACATTGTAAGGCAATTATAGTCCAATTTTTTTTAAGCCAAAAAAGAAAGAAAGAAAGTATCCTATGCCATAGCTGTCTTTTAAACAAGGTAATGCAATCAAGTGAGGACAACTTTTTTCCTAGGTCATAATGCCCCTAGAACTTTTCTTTCTGTCCCACAGAGCTTAATTACTATTTTAGTAGACACATCTTAGGAAGATATTGATAGATCACACAAAAAATATTAGAACTGACCTAAGGAATAGATTTTGTGAAATAATTTTGGTCAACGGGATGGTTCTAAAGGGTGACTAAGGAGTATGAAGTTATTACACTCCCAAAACCACCCCCTCAAAAGTAAAACCAGTATCTTATCCAAATGTAACTCTAGCATGACTTGTTGCCTTCACTTCCAACCAAATTACTCCCAGCCTTCTAAAATGTCACACCACTGTTACCATGGCTAACTCACTAACCCAGGAACATAATTTCCCATTTTCTAGCACCATGTTCACAGTCAAGGATTTATAAAGTACCAATTACACAGGGAAACAGAAGAGAGTATGATGAAAGAATTTTGAAATCCCAACAGAAAATTCAGCAGCCAAACACAGCTGGGGCTTCAATCTGATCAACTCAGAGTTCAGAAATATAACCTAAATTAGAACCTCTTTTCAGTCTGATGAGGTATATTGATACATTGTTTCCCAGAATTCTCCTTTGTTTTTTTTTTTTGTTTTTTTTGCATATTCTTTTTCCATGTAAATTGTGCAAAATAATCTCTTGGCATTTTTCCATACCTTATATAAACCTTTTGGAAAATTCCTAACTATTATTTTCTACAGCCCCAAGAGCAGCTGCTTAACCAAGGAAAAAAAAAAAGCTTAAATTTTACTGATGATGAACTTAAGGTGGAAAATACCAGTCTTATATGAAGAATCACTAAGTAATAACACTAAATATTTATTGCATCTTCCTATATGCTAAGTAATATGCACAGCAGTAAAGCTATCATTATTAAGGTGGATTTCCCAAGGAAAGTATGTGGTGGGCAAAATGACAAGGCAGGACCTTCCATTGAGAACATCAAGGGTAAAGTCTTGGAGGCTTTAGCTCCTATGCACATTTGTTGATGCTCAGTTGCTAAGCTGTGTGCGACTCTTTGTGACCCCATGGACTGCAGCACTCCAGGCTTCCCTGTCCTTCACCATCTCCCAGAGTTTGCTCAGACTCATGTCCATTGAGTCAATGATGACATCCAACCATTTCATCCTCTGTTGTCCCCTTCTCTTCCCTCCCTCAGTCTTTCCCAGCATCAGGGTCTTTTCCAATGAGTCAGCTCTTCACATGCTTCAGCTTCAGCATCAGTTCTTTTAGTGAATATTTACAGTTGGTTTCCTTTAGGATTAACTGGTTTCATGTCCTTGCAGTCCAAGGGACTCTCAAGAGTCTTCTCCAGCACCACAATTCAAAAGCATAAGTAGAGAGCTGCAAACAGTTCCCTATGTCTGGAGGAAATGACATGAGATAAAGAAGGACTATATGCACAATTATGTTTACATATGTATCAAATATACTTGAGGAGATCCAAAAAAATTTAACATTGTTTTGCCTGGGGAAAGAACAGAGCTCATCTGGGATGGATGAGATTGTTTGTGCCTTTTATCATCCTACAATATATTTTTCAATCAAAAAACTAATAATAAAATTACTCAATGAGATGTTTCATTAATATTACTTCTTCAGTATCATCACTGTTAGCAGATGACATGATCCTCTACATAGAAAACCCTGAAGACTCCACCAGAAAATTACTAGAGCTAATCAATGAATATAGTAAAGTTGCAGGATATAAAATCAACACACAGAAATCCCTTGCATTCCTATACACTAATAATGAGAAAATAGAGAAATTAAGGAAACAATTCCATTCACCATTGCATTGAAAAGAATAAAATACTTAGGAATATATCTACCTAAAGAAACAAAAGACCTATATATAAAAAACTATAAAACACTGGTGAAAGAAATCAAAGAGGACACTAATAGATGGAGAAATATACCATGTTCATGGATTGGAAGACTCAATATAGTGAAAATGAGTATACTACCCAAAGCAATCTATAGATTCAATGCAATCCCTATCAAGCTACCAACAGTATCTTTCACAGAGCTAGAACAAATAATTTCACAAAGTGTATGGAAATACAAAAACCTCGAATAGCCAAAGCAATCTTGAGAAAGAAGAATGGAACTGGAGGACTCAACCTGCCTGACTTCAGGCTCTACTACAAAGCCACAGTCATCAAGACAGTATTGTACTGGCACAAAGACAGAAATATAGATCAATGGAACAAAATAGAGAGCCCAGAGATAAATCCATGCACCTATGGACACCTTATCTTTGACAAAGGGGGCAAGAATATACAATGGAGAAAAGACAATCTCTTTAACAAGTGGTGCTGGGAAAACTGATCAACCACTTGTAAAAGAATGAAACTAGAGCACTTTCTAACACCATACACAAAAATGAACTCAAAATGGATTAAAGATCTAAACATAAGACCAGAAACCATAAAACTTCTAGAGGAGAACATAGGCAAAACACTCTCCGACATAAATCACAGCAGAGTCCTCTATGACCCACCTCTCAGAATATTGGAAATAAAAGCAAAAATAAACAAATGGGACCTAATTAAAATTAAATGCTTCTTCACAACAAAGGAAACTATAAGCAAGGTGAAAATACAGCCTTCAGAATGGGAGAAAATAATAGCAAATGAAGCAACTGACAATTAATCTCAAAAATATACAAGCAACTCCTACAGCTCAATTCCAGAAAAAATAAACGACCCAATCAAAAAATGGGCCAAAGAACTAAACAGACATTTCTCCAAAGAAGACATACAGATGGCTAACAAACACATGAAAAGATGCTCAACATCACTCATTATCAGAGAAATGCAAATCAAAACCACAATGAGGTACCATTTCACGCCAGTCAGAATGGCTGCAATCTAAAAGTCTACAAGCAATAAATGCTGGAGAGGGTGTGGAGAAAAGGAAACCCTCTTACACTGTTGGTGGGAATACAAACTAGTACAGCCACTATGGAGAACAGTGTGGAGATTCCTTAAAAAACTGGAAATAGAACTGCCTTATGACCCAGCAATCCCACTGCTGGGCATACACACCAAGGAAACCAGAAGGGAAAGAGACACGTGTACCCCAATGTTCATCGTAGCACTGTTTATAATAGCCAGGACATGGAAGCAACCTAGATGTCCATCAGCAGACGAATGGATAAGAAAGCTGTAGTACACATAGACAGTGGAGTATTACTCAGCCATTAAAAAGAATACATTTGAATTAGTTCTAATGAGGTGGATGAAACTGGAGCCTATTATACAGAGTGAAGTAAGCCAGAAAGAAAAACGCCAATACAGTATACTAACGCATATATATGGAATTTAGAAAGATGGTAACAATGACCCTGTATGCAAGACAACAAAAGAAACACAGATGTATAGAACAGTCTTATGGATTCTGTGGGAGAGGGAGAGGGTGGGAAGATTTGGGAGAATGGCATTGAAACATGTCACCAGTCCAGGTTCAATGCAGGATACAGGATGCTCAGGGCTGGTGCACTGGGATGACCCAGAGGGATGGTCAGGGAAGGGAGGTGGGAGGGGGCTCATGATGGGGAACACGTGTACACCTGTGGCAGATTCATGTTGATACAATATTGTAAAGTAATTAACCTCCAATTACAATAAATAAATTTATATTAAAAAAAGAAAAATAAATTTTCTAGGAAGAGGAAAGAGCCTTATGCTGAGCAAAAGCAGAACAAGTCAAGAAGGAGAGGAATGACTCTATAGGCAACAGGAAATAAAGTAAACAGGAATACATTCAATAATTGCTAACTTGGGGCTTAACCAGGTTCAAGGTCCATTAATTTGCAGAGAATTTTCTCCATCATTATACAACTTTTGTATAACCACCAGTAAGCAACTGGGTGAAAAGTGAACTTGCTGAATATGGATCAAAGACAAGGAGGCATGGAAGTTGTGGGGATCAGAGAGAAAGGTGGGGGGGTTAGTCATGCACCTAGGATTTTTATTACTTAAGGGAACAAAGCCAGGTGAGAAATGATGAATTGAGTAAGCAATGACTGGAAATTCTAAAGATGCCAAAGAACAGATGTGGTGGAAATGAAGGAGGGAAAGAGCCGAAAGAAGAGAGATCTTGGTCAGCCCAAGAGACTAGGTTTATTATTTCAGAGAGGAGCATGGGTGTGGTCATGGGAGATGCTGACTGAAGAGCCATGAAGGTAATGCTTAGCAGAACTGGGCGGGTCCGGGAACTTCGAGTCTTCAATGGCTAATGTGGCTTATATGGGTGTGTTGCCTAGAATGACCTTTGTTGTTGTTTAGTCACTCAGTCTTGTCCAATTCTTTGCGACCGCATGGACTGTAGCCCACTAGGCTCCTCTGTCCATGAGATTTCCCTGGGAAGAATATTGGGGTGGGCTGGCATTCCCTCGGGGAAGGCAATGGCACCCCACTCCAGTACTTTTGCCTAGAAAATCCCATGGACGGAGGAGCCTGGTAGGCTGCAGTCCATGGGGTCGTGAAGAGTCAGACACGACTGAGCGACTTCACTTTCACTTTTCACTTTCATGCATTGGAGAAGGAAATGGCAACCCACTCCAGCGTTCTTGCCTGGAGAATCCTGGGTACGGGGGAGCCTGGTGGGCCGCCGTCTCTGGGGTCGCACAGAGTCGGACACGACTGAAGCGACTTAGCAGCAGTAGCAGCAGCAGGCATTCCCTTCTCCAGGAGATCTTCCCAACCCAGGGATCAAACCCTTGTCTCTTGGATTGGCAGGCAGATTCTTTACCATTGAGCCACCTGGGAAGCCCCAGAATGACCTTAGAACCTGGAATTTCTGGCTCATGACCTTAAAAAGGTATTCTTCACACTGACCTGGAATAAATTTATCTGCAGCTGGGATAACCCTGAGAAAGTACAGATGCTTTGGTGGAGGCAGTAAAGGAAAAAAATAAACCTTTTTAAATGGACTACAGTTGCATGAAAAACTAGTGGTGAAGGTCTCAGGGAAGAAATGTGCCAAAGAAGGGACAGTGGAAGCAGGTCTTGAAGTTTAAAAAAAGAATTAAACTGGCAAAAAACAAACACCTTGGGGAAAGCATTTCAGCCTGAAGGAAGGGTAGAAACAGAGCCTAGGGTCTCTGTATCTGTCCTTACTCAGCTTGAAATTTGAAACTGTGAAATTGTATCATTCTTTCATCCTCATATACAAGCCACTCTTTGACTTGTCTTTTCTTTCAGACAAATTCACCCCCTCCTTTGTGGGGCACATACTAATGGGCACATAATAAATAAGTGGGCACTTCTGAGATCTATTTATTTCATGTTCCAATTATTTTTATTTGTTTCCTTCTCACATGAAGGAGACCACAGCCCAGCCTAGCAATTAGAGGAGAAATTCTTTAAACTGGCTGCAAATTATATAATGAGTATATTGTAAATGTAATTCAAATGATTAGAATTTGAATTAAACCTGCTTTGTGAAATTCAACATCTAAGAAGTGTCTATAGCACTTGAAGAAGGAAGGTGTTCAAAAGTCCTGGGGGGAGGCTTTAAAATATATAATTCAAGAGGAACTGGTGTGTATAGTTTGTGAGGCTGGAGCTGAGTTGACAGGCCAAAATAATTCATAAAATTATGAATGTGCCTCCAACAACTGTATGCTGCTGCTAAGTCATTTCAGTCGTGTCCAACTCTGTGTGACCCCATAGATGGCAGCCCACCAGGCTCCTCCATCCCTGGGATTCTTCAGGCAAGAATACTGGTATGGGTTGCCATTTCCTTCTCCAAGGCATGCATGCACGCTAAGTCGTTTCAGTCATGTCCGACTCTATGCGACCCTATGGATAGCAGCCCACCAGGCTCCTCTGTCCACAGGATTCTCTAGGCAAGAATACTGGAGTGGGCTGCCATTTCCTTCTCCACCAACAACTGTATATATCAAGATAAATCACAGAGGATTGGAGCTTCTACCCCAATAAGAGAGGATATGAAACATTTGAGACCATATTTTAAATTCCAGTATGGCACACAATTCATAGCCATTCTTTTCAACAGCTAAAGCCTTAAATAATGTCAGTATAAACATGTAATTGTAAATTTACAAATAAACACTCCAGTTGTGGAGTTGTCAGACACAGATTTTGCTTTTGGCTTGTCTCCCTGACCCTCAGTCAATATGTTAACAATAAAATAAAATGAGTTTTCTTTGCCACTGACACAAGGCAAATGACTCTCCCACTTTTGACATGTAACTAATTACAACCCTTTCTAAAATCATTGGGCCTTAGTGGGTAAAGAATTCACCTGCAATGCAGGAGACACAGGATACGTGGGTTCCATCCTTGGGTTGAGAAGATCCCCTGGAGAAGGGAATGGCAATCCACTCCAGTATTCTTGACTGAAAAATCTCATGGACAGAGAAGCCTGGCAGGCCATAGTCCAAAGGGTTGCTAAGAGTTGGATACAACTGAGCAATTAAGCTTTACTAAAATCATTACTAATGATTTTTAGATATTTTATGCAGGTTAATTTTCTATACTAAATAGTAATTATCAGACATAGACTTGCTTTCGGCCATTCTAAGGAATGGCTAAGAATTGTATGCCATATTGGAATTTAAAATATGGTCTCAGATGTTATTTAAGCTAAATAACCTTAGCCTCATACTCTGTTTCTCAACTCCAAGACAAGGAACTCATCCCAGGATAGCTTCTAAGTCAGTGACTAATGCCACAGAAGGAGAGAGACAGAGAAGGTGAGAGAGATGGAGGAAAGAATAATCCAGTTTGCCATGACAGTGTGATTTAAGGATAAAGACACAAAAGTGTAGACAATATTGAGAAAATAGTGGGTGTTCCAATCTCAGTCTAAAGCTGTTTGCACCTAGGAGTCAGTGATATGGAGAAAGATAAAGAGAGTTAGATAAAGATTATTAAAATCTAGCAATAATACATCAGAAATGAATTCAAATTTCTAAAAAGTTTGGACTTTAAAGGGGAAATCCTAAATAAACTCTATGAACAGAGTGTCTTGATGATCTAGCAGCTGGTGTATTATTTTCTATGAAAAAGTCTGTGCTTTGTGATTTAAAATATAACTTAGGTCAGGTAGATCAAGACCTGAAAACAAATTCAATGTTCCAATAACCGACCATAACAAGCAACTCTCCAGTGTGTTCTCTGAGGTTTTAAAGGCATTTGGAAGGTAATAAAGGCTTAAGAATGTTCTCTGAGACCAACTCCACATTGACATTTTTTATGTATGGATCTCCTGTTTTCTCCTACAAAGACTCACATCCTTAAAAGGTAGTCTGAGAGGTCATTTGTTAATGAGGTTTAACGAAATCTAGCTTCAAAACATAGATGAGTCAGGAACTTAAATTTATGGGTCTAATAATTGGAAGTAGGCAAACTTTCCTTCCTCTTAAAAGAAGTTTATACACGTAATGCAAAACTGATGCTTATTGATCCATCTATTCATTTCTCTTAGAGTTTTTCCATGTTTACCTATTAGAAAGTGAACACCAATTGAAAAGGGGCAGTAAGAATAGCAGCTGCTTCACCTTCCTAGTTCTGACCTAATGCAGCATCTATTGCAAAAATTACATATTTTATGTTAACAGTTGAGGTGCCCATGGCAGAAACTCAGCACAAAATTTTATACTGTCAAAACGGCTCAATGGCAGAACAAAAAATGAGTGTAGATGGAGCCATATTCTGAAAGGACTGGATCGAGGATGTTAGGACCATTAGGATTCACTTATTCTTCTTTTATCAGCTCTCTCTCTTTTTTTTTAACCTTTTATGTGTGTTTTTTTTTTCTTCTATCTGTGTAGATTTGCTATTTCTTCATGGCTGAAATCATGACCTCAGACAATTCTGAGCCTTCCATAAGGGTTCCTCAAGTTTAAACTGATGACATTTTAAAGCTGGATCATTCTTTCTTTGAGAGATCTGTTTTGTGGAATGTAGCCTGTTTAGCAGTCTCTCCGGTCTCTGACCACTGGTCTCCCCTCTCCTGAGCTGTAACAACCAGAAACCAAACATCAAATATCCCCTGAGGGGAAAAAGTGTCCCCACTTGAGAATCACTGCCTTGCAGGCTTAAAGTCAGAGAAGAAGGAGCTGCCATTCACCCATCTTTCATTTGGAAAGATCCTACAGAATGCTTTGTTCACGTGTGGACCACATACCTATCCTAAACCACATTTTTTGACAAGGAGGAAAAAAGAGAACAACTTTATGACTTTGGGTTACATCTTAGGACATACAAAGCACAAATTGTAAAATAAAAAGGTGATAAATTGATCATCAAAATTAGTTTTACTCTTTGACAGGCACTGGACTGTGAAGAAAGCTGAGTGCCGAAGAACTGATGCTTTTAAACTGTGGTGTTGAGAAGACTCTTTAGAGTCCCTTGGACTGCAAGGAGATCCAACCAGTCCATTCTGAAGGAGATCAGCCCTGGGATTTCTTTGGAAGGAATGATGCTAAAGCTGAAACTCCAGTACTTTGGCCACCTCATGCGAAGAGTTGACTCCTTGGAAAAGACTCTGATGCTGGGAGGGATTGGGGGCAGGAGGAGAAGGGGACGACAGAGGATGAGATGGCTGGATGGCATCACTGACTCAATGGACGTGAGTCTCAGTGAACTCCGGGAGTTGGTGATGGACAGGGAGGCCTGGCGTGCTGTGATTCATGGGGTCGCAAAGAGTCGGACACGACTGAGCGACTGAACTGAACTGCACTGAACTGATAAAAAAATGAAAAGCCACAGACTGGCAAAACAAATATCTGATAATATTTGAATATTGAATATTTGAATATCTATATTCAGAATATAGAACGAATTCTTACCACTCCTTTAAGAGAAGATGGGCAATCCAGTAAAACATTGGCAAAAGATTTGGACACCTCACAAAAGAAGATATGCAAAGTAAAAACTAGCATAGGAAAAGATGTTCATCATCATGAGAAAAATACACATTAAAACCACAATGAGCTACACCCACTAGGATGACTAACATGAAAAGTACCAGCTGTTGGTGTAGATGTTGAGCAATTGGTGGGGATGCACAAAGACAAGGATAACAGACACTTTGGAAAAGTTTGGCAGTTTTGTATCAAGCTAAACATGTATTTAACATCCAGAAATTCCTCCTCCAGGCATTTCACCAAGAGAAATAGAGCATATGTCTACACAAAGGTCTAGATGCAAATGTTCCCAAACTTTATTCATCATGCCAAACTCTGGGAACAAAGCATCAGCTGATGAATAGATACATTGTTGTCCTTCCTTAGAATTGAATGTGACTCTTTAAATGGAACACAGCAACAAAAAGTAAAAACTATTAATATGTGCAAAAATACGGATGATTCTCAAAATAATTATGCTAAATGAAAGAAGCATGATATACTATACCACCTTTTACTGTATGTAATTCTATTCATTTAATATTCTGAAAAGCCAAAACTGAAAGGAGAGAAATCAATTCTAGGATCTAAGAGTAGATGGAAAGAACTCACTATGAAGAAGCAGGAGGAATCCTTTTGAGGAGATGAAAATGTTCTATATCCTCATTGTACTGGTGGTTACCTGACTCTGTATATGCATGCTAAATCACTTCAGTCATGTCTGACTCTGCAACCGCATCAACCCCATGGAGAAGGAAAACAGTTGCCATTTCCTACTTCATACGTGACTCTGTAAATGTGTCAAATTTCACCAAACTTTACACTTCAGAGTGAATTTTATTGGGAATTTATGTAAATGAAACTTCAATGTATCTGATTTAAAACCATATATAATTTTAAAAAACATAGCTCAACCCTAAATTTAATATGCCCCAACCACTTTCTTCATGAAATAGGAAGTTCTTCAAAGAAGTCAATACTGGCTGCATATAATGACTTCATTAATTTGTCCATTCATTCATCCAATAGTTGTTTATATTGTATCTACTATTTGCTGGGAAATGACCTAATGCTTAGGACATGTCTATGTATAGAACCAAAGATACCTACACTTAGGGAACTTACCTTCCAGACACAGGAAAATAGATTTAAAAAATAATGTCTACCAGAAGAAAAAGGAAATTCTATCCTACTCTTGTCATTTAGTTGCTAAGTCATGTCGGACTCTCTGAGACCCCATGGACCATAGCCCACCAGGCTCCTCTGTCCGTGGGATTTCCCAGGCAACAATACTGGAGTAGGTTGTCATTTCCTTCTCCAGAGGATCTTCCTGACCCAGGGATCAAACCTGATTCTCCCATATTGCAGGCAAAATTCTTTACCACTGAGCCACCAGGGAAGCCCTCAAGCCTACTCCGGGTGATACAAGACAAAAAAGAGAAAAGAGCAGGAAATGATTAGGAGATATGGAATAAGCAGAGAAGAGGAGGACTGTGTAGTATCCATAAATTTAGGCTTGTTGAGAAGGTAAGCTGTGAGCAAACACAGGAAGATTAGAAATTTAACAAAGGAAAAATCTGGCAGAACTTTTCAGATGGACAGAACACTAAAGCAAAGGTCCCATAACAGGAGTGTGATGAAATCATTGAGGAACAATATGGAGACCTATGTGGCTGCAAAGGAGTGGGGTGGGGGGAAGTGAAGAGGAGGAAGAAGGGGAGAAACGGGATTGGGGAGGGAGGAAGGAGAGTTTTACAATGTAGGTTTTGTCCTCATTCAAGTACCATGAGGCCAGCAGAGCAGCAGAAGACTGCCATTAACAAGAGAGTGGTTACTCCCAGCTCCCAAGTGGAGGGGGTTCCCCACACCACACAGAGGAAATCCAAGGGTTCCAGTCAAGAGGCAGAAGGAGTTTGGGGGAAGCATAGACGAGAGCCCTGATTGTGATTTCCTAGGAAAAGAACAGGCGAGGCAGGGTAAGCAGGCCTAGCATTGGCTACATTAATAATTCCGGCAGGCTTTGGGGTGCAGGGCTGTCCTGAGTTGTCTGGTTCCTGGCCTTGGGGTGATCAGGACAGTGGATAGTGGCCTGGAATGTGACAGCCTAGTAAGGTAGAGGGCTGGAGTGTGGGTACCATTGGCTGGTTGTATAAAGCAAGATGTGCTCACAGATGGTCTCTAAGGACTGGGAGGCCCTGAGAGGGCCATCTCTTCCTGATCATCAAGGCACAAGAAGCTAGAGCATCAAGAATACAGAAAGTTTTCCTCACTGTTTGGCTTCAGTGAAGGCTCAACCAATGACAGGCTCCAGGAGATGGGGTGGAGGAGTGGAAGGATGGGTACTTCCCTGGTTCCATCTCTTCCAAGTTGCTGCGGGCTGGCTGCATCTCTCTTCTGAAGGCCTCCACCCTTTAGGACAGCTGCTACCCTCTCCAGGTTCAGGTACCCTCCCTATCCCTTGGCTCTTTACACCTGCTAACAGCTCCTCACTTCTGCTTCCTTTGGGAGCCAGAACAATTGCTTGTCTGTTTCCTTTAAACCCATCTTCTTTTTTTTGCAAACAGGTTTTCTTCATGTCCCCTCAATTATCTTATCTGAATGTGCCACCTTCTTCCTGTTCAGACCCTGACTTTTACAAAGACCAAATTCATTCATGATGAGACTCAAGTAAGCACCCACTGGACAGATTTGTCAGTTGTCTAGTCTTGGTTCCCTAAAGATAATACAATGGACTCACTCAAAAAAGTGTTGACTGGCACTATATCTGACAAGCCATGATTTAATTTAGCCAATGCTTCATTTTCTCCCTAAGATCCATTCAGTTCTTAAGACTTCAGCACCAGTTCTTAAGACTAAGAACTAAGCATTCAATTCTTAAGACTTCTTCATTTCAATCACCAACATACTTTAACTTCTTGTTTATATTGGAGTATAGCAATTAACAATGTTGTGACAGTCTTGGGTGGATGGCAAAGAGGCTCAACTATACACATATGTGTATCCATTCTTCCCCAGACTCCCCCCACATCCAGGCTGCCGCATAACAGTGAGCAGACTTGCCTGTGTCAACCACCAATGTGTTTTAAAGCCATTTCACATACACACACACACACACACACACACACACACACACACACAGCCCCCAAGACGTTATTGTCGTTATTGTGTCAGTCTTTATGAACTATCAACAGCAGAGCAATAAAAAGAAATAATAAAGTCGAGTTGAGAGATGAGCAACTAAGCATTCCCACAAGCTAACCTCTCTATACCTGTAACTGAGACTTACACCTCAGCAATATTACACACGATTTACACATCACAGACCATCAGAGGTGCTGACAGCCAGGCCAGGCCCCGTCTATAATGCTCATGAATGCAAACAGCCTCATGGACCACTTTGTGAATCAATGTGTCATCTCCAGGCAGGGGTGGCCTATAAAACAGTATCACCAGATGGATTCATTGAGCATGACATCCTCTAATAACAAATTCTCAGAGCAGGCACTATTTTTATTTCCATTTTCAAAGGAGGAAACAAAGGAACACACAGGTTAAGAAATTACCCAAATTCACAGAATTAATAAGTGTTAGAGCTGGGGTAGGATAGAATAATGGATCTTAGATATAAACCAGTAAGTCGATGGTGAGACGAGTCCTCCGTTAATCCTTGCTAAAGATGATGCTGGAAAAGACCCTGATGCTGGGAAAGATTGAGAGCAGGAGGAAAGGGGGGTGACAGAGGATGAAATGGTTGGATGGCATCATGGACTCAATGGACATGAATCTGAGCAAACTCCAGGAGACAGTGAAGGACAAGGAAGCCTGGCATGCTGCAGTCTATAGGGTCGCAAAGAGTCAGACATAACTTAGTGACTGAACAACAACAAAGATTAAATGGCCAATCATATGTCCTCTTCAGACTCCATTTCCACATACAGGAAACAGAGATCAAAGAAGTGACACTATATAATGCTGTTGTAATGAACTGCATTAAATGAGAAAATGAAAGTGAAGTACTTGGTTTGGTAAATTTTACAGAATACCAATTTCTTAAGTTTCTGGAAATATCTGTCAAATGCAATTGTTTTCATTAGAGTATTAACATCTTAATTATTGTTTCTCGATGTTGTCTCCAAGATAGTAAAATAAAACATCCATTTCTTCCACATTATAATAAAAAGCTATAAAATCCACATAGAAGAGGCTATTTTTAATTCTTCAACTTTCAAAACAGAGGTACATCCAAATGCAAATTTCAACCAGGGCCAGAGAAAAAATTATGTTTCACACGTTCCCCAAAGGTGAAAAAACAAACTTTCTTTGGATGTGCCTGGTGGAAAATTTGAACCCCACTCTGAAGAATCTCAATGTGTTGGGTTGTATCCTACCCTAAAGCCACACTCTTTTCAGAAGAACAGGGACCGGAGCAGCTCATAACACTATAGGAAATCCGGCATCTTCCTTGCAACATATTCTTGTTTCTCATCCAGTTTTATTATACCTTGTAGGTAAGATTTAGGGTGAAATCTACTATTTTTTATTGGAGTGGAGTAATGGAAAATATCATGAATTCACACAGATTAAAAGCATGTGCTAAGTCACTTCAGTTGTGTCCAACTCAGCAACCCCGTGGACTATAGCCCACCAGGCTCCTCCATCCATGGGATTCTCCAGGCAAGAATACTAGAGTGGGTTGCTGTTTCCTCCTCCAGGAGATCTTCCCAACCCAGGGAACAAACCCACGTCTCCTGCATTGGCAGGCGGGTTCTTTGCCACTTGCACCACCTGGGAAAGCCATGGTGCGAGTGGTCCTCCATGCAGGGCAGCAAAGGAGACACAGACATAAAGAACAGACTTTTGGACTCAGTGCGAGAAGGTGAGGGCGGGGTGATTTGAGAGAATAGAATTGAAACCCGTATATTACCATATGTAAAATAGATGACCAGTGCAAGTTTGGTGCATGAAGCAGGGCACCCAAAGCTGCTGCTCTGGGACAACCTAGAGGGATGGAATGGGGACGAAGGTGGGAGGGGGTTTCCGTATGGGGGGGACACATGTATACCTATGGCCAATTCATGTTGATGCATGGCAAAAATCATCACAATATTATAAATTATCCTCCAGTTAAAATAAACTAATTACTTTAAAAGCATAGAGATTCCACAAAGTCAACAAATGTAATGTCCTATTTCACCCCCAAGGTGCATACACAGATATCGTAGCCCAGTCTCTCCAACGGACATGTGGTACAGGGAATCTGGGAGAGAAGCCAGAGCATCCAGTGCTGAGGGCTTCCTCTGTGACTCAGTGCCCATCAAAACACGTCTTGTCCTGGCCTTCTGCCCACTGACAAATACCAGTGATTTTGCCAGTCACATAGCTATCCATGATAGCTATCGTTATCTTTTTTTTTTAATTTTATTTTATTTTAAAACTTTACAATATTGTATTGGTTTTGCCATATATCGAAATGAATCTGCCACAGGTATACATGTGTTACCCATCCTGAACCCTCCTCCCTCCCCATACCATCCCTCTGGGTCGTCCCAGTGCACCAGCCCCAAGCATCCAGTATCGTGCATCGAACCTGGACTGGCGACTCGTTCCATATATGATATTATACATATTTCAGTGCCATTCTCCCAAATCATCCCACCCTCTCCCTCTCCCACAGAGTCCAAAAGACTGTTCTATACATCAGTGTCTCGTTTACTGTCTCGTATACAGGGTTATTGTTACCATCTTTCTAAATTCCATATATATGCGTTAGTATACTGTATTGGTGTTTTTCTTTCTGGCTTACTTCTCTCTGTATAATAGGCTCCAGTTTCATCCACCTCATTAGAACTGATTCAAATGTATTCTTTTTAATGGCTGAGTAATACTCCATTGTGTATATGTACCACAGCTTTCTTATCCATTCATCTGTTGATGGACATCTAGGTTGCTTCCATGTCCTAGCTATCATATCTTTTAAGAAAGCTTAAAGATACAGAAATATGGTACACATGTTTAGAATGTCAACTATGTTTCATGGTCACTTAAAAGCAATTTTATTATTTTTAAAAAGACATGAAAATATTATGGGCTATGATTCACAAGTCACATTAATTTTAATAAAGAAATAGAAAATTTTTGAAGAAATTTGACTCTTGGTTCAGGTTTTTAAGGCAGAACCCCCAGTCCCATAATGTCTAAGCTATGCGTTTCTCTCTTTTGACACTGGTAGTTTAATGATAATTAAAGGAATCATTCTACAAGGCAGACGATAGCATCCTGTGTTAGTTATGGAATGTTAGGAGGCTTTGCCATTGAAGTCTTTCTCTAATTCTGCCTAATAATGCCACTGACTTCTTGTATATGCCGCATAAGATGATATGTAGAAGAACATTTCTATAGTTAGGTAACCCAAAGACATGAAGTTTTTTATTCAAAATGAACATGCGGAATAGGAGAAGGGGAGGGCATGCTGAGAGTAGCAAACCTATTGCATTGTTTGGATGTTAATTTCAAGGTAATAGTGAGATGCAGGATCTAGAGCATAAAAGAATAAGTAATGAGGACTCTATGTTAACTTGCCCATTTTAACCCCAAACTGGTTCCCATCTACACACACAAAGACACACACATATACACAGTCACTAAAAATTGCAGAGTAAAGAAACTGATTTAAAAAATTAAAAGTAAAATATTCTCTGAAGTTTTGACCACTACATAATGAATAATATAATAGTCTATACAAGAGAAGGAAATGGCAACCCATTCCAGTACTCTTGCCTGGAAAATTCCATGAATGGAGGAGCCTGGTAGGTTACAGTCCATGGGATGGCAGAGAGTTAGACATGACTGAGCAACTTCACCTCAGCTTCAGCATCAGTCCTTCTTTCAGAATAGCTCTACTGTACCACGTATTTGGGCTCGCTGAAAAGACTCTGATGCTGGGAAGGATTGGGAGCAGGAGGAGAAGGGGACGACAGAGGATGAGATGGCTGGATGGCATCACCGACTCGATGGACGTGAGTTTGAGTGAACTCCAGGAGTTGGTGATGGACAGGGAGGCCTGGCGTGCTGTGATTCGTGGGGTCACAAAGAGTCGGACACGACTGAGCGACTGAACCGAACTGGGTGGCGCTAGTGGTAAAAAAAAAAAAACAAAAAACACCCCGCCTGCCAACACAGGAGACCTAAGAGACGTGGGTTTGGCCCCTGGGTTGGGAAGATCCCCTGGGTCAGGAAGATCCCCTGAGGAGGGCATGGCAACACACTCCACTATTCTTGCCTGGAGAATCACATGAACAGAGGAGACTGGTGCGCTACAGTCCAAAGGGTCACAAAAAGTCAGACATGACTGAAGAAACTTCCCACACACTCACACAATACCACCTGTTTAACTTCATGTCAGATCGTGACCTTAAAAATCAAGACATCGAATGGTTAATGAGAAAACAGGCAAAAGTTTGAAGGGATAATTCAGCAAATTAATCCTTTCATTTCAAAATGTTTAACTCAATATAATGAGTGACATAAACTAAAATTCTGTTCACATTTTATATACTACTATTTAGTTTCAACTAAATAAAGTTTTGTTATAAGAACTTAAAAGGTCTAATTATAAAAACTTAAAGATATGATTTTAAGTCCAGTATCATTAGTTTAGAAAGCTCTAAGTTGTTTTGCATGTATACTTGAGGTTTACCTGCTGAATTTGTCTTGGAATACATGTTATAGTGTCTTATCTCTCTGTCATTTGAAGGGTTACTAGCCTGGAGAGTTTTTTTTAAGCCTTGAAACTTGAAAAATGTCATTTCCTTATCATCATCAACAGCCTTGTAATTTCTAGGTAAGAGTATTCTCTCAGGGCTTTCTGAGCACTGGGAGCTGGTTCATGAGATAGGCGGAAGGTGTAACTTGGTAACATTACTTTTCTAACTCCGAATCTGTGACGATATTACAGAAGCTTGAAAGTCTCCTGTTATACTTTTTCTTTTAATTTCATTGTTTTCTGACATGCACACACAGCAGAGAACTGTACACACAGTTTCCTATATTATCTAGCTCTTCTTGTTCTATTCTGCTCATAATGAAATTCAAATTGTATTCAAGAGCTCATTCTCCAGCATGAGAATTTTTAAGAGGAAACTAACCTCCAAGTCTTAACTCTGCCATTATTCCCTAAAAAGGCAAGACACTATTAGATTCATTTTATTTAATTATGCCTTCCCCAACCCAGTAAAACATTAATGTCTCTAATAACAAAGTACAGAATGGATATTTCCAAAGAGAACCTCTGGATGCTAGACTTCTGGGTGTCAAGTCTGTTAAGTGGCTATTCTTTCAAGCTTAAAACTTGCTGTTCTTGTTCATGGGATATTTTAAGAGCTGCACTCTTCCATCTAATTTTTAAATACATACTCAACAGCCACCATGTGCTGTTATTGGAGCCTCAGACTCAGAAGCAATGTAATATTTAAAAGTCTAAGAGGTGAGCTATATCAGTTCAGTTACTCAGTTGTGTCCAACTCTTTGAGACCTAAAGGAATGCAGCACACCAGGCTTCCCTGTCCATCACCAACTCCTGGAGCTTACACAAACTCATGTCCATTGAGTCAGTGATGCCATCCAACCATCTCATCCTCTGTGGGGGAGCTATATAATGTACAAATAAAATAATTTTGGATAGCAATAAGTGCAATGAAATTAAAAGATGCTTGCTGCTTGGATGAAAAGCTAAGAGAAACCTAGACAGTGTATTCAAAAAAGACAATGGCAACCCACTCCAGGACTCTTGCCTGGAAAATCCCATGGGCAGAGGAGCCTGGAAGGCTGCAGTCCATGGGGTCGCTGAGGGTTGGACACAACTGAGCGACTTCACTTTCACTTTTCACTTTCATGCATTGGAGAAGGAAATGGCAACCCACTCCAGTGTTCTTGCCTGGAGAATCCCAGGGACGGGGGAGCCTGGTGGGCTGCCATCTATGGAGTCGCAGAGTCGGACACAACTGAAGTGACTTAGCAGCAGCAGCAGACAGTGTATTAAAAAGCAGAGACATCACTTTGTCCACAAAGGTCTGTATAGTCAAAGCTCTGGTTTTTCCAGTAGTCAGGTCCAGATGTGAGAGTTGGACCATAAAGAAGTCTGAGTTCTGAAAAATTGATGCTTTCGAATCGTGGTGCTGGAGAAGACTCTTGAGAGTCCCTTGGACAGCAAGGAGATCAAACCAGTCAATCCCTAGAGGAAATCAACCCTGAATATTCATTGGAAGGACTGATGCTGAAGCTCCAATATTTTGGCTACCTGATGCATAGACCTGACTCATTGGAAAAGGCCCTGATGCTGGGAAAGATTAAGGGCAGGAGGAGAAGGGGCAACAGAGGATGAGATGGTTGGGTGGTATCCCCTACTCAATGGACATGAGTTTCAGGAAACTCCAGGAGATAGTGAAGGACAGGGAAACCTGGCATACTGCAGTCCATGAGGTCAAAAAGTATTGGACATGACTTAGCAACTGACCAAAAACAAGGTGAAAATCAAATCAAATGACATGCTAGTAAGTGACTGAGTAGAAACTGGTTACAGAAGTTCTTTCTGAGAAACTGACATTTGAGCTGAGAATCAAACAAGGATCCAATCATGCAAAAGTCTAAGGGAACTGGATCTGGGCAGAAAAGGAAGAAAGAGCAGGAAGAACATAACTGGCGTGGCCGAGGAATAGGAAACAAGCCAACTAAATGAGGAGCAAGAGAGCAGTAAAGATGTTGGAGAACATCAGTCAGAACACTGGCAACCTGGAATTTTTTTTAAGAACCATGAGAGGTCACCAGAAATTCTTAGGCAGAAGAATACCATCATCTATTTTTATTTTTCCAGAGAAATTACCCTGGCTTTTAAAATTTTATTCATTTGAAAGTGTACTCAAGAGGACAAGAGTTGCAGAAGCCAATAGCTGTCCATGTGAAATAACCCTGTACTAGGCTCTAGTAGGAATGTCATCCAAGATTATGCTTTCCAAAGCCAAGGCATATTAGAACAACCTGGCAAGTTTTTAGAGCCATTAAAAACACAGATTTACAGGCCTTACTTCTTCCAGGTTCTGATTCTGGTCTAGGGTTGAGGCCAAGGCTCTTTTTAAAAATCTCCCCAGATGTCTCTGAGGCACAGTCAGTCAGTTCAGTCACTCAGTCTTGTCTGACTCTTTGCAACCCCATGAATCACAGCACGGCAACCCTGCTTAAAAACCCCTGATTTGGGCTTCCCTGGTGGCTGGGTGGTAAAGAATCTGCCTGCCAATGCAGGAGACATGGGTTCGACCCCTGGTCCAGGAAGATCCCACATGCTGTGGAGCAACTAAGCCTGTAGGCCACAACTACAGAGCCCATGCTCCACAATGAGAAAAGCCGCCTCAATGAGAAGCCAGCACATAGCAACGAAGAATAGCCCCCAATCGCCACAACCAGAGAAGATCCCACACAGCAAAGAAGACCCAGCACACTCAAAATAAAATAAAATAAATAAATAAACAAAAATTATTTTTTTAAAAAAACCTTATCTAAGCCACGTCTACCTAAGAATAGTTGAGAAGATTATCTTAAATGCCAAATAAATTTTCCATATTAAAAAACTGTACAATGAATACCCATTTTTAAAATAATATGTTTTCCTATCGTTCCAAAGGGGGAAAGGGTGAGAGGGATAAATTAGGAGTTTGGGCTTAACAGATACAGATTACTATATACAAAGAGACAGACAACAAGGACCTACTGTGTAACACGGGGAACTATACTCAGTATCTTTTACCAATGAACAATGGAAAAGAATCTGAAAAAGAATACATACATGTGCAATTGAATCACTTTGCTGTATACCTGAAACCAACAACTATATATCAATAAAGAAAAATTTAACGTTAAAAAAATAAATTTTCTCACAATTATTTTTCATAACATGGAAGGGAATCAGTGTTATTTATGGATAAGAACACAGATACTGAAATAGTCCCTTTGATGTTCCTTCTGTTTAGTGTTTGTCACCTGCAACCTCTCTTAAAGCTAGTCAATGCAGGGAAAGACAACTATCACATGGTATCAGTTACACGTGAAATCTAAAATACGAAACAAATGAACTTATGTACAAAACAGAAACAGACTCACAGACATACAGACCTGAGGTATGTTTACCAAAGGAGAAAACACGGTGGGGTGGATAAAGCAGAAGTTTGGGAACTGACATATACACACTACTATACCATTTAACTTCTATGCAGAGTACATCACGAGAAACGCTGGGCTGGAAGAAGCACAAGCTGGAATCAAGATTGCCAGGAGAAATATCAATAACCTCAGATATGCAGATGACACCACTCTAATGGCAGAAAGTGAAGAGGAACTCAAAAGCCTCTTGATGAAAGTGAAAGAGGAGAGTGAAAAAGCTGGCTTAAAGCTCAACATTCAGAAAACAAAGATGGCATCTGGTCCTATCACTTCATGGGAAATAAATGGGGAAACAGTGGTAACAGTGTCAGACTTTATTCTTTTGGGATCCAAAATCACTGCAGATGGTGATTGCAGCCATGAAATTAAAAGACGCTTACTCCAACCTAGATAGCATATTCAAAAGCAGAGACATTACTTTGCCAACAAAGGTCCGTCTAGTCAAGGCTATGGTTTTTCCAGTGGTCATGTATGGATGTGAAAGTTGGACTATAAAGAAAGCTGAGTGCTGAAGAATTGATGCTTTTGAACTGTGGTGTTGGAGAAGACTCTTGAGAGTCCCTTGGACTGCAAGGAGATCCAACCAGTCAATCCTAAAGGAGATCAGTCCTGGGTGTCCATTGGAAGGACTGATGCTGAAGCTGAAACTCCAATACTTTGGCCACTCATGTGAAGAGTTGACTCATTGGAAAAGACCCTGATGCTGGGAGGGATTGGGGGCAGGAGGAGAAGGGGACGACAGAGGATGAGATAGCTGGATCGCATCACCGACTCGATGGACATGAGTTTGAGTGAACTTCGGGAGTTGGTGATGGACAGGGAGGCCTGGCGTGCTGCGATTCATGGGGTCACAAAGAGTCAGACATGACTGAGCAAATGAACTGAACTAATATACGTAAAATAGATGAACAGCAAGGACTTATTGTATAGAACAGGGAGCTACACTCAGTATCTTGTAATGATATAAATAGAAAAGAATCTGAAAAACATATGCATATAAAACTGGATTAATTTGCTGCATACCTGAAACTAACACAACATTGTAAGTCAACTATACTTCAACAGAAAGAATTAAATTTTATAAAGCTTCTATGCTGTGCATTTGGCAGTCCCTCTTAACTGTCTCTTACTTCAACACTGCTTGGGCAAACAGACCCAAGGATGCCCCTTGCTCCAGCCTCCCATCACCCTTCAACCTTTAATTTGGTTGCAACCTTTGGAATCAGCTACTCAGCTCTCCTGGAACACTTAGACAAGCCAATGCCATTTTTTGAGCTTAACTCAGCTCCCAGATTCATCAGAATTATTCTACCCAGTGGAGGCCATGGTCAACCACCACCTCGTGAACCTGCATCTGCAAGCCGCCTACACCTACCTCTCTCCAGACTTCTGTTTCAACCACAACAATGTGTTTCTGGAGGCATGGGCCATTATTTCCAGGAATTGGCCAAAAAGAAGCACCAGGGCACCAAGCATCTCTTGAAAATGCAAAACCAACATGGCGGTCATGCCCTCTACCAGGACGTGCAGAAGCCATGTCAAGATGACTGGGGTAAAAATCCAGGATGCAATGGAGACCACCCTTCTCATGGAGAAGAACCTGGACCAAGCCCTTTTGGATCTGCAAGACCTGGGTTCTCCCCGTGCAGACTCAACCTCTGTGACTTCCTGGAGAGACATGCCCTAGATAAGCAAGTGAAACTTATCAAGAAGATGGGCGCCACTTGGAACAACCTCCGCAGGCTGGCTGGTCCCCAAGCCAGACTGGGTGAGTAGCTCTTCCAAAGGTTCACCCTCCAACACAACCAGGAGCCTCTGGAGCCCAGCGGCTTTTGAGGAGCACTGCCTAATGTCAAGGCTTCTACCTGAAGCCCCTGTCTGCAGCCACTCGGTGGCTTTTTAACATCCTGGAGCCCTCTCTCAAGCTTTGGACCAAATGGAAACAATAAAACTTTTTGCAGCAAAAAGAAGAAAAAAAAAAGCTTCTATGCTTATCTTTGTTACTTTCATCTTCCTACCACTTTGCCAGAAGCATCTTAATTAGACCCAATGTCAGTATACTTTTTGTGTGTGCCAATTCTCTTACCACATGCTGATGAAGTAAAACTGAGAAATAAAGTTAACTTTGACCAAAAAAATCTTTTTTCTAAGCTGGTCAGTTTATTTCCTCCTTTACAGTCTATACAGAGTTGCACTAAAAAATTTAGGTTTCTAATAAATGCTCAGCCTAATGCTCAGCCTCGCTGCTACTTCATTTTCTGGTTTCCTTTGATCGTCCTTTACACACTTCTTCAGGACATGCATGCTAAGCATGGCGTTCCTCGGTTACTTCGGGCTAATAACTTTTCTGCTCCTCTAATTAATTCTGAAGCACCACATAGGGTTTTGCCTCATGCGGCTGACCTGGCCAGTTTTGTTTATCATTTCCTCCTCTCCTGACAAACTCAGCAGCCTCAACCTAACCTACCTTCAGCCTCCTTGGTGGATCCAAGTGCTGGGTAAGTTGAAAGAATTAGGTCAGAGATTTCCCTTGGAATTCTCCAGGCAAGAATACTGGAGTGGGTTGCCATTTCCTTCTCCAGGGGACCTTCCTGACCCAGGGATCAAACCCGCGTCTCTCACATCTCTTGTATTGGCAGGCGGGTTCTTTACCACCAGCGCCATCTGGGAAGCCCAGAAACCAAATAATGACCTCTAAACGTACTGGTTTATCTGAGCCTGAGTCAGAATCCTCACCATACCCTTAGGAGTAAGGCGACATCACTTCTAAATGTCAGAGGAGTCAGAACCACCTGACTGGACAAGTCTCCATTTTCCTGCCCTCACTCTCATTCACCAACCTGGGTGTGGTTCTCTTAGGAAATGTCAGAACTGATTTTGTGTGGCTTCTGTAACCAGCAGAGTTTTTTCATCTTCTCCTACTGGCAGAGTTTATAAGATGCTTCTCCAGTGGGTGGATCTGAGACAGCCTGGGGCCTGGGACCCTCTGCTGCAGTGTTTGCACCTGGACCAACATCTCCTCCAGTAACAAAATACAAAGAAACTACAGGGACTAAAAATAACTGTATACATGCACACGCTCAGTTGCTTCAGTTGTGTCCAACTCTTTGTGACCCTGTGGACTGTAGCCCACCAGGCTCCTCTGTCCATGAGATTCTCCAGGCAAGAATATTGGAGTGGGTTGCCATGCCCTCCTCCAGGGGATCTTCCTGACCCAGGGATCAAACCCAAGTCTCTTGCATCTCCTGCATTGGCAGGCAGATTCTTTACCACTGTGCAACCTGGGAAGCCCCAAGACCACGGAGATCTTCCTAGAAACAGGAAACAGTGAAACACCCTTCTCACAGAGTAGTGGTTTTCAACCGCGGTTATACTGGTTTGGCCAAAAGGTTAATTTTCCACAAGTTTTCCCTTCCATAAGATGCTACAAACCTTTAAGCCAACCCGATACCACCTTCTGCTGGACACTATGGAAGCTTGCAGGGGTGTTTTTGTTTCTTTCACTGAAGTGTAGTTGAATTACAGTACTGTGTCACTTTCAGGTATACAGCAAGGTGATTCCATTATACATACATTTTCAGATTATTTTCCATGATAGGTTACGATATTAAACATAGTTCCCTGTGCTCTACAGTTAATCCTTATTACAGATTGGTTCAAGATAATGGATGTGCACTCATTTCCTCCTGCCAGAGCACCAAAATCACAACTAGCTGTTGAACAGGAAGACACTAGAACCCACCACAAAAAAAGATACCCACATCCAAGGACAAAGGAGAAGCCGAAATGAAACAGTAGGTAGGAGGGGCATAATCACAATAAAATCAAATCCTATACCTGCTGGATTGGCAACCAAAAGCAGGAGAACAGTAATACCAAAGTTCTCTCACTGTTGTGAAGGTTGTAGGCCCCACATCAGGCTCCCCAGCCCGGGATCTGGCCAAGAACTGGGAATCCCCAGAGAATCTGATTTTGCAGGCCAGTGGGATTTGGTTACAAGACCCTCACAGGACTGGGGGAAACAGAGACTCCACTCTTGGAGGGCACAAACAAATCTGTGTGCACCAGGACTCGGGGGAAAGAAACACTGACCCCACAGGAGACAGAGCCAGGCCTACCCATGAGTGTTGGAGGGTCTCCTGCAGAGGTGTGGGTGGGCAGCGGCCCACCTCAGGGACAGGGCACTGGTAACAGCAGTCCTGGGAGATACATGCTGGCGTTAAGTCCTCTTGGAGGTCGCCAATAGCCCTACCATAGAGCCTGTAGACTCCAGGACTGGGTGGCCTCAGGTCAGACAACTGAGAAGGGAGGGAGCACAGCCTCACCATCAACAGACAATTGGATTAAAGTTTTGCTGAGCACAGCCCTGCCCACCAGAGCAAGACCCAGTTTTCCCCATAGCTGTCCCTCAGGAAGCTTGCACAGGCCTCAATCCTCATCCACCAGAGGGCAGACAGAAGTAAACCCTTGTTGCTTATCTATTGTTGCTTACGTAAAGCCGTTTGTGTCTGTTAATCCCATGTTCAGTTGATAGGTCATGTCACTCTCTGGGAACCCATGGAGAGCTGCACACCAGGCTTCTCCATCTTCCACTGTCTCCCAGGGTTTGCTTAAATTCACGTTCATAGAGTCTGTGGTGTTATCTACCTATCCCTGTTAATCCCATACTCCTAATTTATTCCTCCCCCTCTTCTCTCTTTGATAACCATAAATCCATTTTCTATACCTATGAGTCTGTTTCTGTCTCGTATATAGATTCATGTGTATCCGTTTTTTAGATTCCACATACAAGTGACATCATGCAATATTTGTCTTTCTCTGGTTTATTTCACTCAGGGTGATAATCTCTAGGTCCGTCCATGTTGCTGCAAATGGCAGTATCTTATTGGGCTTCCCTGATGACTCAACTGGTAAAGAATCTGCCCACAAAGCAGGGGACCTGGGTTCAATCCCTGGTTTAGGAAGATTCCCTGGAGAAGAGAACGGCCACCCACTCCAGTATTCTGAAGAATTCCATGGAATCACAAGGAGTCAGACACAACTGAGCAAATTTCACTTTCGCTTTATGCTTTATTATGGCTGAGTAATATTCCACTGTGTATATCTTCTTAAGCCAGCCATCTCCTTTGACTATGACAAAAGTCAGACAGCAATACTGCATTTAGTGGTGAAGATGGGGGGAGGGGAAAGATGCTTTATGACCCACAATGTGAAGAATACTCTTGCCCAATAAAAAATTGCTCCATGTCCTGCACTACTTTTGAATGTCCCACAGAACAGCTAGCACAAGTGAAAAATCTGTTTGTAAGCTTCCAATTCTAGAGTCTAAGTCTATTTTACATTTAAATATAGTGTTTTGCACAGTTTTAATATAAACTGAATTATGCAAAGATACAATTACAAAGTGAAATAAGGAAACGTGCTCCTCTGACTGGTTGGAAATTCCAGGAGCTCTTGGTTGTTTCATGAAATCATGTTACCAGGAATTGTGCCACTTCTGGTATTTGAATCAGCTCTCTCAACATCACCTTAGAACTGTCCACTAGCAGCGATTCTATGTTTGGGAACATCACGGCATCACCTGGCCACTTCACTCTGCTTCCCAGAGCAGTGGTGCCTATGTGTTTGCACATGAAATACACATTTTATTGCAAATGTCTTCCTCAGATTTTCCCCTTATATTACATTAGAACATCATACTGATTTTTAAAAATATTTTACATGTGGTTAAGTTATATTAGATGTGAATTTTATTTCACTAAAAGTTAGTGTTATAAAAAACCACCATCTCTGGTGGATCAGACAGTAAAGAGTTTGCCTACAATGTAGACTAGGTCAGGAAGATTCCCTAGAGAAGGGAATGGCTACCCACTCTAATATTCTTGCCTGTAAAACCCCATGGGCAGAGGAGCCTGGCAGGCAACAGTCCATAGAGTCGCAAGGAGTCAGACACAACTGTGCAACTTTCACTTTCACTGAGTGTTATAAAAACCAGGCCTTGTACAGTAAGATTGGGAATGTCTTCCCTAGATGCAAAGCTCCCTACTAACAGACTTTATAAAACTCAAATAAGCCCAATCTGCCACCTCCCTACCCAACACTCACTCACTCATTCATTTGGCGCTCAGTCTTGTCCGATTCCGTGTGACCCCACAAACTGTAGCCCAGCAGGTTCCTCTCTCTGTTCATGGAATTCTCCAGGCAAGAATACTGCAGCAGGTTGCCATTCTCTTCTCCAAGGGATCTTCTTGACCCAGAGATCGAACCTGGGTTTCCTGCATTACAGGTAAATTCTGGACTATTTAAGCCTCCAGGGAAAACTCTGCACTAGTAGCAAAAAAAGCCTATTGGTGACAAAACCTTCTTATACCAAATACAGCAACAGTTCTGATTAATTGAACACCTATGGTGAACCAGGTCCGGTGCTACACATTTTCCATATACCATGTCTAACCCTCAGCTCACTAAGGGAGGTAGTATTTATTATGAGCTCTATTTTATAGGCAGAAAATACACACAGCACAAAGGCCAAATAACTGACTGAGGTCACACAAGTGTAAGTGATTTGATCAAAGTCAATCAAATTCTTGAAAGGCCACTCACTCCAGTATTCTGGCTTTGAGAATTCCACGGACTGTATAGTCCATGGGGTCGCAAAGAGTCGGACACGACTGAGCAACTTTCACTTCACTTCACCTCAATCAAATTCCAGTGTCTTTGACTTTGCCGAAGACGGATGGGTCAGAATTCAAAATTGGATAGCTGGTAAGTAGCCAGGAAAAGCCATGCTCAATTTGGCTGAATTAACTGTGGAACAGTGAAAGCAGAGAACAAACAGGACACTTGTCACCACCTACTGCCTTCACCCAGGCATTCAGACTCTCACTCAAGCACCACAGTTTCCAGCCCACCTCAGGTTTTCAGCAACAGCAATTGAAAAGTGGCTTGCCTGAACTGAAATGTGCTAGACATGTCAGATACATATCAAATTTCCAAGACTGGGCACAGCAAAAAGGACAGTAAAATATCTCATCAGTTGCTGTTCTTCAGTTACTAAGTTGTGTTCGACTCTGCAATCCCATGGGCTGCAGTACGCCAGGCTTCCCTGTCCTTCTCTATCTCCTGGAGTTTGCTCAAATTCATGTCCATTGAGTCAGTGATGCCATCCAACCATCTCATCCTCTGTCATCCCCTTCTCCTCCTGCCTTCAATCTTTCCCAGCAACAGGGTCTTTTCCAATGAGTCAGCTCTTCACATCAGGTGGCCAAAGTATTGAAGCTTCAGCTTCAGCATCAGTCCTTCTGATGAATATTCAGGGCTGATTTCCTTGAGACCACACATCTCATCAATAATTTTATGTACATTAAATATATTTATATGTTCTCATGATAATGTTTTTGGATCTACTTGTAAAAAATAGATTAAAATTCATTTCACTTATTTCTTATTATCAAAGTTTCTAATGAGACTATGAAGTTTTGTTCATTATAGTGGCTCACTTAATATTTGCAGTGGACAGAGCTGAAATCGATGACTTTTCTGTTGGTCAGTATCCTTTCCCTGTACCACAGGAATCTGTGGAAGCTCGGAGTCTAGTGTAGCTCCTTCTAGGAGTGACCACTCAGGCCACTGAAAGCAGCAGGAGAAAAGCATGGGTGTGTGGGGAGGGCAAGGTCAGCAGAAGTTCCTGCACATTTTCACTGTGTCCTTTTGGTCACTCAGATCATGGGGACCACATGTTCACTCCCTATTTATTACTATTATCTTTATCCCATATGCTTCTCACAACTGCCAGCACATGGGAACAGTAGGCAAAGTCTGGAACAAAAGCTGTGTTTAAATACACATGTAAAGAAAAGTCAAAATATTTGGAATATTACCTAAGTATGATATTGTTTATATTTACAAACAGCAAAGAAGGTAGCTGGTAGTTCTGTGGAAACCGAGACAGGTGGCATGAGCTCATCACAGACTGAAAACACTAGCAATGGTTTCAATACAAGCGACTGAAAGGCAGGGCAATGATGTCTGTGATCTCACAAGATCAGACAGACCCTCAACTTCTGTACCATGATCAAGTACTAATTGCAAAATCCACACAAACACAACACAGAAAGGAAACTGAATTGAGAGAACTGGACTACACACGTCAAGATTTTACTCACACTTATTAGCTGACCAAAATATCAAGTTAAAAAAAAAATGCTTATAGACAAAGCATGTGTACCAGATCAGTGTCTGTTAATAGAATTATTCAGTATCTCTTATATATCCTAACTGTGAAATATGACATACTTTCTGGGAGGGAAAGAGACAGGGAGGAACAGAGGAGTGGGGGGAGAAGGAAGGAACGAAGAGGAGGAGGCAGTAGGGAGGGAGGGAGGCAGAGGGAAACTTCAGCTCAGAATGTCCAAAATGTATCACTGTCTGTTGTGGTTTCCTCCCACCACAAGTCATATCCTTTAGAGGAACTCAACACACTTGTCTAATACACAAGACCTGGCCATGCCAAAAGAACAAAGAAGAGCTTCTCAGAATTACGTGGACAACAGTGTAAAGCCACTATTTTAACTACTTGGCTCAAGTCTCTGAGCTCATTACTGGGCACATGCCCATGAGGACCATTTGAGAGTCTTCCCCTGAGCCAGCTAAGCTGGCTGAAATCATACGGATTGCTGTTGTTGTTTACTCGATAAGTCGTGGCTGACGCTTTTGCAACCTCGTGGACTGTAGCCAGCCAGCGTTCTCTGTCTATGGGATTTCTCAGGCAAGAGTACCAGAGTGGATTGCCATTTTCTTCTCCAGGGGATTTTCCCAGATCAGGGATCAAACCCCAATCTCCTGCATTGACAGGCAGGTTTTAAATCCTGAGCTACCAGGGAAACATTTTCTGATTATAAGAAATCAAACTAAAAATCAGTAAGAAAGATACCAGAAAACTTGCCATATACTTGGAAACCAAGCAACACATTTCTAAATAAGTATGTCTAAGGGAAAGTCACAAAGGAAATTAGAAAGTATTTTTAACTGAATGAAATTAAAAACACAATGCATCAATATCTATGAAATGCAGCTAACAGAGTTTTTAGAAGGAAATTTATCCCAATAAGTGTTTATATTACAGAAGAGTCTAAAATCAATTATCTAAGCTTCTACATTAAAGAGATGGAAAAGAAGATGTTGCCACAGACTAGACTGCAAGGCTCTTCTGTCCATGAGATCGCCATGGACAAAGAAGAAGAAATCAAAACCCAAAGAAATCAGAAGGGAGGGAATGATGAAGAGCAGAGCAGAAATCAATGGAGTAAGTAAACAAAAAAAGGAGAAAATTGTAGAATCATAACTATGGGCTTTTTAAGATCAATAACATTGAAATTTTTACAGCCAGACTGATCACAACAAGAGAAAGAAGGCCCACATTGCCCACATCAGGAATAAAAGAAAAAACAAAGCTATGGCTCCTACAATGGAGAAGGGAATGGCAACCCACTCCAGTATTCTTGCCTGGAGAATCCGGTGGACAGAGGAGCCTGGCAGGCTACAGTCTGCGGGGATGCAAAGAGTCAGACACAACTAAGCGACCAACACTATAGTTCCTACAGACATTAAAAGAATGAAAAAAATATAGCCAATGAATTCTTACAGTAATTACTCCTTTATAACTATCTCCTTTTGTTTAGCATTTTTAGGGGGAGAGATTCATTTGAGGTGCTGTGTATAAAAGTTAATGGATTTCATTGTGATATAGTATGTCTCTCTATGAATATACCATAATTTATTTACTTATTCTACTGTAAATTGGCTTTTTAATTGTCTCCATTTGAAGGCTATTGGCATAGCTATAAAATTGTTATATAAAGATTCTTGTGTATGTCTTTTGGTGCACTTTACAAAGTCAGTTCTGTTAGGAGTGGAATTTCTGCATTATTGGCTATGCATGTGTTTAGTTTTACTACGTACTGCTAGAGGATTTTTCAAAGTGACTGTGAATTTATACTTCAAACACTAGTTTACAAGTGTTGCTTTAGCTCTTCATTACTTGAAGGACTCATGAATGATTATCTTCATTGTAGTTGACAGTATTTATTCTCATGCAAAGCCCTTTCTTATTTCCAAAGACTGCTAACCTTTCCTCAGGCATAAGTCAGGCACAGTGTCCTGGAGTGACCTCGTGTGTGGGGACACGACCAGAAGATGTAATAAGCTTAAATGGTTCTCTGAATACATTCTCACTGGGCTTGAAGCAGGGAAGACAGAGCCCCATTCTTCTGTTTACAGGGGTGGAACTCACAGCATGACGACAGCTCTCTCTCTTTTTTAAACTGCAGTGAAATTGGACTTCTCTGGCAGTCCAGTAGTTAAGACGCTAGAGACAGCAGAGGGCACAGGTTTGATCCCTGATTGGGGAGCTAGGATCCCGCATGCCATGCAGTGCAGCCAATAAATAAATAAAGCACGAAGAAAAAAAACCACAGTAATCTTTTAAAAGGATAAAATAAAATTTAAAATATATATAACACAAAGCTATTTTAACCATTTTTAAGCATACAATTCAGTGGCATTAATCTCATTAGCAACATTGTTCAGCTATCATCACTCTCAATTTCCACAACTTTTTCATCATCCCAAAGAGAAACTCCATACCCACGAAACAATAACTCCTACAACCCTCTCCCCCATCCCTGGAAAGCACCATTCTATTCTCTGTTTCTGTATCCACAGCTTTCTCTTAAACGTCATCACCAAATCTCCTCCCTACATTAAAGCAGCTGGCTTTCTATGCCACTGTAATAAGTACAGTGCCAAAGAATCATAAAACACAGTTCCGGATACTTCCTCTGAGAATTCTTGGTCTGACTCCCACACTCTGGAATTTCATTCTTTGTATATGTTGATCGCTCAGTCAAAATTTCTCCATGAAAATCGCATTACTTGAGTGAACTACTTATTATCCCTTTAATCCTCCTGCATCTCTGACTGTATTTTTGTACTGTCCTTCTAAAGAGTCAGAAATTTTTTCGCAGAAGAGTCTCCATGAGTCCTACTTGCCATAATGTGGCTGACGATTGAACTCTCTGCTTTGGCTTTGGCAATTCAAGAAGCGGAATATTTCCTAATTTGGGAAATGTGGGTTTAATAGATCCTACAGTGCATCAGTTGGAATGGGATGAATTTAGCTACTACCGTGGGAGTTCCCCAATAACTCAGCATTTCTATAAATATATCATCCTTGCAAAAGGATGTTCTTACATGTTTGCACAGCACTTTTGGCCTCTCCAGCAAATTGAAGATAATGGAAACCGGTAGTAAAGTATTAGAAATTGTCTCCTTTGGGGATACTTGGAGGAATTGCCCATAAATTGTGATCAATTACCTGTAACAAGTTCTTCTGAAATCTCCTTAGGAGCAAAAGAGATCCTTCATCTCTCAAATGACATCCAACCTGGATAAAGGCTGTTTTTCCCCCAATAGAATTAGCACCTGCCTCATATGAAGAAGTGTATATGTGTATTTTAGTAACGAATCTTCCCTAAATTGTTGTCACCTCACGTTGCCAGCACTGTACACCAGAACTTACATTGGAAAGGACCTCAAGAAATGTTTCATTCATCATCATTTCAAAGGAAACTGCCCAAACTGGCAGTAGGAATCTTTCTGCCAACTGTGTAATAGTACCAATGATCCCACAGACCAGCGAGCATCTTGACAAAGGGGCAAGCCTTCCTCACCTACAGAAAGCTGCCCTAGCTAACAATCTTCCCATTTAAACTCCATATGCTGCTGCTGCTGCTGCTAAGTCGCTTCAGCCGTGTCCGACTCTGTGCGACCCCATAGACGGCAGCTCATCAGGCTCCCCCATCCCTGGGATTCTCCAGGCAAGAACACTGGAGTGGGTTGCCATTTCCTTCTCCAACGCATGAAAGTGAACAGTGAAAGTGAAGTTGCTCAGTCGTGTCCAACTCTTAGCGACCCCATGGACTGCAGCCTACCAGGCTCCTCCGTCCATGAGATTTTCCAGGCAAGAGTACTGGAGTGGGCTGCCATTGCCTTCTCCGAAACTCCATATAAGTAGTCCCAAACTTGTCCCCTTAAGGGCCAGAGAGTAAATATTTTAGATTTTCTGGGCCTTCTAGTCTCTGTCACAACTACTCAACTCTGCCATTGTAGTGCAAAAGCAGACTATATGGAAACAAGATGGGTTTTGTCACAATAAAACTTTTATTTGCACAAACCAGCAGAGGGCGCCATCTGGCCCACTATCAGTAGTATGCCAACACCTGCCTACCTAGTCTTGAATTCTCAATCAGTTATTATGCCTTTGCATTAAAAACTGTCCTTGGCGGGACTTCCCTGGTTGTGTAGTGGGTAAGAATCCACCTGCAGGGGGACACAGGTTCAATCCCTGCTCCAGGAAGATTCCACATGCTGTGGAGCTGCTGTACCTGTGGGCCACTCCTGAAGCCTATGTGCCCAGAGCCCATGCTCTGCAATGAGAAGCCACCACAATGACAAGCCCACGCACCCCGACTAGAGAACAGCCCCCACTCTCTGCTACTAGAGAAAGCCCACGAGCAGCAACAAAGACCCAACGCAGCCAAAAAGAGATGAATAAATGAATAAAATAAAGCAATCTACACGCGTAAAAAAAACAACAAAAAATTGTGCTTGGCCTTAGAAGGGAACTAAGTCTGTATTATTATCAAAAATTCCTTATTTTTAAGGCATTTAAATATATTTATAGCAGACCCCAAACCATATCTTTTCAGCTTGGGTTCTCCTAAACCTGCTTCGGTTGCTGGCCAATTAATTCATGACAAAGGAGTCCAGAGTATACAGTGGGAAAGAGCCAGTCTGTTCAATAAATGGTGTTGGAAAAGTTACCAATATTTAATAAGGATTTAACACCTAATATATGAATGGATCCCAAAGTGTGTGTGTATGTATATGTGTGTATATATAATATACACCCCATCCTTTGGAATACCACAGCTTAGGGTGGCACCATAAGGAAACAGGCAAACATGAATTCAGATCCCCACTGTGCCTCTCTGCCATCTGAGTGAGCTTGGAAGAGGTACCTCAATTCTGTAGTTTCTTCATCTGAGAAATGGGGACAGTGTTACCTACATCCTGTGTCTCTATGCAAATCAATGAGATTGTGTACATAAAGCCCCACACAGTACCTGAACACAGAAGGCCCTCAGAAATCAATTTCTTTCCCTGCTTTCTTCTGAACTTAGAAGGTCAGGACATAAAGAACTAACACCACAAATTCAGTTTCAGACATGTACTCAAACAAATGAATGCAGAGTTCCAAAGAATAGCAAGGAGAGATAGGAAAGCCTTCCTCAGCGATCAGTGCAAAGAAACAGAGGAAAACAATAGAACAGGAAAGACTAGAGATCTCTTCAAGAAAATTAGATATACCAAGGGAACATTTCATGCAAAGATGAGCTCAATAAAGGACAGAAATGGTATGGACCTAACAGAAGCAGAAGATATTAAGAAGACGTGGCAAGAATACACAGAAGAACTGTACAAAAAAGATCTTCATGACCCAGATAATCATGGTGCGTCATCACTCACCTAGACAGACATCCTGGAATGTGAAGTCAAGTGGGCCTTAGAAAGCATCACTATGAACAAAGCTAGTGGAGGTGATGGAATTCCAGTGGAGCTATTTCAAATCCTGAAAGATGATGCTGTGAGAGTGCTGCACTCAATATGTCAGCAAATTTGGAAAACTCAGCAGTGGCCACAGGACTGGAAAAGGTCAGTTTTCATTCCAGTCCCAAAGAAAGGCAATGCCAAAGAATGCTCAAACTACCGCACAATTGCTCTCATCTTATATGCTAGTAAAGTAATGCTCAAAATTCTCCAAGCCACGTTTCAGCAATACGTGAACTGTGAACTTCCAGATGTTCAAGCTGGTTTTAGAAAAGGCAGAGGAACCAGAGATCAAATTGCCAACATCCACTGGATCATCGAAAAAGCAAGAGAGATCCAGAAAAACATCTATTTCTGCTTTATTGACTATGCCAAAACCTTTGACTGTGTGGATCACAATAAACTGTGGAAAATTCTGAAAGAGATGGGAATACCAGACCACCTGACCTGCCTCTTGAGAAACCTGTATGCAGGTCAGGAAGCAACAGTTAGAACTGGACAAGGAACAACAGACTGGTTCCAAATAGGAAAAGGAATACATCAAGGCTGTATATTGTCACCCTGCTTATTTAACTTATATGCAGAGTACATCATGAGAAACGCTGGGCTGGATAAAACACAAGCTGGAATCAAGATTGCCAGGAAGAATATCAATAACCTCAGATATGCAGATACCCTTATGGCGGAAAGTGAAGAAGGCCTAAAGAGGCTCTTGATGAAAGTAAAAGAGGAGAGTGAAAAAGTTGGCTTAAAGCTCAACATTCAGAAAACGAAGATCATGGCATCTGGTCCCATCACTTCATGGCAAATAGATGGAGAAACAGTGGAAACAGTGGCAGATTTTATTTTGGGGGGCTCAAAAATCAGTGCAGATGGTGACTGCAGCCATGAAATTAAAAGATGCTTACTCCTTGGAAGGAAAGTTATGACCAACCTAGATAGCATATTCAAAAGCAGAGACATTACTTTGCCAACAAAGGTCCATCTAGTCAAGGCTATGGTTTTTCCAGTGGTCATGTATGGATGTGAGAGTTGGACTATAAAGAAAGCTGAGTGTTGAAGAATTGATGCCTTTGAACTATGGTGTTGGAGAAAACTCTTCAGAGTCCCTTGGACTGCAAGGAGAACCAACCAGTCCATCCTAAAGGAGACCAGTCCCGGGTGTTCACTGGAAGGACTGATGCTGAAGCTGAAACTCCAATACCTTGGCCACCTGATGCCAAGAGCTGACTCATTTGAAAAGACCCTGATGCTGGGAAAGATTGAGGGCAGGAGAAGAAGTGGACAACAGAGGATGAGATGGTTGGATGGTATCACTGACTCAATGGACATGGGTTTGGGTGGACTCTGGGAGTTGGTGATGGACAGAGAGGCCTGGCATGCTGAGGTTCATGGGGTCGCAAAGAGACAGACATGACTAAGCGACTGAAATGAACATGTGGGATTATAGATTGTATAAGCAGAAAGGGTCTGACTGATCAGGAATGACTGCACAGAATATGAGGCACCTTCACTATGCTCAGAACAGAGAACCTCTGAACTTGCATAAGCACCCACTACAAAAGCTCTCGGCCTTCCTGGATGTAAAGACATCCTAGAACTTACCTTTTCAAAAATTATTTTCCAACATGCTTGCCCACATTCAAGGAATATTTTGCTTCATTTTTGTTGTAAAGTTGGATCAATAATGGCTTGGCATAGTGAGTGCTTGCGATTGTCCACCCTTCGAGGCTGATTTCATCAAGAATATGTGGGTCCCTGGAGACTCAGAATGAGGCAAGCACCTATTCACTCCTCTGCCCTTAGCATTCTCATACTCTTCTGCACAGGACTTCCCTAACTCACAAACCAAGCAGAAATTACATGCTGAATTGTGACAACATATAACACATATCACACAATCAATACAGTGGTTCCAATGTCCACAACGGCTACATTTCTTCCTCCTTCACACCAGATATTACAGTTGTAAATTTTTCCCTTTAGAAAATTACAACGTTTTTCATGTCCTACCAGGCAAGATAGCATCTCTGTTGCCTCCTTCCAAGCCTTGCCTTTATCTGTCTAGACTCCAAAGAGAAATGGGATATTTCCTGCCATGTCAGTAAAGAAGGATGTCATAGTCATCAGCGATAGCAGCCTTCCAGCATGAGCCGTGAGCCTTGAGGGAACTCAGGATGTGAAAACACAGGATCCTAGCCTCAGAGAGCTGAGGTGCATATCCAAGGAATGATTTCAGTGAGCCCAGACTCCTGCATCTTCCCATATATAGAAAAGGGCTAAATTCCTTAACTTGGGATATCTGGTTTTCTTTAATTAACAATAATCTTTTGACATTCAAACTAATTGTTGCAAAATTTCTATAACCTGGTTCCTCCCCTCGGCGCCTCAGAGCAGTTCTCTCAGGGCTACTTGAGATGGTATTTCCTGGACTTGAATCCCTCAAAAATTCCACCAAATAAAACATAATTCTCAACTTTTAGGTTGTATTTTCTTCAGTTGACACCAATATCAACACAAGTATTACAGAAGCCTCTGGGCATACTCTCCTCTTGGTGGATACACCCTCCAAGACATCTCCATACTAATCTTACCCCCTAAAAGAAACCCACTCTAATATACCGGTGTCAACAAAAAATATCCTCATGGTTGCAGGAAGAATTAGCTCTACCATTCTGCATTTTAAATGTTTAAAATAACTAAAGCAAATTTTTGAGAGAGTCCCGGTTCTACAACTAAGAAGTCAGCAGATTGAGAAGGCACAAGTAATCTGATAAAGTTTCATTTCAAGCAAAGATGCACTTCTCAGGGCTTCGATTTGGAGAAGAAAACTGGGCCACAAAGGGCAAAAATATATTCTAATTGTAAAATCACCATTATTGAGCTTTATGAAACTCTGGAAACTTCATATAATAGGATAGTGAATTGCTTAAAAGGAAGGGCTTTTTTCTCTCACTAGCTAGGTGACCTGAGGACATTGCTTTATCTCCCTGAGTCCTAGTTACTCTGCCAACAAAATAGAAATTGTAATAACATTATTTACCTCATACACTTATCGGGAGGATTGAATGAGCTAATGCATACATAACCACTTAAGTGACAAGGACAAATGTGTTCCGGCCTGAGTTCGCCCGTGTTTTCTTCCACTAAATTCTTCAGAAGAAAAGGAGGGTTTTCCTTCTCTTTTCTTTGCTTTCTTTCCTTTTTCCTTCCCTCCTTTTCTTCCCTCACTTACCCTTGAAAGGCTTCTGTCTTTGCTGACTTCATGCCCAAATTTTTGAGATACAGATTCAAGAGCAGGGGGAAGCCATGAAAGAAAAGTGAACTCGCTCAGTCGTGTCTGACTCTTTGCAACCCCATGGATGGTAGCCTACTAAGTTCCGCGGTCCATGGGATTTTCCAGGCAAGAATACTGGAGTGGGCTGCCATTTCCTTAAGAAAATGTGGGAGAGAAATAAACAGATGAACCTGCACAGACTTCAGGGAGAGTGAGAGGCAGCTGTGAGAGAGACACTGGAGCAAGTGGAATAAGGGATATTTCAGGAGAGGAAGGGTCTTTGGAGATGTGTTGAGATATGTGCTGCTATGGTTTACACGTTGAATACCCTCTAATGATAATGACATTTCCTTTTATTACCTTGGGTTGCTGTTAGGGCTTGGGTTTTTTTCCCCCTTTATTTTTAAAATTTTTGTTGGAGTATAATTGCTTTTCAGTGTTGTGTTAGTTTCTGCTGTACAGCGAAGTGAATGAGTTATATGGATACATATATCCTCTCTTTTTGGATTTCCTTCCCATTTAGGTCACCACAGAGCACTGAATAGAGTTCTCTGGGCTATACAGTAGGTTCCCAGTAGTTACCTATTTTATACATAGCATCAGTATAAGTCAATCCTAATCTCCCAGTTCATCCCACCCTCCCTTTCCCCCTTGGTATCCAAATGTCCATGCTCTATATCTCTGTCTATATTTGTGCTTTGTAAATAAGATCATCTATACCAGTATTTTTCAGATTCCACATATAGGCGTTGATACACAATATTTGTTTTTCTCTGCTAGGGGCTTCTTTGATTGTGACTCCACACATTCTTAGACCACATAGGAATCTAGCTTATGTGTGTGACAGTCGTGGGGTGACAACAAAGACAACGGTGATGACTGTACGGCGCTCTTCTTGTATGCGGATGTGTGCTGCCGTGGTGGTCACTACTTTTCCATGGAAATGGCATACTGTTCTGAAGTCAAAGTTTACTCAAAGAAGAGAGCACCAAAAGAATATTCTGGGTCCCACGTGGGAAACTGATGCTATTTCTTTGAAGAATTATAAGCAAAATTTTAAGAAACTTTTAAATATTTGCCACAATTATTTATCTAAAACCCCCAAATCAGACAACAAAAGCTAGCCAGAGGCTCCTAAAAAATTCTGACATATAAGAAAATATACTGGGCAATACAGAATAGAGAAAGACAAAATCAGATCAAGCAACAATAGATAGCAATCAGCATTGACAAGAAGAAATTCTTGGTTCTCAGTTTCCACATTTGTAAGACAAAAAGGGTAAAACAGACCATGCTGCCCTACTAACCATTAAGGTCCCATGGAGTTGCCTTTGAGATGAAAATGACTGGGCTTCCCTGACAGCTCAGGTGGTAAAGAATCCAACTGCAATGCAGGAAACCTCGGTTCAATTCCTGGGTCAGGAAGATCTCCTGGAGAAGGGATAGGCTACCCACTCCAGTATTCTTGGGCTTCCCTTGTAGGTCAGCTGGCAAAGAATCTAACTGCAATGTGGAAGACCTGGGTTCAATCCCTGTCTTGGGACGATCCCCTGGAGAAGGGAAAGGCTACCCACTCCTGTATTCTGGGCTAGAGAATTCCATGGACTATAGTCCGTGGGGGTCACAAAGAGTTGGACATGACTGAGCAACTTTCACTTTCAAGTTGTAAGGGCTCCAATCCTTCATGCCAACTTCAATCAAAGAGACATACCCTCTGAACCTTACTTGACTGAAGATAACGTTACATTTGTATTCTTTTTTAAAAAAAGAATTCTCTGGCTTACTTTTTTTTCAATATTAAATTAGCAAGTTTACTCCCTGCTGGATCTAAAGCATTCCCAGACCTACATGTGTTTTTAAAATTGCTATAAACAATATTTCCCATCTAAAATGTGTGCAAATGGATTTTATCAGTGATTCATTCAATGTTTACAGAATGTGATTTTATTAAAGAATACTATTTGATGGGAAAGTTCATTTTAAATCAATTAAGCATTCAACTGTAGAATTTAAATACAGAAGAGCAAAGCAAGAGCAATGACATCAATAGATAGAAAAGAAATGAATTCATATGATAAAGGTAAAATTCTTATCACAATGCCTGACACAGAGTAAGTAATTACACCTCTAGCCAAATAAAGATAAAAGGTTAATTCATAAATTAAAAAGCAAAAAAAGTAAAGCAGCACTTCATCCAAAAGCAGGATTTAGAAAGGAATTGTGTGGGGTGTGGAGAAGTAGGGTTGTTGTTGCTTAGTTGCTAAGTGGTGTCCAACTCTTCTGCAATCCCATAGACTGCAGCCCACCAGGATCCTCTGTCCATGGAATTTTCCGGGCAAGAATACTGGAGTGAGTATTCTCCAGAGGACCTTCTCCAGAGGACCTTCCCAACCCAGGGATTGAACCCACATCTCCTGCATTGGGAGGCAGATTCTTTACCACTAAGCCATCGGGGAAGCTCAAGAAGTAGGGTAGTGTCAGGAAGCATTTAACAGGAGGCTTCCTGTGTGCTGTTTTGGATCTGTCAGGAATTCTCTACTCCTTATTAATTCCTGAATATTCAGGAATTAAGAGGAGAGGCAAGCCTCTCCCGGGACTGAGGAATCCAGGCATTTCCTTCAGTAGTGTTTCTATATGATGATAAGTACCCTCTTCCTTCTTGTGAACCATATGGTAAAAGTGATTGTTTACAAATCTCTCTCTTTAATATGGACTGACTATGTTTTGTACGTCTAGAATTTTAATCATTATCTTTGCTGAGAATAACTACTTTGTAATACAGTATATATGCCACGGAGAAGGCAATGGCACCCCACTCTAGTACTCTTGCCTGGAAAATCCCATGGACAGAGGAGCCTGGTAGGCTGCAGTCCATGGCGTCGCTAGGAGTCAGACACGACTGAGTGACTTCACTTTCACTTTTCACTTTCATGCACTGGAGAAGGAAATGGCAACCCACTCCAGTGTTCTTGCCTGGAGAATCCCAGGGATGGGGGAGCCTGGTGGGCTGCCGTCTCTGGGGTCGCACAGAGTTGGACACGACTGAAGCAACTTAGCAGCAGCGTATATGCCCACACCATGTTGATTAAAACACCTTTGCTCCATCAGAGCTCTGGTCCCCGTGTCTTTCTTTCTTTCTCTCTCTCTCTCTCTCCCCGCCCCCTCTCTCTCTTTTTCAGGCTGATCCCCTGGAGCACAGAGGCTATCTGAGTTCACTTTCCTGCCCGGGCTTCTAAGACCCTCTCAAGAAGGTGCTTTGCGCCTTCACCCCATCGAGAGGGTGCCTGAGGCCTCCATGAACAGAGCAAGTCCTGTGTCAGGGGCTTTATTAGCTTTCTGTGTAAACCAGGGAATATCAGCCTCTTTCTCTCCTCTACTTTCTTATCGTCGACTCCAGACCACCAACTTCCGGTCCATTAAAGGACCTCAACAGGGTAGGAGACCCTAAAACAGACCAAACATGGTGGATCTGATCAAGGAAAAACAAAATTGCAATCTAAATAAATATCATTAGAAAGAAAATGACACAAGTGATGTAAAGAGATTGAGAATTATCATCATCTTTAAACAAGGTGAGAGCATTTATCTAAACTAGGAAAAGCACACAGAAACATGAGGATTCAACGTTTCTGAGGGTTCCTTATTTGCTATTGGTCATGAGGAGGGAACGTGTGAGTAGATTTTGAAGATTTTGAAGATTTCAAAGGCACTTGAGTAGTCTTGACAGGTGGTATTTGCTTTCAACTAGAAAAAGCCATAGCTCTTATTTGTGAAGGTTTAGAAGCCCCAGGAAATTCAATATATCTGAGTGTACACAAAGGTCTAGATCCCACGTACAAATATTCTATTCTTGCCAAATCAGGGCCCTGACTTTGTCACAACAGACGTGGGAAGGTTAAAAATTCAAATTTTCCGGGACTTCTAAAACTCTTACAATCAAAACACACACACTACACACACACGTAACAAAATATAATAAATATATAATTAAGAAAAGAAATAAATCTAAAAATAAAATAAGCCTGAAGGACTGAATTCTATGCTTCCTTTTCTTCTGTGTGTACAGGGTATTTCCAAAATCAACACATGAATAACTGAATGAGTGAATGATTGCTTGTTAATTATCTGCACATAAAGAAAACTTACACTGCCTCAACAAAAGGAAATATTAAAAACTGTATCAGGGTTAATCTAGAAAATCTAAATGCAAAAGGTGCTAGAAAATTTTTCTTATAAAATTTCTTATAATTTTTTGATATATACCACTCTTCTAAGCCACACGAGTATAAAAGTCAAAAAGAAATTACTGGCTAATTTGAATATTTCAAATCAATGTATTGAGAGAAATCACGTCATAATTATATTAAAATATAGGTAAAACAGGGAGAAGGCAATGACAACCCACTCCAGTACTCTTGCCTGGAAAATCCCATGGCAGAGGAGCCTGGTAGGCTGCAGCCCATGGGGTCGCTAAGAGTCAGACGCGACTGAGCGACTTCACTTTCACGCATTGGAGAAGGAAATGGCAACCCACTCCAGTGTTCTTGCCTGGAGAATCCCAGAGACAGGGGAGCCTGGTGGGCTGCCATTTCTGGGGTCGCACAGAGTTGGACACAACTGAAGCGACTTAGCCGCAGCAGCATAGGTAACACATTGTATTCTTATCCCTTCTTCTGTCCGTGTGTTCTTCCCCTTTTTTAGAACAGGCTTTGCCAACAGTCCTTGCTTTTCACCCTCCTTTCTTTAACCTTGAGATTAGAAGTTAAGTTCTTCACGTGAGAAGCAGTTGATGCTCAGAAGCCTTGTGAACTGATTTTGAAAACCTCTTGAGGTCTTTAATGCCACTTTAAGGCAGTTCTTCCTATCAGTAGGTATTTGAAATCTCTCTCCTGTCTATTACCATTTCTCTTGGTTCACAAGTCCAACCTGCAAGTTCAGAAATAGGTCAGGGATTTGAAAAATTCAAAGTCAAATCCCCTGATAGAAAGCAATGTGATGACATAGAGAACTCAAGAGTCTAATCAGTTTTGATGCCTAGATGGGTCATGAACTGAGCAACGCAGTTAAGTCTTTGGCTCTTTCATTGTGTAAAACCAAGAGAAGCAAGTGCTTGGATCTGCCAGGTTTGTAGGAGAAATGAGATTGTCAGGAGCAATGCTTGCTGGAAGTGAATGCACACCTCAAAAGACAACCCAGAAATCCATCATTCCTCCACTTTGCCAACCTGAGCATGATTCTTTGCTTCTTTGTAGCCCCATGGAAATATGTGCTTAGTCACTCAGTCATGTCCAACTCTCTGGGACCCCATGGACTGTAGCCTGCCAGGCTCCTCTGTCCCTGAGGATTCTCTAGGCAACAGTAGAGTGGGTTGTCCAAGCCCTCCTCCAAAGGATCTTCCCACCCAGGGATTGAACCCAGGTCTCCCGCATTGCAGGCAGATTCTTTACCATCTGAGCCACCATACTATTAAATAAAGGTTTGAGTGGCATGCAGCCAAGAGGTAGTACTAAGGCTTGATTGGCATATAGCTCCAATTACCAATACTTTTCCCTCAGAAACCCAGCTTGGATATTACCAGGAAAGAGGAGGCATTTAGACTGACCAAAAAAGTATCATTAGATGCCCTTCTCAAAACTACCTACTCTGTCTCTTATCACATTCCATCAATTCAAATTAATTTAGATAAAAAGCTTCACTTTAGGGCTAAAACTGGGTATTAAATATAGTATAGTATAAATACAGTAGTCATTTACTCCTTAATGTTGAAAAGCACAAAGTTAGTTCAGGGTCAATAATTGGGAGTTATTTTTTATTAAAGGAAACAGAAGGAAGAAAAGCAATCATGAGAAGTGCATTACTTAAGATGGAGGTGTAGAGCAGAGCACATGGGAACTTGAGAACTTGAGAACATGTCAGTACCAAGTGGACACTGGGAGCAGGAGGTTGGGGTGCGTATGAAAGTAAAGAGGAAAAAGGAGAGAAGTGGCCGTGGTTTGCCAAGTAAGTGTCCCAAAACATATTTGTGGGAAATCTTGTTGGAGGTTCCTCTGACTAATGTCTTGATTGGAGTAATGCAGCACATTTGCTTGGAAAACTGCGATCTTCTGTTTGCCACGATTTATTTCCCACTCCCCAGTCCTCAAGTATCATTCCAGTTCCTGCCTCCTTGGGGATAAAAGTGAGAAAGAAAATGGAAAAGAGACGGGGGAAGGCCAGTTGCCTGCAGACACAGGAAAAGGTAGGTTTCTCCTGCTCCGAGGACCTGCACTCAGTCCCATTGTTGTTGTTATTCAATCACTAAGTTGTATCCGACTCTTTGCGGCCTCATAGACTGCGACATGCCAGGCTTCCCTGTCCTTTATCTCCCAGAGTTTGCTCAAATTAACATCCACTGAGTCAATGATGCCATCCAACCATCTCATCCTCTGTCCCAAATCTTTCCCAGCATCAGGGTCTTTTCCAATGACTTGGCTCTTCACATCAGGTGGCCAAAATATTGGAGCTTCAGCTTCAGCATCAACCCTGAATATTCATTGGAAGGGCTGATGCTGGAGCTAAAACTCTGTCCCATAATATTCTATTAAGATTTCGTCTACTCATGTGAGCCACTAGAAATTATTCTCCATAAATGAGTTAGATCTCCAAGACTGACATAATTCAGAATAGAACTGCCTTACCACAGGTCTTTTTCAAGTGGTTAGGGCGATTTAATTTTTTTATTTTTATTTATTTACTGTTTTGGTTAGGGCTATTTAGACACAAGGAGGAGTCATTATAAAGTAGAATCAGTCTTAGAATGGTCACTGGGTAGAGGCGTAAGACAAGACGAGAAAGATTGCAAGGCCAATGTCAATTCCTAAGTTAGGATCCACTAAGGAGAGAGATGGAGAAGGAAATGGCATTCCAGTATTCTTGCCTGGAGAATCCCATGGCCAGGGGAGCCTGGTGGGCTGCTGTCCATGGATGGGGTTGCGTAGAGTTGGACATGACTGGAGCGACTTAGCATGCACAGCATGCATGCAAGGAGAAACCATGTAGTAATGTGAATGAGAAAAATGTAACATAAAGGATTACTAGCATGGAATTGGAATAGTGGAGAGCTGGCTAATAAGAATTAAAGAGAATTCTTAAGAACCAGGAGGAGCAGATATAATACATGGAGCACCCAGTATCCTTAAGGTTGAAATGGGTACCCCCAGAAGGGTTGAAAGGCAGTCCCCACTGGGAAGGGCAAAACCATGCCCCTCTGGATGGTGGGGAGTGGCTAAGGTGCCTCATTAGTGCGATTTGCAGAAAACCTGCCCTCCAGGCACCACGGGAAACTGTTGGCCTCTAGGAGATGCTGAACCTGGGAGCCCCAGGAAGCCTTCACTGCAGGAGCCCACTGCAAGAGACCAGGACTCTGCGGGCACCCAGAACAAGAGGAAGCCAAGCCATTGCAAGCACAGAGCACCAAGCAAAGTGCACCATGAAGGGGCCAGGATGGAGAACATGAGGTTGCTGCAGAAATCACACTCTCCAGGAGCCCAATACTGGAGGCACTGGAGATGCTGGCCGAGGCGAATGCACTGAGCGTGTCGTGGCCAGTAGCACACTCATCAGCAGGGCACCAGGAGGCCTTAGGTGCAGGATGTCCACATTGGGTGGTCACCAGGCCAGAGTTAGGGCCAGGGTCTTTCAAAATGATGGTGTGCTCCAGGACAGAGAGCTTGAGTTGAGTGCCACTGGATGGTACGTTCACACACACACACACACACACACACGTGATAAATTCACGGAGAAGTAGCCCACAGCTGCAGAACTAGGAAGCCCCATCTTCTATTGCCACCCTCCTTATTTAACTTACATGCAGAGTACCCTGTGTGAAATGCCAGGCTAGATAAAGCACAAGCTGGAATCAAGATTACTGGGAGAAGTATCAGTAACCTCAGATATGCAGATGACACCACCCTTATGGGAGAAAGTGAAGAGGAACTAAAGAGACTCTTGATGAAGGTGAAAGAGGAGAGGGAAAAAGCTGGCTTAAAACTCAGCATTCAAACAACTAAGATCACGGCATCCGGTCCCATCAGTTCATAGCAAATAGATGGGGAAACAATGGAAACAGTGAGAGACTATTTTCTTGGGCTCCAAAATCACTGCAGATGGTGACTGTAGCCATGAAATTAAAAGATGCGTGTTTCTTGGAAGGAAAAATATGACAAACCTAGACAGTATATTAAAAAGCAGAGACATCACTTTGCTGACAAAGGTCCATCTAGTCAAAGCTGTCATTTTTCCAGCAGTCACCTATGGATGTGAGAGTTGGACCATAAAGAAGACTGAGTGAGGCAGAATTGATGCTTTTGAACTGTGTTGCTGGAGAAGACTCTTGAGAGTCCCTTGGACTGCAAGGAGATCAAACCAGTCCATCCTAAAGGAAATCAACCCTGAATATTCAATGGAAGGACTGATGTTGAAGCTGAAGCTCCAATACTTTGGCCACTTGATGCGAAGAGCAGACTCATTAGAATTAGCATCAGGGACTCATCATTCCCCGATGCTGGGAAAGATTGAAGGCGGGAGGAGAAGGGGATGACAGAGGATGAGATGGTTGGATGGCATCACCGACTCAATGGACATGAGTTTGAGCAAGCTCCGGGAGATAATGAAAGACAGGGAAAGCCTGGCGTGTTGCAGTCCATGGGGTCACAAAGACTCGGACACAAGCGAGTGACAGATCATCTACCATGTCCCTCTAGCTCCCCCTACTGGCAAAGCTTGACATACTTGTGTCAGAGAAGGTAGTGAAGGGCGAATAGGCAGCTGAGAAATAATAGATTGACAGTGGTCACTGTGCCTAGCAAAGAACTATAAAACTCAATTGAATGTAACTATAAACACCACTACATATGTAACCCTGAGATAACTTCGTGTTGTGTTAGTCATTCAGTCGTGTCCAACTCTTTGTGACCCCACGGACTGTAGCCCATCAGGCTCCTCTGTCTATGGGATTTTCCAGGCAAGAATACTGGAGTGTGTTGCCATTTCCTTCTCTATGAGATTACTAGGAAAGCCCAATTAAGGTATAGCCTTGGATAGGTAATAACTAATAACAGTCTCTTGGGGATTCCCAGGTGGCTCAGTGGTAAAGAATCTGCCTGCCGAGCAGGAGATGTAGGTTCAATCCCTGATCTGGAAAGATCCCCTGAAGAAAGAAATGGTAAGCCACTCCAGAATTCTTGCCTGGGAAATCCCATGGACAGAGAAGCCTGGCAGACTGCAGTCCACAGGGTCACAAAAGAGTCAGATATGATTTAGCAATGTAACAACAACAATTATCTAGTTTACTTTTTATTGAGATATAATTGACATATGACATTAGTTTAAGGTGTGCAACATAATTTGATATTTGTATATACTTTAAAATGGTCAATACAGTAAGTCTAGTTAACATCCATCACTATATAGAATTATAACTTTTTTCTCATTATGAGAACTTTAAGATTTGCTCTCTTAGCAACTTCCAGATATTCAATACAGTATTGTTAAATGTAGGCTCTGTGCTGTAAATCACACACCCCTAAATTATTTATTTTACAACTGGAAGATGGTACCTTTCGATTGTCTTCATCCATTTTTCTCACACCCCAACATGGCTCACCTCTGGCAACCACCAGCTTGTTCTCTGTATCTATGAGCTTAGTTTTTTTATTCTACCTATAAGTGAGATCATACGGTATTTGTTTTTCTCTGATTCATTTCACTTAGCATACTGCCCTCAAGATCCATCCCTGTTGTCACAGAAGATTTCATTCGTTTTTACAGCTGAATAGTATTCCACTGTTTATATACACCACGTTTTCTTTATCCGTTTATCCATTGTTGGACACTTAGGTTACTGCTATATTTTGGCTATTATAAATAATGCTGTTTTTTTAAATAAACACACAAATGCAAAATTTCTGGATGATATAGTAGTTGAAGTTTTATTTTTTTGAGGACTCTCCATGACATTTTCCATAGTGGCTGCATCAATTTACGTTCCTACTAAAGCTGCATGAGGGTTCCCTTTTTTCCACATCCTTGCCAACACACTTTATTTCTTGTCTTTTTGATGATACCTCTTCTCATGGGTGCGAGGTAATAACTCACTGTGGTTTGGATTTGCATTCCCCTGATGATGAGTGAGGTTGAACACTTTTTCTTGTACCTATTAACCATTTGTATGTCTTTTCTGGAAAAATGTGTATTCAGATCCTTGGCTCACTTTTTAATCATATTGTTTGGATTTTTGCTATTGAATTGTAAGAGTTTTTATATACTTTGGATACCAACCTTTTAACAGATATACAATTGCAAGTATTTTCTTCCAGTCAGTGGGCTGCCTTTTAATTTTGTTGGTAGTTTCCATTGCTATGCAGAGGGTTTTTAGTTTGATGTAGACCTACTAATTTATTTTGTTTATGCTGCCTTTGATTTTGGTGTCAAGTCCAAAAATGCACTGCCAAGACTGATGTCAAGGAGATGACTGCCTATGTTTTTTTCTAGGAGTTTTATGGTCTCAGATCTTACAGTCAAGCCTTTTGAGCTAATTTTTGTGTATGGTACAAAAGAGTGGTCCAGTTTCCTTCTTTTGTGTGTGGATGTTCAGATTTTCGCTCACTGCTTACTGAAGAGACTGGCCCTTTCCTTATTGTATATTCTTGGCTTCTTTGTCACTAGCTTTAGTTGTACTAATTGCAAACCATGCATCACTTACCCAATTCACTAACAGAATCTAGCAAATGAAAATGGCACAGTTCAAACTCATCACTGGTCATGACCCCAAAAACTTCCTTCCTCATCCTCCAAAGACCCAAGCTTTCAAGTTGTGTGTGATTCTTCTGATTCCACAGCCCTTCTGCTGCTCCCAGCATTTCATGAATCACCACCATGGTTGTTTATCTTCATTTTTACTGCTAACAGTTCAGAAAATTTGCTCTTAACAGAATGATTTTTATAATAGGTTTTTGGTTCGTGTTTCTATCTTCCCATTTATATAGTGTATAATAACTGTCACTGCAGTATTCTTGCCTGGAAAACCCCATGGACAGAGGAGCCTGGTGGGCTAAAGCCCATCGGATAGTGAAGGTGGACACAACTTAGTGACTAAACAACAAGAATAACAAACTGTCACCCTTTAATCTCTCAAAACACTTTGACTATAGCACATTTGTTTTAAAAAATGAATAACCATACTTATTTGCTCAAATTAAACTTTTAAAAATTTACATAAAATGTACTACACCCATGGACCTCAGATGACTTTTCCAAAGCTATTTGATTAAACAGCCCTTCTGCTTTGTATCTTTCTATAGGATGTGATTTTCTAGGCCTTCCAGTATTTCTCCCTTGTCTGATAAAACAGGAAACTGATGCTTTACTCTCCTCGAAGAAAGTGGTCTCTGGGTGCTCTCTCACTAACCTTTTTGGTACAGCTGAGAAAAGGAAATGACAATACTTGACTCGGCTGTAGACATCCTTTTTGGAAAAATGTGTCCTCAGGTGCACGCATTCTCTGCTTCTCTGGGTAGTTACCTTATAGAGGCATAAATCTGCTGCTCCGAGAAATCAATGTACCAAGCAGAGAAGCAGCGGAATGAAATGTAAGAGGTACATTGGCTGCCGATCTCAACCACATTTTCCAATCCAGCTTTTACAAAATTAAAATTTATAAGATGGAAATGTGGTCTCCATCTGTTTTTGTAACATATTTTACTTTCATGTGATTCCAGATTTTGGAGAGGAAGAAGAATGTTACTTAGCTTTGTGCCTGAGCCCCACTCCTGTGCCTGGCAGGGGACCCACAGCTCACAGCAGGACACAGGTAAAGACTCTGGTGCCCAAAGAGGTTAAAACGACTAGCCCAACTGTGTGCCCATCTAGTGAAACAATGATTCGTGCAGTCCAGATTTCAGAAGTCCAAGTGTAAGATGACTGGTAATAAACTATGATTCTTTCTATGTGGGAGTCACTGGGGATCCCTTCAAAAATCTAGTGAAAGCAAAGAACCCTCTCTTCTAAAAAAATGCACATTATCACAGTAACATTTGCAACAATTTCAGGAGGATTGCAGACTCCCTAAAGCCTAAAACTGACTCTCACGTGTTCCATGTTGTCCAGGGAAAGGACTTCAAATTAACTTTTATTCTGTTTCTACCTTTTTAATTTATATTTATACTCTTCCTTCTGCTTTCATTTCATCTTCCTTCCTAAAAATCTCACTGTTTCTACAATGTCCACTGGTTTATTGGTCATTTAACTTAAAATTTTTAAAGCATTAGCTAGCATGTTTCCCAAGTCCATATTCCTAAATGAATGGCATTTAATCATAGAAATGACTAATATCCTGTCCCCCCAATCCAGACAGCATGGCACAGCTATTAAACTGTATACAAATGTTCCCTCTGTACACAGACTCATGAAACTGGCTTTTGATATAGTTGAACTGAATCTAATTTTGAATATTGAAGCAATGACTTTAATTCACACACAAAAAACACTCAAATTCTAAAATAAGTAGGTCTCATAAATTTGGAACACACAGGTTTGGTCAGCATCATCAGGATGCCTAGAATAGAAGTGACCAAGCATTTTAGGTTGAATTCACATATAAAATGGAAGAATAAGAACAGTTGGCAGTACTCTAATATTCATTGATTCTCAAATCATGCCAAGTTTTTTTGTGTGTAGACTGAAACATGCAAATTAAAGTTATTCATAGTATGCAACGTGAACATAACAGCATCTGTCATCCTCTTCATGAAACGGGGAGTTAAGTGCAGGTCTCACCTGAACACTTAAGGACATCACATGGTACCTTCAAAAGGAAGAGGGAGACCCCATGCAGAATTCATAAAGGAGATGACAGAAGCAGTTCATAAGCCTCACTCCCATCCCACACACATGAAGTGAATGAAAAAATTTAATTTGGATATGGAAGGAGTTATCTTGAGGGAGTATCTTTGGAGAGAGTTCTCCCTGGAAAAATAAAGACAATGGATGTATCTCCTCTTCAAGTCAAGAAAAAGGGGCTTTATGTGTCCCCTAAGTTAGAGTTTGTAGTTAAGTGCCATTTTGTTCTTGCCTAGGAGACCCAAGGTATAAGTTCAGTTCAGTTGCTCAGTCGTGTCTGACACCTTGTGACCTCATGGACTGCAGCATGCCAGGCCTCCCTGTCCATTGCCAACTCCTGGAGTTTACTCAAACTCATGCCCATTGAGTCAGTGAGACCATCCAACCATCTCATCCTCTGTCGTCCCCTTCTCCTCCTGCCCCCAATCCCTCCCAGCATCAGAGTCTTTTCCAATGAGTCAACTCTTCGCATGAGTGGCCAAAGTATTGGAGTTTCAGCTTCAGCATTAGTCCTTCCAATGAATATCCAGGACTGATTTTCTTTCGGATGGACTGGTTGGATCTCCTTGCTGTCCAAGGGACTCTCAAGAGTCTTCTCCAACACCCCAGTTCGAAAGCATCAATTCTTCAGCACTCGGCTTTCTTTATAGTCCAACTCTCACATCCATACATGACTACTGGAAAAACCATAGCTTTGACTAGATGGACCTTGTTGGCAAAATAATGTCTCTGCCTTTTAATATGCTGTCTAGGTTTGTCATAACTTTTCTTCCAAGGAGCACGTGTCTTTTAATTTCATGGCTGCAGTCACCATTTGCAGTGCTTTTGGAGACCCCAAAAAAGTAAAGTCTGTCGCTGTTTCCACTATTTCCCCATCTATTTGCATTGAAGTGATAAGACTGCATGCCATGATCTTTGTTTTCTGAATGTTGAGTTTTAAGCCAACTTTTTTATTCTCCTCTTTCACTTTTATCAAGATGCTCTTTAGTTCCTCTTAACTTTCTGCCATAAGGGTGGTGTCACCTGCATATGTGATGTTATTGATCTTTCTCCTGGCAATCTTGATTCCAGCTTGTGCTACATCCAGCCCAGCATTTCTCATGATGCACTCTGCATGTAAGTTAAATAATCAGGGTGACAATATACAGCCTTGACATACTCCTTTTCCTATTTGGAACCAGTCTGTTGTTCCATGTCCAGTTCTAATTGTTGCTTCCTGACCTGCATACAGATTTCACAACTCAGGTCAGGTGGCCTGGTATTCTCATCTCTTTAAGAATTTTCCAGAGTTTGTTATGATCCACACAGTCAAAGGCTTTGGCATAGTCAATAAAGCAGAAGTGGATGTTTTTCTGGAACTCCCTTGCTTTTTCGATGATCTAGCAGATGTTGGCAATTTGATCTCTGGTTCCTCTGCCTTTTCTAAGTCCAGCTTGAACATCTGGAAGTTCACAGTTCATATACTGTTGAAGACTTGCTTGGAGAATTTTGAGCACTACTTTATTAGTATGTGAGATGAGTGCAGTTGTGTGGTAGTTTGAGCATTCTTTGGCATTGCCTCTCTTTGTGATTGGAATGAAAACTGACCTTTTCCAGTCCTGTGGCCACTGCTGAGTTTTCCAAATTTGCTGACATATTGAGTGCAGCACTCTCACAGTATCATCTTTTAGGATCTGAAATAGCTCAATTGGCATTCCATCACTTCCACTAGCTTTGTTCATAGAGATGCTTCCTAAGGCCCACTTGACTTCACATTCCAGGATGTCTGGCTCTAGGTTGGTGATCACACCATTATGATTATCTGGGTCGTGAAGATATTTTTTGTATAGTTCTTGTCACCTCTTCTTAATATCTTCTGCTTCTGTTAGGTCCATACCATTTCTGTCCTTTATTGTGCCCATCTTTGCATGAAATGTTCCCTTGGTGTATCTAATTTTCTTGAAGAGATACCCCACGTCCAAGGGCAGAGGAGTCCCAGCAAGATGGTAGGTGCTGGAGCAGCTGCTCTGAGAAGATACCCCATGTCCAGGAACAAAGGAGAAGCCTCAGCAAGACATTAGGAGGGGTGAAACCATGTTTAGAATCAAACCCCATACTCACAGAAATGCTCAGAGGGCTCAAACAAACCTTGTGTGCACCAGGACCCAGAGACCCCACAGAGACTGAGACAGAACTGTGTTTGAGCATCTCCTGCAGACATACGGGTCAGCAGTGGCCTGCCACAGGGACAGGGGCTCTGGGTGCCGCAGACCTGGGTATGGCATAAGCCCTCTTGGAGGAGGTCGCCATTAATACCACCATAGAGCTGCCAGAACCTACCCAGGACTGGGAAATAGACTCTTGCAGGGCACAAACAGAACCTTGTGCACCAGGACCCAGGAGAAAGGAGCAGTGACCCCAAGAGACTGACCCAGGCTTGCCCATGAGTGTCCAGGAGTCTCTGGCGGAGGCGTGGGACAGTGGTGGCCTGCTGCAGGGTCGGGGGCACTGGGTGCAGCAGTGCGTGCATGGGACCTTCTGAAGGAGGTCGCCATTATCTTCATTACCTCCACCATAGTTTGGCCTCAGGTCAAACAACAGGGAGGGAACACAGCCCTGCCCTTCAACAGAAAATTGGATTAAAGATTTACTGAGCATGGCCCCGCCCATCAGAACAAGACCCAGTTTCCCCCTCAGTCAGTCTCTCCCATCAGGAAGCTTCCATAAGCCTCTTATCCTTCTCCATCAGAGGGCAGACAGAATGAAAACCACAATCACAGAAAACTAACCCATCTGATTGCATGGACCAACAGCCATGTCTAACTCAATGAAACTATGAGCCATGCCGTGTATCGCCACCCAAGACGGACAGGTCATGATGGAGAGTTCTGATAAAACGTGGTCCACTGGAGAAGGGGAAGGCAAACCATTTCAGTATTCTTGCCTTGAGAAACCCATGAACAGTGTGAAAGGTATAAGACAGAAGCTTTGATGGCAGAGCCAAGGAAAATTCCTAGATCTTAGATGCCTTGCAGGCAATGAGTTTTCAAGAACAAAGAATGTGTGCGTTTGGGGTGGATCAGATGTGGGAGGACACTCATGGGAGACCCAAAGTTTGCTCTTGTCTGAAAGAGCTGGCTGATTGAGGTTTAAACCCCTGCCAAGTACACAAGATGCCCTGGAGAAGGAAACAGCAACCCACACCAGTATGCTTATCTGGGAAATCCCATGAACAGAGAAGCTGAGGGGGCTTCCATGGGATCACAAAAAAGTCAGACATTACTTAGTGACTAAACAACAAACAAGTGTGGAAGTACAGATGCCAGGTCGTGGAAGAACCATCAGATAAAAATTTTCTTGATCTCCTTTCCTTAACTTTCTCCTTGCAAGCAACCCTGTGTAATAGAAACAGAAGTAGGGAAAGAGACAAGGAGGGGAATCAGGCCCCCCACCCAACCCAAACCATTGCAGAGAGATAGGTCCAGGCTTGGGGAGAGAGCCCACCTTTACATGGTAGGCACAGTTGTGAATATCATGGGGGTCTGGATGTGTTAGTCTCTGGAATGAAGCCACTTACATTTGCTGGGAGAGACCAGAAAACCCAACAAACATGACTTATATTTAATCCTGGGCAGGAGAGAAACGAGGGCCAGTGGGAGCCAAAAATAAAGTTGCTTACGATTAGATCTCCCAGAAAGTGTTTGCTCAACATTTATTTAATATCGTAAAACTAAAGGAGAGAAAATTTAATCTCCGTCCCTTTTCAAAAATAAATTAAGATCTAAAACTGGCCTCAGAGTGCTCTAGAAACATGTAAACAGAAGTAAAGATAAGCAGACCTCTGCCAGAGGGGGGAAAAATCCACAACAGTGGAAAACAGGCCGATCAGTTTATACTAACTGACATCAGTGAAATGTAATTATCTCATTCTTACGTGATTTTAAACACATAAGCATAACATGGAGTACATGAACTTGGAGGAAAAATAACTAGCATTATGGTTATTGCCAGGGTACCAAACAGGGCAGACTGAAACACCAACCCAAACTTCATATTTAACAACAAGATAATAAAAGATAAATGCATTATGAACCCAACATCTGTGGGAAGATATTACTGCAAGATTAACCCTGAAGGAGGCATGAGGCAGACTAAAGAGAAGGAACATAGGAGGAAAATGTGTTTGGGTTTAGCATTTATGTGGGCATATCTCATTTTACTGCATTTTGCAGAGGTTCCTTTTTATCTTTTTTTAAAAAAACAAATTGAAGGTTTCTGGCAACCTTGAGTTGAGCATGTCTTCTGGCAGGCACCATTTTTTCAACAGCATTTCCTCTGCACATCCATGCACTGCATGTTGGTAATTCACACCATATTTCAGACTCCGTTGCTATTATATTTTTCATGGTGATCTGTGAGTAGCAATCTTTGATGTTGCCATTGTCATTGTGTTGGGGCACCGTGAACCACCATAAAAGGGCAGACTTAACAGATAAATGGGTGTGTGTTCCAAATGCCCCACTGATTGGCCACTCCCCTGTTTCTCTCCCTTCCTCTCCCTCTCTTCTCTGAGACACAGCAGTATAGAATTTAGGCCACTTAATAAGCCTACAATGGCTTCTATGTGCTCAAGTGAAAAAAAGAGTTGCACGTCTCACTCTAAATCAAAAGTTACAAATGATTCTGTTAAGTGAGGAAGGCACACTGAAAACCAAGAGAGGCCAAAAACCAGGCCTCTTGCCCCCCAAAACCAAGTTGTGAATGCAAAGGAAACGTTCTTGAAGACTATTAAAGAGGCTGACTCCAGTGAACATCTGAATGATAAGAAAGTGAAATAGCATTGCTACTGATATGGACAAAGTTTCAATGGTCTGGGTGATCAACGCAGCCACAAGATGTCCTTAAGCCAAAATCTAGTCCAGAGCCAAGCCCTAACTTTTTTCAATTCTATGAAGGCTGAGGCAGGTGAGGAATTAGCAGAAGAAAAGTTTGAAGCTAGCAGAGGTTGGTTCATGAGGTTTAAGGAAAGAATCCATCTCCATAATGTGAAAGTGCAAGGGAAGCAGCAGGTCGAATGTAGAAGCTGCAGCAAGCCATCCAGAAGGTCTTTGTTGCTGTTGTTTAGCTCCTACGTCATGTCTGACTTTTTATGACACCATGGACTGCAGCACACCAGACTCCTCTGTCCTCCAGTATCTCCCTGAGTCTCCTCAAACTTATATCCATTGTTTAATGGAAAGAGTCGGTGATGCTTTCTAACTATCTCGTCCTCTGCCGCCCCCTAGCTAAGATAAGTCATGAGGGTGGCCACACTAAACAACAGATCTTCAATGTAAACAAAACATCCTTCTATTGCAAGAAGATGCCATCTAGGACTTTCATAGCTAGAGAGGAGAAGTCAACGCCTGGCTTCAAAGGTCGGGCTGACTTTCCTATTAGGGGCTAACGCAGCTGGTGACTTCTAGTTGAAGCCAACGCTCATTTATCATTCAAAATCTTAGAGCTCTTGAAATGATGTTAATTGTACTCTGTCTGTGCTCTATAAATGGAACAACAAAGTCTAGATGACAGCTCATCTGCTTACAACATTGTTTACTGAGCAATTTAAGCCTATTGTTCAGACCCCCTGCTCAGGAAAAAAAAAAAGATTCCTTTCAAAAATATTTCTACTCATTGACTATGCACTTGGTCATCCAAGAGCTCTCATAGAGATGTACAAGGAGATTAACACTGTTTTCATGCTGTTAAAACTTTAACAGATGAGGTGATGCTTCTGTTGGAAGAGCAAAGAATGTGGTTTCTTGGGATGGAATCTACTCCTGGTGAAGATGCTGAGAAGACTGTTGAAATCACAAGGAAAGATTTAGAATATTAGGTAAATTTGGCTGATTAAGCAGCTGTGGGATTTGGGAGAACTGACTCCAGTTTTTAAAGAATTTTGACTGGAAGTAAAATGGTATCAAACAGCACTGTAAGCTACAGAAAAATTGTTGGTGAAAGGAAGCATCAGTTCACTCAGCAAACTTCACTGTTGTCTTATTTTAAGAAATTGCCACAGCCACACCAACTCTTAGCGGCCACCACCCTGATTAGTCAGCATCTGTCAGCATCGAGGCAGGAACCTTCACCAGCAAAAAGATCACAGCTTGCTGAAGGCTCAGGTGACGGTTAGCACTTTTTAAGCAATAAAGTATTTCTCATTAAAGTATTTATATTTTTTTAGATATAATGCTATCGCATGCTTGAGAGACTATTGTAGTATAAACATAACTTGTACAAGCACTGGAAAACCAAAAGGTCATGTATCTCACCATGTTGCAATCTTGTGCTGGTGTGGAACTGAAATCACAATATCTCCAAGGTTTGTAAAAAATATCAGAACCAGGTTTTCTACCAGGGAACTTCTTTCCTAGTGGGTAGTGGTGTGCTGGTAAAATTCATACAACTGATTCTTCTGGGGAGGTAAAAGCCCCAGTTTGTAGTGTATACTGATTTCCATAGTGTAACTACTTCCACCTTGCTGACTTCAAGCTACAAAGTAAGTGGGGTCACTGAGCAGAGATGCACACTCACTCACCTGTGTCTCAGCCTTAAAGACCATAGGAGGAAATTACCATCAATAAAGGGCTTCCCTCATAGCTCAGTCAGTAAAGAATCTGCCTGCAATGCAGGAGACCCGGGTTCGATTCCTGGGTCGGGAAGATCCCCTGGATAAGGAAATGGCAATCCACTCCAGTATTCTTGCCTGGAAAATCCCACGGACAGAGGAGCCTGGCGGGCTACAGTCCATGGGGTCACAAGAGTCGGACACAACTTAGCGACTAAACCACCACCACCATCAATAATAGTAAAAGTTGTGATTAGAAAGTCATGTTTCTGAGAACTTATTGCCATTTGTTCCTAATATTCATTTAATTTATATGCTTATATGGTTTGATTTCGGAGAAGGCAATGGCACCCCACTCCAGTACTTTTGCCTAGAAAATCCCATGGACAGGGGAGCCTGGTAGGCTGCAGTCCATGGGGTCGCTAGAGTCAGACACGACTAAGCAACTTCACTTTCACTGTTCACTTTCATGCATTGGAGAAGGAAATGGCAACCCACTCCAGTGTTCTTGCCTGGAGAATCCCAGGGACGGGGAAGCCTGTTGGGCTGCCATCTATGGGGTCGCACAGAGTCGGACACGACTGAAGCGACTTAGCAGCAGCAGCAGCATGGTTTGATTTTATAGTTTAAATGTAATGTTTAACAACAAGCACAAAGTCTCTGGACTTTTCACAGTAGATTTGGTGAGCCCACCAAGCCAGCTCCAGCACACTCATCAGCTCAGGCATCTGGTTTCTCCTGCTGACTCTGGGCAAAGATGGTGGCAGGGGAAAAGAAAAAGGTTTCTGGCAAAAGTCCAAAGGCTTGACAACACACTCGGTAGGTCAGGCCACGGGGAAGACATTGACACGCACATGTTTTGGGGGAGGAGGGGTGGGTTAAAATGGTGTTACCACTAAGAGTAAAAAGGCTGGCTTAAAACTCAACATTCAGAAAACGAAGATCATGGCATCCGGTCCCATCACTTCACGGCAAATAGTTGGGGAAACAATGGAAACAGTGACAGACTTTATTTTCTTGGGCTCCAAAATCACTGTGGACAGCGACTGCAGCCATGAAATTAAAAGACACTTGCTCCTTCGAAGAAAAGATACAACAAACCTAGACAGCATATTAAAAGGCAGAGACATTACTTTGCCAACAAAGGTCCATCTAGTCAAAGCTATGGTTTTTCCAGTGGTCATGTATGGATGTGAGAGTTGGACCATAAAAAAGGCTGAGCGCCGAAGAATTGATGCTTTCAAACTGTGGTGCTGGAGAAGACTCTTGAGAGTCCCTTGGACTACAAGGAGATAAAACCAGTCAATCCTAAAGAAAATCAACTCTGAATATTCATTGTAAGGACTGATGTTGAAGCTCCAAATCTTTGGCCACCTGATGCAAAGAGCCAGCTCATTGGAAAAGACCCTGATTCTGGGAAAAATTGAGGGCAGGAAGAGAAGGGGGTGACAGAGGATGAGATGACAGTATGGCATCACTGACTCAACAGACATGAGTTTGAGCAAACACCAGGAGATAGCAAAGGACAAGGAAGCCTGGAGTGCTGTGATTCAGGGGGTCGCGAAGAGTTGGACATGACTGAGCGACTGAACAACAATGTAATAATATACATATTTGCCCTTTGTCTTAGCAATTACACTGTGGGGCAATTATACTTTTAGGCACTTCTACAAGAATGAAACATATGTGCAAAGTTATTCATTGAGGCATTGAGCAAAATATTGTGAACAACCCAAATTTAGATTAACAGGGAATTGGTTGGATAGTCTATGTAATGTCCACATGATGAAATGCAATGCAGTCATTAAAAAAGAAATAATTCAGGATATATTGTTAATTCTTTTAAAAAGATGCAGTAAAATATATGTAAATACTCATCTATCCTTATAAGGCATAAGGCAATACATGAAATTAATAGTGTGTTAGTTTTCTTACTGTATAACGTTGCTTTCAAAGACACATACTATCATTCAAAGCCTCTCCAAGAATTAAAAAATCTACATATCAGCCTCTCAAAGCAGGTCAGTGGTTTAAAAAAAAAATGTAAATGTTTCCAATACTGCATCATGAATCTGACTGTAATACTGTGTTCCATAAAAATTTTATTATGGTTAGTGAATAGGCTTTGCTGCATGACCACAAACTCTCTTCATGTCTGATGTTTGGTTACGTTGAATTTGATCTGATGGCTGTAGCACACAGCATCAAATCTGAATATTGACTTCAGCATCCACGAATAACAGAAATCACTCAGCTTAACTTTTCCATTTTTAAATTGAGCATCAGTTTGTGTGTGTGTGTGTGTGTGTATACACACACGCCTGTGTGTGACCCTGCTACCAAAAACACACTAACACACGCTTGCTGTAAGCTCAGGTTCAGCAGAAACCAATGAACCTTAAAAAGAGTCTTTTCAATCTTGGGCTGGGAAAAACAGCAGATTACAAGGAGCAAATCGTTGCTCTAATAGCAATTTTAATTGCTGGTTATACTTCGAATCCACATTACTTTGAAAGAAAAGGCAGTGCTGATACCTAGTGCTATCAAATTTGGAGGTCTAAGCGGTTCAGTCAAATAAATTACTGAATCGCCCACTCTCAGCATCATTCTCTTGTTTTCCATCCTCTTAACCTCATGTGTCAAAGAAGGATGAATTCCTGAAATAAAGGAAGTCATCTAACATCTAAATCTCACATTGGAAAAATACTGAGACTTTAATTTTTCATGGCAAAGCTATACTAAATATTCATAGAATTTGGCTTTCCTTGACACACATGCAGGCAGCAGAAATAAAACTGACTGACAGTGGATAAAGAACACAGGCAGACAGGCACAGTTCATCAATCTCCTCTTTGAACCTGTAGCCTCACTGAAGCTCCCAGTAATACACCTTTGGGGACAAGCTGTTCCGGATGGTACCTTCCAGAACCTAAGAGGCTGGCTCCTCTGGGAAGTTGTTCCCTATTTGTTTGGTTGGCAGCATCAAACAATGCTAGTGACAGGTGTGATGTGGGGTGTCACACTGTGGGAACCGCCAGCCCCCGTGTCATCTCTCTGGACTGTCTACCCCACCAGGCTGTGTAGTCCTGGGCTCAGCTGAGCAGCCCTCCTGAACGGGGGCTTCACCTTGAACTAAAGGCAATGAAATGCTTCCACCAACACCAGTCCCCCCAGAACTGTCTTTGAGCCAGCCTATCGATCTTCTTGAACTCTCCAAGCAAGGGGGAATCTCCTCCTCCTTTGTATAAGGGGGTTTGAGGGGTGTGTGTGTGTTTTATGCATCAGATCTCATGTTATCCTCGTGGTGAAATGTACAAGCATAGACACCAAAAGTCATAGGGCTGGAAAGTGCTTTAAAACTGAACCTGTCACGTATCCAGCCTACCACGTCTTTACTGGAGTGGATTCCGAAAGTGAAAGTCACATCTGACTCTTTGTGACCCCATGGACTATACAGTCCATGGAATTCTCCAGGCCAGAATACTGGAGTGGGTAGCCCTTCCCTTCTCCAGGGGACCTTCCCAACCCAGGGATTGAACCCAGGTCTCCTGCGTTGCAGGAGGATTCTTTACCAGCTGAGCCACCTGGGAAGCCCAAGGGAGGAAGAGGATTCTAGAAGGGGGATTTGTATGTTGGGAATGAGTGGGCTTTGTTTCATTTTGTCACTTCCTTTGGAAAAACCCCAAACTTACAAGACAGTTGCAAGTACAGCTACGTATCTTTTACCTGCATTTACCAATAGCTAACATTTTGCTACATTTGCTTCATCATATAATGGCACCCCACTCCAGCACTCTTGCCTGGAAAATCCCATGGACAGAGGAGCCTGGTGCACTGCAGTCCATGGGGTGGCTAAGAGTCGGACACAACTGAGCGACTTCACTTTCACTTTTCACTTTCATACATTGGAGGAAGAAATGGCAACCCACTCCAGTGTTCTTGCCTGGAGAATCCCAGGAACAGGGGAGCCTGGTAGGCTGCCATCTGTGGGGTGGCACAGAGTCGGACACGACTGAAGCAACTTAGCAGTAGCAGCAGCATAGATAGATAGGCAGGCAGACATATATATATGTAATAATTATTGTTATAAAATTAATTAAATGTTGCAGACAATATGACCTTTCGCCCCTATAAATGCCTGTTTCAGCATATACTTCCTAAGAGCAAGGTTATTATCTTACATAGCCACAGCAATCAAATTCAGAAAATGTAACACTGACATACTACTACACTGAGGCTGTATAAGTGCTCTATTCCCCATTAAACTTTGACTCAGTTTTAGTATCCATTGATATTTGCCAGAATCAATTATACCCATGATAGTTGCAAATAGTGGAAGGGTTTTTCACTGGCGTTCTACTCTAAGCAAGTTTCTCCAGTTATTTGTTGGTAGTTTGTTTTGAAATTCATATATTTATTCTTAATAAAACTTTATATTATTGCATATGGACTATGGATTGTGATGACGATTTACTTTCAATCTGTCCGAGATTTGACCACTGGCAGTTTGCACTGTTTGGTTATTACAAATAAGGCTGCTTTAAACATTCCTGTACAATTTTTGTTTGAACACCTGTTTCAGTTCTTGGGGTCTTTCCTGTCCCATTTTAAAACCATTTGGCTATTTGGGTCTCCTTGAAATTCCTTATGAATTGTAGAATTGGTTCTTCCATTCCTATAAAAAAAGCCATTGGGACTTTAAGAACAATTTGACTAACTCTATAGATCACTTCAGTTGTCATCTTAACCACAGATAATTTACCAGTTTTTCTACAATACCACCACCCCCTTTCGGGTCTATTCACTTTAGAGTTAGCTCTACACATAAATGCAATTTTATATCCTGTTTCTTGGAGTCTTTCTTTTTAAAACATGTATTGATTATTCATGACACAAACTACAGCTCAAAGAAATCAGAAGTGATTCCTATAAACATCTCCCATGAGTGGAAATATATATTTTCTGAAAATGGAAGTCATTCCATAGTCCAAAAGCAGTGAAAACCTATGAAACCCAATGACCCAAGTGTAATAAAAAAACAGGCATCCCAATGTAAACTGTTTAAGATGCTTAACAACAAGAACAACATTCTCTCTCTGCTCCTTCTTCTAAGTGGTATCTCCCAGAAAGAAGCTTGTACTCTGCTCATCAGAAAGTGTTAATTGTTCAATCGTGTCCAACTTTCTGTGACCCCATGAACTGTAGCCCACCAGGCTCCTCTGTCTCTGGGATTCTCCAGGAAAGAATACTGGAGTGAGTTTCCATTTCCTTCTCTAGGGGATCTTCCTAACCTAGGGATTGAACCTGGGTCTCTTGCACTGCAGTCAGATTTCTTTACCACTGAACCACCAGGAGAGCCCTCACCCTCCTCTGAAACTGCAGTTTCTATGGCTGCTGCAAACCTTATAGAGCTTGCCTGGCTCTGGTGGCTGGCGGGGGCTTGTCCTGGTGGTCCCACAGGACCACTGGAGACAGAGTCCTCAAATAGTTACCACCCTCCAGGAAAAGCAAGAGACAAACATTGGAGGAGCCTGGTTTTTCTGCAAAGAAGCACATTCACTTATCCTCACAGCTGCAGCCTGAGGGGCATCTTCTAATCAAGCTTATCTAGGGCCTAATACAATCCTGTCCAGAGACATTGGAGTGCTCCTGTCTTCTTCGTGTTCTCATCCTTGGCTGTGCTACAGAATGCTTATTTCCCAGAGGGCAGCTTTCACATGTGGTTGGTGCCCTGGTTTTTGCAGCTGCTGCCCGAGGGTGGTGGGGGTGGGGGGGCGGGGGAGATGTAATCCCCCTTGGTTACCTGGCTCAGGTGGCCACGGGGGCCTTGTGTTCCTGTGTCCCTTGGGACAGTAACAATCAGAGACAGTTCTTGGCAGGCTCCCAGCCCCAGGGCACCACAAAGACAGCTGACGGAAATGCTCCCAGGCTTTCTGTGAAAGAGGCCTATTTGCTTGTCCTGGAGCTTAAGCTCAAGGGTAGGTATCTCGTGTGGCCCACATCTCCCAGGAGGCCCGGGCCAGTGGGCATCGGCTTAGCGCTGTCACTGCCTTGCTTCAGCTTGTCAGCATCCCTTGGAAATGAGTTTGTACATGAATCTAGTGCCCTGGATTTCATGGCTGATGCCCAGGGAGGTCCCTTCATTGCCTGGTTCTGGTGGCCAGCAAGGCTTGCATGCCAGTGTCCCACGGGATTGTGACAAATGGGGACAAAGTTTCTAGCCAGCTACCACGCAGGGCACAGCACAGACAGCAGACTGAACACACCCCCAGTCTCTCTGAGAAAGAGAAAGGCTCACCCTGGAGCTCCAGGCTGAGGGGCAGGCTTCAGGTTCTAACACACCTAGGGGTGCACAGAGTTGCAATCCAGGGATGGAGACCAGTGGGGGCCACCTCTGCACTCTCCCTCTGCCTCACTTCTGGAAAGGAGCTTGTACACTCACCTGGCACTGATTTTTGTGATTGCTGCCAAGGCGACACCTCTGGATCGCCTGGCTCTGGTGGCCAGTGGACTTTTGCTACAGTCCCGTGGGGCTGCGGGCTTCCCTGCTTGCTCAGATGGTAAGTCTATCTGCAATGCAGGAGACCCAGCTTTGATCCCTGGGTTGGGAAGATCCCCTGGAGAAGGTAACGGCAATCCACAACAGTATTCTTGCCTGGAGAATTCCATGGGCAGACAAGCTGGTGGGCTACAGTCCATGGGGTCACTAAGAGTCAGACACAACTGAGCAACTAACACTGTAAAGGCTGCTGCCTGAGGAATCGGCTTCCCGTCAGCCCGAATCTAAGTGCTAAGATTCTCCACTTTGGCCCTTGACAGGTATTGGCACACCCTCAACTACTGGGAGCCACTAAAACAGTCACTTAGACAATCACAAAAGTTTAAGAGACAATCAAGAGCAAGGGCAGAGTTAACGCTCATTTCCTACACAAGGCCACTTCTTCAAGACCGGGAGAGGGGGCTACTTTGTTTAATGCTTAGGAACAAACACAGAGAGTCAAGTAAAATGGAGACACAGAGGAATAGCCAAAAAAAAAAGAGGAAGAGTAATCACTTTCAAATCAATTTATGAGGCCTACATTACCCTGATACCGAAACCAGAGAAGAACACCACAAGAAAATAATAGGCCCATATGCATGATGCGGAGAAGACAATGGCACCCCACTCCAGTACTATCGCCTGGAGAATCCCATGGACAGAGGAGCCTGGTAGGCTCCAGTCCATGGGATCGCTAAGAGTCGGATACGACTGAGCAACTTCACTTTCACTTTTCACTTTCATGCACTGGAGAAGGAAATGGCAACCCACTCCAGTGTTCTTGCCTGGAGAATCCCAGGGACGGTGGAGCCTGGTGGGCTGCCATCTATGGGGTCGCACAGAGTCGGACACGACTGACGTGAAATAGCAGTAGCATATGCACGATGAACAAGATGTGAAAGTCCTTGACAAAATACTAGCCAATGAAATTCAACAATATCTTAAAAGGATCATATGCTGTGACCATGTGGGATTTATTTCAGGGATACAAGGATGGTTCTACATTCACAATAATCAATGTAATATATCATATTAACCAAAAAAAGACAAAAATTATGTGATCATATCAATAAATGCAGAAAAAGCATACAATAAAATTCAATACCCATCTTATAATAAAACTCTCAACAAAGAGGATGCAGAGAGAATGTATCTCAACCTAATAAAGGCCATACATGACAAATCCATATAATATGCTGTGTAGGACATCATAGTCAATGGTGAAAAGCTGGACGTTTTGCCTCTAAGATCGAGACAAGGATGCCCACTTTTGCCACTGTTATTCAACATAGTATTGGATATTCCAACCAGAGCAATTAAATAAGAAAAAGAAATAGGCGGTATTCACATCTGGAGAATTCCATGGACAGAGGAGCCTGGTGGGCTACAGTCTGTGGGGTCACAAAGAGTCAGACACAATGATGCGATTAACACTTTCACTTTTCACATATCAGAAAAGATTGTATAACTGTCACTATTTGCAGATGACATGAAATTACATATGAAAAATCCTAAAGATTCCATACACAGAAAAACTGTAGAATGCATTCAGTATAGCTTTGGGTTACAAAATCACTATACAGAAATCTAATGTGTTTCTATACGCTAACCTTATGCAGTTTCCATAAATGTTATGGTCAAATTCAAATAATGCATTTCTTCGGGTCATTTTCAGCCACAAGAAGAACCATTTCATTTCAGTAATCAAATGTCCAACTGACATTAAATAACCTTATTACTTTAAACCAATTCCTCTCCTCTAGCTTTGGCGTAATTTGACCTTGAAGGCTCATTCTTAGCCTGCTCTGGTTTTCTGCACCTGCTTTCACTCCCTAGGCTGCCCCTAGCTCCCACAGTGCTGACCAGGGACTGGGAAGAGCAGAAAGGAACCACTGGCAAAGACACTCTGTGTGTTTACTGTACCATATCCTCTTCCTTCATATATGGGCAAACTACATTTCCCAGCTTCCTCTGCAGTCAGTTGGGCTAATAAAAGTCACTTCCAGACCAAGTCAGGAGCCTGTGTACCTGGCCCACTCATCCTAAGGTCCCTGCTGCAACAGCCTTTGCGACCACGTGTTGTAGATGATATGGCAACAAGATGCAGCAAGGCACTCAAATCCCATCCATCCCTATACAAGCACAGAAAGAGCTTTCACTGTGTTAAGCTGATGTGACTTTCAGTTAATTGACGATTGCAGCATAATCAATTCTTCTATGACTGATACCAACAGTCGGTAGCTGCAACGGTGGCAACCACGCATTGTCCTCTGGTGCGGCAATTTCCAGACACTGACTCTTCCTCACCCAGGGGCACTTTCACAAGACCCTCAGATAGCCCCACCCTCCAAGACGCAGGCAACGCCCCTCCTCTACCTGGCTGCTTTTGACTCCTCAGCCGCTGACTTTCCCCTTGGTCCCTTCAGCCCTCCAGACAGCCCTCTTGCACAGGGTTTTAAAGGACTAGGCTGGTCATACCTGGTCCAGAGGTGCCACATACATGATGCTCCTAATACAAGCCCATCTTTCCCTCTTTCTGCTTCTCTAGCCAGCTTTCAGAACCACCTGAGTTTAGATATTTTTTAAGCCATACATCAGATCCCAGTTCTTCTGTGACCTGCAAACTACAGGAGACGCATCAGACTTTCTGGGTGACTCCCTCAAAGCCCCACACGCACACACACTTGGCTTGAAATAAGGAGAAACAATTTCCTGTTCTGTAGCAAACACAGGAAATGCTACAGTTGTGTCCTGCTTTTCTCTTCTGAGAGATTCCTCCGCCAGGGTCTTGAGCCTACACTGTTTCTCCTGGAAATGGATGACCAACAGTGCTAACCAATCTCCCTCTGTCTCCGATCTTGAATTTGGACCTACTCTGGGGGCTAATTAACTTAGTGAAAGTAGCTCAGTCGTGTCTGACTCTTTGCGACCCCATGGACTACACAGTCCATGGGATTCTCCAGGCCAGAATACTGGAGTGGGTAGCTTTTCCCTTCTCCAGGGGATCTTCCCAACCCAGGGATTGAACCCAGGTCTCCCGCTAGAGATACTTACAAATCACAACTGAACCTGAGAGGAAAAATAGCCTTACATCCAATTACATCAGTTTTTTTGTTACTTCAGTTATCCAAAACCATCTGAGAGTTACTTTGCTAAAGACTCTGCTTCTTCATCAATAAAATGAAATCATGCATTCAATAAATGTTCTTAGTTTTATTATCACATGGAAACTAAAGAGGATTGTGTATACCAAGTGAGATAAAGCATGTAGAAATATTTTATAATATGAAAAGGACTATTTTGTGTAGGAAATATAGGAAACCTATATTATTTACACAGAAAGTATGGGAAAGAACACAAACCTACCAGCACAAGCTATGATGGTAAAAAAAATTGCTGTTATATGATATGCTTAAATTGCTAAAAAAAAAAAAAAAAACACACACACAGAAGTTTCAAGGCAACCTATGAAAATGTGTTTTATGTAATCATTTAAAATTTATTTACTTATTTATTTTTGGCTGCACTGGGTCTTCATTGTGTGTCTTTCTCTAGTTGCAGTGAGTGGAGGCTACTCTTCATTGCTGTACCCGGGGTTCTCATTGCAGTGGCTTCTCTTGTTGCAGAATACAAGCCCTGTGGGCTTCCCAGTTGGTGCTAGTGGTGAAGAACCCTCCTGCCAATGCGGGGGATGCAAGAGACCTGGGTTCAGTCCCTGGGTCAGGAAGATCCCCTGGAGGAGGGCATGGCAACCCACTCCAGTATTATTGCCTGGAGATTCCCCATGGACAGAGGAGCCTGGCGGGCTACAGTCCATAGGGAACCAAAGAATCAGACACGGCTGAAGGAGTTTAACACGCATGCACGCACATGCACAGGCTCCAGGCACACAGGCTTCGGCAGTTACAGCACGCGGGCTCCAGAGTGCTGGCTCAGTAACTGTGGCCCGAGGGCTTAGCTGTTCAGCAGCATGTGGGCTCTTCCCGGGTCAGGGATCGAACCTGTGTCCCCTGTATTAGCAGGTGAATCCTTAACCACTAGACCACCAGGGAAGCCCCTACCAAGATTTTAAGCAGCAAAAATGCCAGGAATACCAAGGCCTTCTGTGACCACTGCTCCCCTCTCTAAGAATCTCTATGCCCCAGAGAGGCCAGTAACAACTGAGCGTTCCCTGGTCCGCATTCCATAGAAATCCATATCCTCCTCTCTGGGGTAAAGATTTCTCCTAGTAGGCAAATACCACTCCTAAACTCAGGTTTTGAATAAATCAGAGTTGCGTGTAACAGAATACTGATGAAGACTCAGGCCCTTCTTGACTTTTGACTTCAAAAAGCCACAGTGTTGATTTGGTTTCTTTCTTCCAAGCGCCTGTTGTCTTCCTGAATAACTTTAGGTCAGTTCTTTATCAATCATCCAAGAAGTGAATGCAATTATTTCTGAATGAAATGTATTTTCTTTTCCAAATGTATTTCCCTTCTCAACCTCATTCAGAAATCAGAAGCTGGATGGCTCCCATTTTGATGGCAAACGGCCTGGTTCCGTCAGTTTTGGCAAAAAGCAAGAACAAATAATTCTGACCTGAAGCTAATGGCTCCAGGCTTCATAGGACATTACAAATAGAAGGAAGCCAAAATCCTTGCCCAATGAAGTGTTGGGAGGTTACGGAATAAATTATTTCAAATTTATGTACTTTTTTTTCAGACACATGCATAAACCCACTAATTTTCATTATGAAATTACATTCATAAATATAGTTCAGCTTCTAGATCTATATTACAGAAATGCTGGCTCAAATATACTGAGATACGTGTATAAGATACTTCTACCCTGAGATACTCATTCAGTTTGCTTGGAACGCTCTTGGGTCAAATACTCACAGCGGTGGCCCCCTGACTTTACGCAGTTCTCTGTTCAAACGGTACTTTGCAGAGAGAACTTTCCCGAACCCCCTACCTAAAACAGATCCAACACTCCCCATTCTCTGCCACTGTGTTCAGTGGCACACACTGTGAACCTCACTGGTCTACCAGAACACTGCGCTGACCAGGGAGGTCATTTGCCCGGGTTCTACACGCATGTGTGAATGTCCACAACAGGAAAGTTCTGGGAGCCTCTTTGCCTCATGACAGTCAAGAGATGTTTCCAGGTGCTGTTTTTGAAACACAAATGGATAATTTTGCTGACAGATTCAACTTTTTAATGTTCTAAAAATAGGCTTAAAGTCATAGAAGTTACAAAGAAAGCACACCTTTATATACCTGACTTAGCTGCTAGAAGTCAATGTCAACGCCTTTACACTTATGTAACATTTTACAGTTTAGCAAAACACTTTTACACAAATCATGCCTTTATCCTCACCCAAATCCTCTGATGCCAAGCAGACAAAATCCTCATTTTACAAATAAGTGAACTAAAGCTGAGACTAATTACGTGCGCTGTTTACATTCACCCAGCTAAAATCGTACATTCAGTATAAGAATCCAGGAAACGTGATCTTTAATCCCTGACAAGTAATTAATGTCTACCTCCTGACTACATTTTTTTAAACGCAAACTTACAGAATTTTGCTTAATAAGGAAAACACTAAAGTAACAAATTTATTTGTAGGTAGTCAAATGTTTAATGAAATAATGAGTGAATAAGCAAACAAAATATTTTCAAGGAATAGCAACTATTGTTTTCAAATACACAACAACTAAACTAAAGCAGCAAAAAGAGATCTTTAGGAATCTCTCACAATAAACAGACAAGTGGTCCTTTATGATCTGTACTTGCAAATTATGTATCTATTAGGTTAGCCAAAAAGTTTGTTCTATTTTAAGTAAAAATGAAAGATAATTTTCATATTCACCAAGAACTTTATTGAACAACGAATCCACTAACCAAAGGAACATTTTGGCCAACTCAATATAAGACCTCCTTGTAAACAACTGTTTGTCAACCATGAATGGATGTACTTAGGCAAACTGATATGTAAAAAGTAATTCAGCCAAATCCTATAGGAGTAATAAAACAATTAGAATCAGGGCAGCCGGAAGCTAAAGTTCTATATCTTAGGAGTGCTTCCTCTTCAGCTTTCCTGTCTCTAAATTATTAGTATGTTTTCCCAAGTTTAACCTTTGCTTTTCTTGTAGGTACCATAAAAAAAATCCCATGAAAATTAATTGCTATCATGGGAAAAATTCTCCATGAAAATTAATTAGGATTGTAAAATTAAAGAACCAGTGCCTACATAATACTGAGCACTGTGGTGCTATTCGTACTCTTTTCCTTGATGACTTTATGGGGAAAAACCATCCTGTCCCAGTTCCTTGCTGGACCACAGACATCCCAGAAGTGCAGTATCAGCAAAGTTAAAACAGAAGAAAGTAGGGATTTCACAGCCACTGGTAGGGGGTGGAGGGGGGTCGTTAATTAGGGCTTCCCAGGTGGATTTGGTGGTAAAGAACCCACATGCCAATGCAGGAGACGCAAGAGACCAGGGTTCGACCCCTGGGTCAGAAGGATCCCCTGGAGGAGGGCAGAGCAACCCACTTCAGTCTTCTTGCCTGGAGAATCCCATGGACAGAGGAACCTGGTGGGTTACAGACCATGGGGTCACAAAGTCAGAGACAATTAAAGTGACTTAGCATGCATGTGTGCAAAAGAGCTGATTAGAGAACAACTGTGATAACAAAACATAGCTCTGATGGGCTGATCCAAAACTGGTCTCCATCTAAATTTTGCTAATTATATCTATACTGTTGACTTAAAAATAGTCTTGTTATGATGTATCTATTTTCTGCCAGGGACAGGAAAGGCTCTCTTATGCTAAGAGGCAGGGGAAAAAAATGCAAACATAAATCGTGGCATTGAATATCAAGCAAGATACAAAAAGCTTGGAGAAAAGAAAGGTCAGAATAGGTTGCAGTCCACAGGAAAGTGGACAGAATGAATGCACATATGCTAATGAAGTGGCAAGGCTGAGGGAGAAATTGTTAACAGGTGAGGAAGTGAAAGTGAAGTCGCTCAGTCGTGTCTGACTCTTTGCGATCCCATGGACTGTAGTCTACCAGGCTTCATGGGATTTTCCTGGCAAGAGTACTGGAGTGGGTTGCCATTTCCTTCTCCAGATCTTCCTGACCCAGGGACAACAATGAAGATAACAGGTGAGGAGGGACCCTCAAAGGGAAACAGGGGTGACAATGAAGATAAAGCAGAGATTTGGAAGCATGGAGCAATGGATGAAAAACTGTTGCCTGCCTTATCAGCAAACAAAGGATGCTGTGGCCATTAAGCCATCAGCCACGCCCAGCAGTGCACCCTGAGGGGACTCAGGATGGAAAAGAGCAAGATACTGGCCCCAGATAGCTGAGGCGCACCCAACGGAGCAGTATCCCTGAGCCCAGACTCTTGCATCTTTCATATATATGCATGCTAAGTCCCTTCGGTCGCGTCTGACTCTGACCCAATGGACTGTAGGGTCATGGGGTTCTCCTCTGTCCATGGGGTTCTCCAGGCAAGAATAGTGGAGTCGGTTGCCATTCCCTCCTCCAGGGGATCTTCCCAACACATATATATGGAAAAGCCTAAATTCATTAACTTAAAATGCCTGGTAGGGAGTAGGAGTGGGAGGGAGGCTCAAGAGGGAGGGGATATATGTATACTTAGAGCTGATTCCCATCACAGCAGAAACTAATATAACATTGTAAAGCAACTGAGCGAGTGTTAGTCACTGAGTCATATCCAACTTTTTGTGACCCCATGGACTGTAACCTGCCAGGCTCCCCTGTCCATGGGATTCTTCAGGCAAGAATACTGGAGTGGGTTGCCATGCCCTCCTCCAGGGGATCTTCCTGACCCAGGGATCAAACCCAGGTTTCCTGCATTGCAGTCAGATTCTTTACCATCTGAGCCACCAGGTAAAGCAATTATCCTCCAATTAAAAATAAATAAAATAAAATGTCTGGTTCTGATGTTCTGACTACTTGGTTTTTGTTACAAAAACCCCTATCCACCCTGGCTCCTCCCTTACGTCTTTGGAGCCCTCCCTCAGAGTGATCTGAGAGGCCATCTTACAGGCTTAAGTCCTCAGAAAATCTGCCAAATAAAACATAATTCTCAATGTTTAGGTAGTGCATTATTTTTTCCCCAGTCAACAGAACTCAATTTCTAGAAGAATGGTTTTCCACTGACAGAAAACCAGCTTTCATCCTAATTTCAAACCTTAACATGTTTAACAGCAGTGTTTCAAACTCTTACCTACGTGTACAGGCTTAAGATTAGGGGGGCTACAGCTTAATGAAATGGCAAATTCCCCCCCAGCCCACATGTCAAAATATATATACTCCATGTTGAAATATAGATGTGCCTTTATATCTGCTACCAAAGACACAGTCCTCTTGTATACAGTCCTGCTGAACCATGGGTAACACCTCAAGACGAATATCTAACCTAGGTTATAACCAAGTCTCCCACCCAACAGATGTATGTTCTTCGATAAGAGCATCCCTGGAGTATTTGTAATGTCAGCTACAAACTGGCCCTTGCCAAGGGTGCTTGTCATCTACTTCCATAAGGATTGGATCATGTGCTGCTGCAGCTGCTGACCTTCAACACCCCCTGAAGGAGTTGAAGGTGGAGAGCAGAAAAGAGTCACTGTGCTCAGTGGGGAACTGGCAGGACAGGTCTTCAGATAGTTAGATGTCCTCAGGAGTTGATTTTATGAGCCCAGTTCTTGTCTCTCCTCCTGTCTAGAAAAGCACTAAAATCCTTCATGGTGACACTATGCCTCAGGACTAGCAAAGTCTTCATGAGACTAACAGAAACCTTCTGGAAAATACGTGCTTGATTGCATGTACTCCCCCTTCACCAAAGTCACATCTATACTGACCTTCCCCCATGCCTCTGTGGAGCAGCTCTCAGAGCTATCTGAGGTGCTGTCTCCCAGGCTGCAGTTCTCATTTTGCCCCAAATAAAACTTAGCTCACAGCTCTCACATTATGCATCTTTTTAGTCGACAGCACATTCTTTAGTGCAGAAGGGGCTGAGTGGCATCTTCTGAGCTGGGACAGTACCCTTCTACAGCTATTTATCTCCAAGATAAGTACAGACACATGTCTAGGCTATCTGGGGAATTCTAATAAGACAAACATTTCTAAAGGCCACTGAAACACTGAAGTGTGCCAAGACCTTGTATATTCTCCTGAGGTTTGATTACAAAGTAAAACATTTGGGATGAGATGGTTACATCCATGCCTTAGACAAAACCATTGGTAGAAAATAAAGTAAAATACCTAAATGTCTAGGTGTTAGCATTTCTTTAACTCTTTCTCTGAATTTATATAATCTAACTGAGTCTGTGTATATGTTTTCCAGTTCTACTAAGAACTAGTATAAAAACATTCCTAAGCTTTTTTTTTCATTACACATAAGCCACTAATCCCTTTAACACTTATCCAGTTTTTTCAAATATCATTACCATATTGAATTCTTAATGCCATACTTCTAAACTACTTCCAGAGCTTTGGAATCACTCACACTGCTTCACACTGCTGCTGCTGCTGCCAAGTCGCTTCAGTCGTGTCCGACTCTATGCGACCCCATAGACGGCAGCCCACCAGGCTCCCCCGTCCCTGGGATTCTCCAGGCAAGAACACTGGAGCGGGTTGCCATTTCCTTCTCCAATGCATGAAAGTGAAAAGTGAAAGTGAAGTCGCTCAGTCGTGTCTGACTCTTAGCGACCCCATGGACTGCAGCCTACCAGGCTCCTCCGTCCATGGGATTTTCTAGGCAAGAGTACTGGAGTGGGGTGCCATTGCCTTCTCCACTGCTTGACACTAATCTCCTTCAAATCATCTTTGTATTTAGCTTCAAATTGTTTCTTCCCAAAGCACCAGTGGGCTTCCCTGATGGCTCAGCAGGTAAAGAATCCGCCTGCAATGCAGGAGACACAGGGACGCAGGTTCGATCCCTGGATCAGGAAGATCCCCTGCAAGAGGAAATGGCAACCCACTTCAGGATCCTTGCCTGGAGAACCCCACAGACAGAGGAGCCTGGTAGGCTCCAGTCCATGAGGTCACAATGGGTTGGACATGACGTGGCAACTAAGCACAGCAAAGCACCAGTGCAATTTTTATTTAAGTATCTTAGTGACGGCATCATTTCTGTTCAACCAGGTAGCCAGCCACCCTGCTTGGCTGCGCATCCAAGGATTCACCTGGAACAGATAAACCTCTAGTTTTGCAGTCTCATCTATCTCCCCCTTTCCACAAAGCTCTGCTCCAGCCCATCAGAAGTACTGCCTTCCCTGAACCAGCTGTGAACTTGGCTCATTCTATGTCTTCTGTCCCTGCTCCTCCTTCAAGATCTGGTAAGTCAGAATCCATCCCTGAGCCCCCTCTCCTGGAAGCACCCAGGGGCATGGGCAGGAGTCAGAACCGGCAGTGTGCATGGACCTCAGACTCTACTTCTCCCAGGGCTGCCCTGACACGCCCCTGTCCTCGGCCCACCTCCTGTAGACTCTGCTGTCTGATTTATCTCCCAGCCTTTTGCCCTTTAACCAGGTGTTCTGGTCCCTCTGACTTTCCTCCTGTCTCTGGTTTAACCTCTGTGCCTCAACTCAGTATCAAAACAATCCTGTCCTCCCGCTCCAGACTTTTGGGTGATTTTTTATTATCTCTTCCTTCCGCTCCTCCTGACTGCCTCCCAGCTACTTCAGCCTGATCCTTTCCCCCACTCCTAGGGAAGAACTACTATGAAATATCAGCCCTCCTCCAGGAACCTCTAGAAACCCCACCCACGGTCCAGCCTGGAAAAGGCCAGCCAGTGGCTCCTGCAGCCCCTTCCTGGCCGTGACTGCCATCTTGTGGACACAGATAGTAACTGCACTGGGGCTGGCCTCAAACACCACCTAAGGACCAAAAGACTTCTCATGACAAACAAGGTACCTTAAATACTGCCTTTCGCACCATGCCTATACTGGGTGTTCCAGGCAAATGAAAGTTCTGTTGTTGTTGTTCCATCACTAAGTTGTGTCTGACTCTGCAACCCTATGCACCACACCAGGCTTCCCTGTCCACTATGTCCCAGAGTTTGCTCAAATTCATGTCCATTGAATCAGTGATGCCATCCAACCATCTCATTCTCTATCATCCCCTTCTCCTGCCCTTCATCTTTCCCAGAATCAAGGTCTTTTCCAATGAATTGGCTCTTTGCATCAGGTGGCCAAAGTATTGGAGCTTCAGCTCCTTCCAATGAATATTCAAGGTTGATTTCCTTTGTGAAATGCAAGTTCCAGGTTTGCTCAAATACTACCCCTGGTAGGGGTATTGGGGTACCAATCTCATAAAACATCTCATATAAAACCCTCTATCCTGCAGAGCACTTAGCACCATGCTTTCTCCTGAGCTCTTACTAAATGTTCTGGAAAATTCCGAATCTGGCTGTTCAAACCACGGCCCTATAATTAACTTGGAGGCGACGTACCTCAACTGCAAATCAAATGCCAGGACACTTTGCCTACCGATAGACTAGATTCCAAAAGGCTATTTTTAGCTTCATGTGTTTTGTGAGAAATTTAAGCTTGCAGTCTCTAGATACAATCCCACTAAATATGAGTGTGGATCAGACCTTTGAAGTTTTAAAATAAGGCAGATTCTCATGTTCCTTGTGAACATACATTCTGTAGACAGCTCTTTTCTCTTTTTTTCATTCTGCTACATTTTCTGTATTTGCCCTTTGTCCTGGAGATTCTGTTTGCCTCCCTGCCCTCCCCACCTTCCACCCACATCATATCTTTCTCTTCCCTGCTCTGTGGCCAGGAGACTGAGCAATGCAGATGAAACCCCCGAGCTCTCTGACTTCCTGTGGAGTTGGGTCCTTGAAAGGAAGAAACACCTTCAGGAAAGCCATGTATTAGTTGGCTGGGGCTGCATAACAGTAAACTGGCTTGACCAACAGAAGTTTAATTTTTCACAAATAGGGAGGCTACAAGTCCCAGATCAACGTGTCAGCAGTGTCTGGCAGGGTTGATGTGTTCTTATCAGGAAAATACCTAGATAGAGATAATAACCAGCCTCTTTCCATATCTCCTGAGCCCCTGTGACTTGTGAATCAGTAGCTTCATGGCCACAGGGGAGAACTAAGCCAGCCTAAAACAGAATAGTCAACTTCTGAGTGAGGCAGTTGACTGTAAGGAAAGAATAATAGTCTGGAAGAATGGAGGAGGATTTGAGAGAGGCAAGAACTTGGGAAAGAAAAGTGTTGGGAATACTATCAACTTGGTTTTTTTGTTGTTTATCAAGGACAAAATATGGATGAGCCGGCAATTCCATTTCTGGGTATTGATCTAAGGGAAATGAAAACACTAACTCAAAAAGCTATCTGGACCCCCATGTGCACTGCAGCGTTATTCACAATAGCCAAGGCATGGAGACAGCCTCGCTGCCCACCAGGGGACGGACGGATGAAAAGGTGGCACACACTCGGGGCTTCCAGGTGGCTCGGAGGTAAGGAATCCGCCTGCCAATGCAGGAGATGCAAGAAACGCACTTTCAGTCACTGGGTCTGGAAGATCCCCCACAGAAGGGGATGGCCACCCATTCCAGTATTCTTTCCTGGAGAACTGCATGGACAGAGGAGCCTTGGCAGGTTACAGTCCACGGGGTCACAGAGTCAGACAGGACTGAGTGACTGAGCACATATACATACATATGCAAGAGAGGTAGACAAACACGACATACATACACACAAACTGAGTGACTATTTCATATGTACATACACATGCTTACATGCACCCATACATATATATGCACATTATACACAATACACACAATCGGTATGTATGTACATATAAACGTTTATATGCATATGTACAATGTATGTGTCAGTTTAGTTCAGTTGCTCAGCCATGTTCCAACTCTTTGCAACCCCATGGACTGCAGCACACCAGGCCTCCCTGTCCATCACCAACTCCCAGAGCTTGCTCAAACTCATGTCCATCGAGTCTGTGATACCCTCCAACCATCTCACCCTCTGTCGTCCCCTTCTCTTCCTGCCTTCAATCTTTCCCAGCATCAGAGTCTTTTCCAATGAGTCAGTGCTTCGCATCAGGTGGCCAAAGTACTGGAGCTTCTATGATGTGACAGGAACTTCGTTAACATTTTTATGTATCAAGGTAGAGGTGGCACACAATATTATGCTAGTTTCAGGTGTGCTGCTGCTGCTAAGTCGCTTCAGTCGTGTCCGACTCTGTGCGACCCATAGACAGCAGCCCACCAGGCTCCCCCGTCCCTGGGATTCTCTAGGCAAGGATACTGGAGTGGGTTGCCATTTCCTTCTCCATCTCCAGCATCAGAATCTTTTCCAATGAGTCAACTCTTCGCATGGGGTGGCCAAAGTACTGGAGTTTCAGCTTTAGCATCATTCCTTCCAAAGAACACCTAGGACTGATCTCCTTCAGAATGGCCTGGTTGGATCTCCTTGCAGTCCAAGGGACCCTCAAGAGTCTTCTCCAACACCACAGTTCTCTTAGTTCCCTTCATATATTTCACCCACCCCCTCACCTTCCTTTCCTCTGATAAGCCCCCTTTTGTTCTCTGTATCTGTTCTCTGGGTCTATTCAGGTTTTGTTTTGCTTGTTTTGTTTTTATAGATTCCACATATAACTGGGATCATACGGTATTTCTCTTTCTCTGATTTACTGCACTTGGCATAATACCCTCTAGATTCATCCATATTGCTTCAAATGGTAAGATTTCGTATTTTTATGGCTGAGTATGAGTGGATACTTTGCTTTCATATCTTGGCGATTGTAAATAGAGCTGCAGTGAACATTGGGGTATAATATCTTTCCAAATTATTGTTTTTGTTTTCTTCAGGTAAATACCTAGAAGTGAAATTACTATATCACATGGCAATTTTATTTTTAATTGTTTTGAGGAACCTCCTTGTGTGGAATAATTTCTCTTGATGCCAAGGAATTTATATTCTAACAAAGATGAAAATCACACCACGATTGCCTGAGCTGATTCCAGTAGTACTTGTCAGAAGGCGAATGATGCAATTCACCATGAGAGTTAAATGGTCTTATTAGTATTTGGGGAAACTAATCATGGGGAAGATAGCTTTGAGGAAAGCAAGAATTAAAGAAAAGCTAGAAGATGAGCATTGTTGTTCAGTCGCTCAGTTGTGTCTGACTCTTTGTGACCCCATGGACTGCAGCACACCAGGCTTCCCTGTCCTTCACCATCTCCCAGAGTTTGCTCAAACTCCTGTCCATAGAGTCAGTGATGCCATCCAATCATCTTATCTGCTGTCATCCCCTTCTCCTCCTGCCTTCAATCTTTGCCAGCATCAGGGTCTTTTCCAGTGAGGCAGCTCTTCACATTAGGTGGCCAAAGTATTGGAGTTCCAGCTTCAGCCTCAGTCCTTCCAATGAATATTCAGGCTTGATTTCTTTTAGGATTGACTGGTTTGATCTCCCTGCTATCCAAGAGACTCTAAGAATCTTCTCCAGCACCACAATTCGAAAGCTCTGATGGTTAGATTCTATTTTCCGAATTAGGCCTCCCCAGGTGTTACATGTCCTCACAAGTGCAGAGGAAGCTTAAAGCATGGTGTCAGGCTCTACCTGGTCAGACTTTATGCTAAAGTGACAGCGTGAACTGCTGACATCAGAGTCATCAACTGACTCGGTCTTGGCACTTCAGGATTCAAAACGAGATAATTCACAGGGATTTCAGTTTAGAGAGTAGTTACAAGCACGTTAGTTACCCCAAAGAGTTGAGGCTCAGCAAGAAATTCAACAAAGCAGAGCTTTGGAACTTAAAGACAGTAGAATAAGACAGTGAAATGGATCGAGAGCAATTTGGCATCTTCCCAAAAAGGAAGAAGGAAATGGGGAAAGAGTGCTAGTTTTTTATTCTACATCATTTGATTTTAAATGGCTCTGAAGCATACCATCCTGTTTGTACAGTTCTGGAAATAGTCAAGGCACTCTTGTGTATCCACCGACACACTTATCCTAACAATATTCTGTCTTCTGCCAGGCATGTCTCAATCATGTCTGCAAGTTATATTATGTGATTTAATCTTTCCAGTAAACCCACAAGGTGCATTCTAATGGAATTCTCACTTTACATGCAAGGAAACTGAGGTTCAGTGAGGTTTGATCATTTGCACAATAATTTTACAGCTAGAAAATGACAGTTGTTGTTTAGTCTCTAAGTCATGTCCAACTCTTTTTCAACCCCATGGACTGTAGTCCACCAGGCTCCTTTGTCCATGGGATTTCCCAGGCAAGAATACTGGAGTGGGTTGCCATTTCTTTCTCCAGGGCATCTTCCCGACCTACGGATCAAACCCATGTCCCCTTTATGGGCAGGCGGTTTCTTTACTGTTGAGCCACCTGGGAAGCCCTAGTCCATCGCAGAGCTGCCATCTAAATTCAACTTCGCTGGCACTAAGTTGTCTACTTATACCATAAAATGGATTATTAACTAGTCATATGCCAGGGCCACCTTCTGGCTGTGCCACTTTAAGGTCTTGATACCTCATCTGTAAACTGGGAAAGCTGCATGCAATTTGCTCTAATATCGCTCTGGCTGTAAAATTATTTGGTGTCTCTTAACAATGGTGCAGGAAGCAGACGACAAGAGCCCCAGGGGGAGATATAATTGTAATTTCAGAATGTGATCACCAGATGACAGCATTGTACTTCAGGCTGACATGGTTCTCAAGGACAGATTTTGCCACCAAGGAACTCCGCCCATGGGCCTGTTAGGAAAAGCAGGATCTTTCTCCTAAAGGCATCTGCTCAGCATAGAATTATCCAGACTGTATACAAGCTGGGGACAAAGCAAGGGCTTCCCTGGTGGCTCAGATGGTAAAGAATCTGCCTGCAATGCAGAAGACCCAGGTTTGATCCCTGGGTTGGGAAGATCCCCTGGAGAAGGGAATGGCTAACCACTCCAGTATTCTTGCCTGGAGAATTCCATGGACAAGAGGCACCTAGAGGGCTAGAGTCCGACAGTACTGAGCCACTAACACTTTCACTTTCAAAGCAGGGCAAATCACTTCCACCCTTTCTCAATCATTTTTAAATAATCTGTGCAAATTTTAAAAGAACACGAAAATAGTCATTCTGGTGAAAAAATCAGAATTTCTTTGACTTCCTCACATTTGCTTACCATTTAAAATTGATTTCCTCTTAATTTATATGGGTTGGCTACAGAAATATTTCTACTTCTTAGGGTCTTTAGAAGCCTTAGTCTGGCATTGATCGAGTGACTGATAAACAACATGCGTTTTGCATCTTTTTTATATTCATGAACAGTCTTTTTCAGAAATGTAATACTTCACAAGGAAAGATGTTGGCTCATTACTTCGAGTTGGAAGTTTCTCCAACCTTATACAGACAAAGCTGTGAAGACACTTCTTACTTGACCTAGATCCTCAAATCTCTCTCTTAAAAGATACAAGACTTCCTGCCTGCTCTGAAACTTCTCTGAACACAGAGAAGAGATCACCCCTTTTACTCGAACACCATGTTTCTTCCTTCCCTAAAACCTCCAGGTCTGGGCACTTTCTCCATCAAAATTAGGATTTCAGACACCCTCTTCCTTGCATTTCAGCCGGGAGCCCTGGGCGACAAGATGGTTCTGACCCAACTGTGCCCACCCACCTGGTTCTCTTTAAGGTGGGCAGGGGCTGCCCATGCACAGTGACCCAGGAGAAACTGACCCAAGATTAATGTTGCCTAAAAACTCCCAACTCACAGACGTCAGTTGTGAACTGCGAGAGTCCTGTAAGCAGAAGGGGAATATAAGGTGGCAGGCACTTTCTCTCACTGCAAAATATTAAGTAACCACACATCAGAGACATGGAACAGACATACAGAGTATCATTAAACAGGGAGGGAAAACTGAACCTCTCAAGAGCCACTGGAGAACAATCGCAAGTTTCATTTCAATGAGGGGTCCCAGGGAAGAGAGAACAGAATGCACAGAAATTGTATAAAGTGCAGGGAGCATCGTTAAAACTCACAAGTGACTGTTGTTTTTGATGCCGGGAGCCGGCATATTGCATATTGAGTGCATATTGCATATTGAGTGCAGCACTTTTCAGGATCTGGAATAGCTCAACCGGAATTCTATCACTGCCAGTAGCCAGCGTGAGGAACTCCACCCATGACAAAGGTCATGAGGAAGGAGGCTTGGCATACGCAAAGGCGGGATCAAGCCTCAGGAGTCTCCCTGGAAATTCTCGAGCAATCTACCCCCAAAACCAGAGTCTGCCTACTTTCTGCTTTGTGCTTTCACCTACACCTCTGACTTTACGGGGGGCTGTCCCCCACTACCTCTCTGAAAAAAGAGTTAGCTTACAGCTCCAGTTAATAATTCCTGGGTGTGACAGTGTTTAACCTACAAACTCCTTTGGAAATCGTCTAGCCTGCCTGAATAGGTTTTTCCGGCCACATGTGATTGTTCAGAGCCTCCCAACTGTGAGAGGCAGGAGATGTCCTAAACTGTCTAAACACAGATTCTTTTGAGTAGTTAAAAGATTGATTAGAAATTGTATTGGTGAAGGGATTTTCACTTGTTGGGCCAATGTTTGCTGCTAAGTTTCCATATCCCTTACCTGCTGTGTCCCTGGCAGTGTATTGATTAATATAATTGGTGTAAATAGTAGCTTTAATGTTTGTAACCTGGGACCCTTGAGTTAATTCTTTTTCTTGTTATAGCCCACCACACCTTTGCGCTGTAGGAATGCAACTTTATCTAATGCTTTTGGAGGGTGGCTCCTGACCAATCACCTTTAGAGAAAAATAAGTTTTCTGAAGAAAAGGTCTTAAAATGTTAACAGGCCTCTGGGCCAGAAGATGATGCAAATCACCTAAGCTTTTGCATATGATAAGTTTGCAGGAAGAAAGCCTGGCTTGCTGCCTGACTCTACCCCTTCCCCCATTATCCTCTATGCATAACTTAAGGTATAAAAACTACTTTGGAAAATAAAGTACGGGCCTTGTTCACCGAAACTTGGTCTCACCATGTCGTTCTTTCTCTTACCTTCTGGCTGAATTATTCAGCCTCTTTTCTACACTGAATTTCCTCACTGAGCTATCCTTATCTCAGCCTCTTTTCTCCACTGAATTTTCCTACTGAGCTATCCTCATTCTATTACTCTTTATATCCTTAATTAACGTTTAATTAAGCAATTGTTTCCTGATCTTCGCCTACACCGTCTCTCCTTCGAATACCCTGGTTCAGCCGGGGCTGGTCCCCGGCAGTTTTTCAGTCGCCAAATTGTATCCAACTCTTTGTGACCCCATAGATTGCAGCATGCCAGTATTCCCTGTCCCTCACCATCTCCTGGAGTTTGCCCAAGTTCATGTCCATTGAATCAGTGGTGCCATTCAGTCAATCTTAGGAAATCAACCCTCAATACTCATTGGAATGACTGATGTTAAAGCTGAAGCTTCAATACTCTGGCCACCTGATGTGAAGAGCCAACTCATTGGAAAAGACTCTGATGCTGGGAAAGACTGAAGGCAGAAGGAGAAGAGGGTGACAGAGAATGAGATGGTTGGATGGCATCACAAGTGACAATGGTCCTTTATTCTTGACATCTCTGGGGTTTCACCCTGAGCTCTAGAAAAATCCATTTATTGGTTGCTAGGAGAGAAGGATGGTTACCCTCTGCATTTCAAAATCCCCTCCAAGCTGCCCTCAATAGGATAGAGGAGGCAGCGAATGAGACCTCAAATTCCCATGACCTCCGCTGGCCTCTTTGCATCTGTCTTTGGCTTGACCTGACCTGAGGATATATACTCATGACCTAGCACATCCATGTTTACTTTATTATTACCTCTTCTCCTGGATTCAAGGATAACACAGCTGTCATGCCATCACCTCATTGTCTGGTTTCCAAAATAGACATCAATATTCACCCTCCTCTACTTTAGGGAGGAAATATCACCTACCCATGAGATCGACATAATTGTCATTTCAAACCGAGACATTAATTGGTTTCAGAAAACATTGGCCCCAAAAATCATAACCAAAGAACACACATCAAATTTATAAAGTAGATCATTCAGTCCCTTAAAACAATTCCTAGCGAACTGCTTGACCACTGGGACAGGCACCACCTAGTCTAAATTGTTTGTGATGCTTAATTGAACACCATAGGCTAATGACTGACTAATTCAGAATTCCTGATACTTCAGACATACAGGGCTCTCATTCACTCATTCATTCATCAAGCTTTCATTCAATATTAATTAAGTGCATGTCTGGCACCTGTCACGGATTGGGGATAGCATCGTGGCGAGCTCAGTGTGCACTCACATGGAGGTGAGAGGCTGCCGTCAGTGCCGTGATAGACACATTCAGGCTGCCCCAAGAGCCCAAGTCCCCAGGAAGGAAGAGGGAGGGGAAGATATGAGGGATTTTTAGGAATCTGAATGGGCTGGAGTTGGCACTTGGGCCTAAAGCTGAGAAGAATATGTTAAGAACAAGTCCTAAATTTGTAGTTCAAGTTCATGTAACAAAGATGAAAGCATAGACTATGGAGAACAGTGTGGGGGTTCCTTAAAAATCTAAAAATAGGGGGAACCCACCCAGAGGCCTGATGAAAGAGAAGGGAAGTAAGCACCCAGTGAGGCCACTGGGCTGGTTTAGGGCCGCGTGAAGAGTGAAGCCTCAGTTTCAGGCGGTCTTTTTGCGGAGCTCCAAGCAGAGCGTGCTTCAACTCGAAGCTCCAGTGGCAGGGAGAGGAGGCTTAGCATTGGGCTCTCCGGCTTGAGATGTGCTCGTATGAGTCTCATGAAATCAGGGATGTCACCTGCCCGTGTCTCTGGGACCAGCGCCTGGCATGAGGCAAGAATACTGAAGCGAGTTGCCATTTCCTTCTCCAGGGGATCTTCCTGACCCAGGGATTGAATCTGCATCTCTGGGGTCTCTTTCATTGGCAGGTGGCTTCTGCACCACCTGGGAATCCTCAAATGAGATGGGTGTAGTCTCTGGGGAGTTTTGAGGAAAAGAATCAGTCACCAAAAGGACCCCTCCAGCTGCTGAATTGAGAAAGACTGGAGGTGGCAGGAATGGCAGCAGGCTCTGAGAGAGAGGCCAACCAAAGGGTGCTGCTGGGAACCGAGGTGAGCGACTGTCTTCTCACTTGAGACACTTTTCTTGGACAATGTGAAGTACTCCGGCTGCCGTGGTTGTAATGGTCATTCATGTGCTAATGTCCCAAGTCTAGTTCTTCCAGCCCAAATCTATCTCCTGAGTCTTAGTCTCACATATCCAAAGATCTACTGGTCATCCCCTCTTTCAGTGGGTCAAGGGTGCCTCAGGCTGCACTTCATTGTCTGAAACATTAGTCTTCTCCTGCGCTCAGTGTATTTCACTACTGAGGTCATGTGGCCACGCCTCTTGCTAAAGGCTCTGTCTTTTAGAGGCCACTGCTAACTTACGTTAGTGGACAAATCTGTGCTGGCCCATGAATGCTCCATAAACACATCGTTATGGTTTTGTTGATCAGATTCTCTGCCCATACTGCTGGCTTGAAGGATTGAACATAGCATAGGTAGGTTTGTTTTGTTTTGTTTTTCAATTGAAGAAATTGTTTTACAGAATTTTGTTTTCTGTCAAACCTCAACATGAATCAGCCATAGGTATGCATATATCCCCTCCCTTCTGAACCTCCCTCCCATATCCCTCCCCATCCCACCCCTCCGGGTTGATGCAGAGCCCCAGTTTGAGTTTCCTGAGACATGCAGCAAGTTCCCCACTGGCTATCTATTTTACACATGGTAATGTAAGTTTCCATGTTACTCTCTCCATAGGTAGGTTTAACTGGGACAGGATGATGGGGTGATGCTTTAGAAGACAGTTCAGGACAGGGTGCCATAGAGGTCAGGTGTTGAATACTCAGAGGATAGAGGATCAGAATTAGAGTGGATTCTTTATATTTTGCAGTTTTGACCAATAGGGGCTTTGACATTGGACAGATAATTCTGACTTTGTCACTTTTGTTACAAATAGTAAACTTACCATGAAGCCAATACACAAGTTAAGGCTCTGTGGATATTATAGAATTTTAAAATGTGAATTCAGTTTTCTTACATCTCTCTTGGGAATATTTTTTGTCTACTCCCTATTATAATTTTAGAATTTAGCATTCATTCTTTTGACTTTAAGCAAAGGAGTTAATTTTGTTCTGAAAAACATTTAGTTGGAAGGGTGTAAAATTCCCTGTTCTGTGATCTTTTTAAAAAACATATAATTTGTGTGTAAAGGAGCTTAAGAAATATCTTCATCTTTTTTTGTCTCTAATAAATGGTTTTTAAAAAGACTTCCCATGTGGTCCAGTGACTGGGACTCCACACTCCAAATGCAGAGGACCTGGGTTCGATCCCTGGTTGGGGAACTAGATCCCACATGTTGCAACTAAGCAACCAAATAAATAAAATAAGAAATACTAAAAAAACAAAACCTAAAAATAGAGCTACCATATGATCTAGCAATCCCACTCCTGGGCATATATCTGGAGAAAACTCTAATTCAAAAAAATACATGCACTCTAGTGTTCATTGCAGCACTATTTACAGTAGCCAAGACAAGTTCAGTTCAGTCATATCCGACTCTTTGTGACCCCATGAATCATAGCATGCCAGGCCTCCCTGTCCATCACCAACTCCTGGAGTCCACCCAAACCCATGTCCATTGAGTTGGTGATGCTATCCAACCATCTCATCCTCTGTCATCCCCTTCTCCTTCTGCCTTCAATCTTTCCCAGCATCAGGGTCTTTTCAAATAAGTCAGCTCTTCACATCAGGTGGCCAAAGTACTGGAGTTTCAGCTTCAACATCAGTCCTTCCAAGGAACACCCAGGACTGATCTCCTTTAGCCAAGACAAGGAAGCACCCTAAATGTCCATTAACAGAGGAATCGATAAAGATGTGGTATATATACACAACAGGTATTATTCAGCCATAAAAAAGGAATGAAATGATGCCATCTGCAGCAACATGGATGGAACTATAGATGATCACACTAAGTTAAATCAGAGAAAGACAAATACCATATGGTATCACTAATATGTGGAATCAAAAAGAAAATGATACAAATGAACTTATTTACAAAACAGAAATAGACTCATAGAAAACAAATTTACAGTTACCAAAAGTGAAAGGGGGATAAATTTGGACTTTGGAATTAGCAGATACAAACCACTGCACATTAAAGAGATAACAAGGACCTACTATATATCTGTATCCAAAATCTTGTAATAACTTATAATGGAACAGAATTTGAAAAAAATATTTACATGTATGTATAACTGAATCAATTTGCTGTAACCTAAAAGTAATATAATATTGTAAAACAATATTGTAAATCAACTATACTTCCATAAAAAAAAGAAAAAAGTGGTGGCATAAAGCATAATATAAAGTTGGCAACATAAATCACCATGATTTTTAAGACGATTTCTAAATCTATTGGTAAACATAGAAATATAGGAGGGGAGTTACTCAAAATGTCAGGGGACTGACTGCTTCCAAGTTAATATTTCTGAAGTTCAGAAATCTTATATAAAGTAAAAAAATAAGTAAATTTTTAAAAAATAAATAAAAGATGAGAAAAAAAATAAAATAAAACCTCTCCACTATCAAAAAAAAAAGAAAGAAATCTTAAACTTCAGCTCTTCCTAGGCCTGCTAGTGTTGGCAGTGGCAACAAGTGTTGGCCGCATCTGCAAGGTCGAGGCCATGTTCGGTTCCAGTGCTAAGATCGTGAAGCCCAATGGTGAGAAGCCGGATGAGTTTGAGTCCAGCATCTCCTAGGCCCTCCTGGAGCTGGAGATGAACTCAGCCCGCAAGGCCCAGCTGTGGGAGCTGAACATCATGGCCGCCAAGGAAACTGAAGTTTGCGGTAGCTGGAAAGCTATCATCATCTTTGTTCCCGTTCCGCAACTGAAGTCTTTCCAGAAAATCCAGGTGCAGCTCATGTGTGAGCTGGAGAGGAAGTTCAGTAGAAAGCATGTCGTCTTCATTGTTCAGAGGAGAATTCTGCCTAAGCCAACTTGAATAAGCCTTATGAAAAATAAGCAAAAACATCCCAGGAGCCGCACCCTGACCACTGCGCATGACGCCATCCTGGAGGACTTGGTTTTCCCAAGTGAGATTGTGGGCAAGAGAATCTACAAGAAGTTAGACAGTAGCCTACTCATAAAGGTCCATTTGGATAAAGCACAGCCGAACAACATGGAACCCAAGGTTGAAATACTTTCTGGTGTCTTATAAGAAGCTCACGGGCAAGGATGTTAGTTTTGAATTCACAGAGTTTCAGTTGTAAACAGAAATGACTAAATAAAATATTATTCACGATTAAAAAAAGAGAAATCTTAACTTCATAGTAACAATATTTTTGGAAGACACTTTAGCCCATAAGGCAACAGTACCCAAAAAAGGGATGCAGATTACAGTAAGGATTAAGGAATATTTACAAAGTCTACTGTTTCAGTTCAGTTCAGTTCAGTCGCTCAGTCGTGTCTGACTCTTTGCGACCCCATGAATCGTGGCACGCCAGGCTTCCCTGTCCATCACCAACTCCCAGAGTTTATTCAATCTCATGTCCATCGAGTCGGTGATGCCATCCAGCCATCTCATCCTCTGTCATCCCCTTCTCCTCCTGCCCCCAATCCCTCCCAGCATCAGGGTCTTTTCCAATGAGTCAACTCTTTGCATGAGGTGGAAGAATGTATTGAGCATCCGTAATCAATTCATATAAATTAAAACTACTTGGTTTTATCTGCAAGTGAGAAGACATAATGTTGCAAATATCTAATACCATAAATGCACTGAATTTTTGCACACACACACACACAAAATCAAAACTCACATTATGTATTGCATTTTAAAAGTCAGAGAAAACTGTGGAATATATACAGAGATTTTGCATTTCTGGACATCATTACTGACTGGTGGGTAGGAGGGTGACAATAATCACTCACCATCAGAAGTGATCCTCGTTAATATCCCTCAGTATCCTCTGCTTGCTCTGGCTTCATCTTTCTTTCCAAATTGTGCTTGTCTCTCCACCTGGAATATCTCCTGCTCTAGAGTAAATGCCCTTTGTTCCATGTAATTTACAAGATTTTCATAACATCGAACAACATCTGACAAGGTTGTGTTTCATGTGTCTGTTACAAACCCCAGCCCGCTGTCTGGATCATGGAGCTCAGACCACTGAGACACAGCCCCTTGTATCTTGGCAAATCACACCCTTGTGCCCTGAAGCAGACTGCTGTTTCATTCCTGTGGTGGTGTGATGCCAAAATGGATAATCATAATAACAGAACTCTTTCAGAACTACCCCAGTGTTTGGATATCTTTGGTGTTTATCCTCTTAAAAAAAAAATAAAACTTCTTTCAGGCAACACGTGTTTTATTGAGAGCATGTGAACAACGGTCGCTGTACTCAAGGAGCGCACAGTCTCTTGGAAAAGATGAGATGAATGCACATGAAATTGCAGTGCGTTTTCCAGGTGCTTGCGACAGAGCAGCAGAGCCTTTCAGTTCCATGGGATCTCAAGGGAATGGTCAGATGAGGTTGCTACTGTGGGGACCTCAGTAGGGGCTGGAGGCAAATGAAAAGGGCAGAGAACTCCATCAGGAATAAAACAGGAGGGAAAAGCTAGAGCTAGTCTTCCCTCCCTCAATGTAAAGAAATCCAAGCCACACCAAGTATCACCTCACACCAGTCAAAATGGCCATCATCAAAAAACCCACAGGCAATGAATTCTGGAGGGGGTGTGGAGAGATGTGAACTCTCTTACACTGTTGGGTGGGAATGTAAGCCGCTGTAGCCACTATGGACAACGGTATGGAGGTTCCTTAAAAAACTAAAGATAAAACTACCATGTGGTCCAGCAATCTCACTCCTGGGAATATATCTGGAGAAAAACATGGCTCAAAAGGATGTATGCACCCCAGTGTCCACTGAAGCCCTGTTTACAATAGTCAAGACATGAAAGCAACCCGAATTCCATCGACAGAGGAACAGATGAAGATTCGGTGCATATATACACAATGGAATATTACCTGGCCGTTAAAAAGAATGAAACAACGCCATTCACAGCAACATGGATGGATTGTCATATGACTGAAGTCAGAGAGAGAAGTATCATAAGATATCACTTATATGTGGAATCTAAAAAGACACAATACAGATGAACTTATTTATAAAACAGAAACAGACTCACAGACTTAGAGAACGAACTTATGGTTACCAGGGTGGGAAGGGATAGTTAGGGAGTTTAGGACTGACATGTACACACTGCTGTATTTAAAGTGAATAACCGGGATGGGGTGGGAGATGGGAGGAAGGGTTAAGAGGGAGGGGACGTATGTACACCTATGGCTGATTCATGTTGATGTATGGCAGAAACCAACACATTATTGTAAAGCAATTGTCCTCCAATTATAAAGATAACAAAAAATGAAATAGATAACCAATAAGGACCTACTGTATAGCACAAGGAATTCCGCTCAATGTTATACAACAATCTACATGGGAAAAGAATTTGAAAAAGAACAGATTCATGTATATGTGTAACTGAATCACTTTGTTATACAACTGAAACTAACACAACATTGTTAATCAACTATGTTCTGTGCTTAGTTGTGTTCAACTCTTTGTGACCCCACAGACTGCAGCCCACCAGACTCCTCTGTCCATGGGGATTTTCCAGGCAAGAATACTGGAGTGGGTTGCCATGCCCCACTCCAGGGGACCTTCCTAAACCACGGATCGAACCCAGGTCTCCCACCTTGCACGTGGATTTTTTACCGTCTAAGCCTATTCCAATGTAAAATAAAAAGTTTAAAAAAAAAAGAAAGAAAAGAAATCCAAGCCACTAAGAATTGTTAACAAAAGTCCATTACCAAGCAGTAGGTGATAACAAGGTGTCAGTGTTAAGTTCATCACTTATAACCAACATCCCCTCTGGTGGGGGATGTGAATGGCCAGGGAGGCTGTGCATGTGGGAAACTGGGGATTTATGGGAAATCTCTGTACCTACCTCTCAATTTTGCTCTGAATCTAAAAGCGCTCTAAAAGATAAAGTTGGGTTTTTTAAGGGGTTTCCTTTAAAAACTGTTTCTCTCCAGCCCAGCTTCTCAGTTGAGTGCAACCTGACTCCATGTGGCCTCAGGGCTGGTGGCGGTGCCCTGACCCCAGTCTTCTGCTCCATTTCCCAGTGGTGACTCTGCAGTGTTCTCCTTATAGGAACTTGGCCTGCACTCCCCAGCCCTCCCCTGTGTTTCTTCTCCTGAGGAACGGTGGGTGGATTTGTGAGGAAAGCATTCTGTCTGTTTCCTTTCACTCCGTGCAAATGTGCTCACGGCTAGGCCGGCGCCAGCCGCCTGCACTCCTCCAAGTGGGGCCACCCAGAGGCTGAGCTGGGCTGGGGTCCGGGACTCTGCCAGTTGCGGTTCCAGCCCCCCTGGATCCCACGACCCACACCAAAGTGTGTGCGGGGTGCCAGAGGGTCCGGGCTGCCAGCTGGCAGTGACTTGCCCACATGCCCATCTTCCAAAGATGACAGCCCTTTGGACCAAGGAGTATGTCATGTTCTGAAACTAAAATCTCATCATGGGCCTGGCTGTTTTATCACTATCCCCCACTACACACTGCTTAGCAGGACTGGTGGAAAAACAATCCACGCTGGTCTCTGTCCCAAAATAAATAGGACAATTGGCATCACACTGATGAGTTTGGAGTGAGGGAGAGGAAAAAGTAACCTGCCAGCCAAGAGACAACATTGAAATTTTCAGTCCCAATCCAAGACAGAGTTACTGGTGGCTGCAGCTTATTAGACCATTTACAGAGACGGCCATTCGGCCACTTCTATTCGAGTCAAAGCCCACAGGCTTCTTACTCAGCAGTGAAGATGCACAGGAATAAACAATTCTGTCTACAGAAGGAAGGACAGGGTTAACTTATCACCCAAGAGCCCATCTGATCTTGCCTGCTGGGATGGCTGCTTCCCACAGGTTTCCATGGTGCTCGAGGGCATTAGGGTCCCAGACAGGGGAGCTCAGGGCTTTAGGGATCACAGAGCTTATCGGAAACCCATGAGGCCACCCAATAGATCCCCAGCCTCTCAACATTTGCTGCCATAGCTCCCGTAAATGAGAATGAAAGTTTGGGACCGACATGTACACTCGGCTATATTTAAAATGGATAACCAAAAAGGCCCTACTGAATAGCACATGGAACTCTGCTCAGTGCTATATAGCAGCCTGGATGGGAGGGGAGTTTGGGGGAGAATGGAATCCTCAAGTGATGGAAAATCTTTGATACAGTAGAAGCCCAGAATTTATCTCTAAGAGACATACATAATGCAAGACTTTGGAGGGGAAGCAGGAAAACAGGGAAACAGTATCATTTCTCCAAAGGCCAGCTTTCCCGGTGGTGTGTGTGGGCGTGCTCTTTGCACCTCTGACTCTGCAACTCGGTGGTGATTTGACCCAAAGAAGAGCCCTGGTGGCCTTCATGCAGATACAAAACTCCACTCTGTCACACCAAGTCAAGAGATGCAAGAAGAGAGACCCGGCCAGGACAGTTTTCAGTAATTAAGGGTCCTGGAAAAGTCACTGTTATTGAGAGACCTGTGGGTGTTGGACAGGAAATCATTTGTCCCTTCCAATCACTGAATGCACAGTGAGCACAAGTGGGAGCCTGGGTCACCTCTGGGAGAACATAGAGGGTAGGTGTGTCATCTACCATCAGTGAACATTTGGAAAAAGTACATGCCAGTCCTTAACTGGACAAGAACCAAGGCAGGAATCTAGCCCTAGTGAGGAAACAGCAGGACGGACAGGAAGGCACCAACAGCTGAGTCAGAATGAGATGTGTCCAGTCGGGTGACAGAGACATGTAGGACATAGTGGAAATGCAAAGAGGGGCACCCAATCCAAGGAGTGGCCCCTGAGTGCCATCCTCCACAAGACAGAAGGAAGTGGGCCTCGAGCGAGTTCAAACTGTGATACCGACCCTAGTTCTGTCCACTCCAGGTTCCCTGAGCAGATCACTCGACCCTCCTGAGCCTCAATTTTCTACATAAACTGAGCTCAGTGATTTGTTCTAACATCAGCCTGGATGTTGCTGTGGAGGCATTTTGGAGACATGATAAACATCTACCATCTTGCCAACAAAGGTCTGTACAGCAAAGCTATGATTTTTCCAGTAGTCATATATGATTCTGAGAGTTGGACCATAAAGAAGGCTGAGCATCGAAGAAGTGATGTTTTTGAACTGTGATGTTGGAAAAGACTCTCGAGAGTCCCTTGGACAGCAAGAAAATCATATTCATTGTAAGGACTTGCTGAAGCTCCAATACTTTGGCCACCTGATACAAAAAGCTGACTCATTGGAAAACACTCTGATGCTGGGAGAGATTGAGGGCAAGAGGAGAAAGGAATGACAGAGGATGAGATAGTTGGATGGCATCATTGACTCAATGGATATGAGTTTGAGCAAACTCCAGAAGACAGTGAAGGACAGGGAAGCCTGGCATGCTGCAGTCCATGGGGTCACAAAGAACTGGACATGCCTGAGCTACTGAATAACAAAGTCAGTCGACTTTAAGTAGATCATTCCCAACAATGTGGGTGGGCCTCAGCCAATCAGCTGAAGTCCTGAAGAGCAATGACTAAGGTTTGCTTGAGAAGGAATTCTACCTCAGGACTGTAACTGAAAAGTTCCCCCTTGGGTTTCCAGCCTGTGTGCCCAATTGCTCAGTTGTATCCAACTCTTTGCAACCTCAGGGACTGTAGCCCGCCAGGCTCCTCTTTCCATGGGATTCTCCAGGCAAGAATACTGGAGTGGGTTGCCATGCCCTCCTCCAGGGAATCTTCCCCATGTATCCTGTGTCTTCTCCATCACATGCAGGTTCTTTACAGCTGAGCCACTGGGGAAGCCCCAAGTTTCCAGCCTGCCAGCCCCCAGAAGCACACGAGCCAATTCCTTAAAAGCAGATCAATACATCTCTCCGTCAATTTCTATCCCTCTCCCCTTCATTGGTTTTGTTTCTCTGAAGAACCTTGACTGATTCAAGGATTGATTCAGTAAAAAGAAAAGTGATGAGAGGGATTTAAAATTATGTAATTTCATAAAACTAAGAGATTAAGAGAGGAAAAATCCCTCTCAAAGAATTGAGCTGGGGACTTCCCTGGTGGCCCAGTGGCTAAGACTCCATGCTCTCAATGCTTGGGGCCTGAGTTTGATCACTGGTTGGGGAACTAAGATTCCATGTGCTGCAACTGAGATCCAGTCCAGCCAGACAAATAGTTAAATAATTATATTTTACATTAAATTAAAAAAAAAAGAATTGCCGTAGGCATCAGTAGGAAATATTCCTTGTAGATATGAGAGCCGTCCACCCATGGATTGACTGAACTTTATGAAGACATCTTTGGGTCATATGGATAAAGAAGTTGTCACACATATATACAATGCAATATTACTCACTCATAAAATAGAATGCATTTGAGTCAGTTCTAGTGAGGTGGCTGAACCTAGAGCCTGTTATACAGAGGGAAGTCAGTCAGAAAGAGAAAACCCAACATAGTATATTAATGCATACTTTCAGAATCTAGAAAAATGTTATTGATGAACCTATTTGCAGGGAAGGAATGGAGACCCAGATGTAGAAAATGGACTTGTGGACACAGGTGGGGAGCGGGAGAGTGGGATGAGTGGAGAAAGTAGCATCAACATATATACACTCCCAGGTGTGAGACGGATAGCTGGTGAGAAGTCGCTGTGTAGCACAGGAGATCAGCCGGGCGCTCTGTGATGACCTGGAGGGCTGGGATGGGGGAGGGGAGGGAGGCTAGGGAGGGAGGGGATGTACAATCATGGCTGATTTGCCTTGTTGTATGGCAGAAACCAACACAACACTGTAAAAGTTTTTTTTTTAATATATTTAAAGAAAAAAATAGAGTACATCTTTGGCACAAAACTGGGGAAGTGACTGCAGCCACTGGACAGTTCATTTAAAACCTGGTATCTACAAAAGCAGGTCCCACATGTTAATCCGCATCAAGCTAGATATGGGATTAAGCTGGACACCACAAAGAACCACCAAAACAGATGGAAGCTGCAATGCCCAGCAGAGGGAGTGATGCCTTGGTGCAAACAGTGGTCGCCAGGGGTCTCCTTGTGGCGGCTGACCCTTCCTGTTGGGGAGGACCTGGACACAGTCTGGGGACTTTCAGAAATCCCTGAAGTGACTTTGCAGGAGTGGAATCAGCTTGAGCATGCCTTCGCTGTGTGTTGCCAGCCAATAAAACACAATTTTCAGATAGTTTTGTTACTAAACCACAATCAATTGAAACATTTGGAGGTACATGGTTGTGGCGGGTAGGCTGTAAGCTTAAGTGCTGTGTGTTATGTATCATGCAATTCCTGTGTGTTTATTCACTCTTCAAAACTTCAATATCCACAGAGCTGCAAATGAGCTAGTAGCACCAAGGCTCAGCCTGAGTGAGGTTTTCTGTCTAGAGAGGTATTAATACAGGGATGCATGCATGCTAAGTCACTTCAGTCGTGTCCGACTCTGAGACCCTATGGACTATAGCCCGCCAAGCCTCTGTCCATGGGATTCTCCAGGCAAGAGTACTGGAGTGAGGAGCTAGTTCCTTCTCTAGGGCATCTTCCTGACCCAGAAATTGAACCTGCATCTCTTGCATCTCCTGCATCGGCAGGCAGGTTCTTTACCACTAGTGCCAACTGGGAAGCCAAAAACAGGGATACCTAAGTCAAAATGACCTTTTTTCATTGCACCAAGAAATCCATCTCTTGATAATCGGTCCCTTGCTTTAAGGCTTAAACAATCTCAAAATCTTCACAGGTTTAAACACAAACAACCCGGCAGAGCACACAAAGAAAAGTCTTTTTTTCTTTTCCCCCAAGTGATGACTCATTCTGTCGTCTGGGACTAAATGCAGCACACATTTCACGAACGAGAGCAGGTTGGTGCATTTAATTCCGGCCTGGAGAAGGACTTGCAAACCGCTTCACCTCTCAAAGCAATAAGAACTTCAACCAAGAGGACATTTTAGAGTCATTCTTATTTCAAGTCTTCTATCCTGGCCTAAAGTGGGTCACTGAAACTCAGATGAAAATTATAGAAGTGGGGACTTCCCTGGCAGTCCAGTGGTTAAGACTTCACCTTCCAATGCAGGGGGTGTGGGTTCAATCCCTGGTCAGGGAGCTAAGATCCCACATGCCAGAAAAACAAAAGAGAAAATAGAAACAATATTGCAACAAATTCAGTAAAGACTTTCTAAAATAAATTACAGAGGTGGTGGTTGAAAATACCAACCTACTACATTGCTATTGACATATACACCCAAGCTAATATCTGCTGCTATAATCTGCTCCTGTTTAGTTGCTAAATCATGTTTGACTCTTTGTGACCCCATGGGATTTTCCAGGCAAGAATACTGGAGTGGGTTGCCATTTCCTTCTTTGTGCAAAACTCTTCTTTTTTTCCTTCTCTCTTCCCTTCCTTTACTTTTTTCTTCCTTCATCTCCCTGGGCCCCCATCATGTACCTTCCTTAACTCTTAAACCCCCTCCTGCCCACAACCATAGGCAAAATAGAAAAGTGAATCAGCATGTGACCCATTGCTAAGTCTAGAGTAAAAACATCACCCAGATTATCTCCCCACTAAAATAGCTGGAATTGCCACAGTCGGGAAGGGAGAGGAGGCAAGTGACATTCCACCGTGCGTTTCTGGAGGACTGCTTCCAGTGGTGGGAGTTACAGAGGATTGCCTAAGACTTCACAGGGCATAAGTGGTGGGAGTTACAGAGGATTGCCTCAGACTTCACAGGGCATAAGTGGCGGGAGTTACAGAGGATTGCCTCAGACTTCACAGGGCATAAGTGGCGGGAGTTACAGAGGATTGCCTCAGACTTCACAGGGCATAAGTGGTGGGAGTTACAGAGGATTGCCTCAGACTTCACAGGGCATAAGTGGTGGGAGTTACAGAGGATTGCCTAAGACTTCACAGGGCATAAGTGGTGGGAGTTACAGAGGATTGCCTCAGACTTCACAGGGCATAAGTGGCGGGAGTTACAGAGGATTGCCTCAGACTTCACAGGGCATAAGTGGTGGGAGTTACAGAGGATTGCCTCAGACTTCACAGGGCATAAGTTCTGCCCTTGCTGGAACTGTGAGAACATCTGTGGGTCGTAAATCTTTGAGGAACAGTTGACACTGTGGATCCCACAGCAGTAGGCATTTGGCAAGAATCACTTAAATCCATCACTTGCTTAAATGTACCTATCAAATGCTGGGTAAAGTGATGACAAGCTAGATACAGAGGTTCCTTCCCTGAAGACGTGTGTGGCTCAGTCATGGCAAAAAGTCCTAGAGATTTTCCTTCATTTGCTCATTTCCTACATGCCCAAATAACAGGGGAGTGTTTGGGACTCGTCCAGGAAACAGAGGGGGCTTCCCTGGTGGCTTAGTGGTAAAGAATCCACCTGCCAATGTAGGAGATGTGGGTTTGATCAGGAAGATCCCTTCTTGGAGGAAATGGCAACCCACTCTAGTATTCTTACCTGGAGAATTCCATGGACAGAGGAGCCTGGCAGGCTACAGTCATTGGGATTGTAAAGAGTTGGACAAGACTTAGTGACTAAACAACAAGAAGGAACCACAGAGGCTCAGAAATGACCTCACCAAGAAACACCCAAGGCCAGTCGTAATGATACGTAGAAAACAGGAGACAACATTGGAGAACTCCGTTTTAAACATATAGATTTTAAAACTGGAAGGATATACCAAAAAATGTTATTGGTCATTATCTCTGAGTGGGGTATGATAAATATTCTCCTCTTCTGCAGGTAACTCGAGCAGCTCCCGCTCTCTCACCGGGATCAGACCTCTTCTCCATTCTATTGTGGAGCACAGCCCCTCCTCTCATAGGCATCCTTTCTGTGAGTTTGAGGCACTTGACCTTCCTTTCCCCAAGCAAAGGAAGGCACGTGACCAGGACCAGCCAGAGGATGCTGGTCAATGGCTGCCCACAGTGGCTAGGTCAGGGATGTGCATGGGCTCTGACCTTGGACATCAGCACCTTCCCTGGAGCATCAGGAAAGAGGCATGTCTTCTCTCTGGGTCACTGTCAGCTGGTGAAAGTGAAAGTGGTTTGGTCGTGTCCAAGTCTTGGCAGCCCTATGGACTGTAGCCCACCAGGCCTCTCTGTCCATGGAATTCTCCAGACAAGAATACTGGAGTGGATTGCCATTCCCTTCTCCAGGGGATCTTCCCGACCCAGGGATTGAATCTGAGTCTCCTGAATTGCAGGCAGATTCTTTACTGCCTGAGCCATCAGCGAAACCCAAAACTCAGCTAACAAGGCCGCCGTTAACCTAGAACTGACAGCGTGACTTTTCTTGTGGTGGTGGTTTTGCCACCTCATTAAGACAGCCTTCTGACACAAAGCCAAGATGCAGGAAAGTAGAAACAAAATAGGAAGAGAGAGAGACTCGCTCAAGAAATAGGACCTCTATGTAGGAAAAACTTAGGGTTACCAGGGCTTCCCTGGTAGCTCAGATGGTACAGGATCTGCCTGTGATGTAGGAGACCCAGGTTTAATCCCTGGGTCAGGAAGATCCCCTGGAGAAGGGAATGGCAACCCTCCCCAGTATTCTTGCCTGGAGAATTTCATGGACAGAGGAGCCTGGTGGGCTCCAGTCCATGGGGTCACGAAGAGGCAGACACAACTGAGCAACTAAGCACACACACACACACACACACACGCACGCGCGCGCGCACACACACACACACACACACACACACACACACACACACACACACACACACCGGGGAGTAGCGGGAGGGATAAATTGAAAGATTGGGACTGACATATACATATGACTATAGGCCTGGCGTGCTGCAATTCATGGGGTCGCAGAGTCAAACATGACAGCGACTGAACTGATATATGAAATAGAGAACTAATAAGGACCTACTGCATAACACAGGGAACTCTACTCAATACTCTGTAATGACCTATATGGAAAAAGCATCTAAAAGAGTGGATGCATGGATAACAGATTGCTGCACACCTGAAACTAACAGCACTGTACATCAATTATACTCCAACAAAAATAAAGAAATATGGTATTGGGCTCATGGGAGAACGGACACACGTGTGTACGGCTGAGTCCCTGCCCTGTTCACCTGAAACCACCACAACACTGTTAATTGGCTCTACCCCAGTACAAAATGTTTTTGATGTTTAAAAAAATATTTTTAATGTGATCTCTAGAAAGAATATCATCTTTCAGTCCAACATTACCGTTGATCCAGAGTTTTCTATTAATAAAACCTCACCAAAGCTCTTGACTTTTTTCACATTGAGTCATACATTTTCCTGTGTTCAGGTGAGCTTGGATGGGTTTCTGTCATCTGACAAGAAGAGATGCCTGACACATCCTTTATGTACTTTTTTCACTTCCCAGATTTTGATTATGAATATACATTGTTTAAGTAGTCAGATATTGTTGGTTTATTTTTTAAAGATAATTACACAAGAAAGTCTGTAATTCTGGTTAGAGTTGTCATACTGCCTAGTCTATTGCATTTTTTTTTTTAACTGGGAAAAGAAAATAATTTTTTATTGATTTCTCCTAGGTCTTCACAAAGATCTTTCTTAAAAATACTCTGTATTGACCTATATGAGAGAAGAGTCTTAACAAGAATGGATATATGTATATATATAAGCTGATTCACTTTTCTGCACACCTGAAACACAGCATTGTAAATCAACTATACCCCAATAAAATTCTTTAAACAGTTTTTGGAGTTAATATATGTTCTTTTGCATAAGGTGGTCAACCTCCAAGTGCCCTGTAAACCTACTCTCACGTAGCTCATTTCCAAGAATCTAGTGTATTATTTGTGGATTGTTTGTTCTCTCACCCTTTCTATACTGAATTTTTTCTTATTTTCACTATCTAGCCTCTGGGTAGCCTCCTTTTATAAGTGGCTCAAAAGCATCAAAGAGACAAACTAGGTTTTCCAAGCAGACAGAGGACAGTGATGTAATAACTGCAAGTCCAAAGCCCCAGGGTATGACTCATGGTCTACAGGGTTGTCCGACTTAGTCTAGACCCACAGTCCTTTACAGAGGCAGGACTTGTCCTTCCAAGCATCACAGATGTCAAATCCCAGAGTTCATCCAGAAAAATCATCAGAAAGTCAAGAATAATGTCTGAGTCTCAACTTCCACAAATCAAATAAGGAAGGAAAACAGACTACAGATTTGTCCTCTTGCTAATATTTCAAGTCTGCTTTTTAACTGAAACAAACTAAGGCTGGGAAGAAAAAAAAAAAAAAAAACTTGCCAAAAAAATAGCACAAATCCCACGATGACAAGGGAACAATAAGTCGGTCTGTCCAAGCCTTACAATTTATGGTGAAGAATCACACTGCATGTCATGTGGTAAGCTGCAAAAAAGAGAGAGAGAGAGAAACTTTAAGAAAGGAGATGATTCCTAAATCTGCACTGAGAGAGAGAAACCTTCAAACAACCCTAATATGGTCATGTTGTGAGTAATTGAACAACTAAATTGAGTCTATTGTAAGAAAACAAATTTGTTGAATACAATGTGGCAAGTTCAAAAGAGAGAGAGAGAGAAAGAAACTGTAAGAAGGGAGAGGAAAATTACTTTTTCTGAGATTTTTTTTTTAAAGAGGAAATAAGGCAGAAATGTTCTCATCTGATTAAGCTGGCGTAATGGGCCTGCTACAGGGTAACTATAGAGGAGAAAACTCAAGAAAAGGAAAAGAATATAAGTAATCATCACTAAAAATATTCGGCAGAAATTAAATCTCAATGTCTACTCAGGGAAGAACTTCCTTTTCTGAAGATGGCCTGATACTGCTTTTCAACAGCTTGAGTGACACCTAGTGTCCAGCCAGGGAAGTGAAGTAGTTCGCTAGTTGAGAATCACATGAAAGCTTCACATCCTCTGTGGAGGATTAGTTAAAACAGACCCTCTTTGTTCCTTTCATCTCAGAAACATTTAACAGAAGCTGCAGGCAGAGTTGTTCAAGTGACCAGCATTGTCAACATTAAGCATCATGACTGTGGGCAAGTCACTTGACTCTGGACTAAATACCCCGGTGTTTTCCCTTCAAGTCACAAACGGCTATTTGTCAAAAAGTTTCCATGGAGAAACATACTGCAGAAACTGTTGGTTAAATAAATGCCGATAGGTTTCATTACTGCAGAATTTCTCAGAGTTTCTTTTTAGGTTCCTGTGCATTGTCAGTTTCCAAGAGTGAGCTATGAAATGCAGTGTCTTCCAACTTGACTGCATGGAGAACAATTTTTTTCCCCCAGAGCATCTTGGAGGACAAGGTTCCAACAGAACTCTGAGAAATGCTATGTTGAAAGTCCCTTCAGTTCTAACATTTTATGACCACATGTGGTTAATTATAAATTATTAAAGGCAATACCATCACTAAGGCTACACAGTTAAATGCCATAGTTTAGACATGTTGTATCAAATTTTCACACACATTAAAAAAAAGCAATCAAAGTCAAAATACATCAGTGTTTGAACTCTAGAACTTATACATTAAGTGCTTTAAAATCCAATTTCAGGGATGGAGATTCAAGACGGAGGGGACATATGGATGCCTACAGTTGATTCATGTTGATGTATGGCAGAAACCAATACAGTATTGTAAAGCAATTATCCTTCAATTACAAATAAATATGTTTTTAAAGCCCAATTTCAATCTAAATTTTAAGGCAACTTTAGATTCCATCAAGCTTATTTTCCTATTAGTTTTTGTTCCAAGAGCTGTTAAAGTATATCTCCTGATGGGCTATATAATTCATTCCATTTAAACTTCATGTTAATTCACTTATTTAAAAAAAAAAAAGGCAGGAGGACAGGAGGTGGGGGAGGGAGAGAGAGCAGCCCCTTGATAACTCAGTTAGGTAATCCTGCACCCTTAATTAGATGAGAAAAACCTTAACTTTATCCCCTATTTGACAGGAGCACAGAGATACATTCCAGATACTGCACCAAAAAAAAAAGAAAAGAAAGAAAAACCTTTAGCAAACAGATGGTATCATTCTGTAACTAAAAACATTCTCTAATCATATTTAAATTACTAATATGCATTTCAAGGCTTATTAACAAAATATAGTATTGATCAAGACCTCCTAAGGCCAATTAACGTCTCCAATGTATAGATGTAAAGACTTCGCAAATACTTCTCTCTCTACTTAAGAAGCAAAAGGATTCCTCTTCTTCCCACATCCTACTCCCAGCCCCCTGGACTCGGAGTCCCAAGATTTCCAGGGAAATCTGAAGTTAACCCCAAGCCCTCAGGTTCCTCAGTTCAGTAAACTCGCTGAGAAGGGAACCTCCCCACCCTTCGCCAGCCTAAACTCCCCACTCGCACTCCTCTATTTACTGAGCATTTCAAAAATATACTGACTTTTCTGCCAGATATTTTATAGTTACCTTGGTCTAAACCTAATCCTCACAATTGTCTGGCAGAAGGACGGGAAGGAGGCTGTCACCCTGTGTATTTACCATGTGAGGACACTCAGGCTGGGAAAGGAGAGGGACCCAGTCTCCCAGAGCCTCCCACAGGATTCCCACTCCATCGGGCTCCACACTAGGCTGCGGTCCCGAGCAAATAGCGGGATGCTTCTCTTCAGATTCTGACCTCACCATTTATTAGATGATGGTTTTGGTTAAGTTCCTTAACCTCACTAAGTATCAAATGGGCATATTGTGGCAGACACTTTATAGAAAGAGAAGGATTAAATTGGTTAGTACATGCAAGAAACTAATCATGGATTTTAGAACATAATAAATGCTAATTAAAGTTTCTACTAATGACTTAATTTCTTTATTCTTCCAAAATATGTATTGAGCACTCACTCTGTACAAAGCAAGGGAGCTGTTGTCATTGCCCTCATGGATGCTGTAGTTCTTTTATTATCATTGTTATCATTTACATGAGCTCTTGGGCTTCCCAGGTGGCTAGTGGTAAAGAACCTGCCTGCCAGTTCTTTACCCAGGAGATGAGGGTTCGATCCCTGGGTCAGGAAGATCCCATGAACAGAAGAGCCTGGAGGGCTACAGTTCATGGGATCTGCAACTGAGCACACACACACACACAGTAACAGGATTTCTTGAGCTAATCCTCTAAAGCAATGTAATAGTATACTTTTCCCTCTAGAGGGAGCTCGAGGAACTGCTTCACTCCACCTTTAAAGAGTTGTTTTTTGTGTAGGTCAAGGACAAAAGAGAATCCTAATATATAACTAGATCATTAATCACAGGATATAACTTTTGTGAGACTAGGTGTAGCCTTTATGGGTAGTACAAACAGAACTGAATTGGAAAAAATATATATTTTTTGGAATCTTTTCTGCATGAAACCAATTTTTAATTGTTCTTGTCTATTCATGTATATGGTATGAGAGACTTTTCCAAGCATTATCCTTATCTTTTAGCCTTTTCATACTGTTCATGGGGCTCTCGGAGCAAGAACACTGAAGTGGTTTGCCATTCCAAATCAACCCTGAATATTCATTGGAAGGATTGATACTGAAGTTGAAACTCCAATACTTTTGACCATCTGATGTGAAAAGCTGACTCACTGGAAAAGACCCTGATACTGGGGAAGATTGAAAAAAAAAGAAGAGGGTGACAGAAGATGAGATGGTTAGATCACATCACTGAGTCAATGGACATGAGTTTGAGCAAACTCTGGGAAACAGTAAAGGACAGGGAGGCCTGGCATGCTGCCATCCATGGGGTTGCAGAGAGTCAGACACGACTTAGTGACCAAACAATACTCCCTATCTTTGGAAGCCCAGAAAGAATAAAGGTGGGCTTTAAAAAAAAAAAAAAAACAAAGCAGGTATACAGTGGGATGCTTCGGCTTTCCACTAGTCTAGGCAACAAGGTTTATCCTGCTGGCCTGACCAGGTTAACAAACCACATAGTGGGTTTGGCTTTGATGTCTCACTAGGATTAAGGATGCATTTGCCTCAAGAGCGTTCCATTCACTTAACTCTTGGGACCCTCATAGGACCGAATGCAATGACGCCAGCGTTTGGATACTGTTCACAGACCAGCTAATAATACAAAGGAGAATTTTGTAACTTTTGTATAGACGGAAAACAGACTTGTGCTTGCCAAGGGTGAGGAGGTGGAGGAGGGACGGATTGGGAGTTTGGGATTAGCAGATGCAAACTAGTTTATAGGATGGATAAACAAAGTCCTACTGCATAGCACAGGGAACTATGTTCAATATTCTGTGATAAGTCATAATAGAAAAGGATATGAAAAAGAAAGCATATATATATAATATATGTATAACTGAGTCACTTTGCTGTACAGCAGAAATTAACACAGCATTGTAAATCAACCACACTGCAATTAAAAAAAAAAAATCAGACCCATATAATGATCCTGTTTCTCTGAAATAATGAAAACTAGCACTAGAAAGATAAACTCATTTGCTTCAGGTCACAAATCTAATTAGTTTTGAACAAATATCAGCAGAATGGTTTGTAATAGTTTAATAGTTACATTATTTCAACAGGAACTCCAATTTTCAATAAACTCTTCATGTAATCAAAATAAGTGACTTGAGACAAATTAGGATAGGAAGCTACTCCAAAAGGAAAATTATTTTAGTAAAGATGATGGAAGGTATTTTTGTTCTGTTGCCTTTGTTTTGTTCTTTTTAAGACAACAGAAGGACTCTGAGTTCATACATCAATCTGAATGAAAGAATTTTCTTTAGAAGCCTGGCTGACAAGGTTGCCAGGAAATCAAGAGGTCATGTGTCTGAAGAAGTGAAGTCGCTCATTCGTGTCTGACTCTTAGTGACCCCGTGGACTGTAGCCTACTAGGCTCTTCCATCCATGGAATTTTCCAGGCAAGAATACTGGAGTAAGTTGCCATTTCCTTCTCCTGGGGATCTTCCCAACCCAGGGATTGAACCTGGGTCTCCTGCACTGTAGGCAGATGCTTTACCGTCTCAGCTACCACGGAAGCTGTGTCTGAAAAAAACCACTTCTAATTGTGCTAATGCCACAGAAGAGTGCAACTCAAAGAAATTATTTTTAATGCAAATTATTTAATACTTATGAAAATTGTTATAAAACACGCCTGCTTTTCATTTAGAACCAAGATCAAAACTATTAACTTAATTTTATCCTCCTTATGCATGTTCAGACCTAGAACATAAATACACCCCAATACATACCAACGCACACATACAGCACACACATGCGTGTCCTTGTGGACGTGCCCATAAACGACATTTCCACTCAGAGCACTAATCTCACTCCCTTCCTGATCTGCGTTAGCCTTCTCCCTTCCCTTCTCATTAAGGCGTGGTGGTGACACAGAAGCTGGATGCAGGCAGAAAAGATGATTGCAGTGGAGAAAAGGAAAATTTGCAGAATGTTGGATAAAACAGATGAGAGATGAGAAGGGCTATTCTCTAATAGCACTTGATTCATTTATTACCTACCTCGACATGATTTTAAGTGACTACGATCTTATCAAAACTTCCTTGTTATAAAACACTATCAGAAAGCACATCAGTGAAGTTACTCAAGGTTGCCCCATATTGTAATTCTAAAACAAATGGAACAGAACTGGACTTTTGTTCTTTTCTTTGATCCTAGTCGATCTGTAACTGGTATGACATCACTGGTGCCATGTCTAGAGTAATAATTCACAGAATCAGAGGATTTCTGCTTCAGGAAAGAACACAGCCCAATGCTCTTGCCTCAGCAACTAGAGGTAAAAAAGTGGATGAATTACCAAGAGCATACTTCAAATAGGGCTTCCCCAAGGTCTCAGTGGGTAAAGAATCTACCTGCAAGTGCAGGAGACACAGCAGACCCGGGTTCAATCCCTGGGCCAAGAAGATCCCCTGGAGGAGGAAAAATGGGCAACCCACTCTAGTGTTCTTGCCTGGAGAATTCCACGGACAGAGGAGCCTGGTGGGCTACAGTACAAAGGGTCACAAAGAGTTGGACACAACTGAGCAACTAAGCACGCATACTTAAGATAAAGCAGAGTTATGAGGTGTGATGGGAACTGGGTAAACAGGAGTCACAAACCAGGGCAAGTCTTTCCAGGGGAGGGGGTGGGGTCTTGGCTGATTCTGGATGCGGACTGAGGAAAGTGAAATCAGCAAGGATTCTGGCAGTCTGATGGACTGATTAGAAACAAGAGATATCCAAAGGGGGCGAGGCTTTCCCCCAGAGGACTCATGCTGGATTCTGGCAGAACGGGCAGGAGGCTGGGAAGTGAAATTCCCCATAACTCATGTTTCAGGAAACACAGTCCCTCTAGAAGGATGAGGTCTGCTTCAAACATATGAAGCAATTGGAACTCTCACATGTTACTACCACACTGGAAACCCCTTTGACGGAATCTGGTAAACACATATATGTGATGATCCAGAAATTCTACTCCTGGCTAACTACCCAAAGATATGGACGAGGATGTTATTTGTGATATCCAAAACTGAGGGGAAACCCTAATGGAGTTGATAAGTAGAGATATATTTACATAATAGAATACAAAGCAAATTAAAAAAAAGATTACCACTATTTTCACCAACATGAGTGAATCTCAGACAAAATGTTGAGGAAAAAACTCCCCCCCAAAAAAAAGAGTGCATACTGCATGATTCCATCTTTAATGAAGCTTAAAAATGAGCAAAACCAATCTTCAATTATATAGGTCAAAATAGCAGTTAGTTTTATGGAGGTATCAATCGGCCAGGGGCATGAGGAAATGTGCTTATATCAATCTAATGGTACTTCCCTGGCTATACACACACATAAAAATTCATCAAGCTGTACATTTATATAAAACCTCAATTTAAAAATTAGAGGGAAAAAAAACCCTACGTGGAATAATTTAATTTTAGAACCAGAAAGAAGCTTAGTGATCATCTTAGCCAATTTTTATTTTACATTTTGGAAACCAAGTCTCAGGAAATTAAGAAACTTGTTGATACTATGCAGGTAATGTATTCACTTGTTCAGCAAGTAATTACTGGAAGCTTACTCTTTGCTGACACCGTATGAAGATACAGGTTATCAAGACAGACACGTCACCTGTTTTCATGAAATTTCTGTTTCTAGCTGTAGAAACAGAAATTAAGCAAATAACCTAAAAAATAAACATGTAACGGCAGACTGTGATGAACGGTGTGAAGGACCAACATGTGGTGTCTGAGTGATCACACCTGGAGCACTGGCCCACCTGGTGGACAGATTCCTGCTCCCTTGCTTCCAACAACACTGCCTTTTCCACCCACTTTGAACTTTTAAAAAACTAGGAATAAATTCTAAATCTTCATGAATTTATTCTGGAGAATGTCTCCAGACTTCCAATTTCTCCAGACTTCAAAGGGCAACCTTTAATTATAAACCACAGGCAAAACGATAAATAAATGTCAAGGGGGGTGACCCTCTCAAGAATTGCCACAAAGGACTCCATTTTGTCAGGAAAGGAGCTGCTCAAGTTTGGGGACTTGACATTAGCTTCCTGTTACATCTCAGCTCTTTAGATTCACTAGGTAGATGGCCCGGCAACAGTACCTCAGCCCCTTTTCCCTCCCTCTTCTGTTTATATGACATTTATGTAGGTTCAATTGTTATAAATTAGCCAACTTGGAAAACAGGACCAAGATAAATCAATATCAAGACAGCCAAGATCTCCATAATAAAGTTAAAATACACACCACGTCTGATTTCTTCAGCAACTCACAGTCAGTGACTTCAGGGATTTGTTTCAAATGACGCCGGCTTCCGCTCAGGCAGATTATCTTTCCAAAAAAGCTGCTCAGCTTTGCCTGCAACAAACATGAGTCTTCAGTGAGTTCAGTTTTCTTTGATAAGAAACACCCATAGAACCACTGAACTTCCCAGATGGCTCAGGGGGCAAAGAATCTGCCGGCCAATGCAGGAGACACAGGAGAGGCGGCCTCAATCCCTGGGTCCGGAAGAGCCCCTTGAGGAGGAAATAGCAACCCACTCCAGTATTCTTGCCTGGAGAATCCCATGGACAGAGGAGCCTGGCGGGATACAGTTCATGGGGTCGCAACAAGTTGGACATGACTGAGTGACTAAGTGCATAGTACCATTATCTTAAGTTTGGGTTTCTGAGATGAAGATTTGAGTGAAAGTAGTTCATTTCGGAGCTTACCCAAGACATCACCAGCGGGAAGATGGCGGAGTGAAAGAGAGAGACGGAAGGGAGGGACTGCGTACACCTGAAATGAATCAGGCTGGTCCTGATAAGAGCCTCTGGATTGGTCCACCCAAGGGCAAGGAGGCTGGGGTACTTATTACCATCCATTACCATCCATCAGCGTTTGAAAGCCTCACCTGGGGACCTAGCTCCCTGGCGCCTCCAGCTATCCTTGTGTGGGCTGAGCACACAAGTGCAGGAAAATGGCAAATGCTAAGGGATTATGAGTGCCCACCAACAACGCTGGCCACACGTGCAACAAGTAGTTGAGCATTAGTGCAAGAGTGTGCAGGAGGTTGGTTCTTAAACACGAGTATCAGGCGTGTAGAGGAAACTGGTTAAACGGTTCGGTAGAGAGGATTCAGTTGAGAGGATCTAAGGCACATTCTCTTTCAGAAAACAAAAATCATGGCATCTGGTCCCATCACTTCATGGGAAATAGATGGGGAAACAGTGGAAACAGTGTCAGACTTTATTTTTTGGGGCTCCAAAATCACTGCAGATGGTGATTGCAGCCATGAAATTAAAAGACACTTACTCCTTGGATGAAAAGTTATGACCAACTTAGATAGCATATTCAAAAGCAGAGACATTACTTTGCCAACAAAGGTTTGTCTAGTCAAGGCTATGGTTTTTCCAGTGGTCATGTATGGATGTGAGAGTTGGACTGTGAAGAAAGCTGAGCGCCAAAGAATTGATGCTTTTGAACTGTGGTGTTGGAGAAGACTCTTGAGAATCCCTTGGACTGCAAGGAGATGCACCCAGTCCATTCTGAAGGAGAACAGCCCTGGGATTTCTTTGGAAGGAATGATGCTAAAGTTGAATCTCTGATACTTTGGCCACCTCATGTGAAGAGTTGACTCATTGGAAAAGATGCTGATTCTGGGAGGGATTGAGGGCAGGAGGAGAAGGGGACGACAGAGGATGAGATGGCTGGATGGCATCACTGACTCGATGGACATGAGTTTGAGTGAACTCCGGGAGTTGGTGATGGACAGGGAGGCCTGGTGTGCTACAATTCATGGGGCTGCAGAGTCAGACATGACTGAGCGACTGAACTGAACTGAACTGAACTGAAGGCACATTCTTGGCTTCCCAGGTGGCTCAGCGATGAAGAATCCACCTGCCAATGCAGGAGACACAAGAAGCACAGTTTCGATCCCTGGATTGGGAAGATTCCCTGGAGAAGGAAATGGCTGGAGAATTCCATGAACAGAGAGGAGCCTGGCGAGCTATACAGTTCATGGGGTTGCAAAGAGTCAGATATGACTGAGCACACACCCAAGGCACATTTTTTACTTTAAAAATTGAAAAGCAGTATGTGAATTCAGATGGCCAACAGGCAAAGGAAAAGATATTCAACATCACTAATTATTAGAGAAAAGCAAATCAAAATGATGATTAGGTACCACCTCACTCTGGTCAGAATGGTCACCCTCAAAAAGTCTACAAATAACAAATGCTGGAGAGAGTATGGAGAAAACGGAACTCTCCTACACTGTTGGTGGGAATGTAAATTGGTCCGGCCACTATGGAGTACAGTATGGGAGTTCCTTAAAAACTAAAAATAGAACCACCATATGATCCTGCAATCCCACTATTGGGCATATATCCTGAGGAAACTATAATTAGAAAAGATATATGCATCCCAATGTTCATAAGAGCACTATTTACATACAATAGCCAAAACATGGAAACAACCTCAACGTCCATGAACAGATGACTGGATAAAGATGTGGTATGTTTATACAATGGAATGTCACTCAGCATAAAAAAGAAGAAATAATGCCATTTACAGCAGCATAGACGGACCTAGAGATTACCATACTAAGCAAAGTAAGCCAGACAGAAAAACATCATATGACCTATATGTGAAATCTAAAAAAAAAAGATACAAACGCACTTATTTACAAATTAGAAACAGACCCACAGACAGAAAACAAACTTACAGTTACCAAAGGGGAAAGGGGTGAGGCAGGGACGAATTAGGGGTTTGGGATTAGCATATACACACTACTGTATATAAAATAGATAACCAACAAGGTCCTACTGTAGAGCACAGAGAGTTATATTCGACATCTTGTAATAACCTACAAGGAAAAAGAATCTGAAAAATAAAATACACACATATATATATTCTGTAGCCCACCAGGCTCCTCTGTCCATGGAATTCTCTAGGCAAGAGTACTGGAGTGGGTAGCCATTCCCCTCTCAGGGGATCTTCCCGACCCAGGGATCAAACCCAGATCTGCTGCACTGGGCAGATTCTTTACCATCTAAGCCACTGCTGCTGCTGCTGCTGCTAAGTCGCTTCAGTCATGTCCAACTCTGTGCGACCCCATAGACGGCAGCCCACCAGGCTCCCCCGTCCCTGGGATTCTCCAGGCAAGAACACTGGAGTGGGTTGCCAGTTCTTTCTCCAATGCATGAAAGTGAAAAGTGAAAGTCAAGTCACTCAGTCGTGTTCGACTCTTCGCGACCCCATGGACTGCAGCCCACCAGGCTCCTCCGCCCATGGGATTTTCCAGGCAAGAGTACTGGAGTAGGGTGCCATTGCCTTCTCTGCTAAGCCACTAGGGAAGTATATATATTTTTGTATGTATGCTGCTACTGCTGCTAAGTTGCTTCAGTCGTGTCTGACTCTGTGCGACCCCATAGATGGCAGCCCACCAGGCTCCACTGTCCCTGGGATTCTCCAGGCAAGAACACTGGAGTGGGTTGCCATTTCCTTCTCCATTTGTATGTATATATATGTATTATTTATACATATATATATACTTCCCTGGTGGGAAGTATAGATACATTATAGATATATCTTACATATATACATATATTACAGTATATATATATAGTAGATATATAATATATATTATAGTTGATATATTATATTATATAAAATATACTATTATATTTTATAATATATTTTATATAAAATAAAATGTATATTATACTCTATAAAATATTTTATAAATTATACCTTACAATATATTTTAATAATATAAGTATGTAATTTATATTATATTAATGATAATATATTTAATAATAGTATATAATTATAATATTGGGTTATATTAATTATACATATTAATTATATATGTATAACTGAATCACTTTGCTATGTACCTGAAGCTAACCAACATTGTAAATCAACTATTATTATACTTCAATAAGAAAAGAGAACAAGGGATTTTAAAAATGAAAGCAGTATGTGAATAAAGCTATCTTTTCTTCTGTTATTACATAGAACCGTGGGCCATCTGTGATCCAGGTGTAATAATCAGCAGAATTGTTTTTTCCCAATTAATGATGACACCGGATCTTCAGAGTTGCAAGAGTCTAGTGATCACTTTCAGTGGAAGCGTGAGCAAACAACAGTGATGCCTGGTATCCAGGGAATTTATATATGTAATTTCATTCATTTTTAATTTCATGAAAGAAAGAGAAACTAAAAGGAAGCTAAAGGAATTTCTATACTTTAAATAAACCTTTATCATAAGAAATTATTTTCTAATGCATTCCTTGAGGGTTAAGGAAAATTTTGAAATCAATTAAGGGATTGGAATCTTTGGGTTTTTTTAAAGCTAAATCATTCAAGTTAAGATGAGATAAACTGTCTTTCTCTAATAGATGAAGTCATTAGCACAATGTCATGTCCTCAGCCCCATCTCCTGATTTTATAAGTTATGTTTTTATTTTGTCAAGATAGAACAACTCACGATCTTTTCATTAGCCCCATTTTTGCAATTACATCATGTTCACTTGATATTTAAGTGAAAACACTGCTCCTCACTGGGCTTCCCCAGTGGCTCAGCAGTAAAGAATCCACCTGCAATGCAGAAGTTGCAGGTTCAATCCCTAGGTTGGGAAGATCCCCTAGAGGGGCACATGGCAACTGACTCCAGTATTCTTGCCTAGAGAATCCCATAGACAGAGGAGCCTGGCAGACTACTGCCCATACGGTTGCAGAGTCAAACATGACTGAAGTGACTTAGCACACATGAATTGCTCCTCACCGATCATTATACTACAGCTTCCCAACAACCTCAGTTCAGTTCAGCTCAGTTCAGTTGCTCAGTCGTGACCCCATGGACTGCAGCACACCAGGCTTTCTTGTCCATCACCAACTCCCAGAGCTTGCTCAAACTCATGTCCATTGAGTCGGTGATGCCATCCAACTATCTCATCCTCTGTCGTCCCCTTCACCTCCTGCCTTCAATCTTTCCCAGCATCAGGGTCTTTTCCAATTACTCATTTCTTCGAATCAGGTGGCCAAAGAATTGGAGCTTCAGCTTCAGCATCAGTCCTTCCAATGAATATTCAGGACTGATTTCCTTTAGGATTGATCTTCTTGCAGTCCAAGGGGGACTCTCAAGAGTCTTCTCCAGCACCACAGTTCAAAAGCATCAATTCTTCAGCACTCAGCTTTCTTTATGGTCAACAACCTAGATTCTTTATCTTTTCAGTTGGCTGAAATTCCTGGCCAAGTAGGTTTTCAAAGAAGGGCTCTTGACCATTTTTTTAATGATAGCCTTTGTCCTTGAGTGACACCTTGGCTGGGAATAACATACTTGCTTCACACTTTCCATCCTTCAGAGCTTCTCCAGAGCCTTTCTCTCTTACCTTAGGATGTCACACACTGCTCTGAAGGAGTCTGACACCAGCTCCAAGTTCTACCTCTGTAAAGGACTAGCTCTCAGCCTAGGATTTTCAAGAATTTTTCTTTGATTCTTGGAAATATCGCTGTTGAGTATATGTATCCATTTCCCTAGAAAATGATGAGATTTCTAAACATGTGTTTTGTTTCCTTTCTGTCTCCCTGTTTTCATTTCTGTCAGACCAGGTTGTCATGTCTCTGAAAGGAGTCCTGTTTCCTGTTTCACCTTTTTCTACCCTACACTGGAGCCAGAAGACAATCACGACACCTCCTCATCCGCCTTTCTCCACATGGGGGTCAGGATTCTGTGGCTTCTGAGGAGCAGAAGGGAAAGGAGTCGCTTCCCATGCTCTGCTGCCGTTTTGTTTTGCTCCCTTGGGGTCTCCTGTTTCTTTTCTTTGCTGCCACTGTTCATGGGTGACGGCATTCTTTTACTCCTGATGATGGTTTTTGCTGGCCCTTTACTATGTCTTACATTTCTTATTCTGTAAGGCAGTTTGATTAGTCCATCTTAACATAAGTATCCCTGGGTTTTATATTCTTAAGTTCCCCAGCTAATGCACATGCCCACAAAGAACAGTGACGGATGTAGGTGTGTGGTCAGTGGTGTCCAACTCTTCTGTGACCCTATGGATTATAGCCCACCAGGTTCCTTTGTTAATGGGACTCTCCCGAATACTGAAGTGGGGATTAGGCACAGGGCTTCCCAGGTGGCTTAGTGGTAAAGAATCCTCCTGCCAATGCAGGAGACATAGGAGACAGGGTTCAATCGCTGGGTGGGGAATATCCCCTAAAGAAGGAAATGGCAACCCACCCCAGTATTCTTACCTGGAAAAAAAATAAAGAATACCGGAGCAGGTTGCCATTTCCTCTTCCAGGGAATCATCCCCACACAGAGGTCAAACTCAATCTCCTGGGATTCCAGCATTGACAGGCAGATTCTTTACCACTGAGCCACCTGGGAAGCCCGATGTATGTCTTCTTATGCCCAATAGCTACTCACTTTTGATACTTACCCTCTCTGAGATTCAGTGTGACTTTCTCTGCAAAAGAAGAATAAAATCTTCCTGGCTACAACTTGATTGTGAAGTTGTGATGACGCACATGAGTTAACGTGTAGTCACATATTTCAGAGAACTTTCTCACACTCAAGAGAGCCAACAACATGATTGTATTTTCTACTTTCTCTTTACATAAACTGAAGAATTACTCAAACTGGGGTATTTAGTTTTTACACCAGTTTGGGTCCTACAGTTGCTAAACTAGTTACCAGATTTTTCAGGGATTTCATTCTCTGCTACTTTTTAGTTAGAATAGTTGTTACTGTGGATAAATATAAAATTCCTTCCTTTTTTGTAATTTTTAATAGTGATTTTTTATAGTGATTTTTTCTGAAAATAGTCAAAGTGGGGCAGTTTCAAAGATTATTTTTAAATGGCTGATTCATTTACTTGTAACCAGAAACCATGCCATAAATGGAGACTAAAGCAGCTAAAGGAGAAAAAAGAGAAACAAAGATGAAGCAGTAAGTTCTCTTAACAATACTGTTCATGGTGGGTGGGTGACTGCAGAAAAACAGAGCAGCAAAAAGAATTTCTCTCCAGTTCCACCCCAGGGACAGGCAGAGCCCAAGACAAAGAGCTGAAAGCAGAGTTGGGAGGTCCATGCGCGTTTTACTATCTATTAAGCCAGGAAGGTAAAGGGCATGAAATACGTGCCCCCACTAATTCCAGTATTCTTGCCTGGAAAATCCCATGGACAGAGGAGCCAGGCGGGCTGCAGTCCATGGGGTCACAGAGAGTCAGACATGCCTGAGCACACATACACAACCGATTCCTAGGACCAAAAGCTTTGTGCTGGCTTGCGAGCATAATCAGGGGAAAGGCCATCTCCAAATGAAGTTCTGTTGACTCCTTTAAAACCTCATAACTTTATACTGAGACAGATACAAGGAGGAGTTTATCAGATGCATTTATTTTTATGGCTAAGTTTTCTTGTGTGTTCAGTCATTCAGCTGTGTCCAACTCTTTGTGACCCCATGGACTGTAGTCCATCATGCTTCTCTGTCCATGGGACTCTCCAGGCAAGAATACTGGAGTGGTTGCCATTTCCTTAGGATTCTACTAATAAGGCACTAATCTGTCGAGTGCAGCGACAGATAAACTTTCTTTTTGCCTTCCAAGAACATATCAATATCTCTGTTCCTAGCTGTAGACTTTCCATCTCAGAAAGACCATGAAAGACACCTGGCTTCCAAACCTACTTACCTGTACTTCCTGAGATGAAAAGGCCACTTCTTAGCACACACAAGCTTTTCTGCTCAAGCTTCAGGGACCCACATCCCACAGCTGTGTTCAGACAGGGTCAGTGACAGCCCATTAAGAAGTGCTTTCAGGATTCCAGAATCTAGAGGTTTGGAAAACAGCCTTGGGATGCCTCGTGGACCCATATGAAAGGAGCCAAACAGTAGGGTGAAGAAAACTTGGCTTAAATGACAACGTGTTTCAAAGCTGGGTATATTTTATTTATAAATAACATTTAGATACAGAGGTTAATCAGAGATTCTCCAAGATCCCCCAGAGTATTAGCACAGACACACCAGAGAGGAAAGAGAGCATGTTTATGGGTTTCTGCCATCTGGCAGCTAAACCCAAGGCTGGTTCTATCCAGACATCTCAGTAGACAGAGGGCCGGATCACTTGTAAAATACAAGCATTGGATTTATTTTTTCAATCGTGGATACTCCTGACTCAGTTCCCTTAATACCGTCATTCCTATTATCTAGGTTGTACAATTATATTTCATCCATGATATAACTTCAACTTAAACTCGTTCTTCAACTGTCATGAGTATTACAGAAAATTATGAATAAACCACATTTGAAGGTTCACCCCTCTGCTCCCTCCCTAATCATTCTCCCTGTAAATTTATTCCATCACATTCCACATGGTGTGAGAGTGTCTAACAGAACTGATGAGACACTGTTCTCATTTATTTCTCAACAGTATCCATTCTGGAAAGTGTAAATAGTGGGATTTTAGAAGTCTGTCAATATCAGTCACACTTCATTCGCTGGTACTTTGCTTTTTAAAAAACCGTCAGATGTAGACACTGACACTCGGAAGCCCAAAAGTTTCTAACAAAGGTCAGACCCTTCCTCTGTTCTCAGAAGCACCAGCTCAGTAGCTGTTGGGGAGCCCAGGAAATAGGACAGCAGGGACACAGAGGGCTATACGGCCCCCACGTGGAAGGGGAGCAGAACTCATTCTGTGGCAACACAGGTGGCTTTATCCATTTGCACACATACACTCCCACGACTGCATTCACAACACGGTCGCTTTGTTGATCTCACTGTATTTTCACATTTCATAGAGTTGAGAAAATGATTTTTCCCATTTTACATGTCATTCATTCCAGATAGGTATGATATTCATAGTTTCAAAAAACAAAAATCTAATTTGTGGATGGGAGAAGGAAAGTCCCTATTTGCAAATTACTAGTGTATATGCATAGTCTGATGGCCACACGGCATTTATAAGGCCTCAGAGCTCCCTCCGAGGACCCTGCATCCCATAATCAGACCCCAGGGCATCTCAGGATGGAATCTACAATCCCGGCTGTTCTTCACTTGTGCACTTAGGTTCACCTGTCTTACTTTCACTGTGAAATAGAAAAAGAAATCTGTAACATTTCACAAGGCTTTCTGCACAGGGAGAAAATATCAGCTATCAAACAATTGAGAGAATTGAGACTGAGTCCTTGAAAATCTAAATTCTTCCTTTTTTTTTTACAAAATAATATAAATACATGCCTCTGTAAGATCCTGAGGGACTTAGAATTTACCTTTCCTTAATATGATCTTGGGCCTGAACCCACTTTATTAAAGCCTTCAGTTCCATATTTGAGGAGGACTGCAATGCCCTTCCCTCACCTTTCCAGCAAGCCTTGTTTAAATATTGTAAAGACCACAATAGGGCACTCGGTGCTTCAGCAGAGAGAACTGGTGAGTTAAGTTACAGGAAGAATGCATACAAGGCCAAATAAACAAACAAGACAGAACCATTTTTTTAAGAGAACTTTAGAAATGAATTGTGCTGCAAAACTACACCTGTGATGGCAGTGTCTTGTCTGCCTATTTCAGAGGCACTGCATTAATAGAAACAGAGCTGTCTGATGCACTTGCCAGAACAGAGCCCCTCGGCCGAGGGCTAGCTCGAATTCGTCCTACTGCTAGGTGTGAATGACTCTTCGGTTTGCTTCACTGGCAACGTTTCTGGTGACACATCCTACACTTGAAAAAGGGCTGGAAACCAAGCGTGTGATAAGAGCGCCGGCTGTGTGTTACTTCTCGTGCTTCTTGGTCGATTCCCCTGCGCCCGGCCGGAGGCTGCCCCGGGCGGTGTCGCCGGCCCTGGCGTCCCTCCTCCGGCTCTGGCTCTCCCGGGAGACCTGCTGCACGGCCCGAAGGATAGCATTCTGCACGATCTGTCTGCTGGTGGTCTGCAGCTTCGCCTCTTCGGGCTCACTTCCAGGCTTCTCACCTGGCCAAGAACAGAAAGGGAGGGGAAAGCACAAGGTTAATTGGGGGTGTGGGAGGTTAAACAGGCCAGGGCTGGTAGGAAAAAAGAGGCTAATAAATAAGATCTCTAGAGGGGCCCACCACATTAGTTGTGAGGAGCCCTGCACAGCAGGGGGCTACCCTGATGGCTCTACCAGTAAAGAATCCACCTGCAATGCAGGAGACCCAGGTTTAAAACCTGGGCTGGGAAGATTCCCTGGAGAAGGAAATGGCAACCCACTCCAGTATTCTTGCCTGGAGAATTCCATGGACAGAGGAGCCCAGTGGGCTACAATCCATGGGGTTGCAAAGAGTTGGGCACGACTGAGTACCTAACACATACCACTCTTGTCTCCCTGTCTCCCTTTCCAGCAGAATCTCCACGGGTCTGCCCCAGTGATGTGCCGAATTTCTACTCCCATCCTCCCAGCATCCTCTGGTGGTTCTGCTTCTCTAGGCTCTCACAAGAGCCTGCCTCCTTCCATCTCATCGCTCTGTCGCTTCTGACTGCATCACCCTCAGCCGCTCATTGTTGTTCAGTCGCTCAGTCCTGTTCCACTCTCTGTAACCCCATGGACTGCAGCACGCCAGGCTCCCCTCTTCTTCACCATCTCCCGGAGCTTGCTCAAACTCATGTCCATTGAGTCAGTGATTCCATCCAACCATCTCAGCCTCAGTCACCGCCTTTTCCTCCTCCCCTCAATCTTTCCCAGCATCAGGGTCTTTTCCAATGAGTTAGCTCTTCGTATCAAGTGGCCAAAGTATTGCATGAGTGGGGCTCATTAACGCAGATCCCCTCTGGGGCTGGAAGGAAGCCAAAGAGAAAAGGAAGGGCAGGGCATTTTCTTTGGAGGAACTGTGGCGGACCCTGCGAACATCACTCTGCTCACATTTTACTGGGGGAAATGGAGCCACATGGCCACACTTACCACACAGAAGACCACAAATACAGTCACCAACCTGACAGCCATGTGCCCAGCTTACGACTCAGGGAGGCTCTATCAGTAGAACAAAAAAGCGATGACTTCCACGCAACGGCAAGGCTAAAGTGAAAAGCAAGAAGACGTACACCCGCGGCAGGCCCCAGCTGGCCCTCAGGGAGATCGGCTGAGACCACCAAGCAGCGTAAGTGCGTGGGCAACAACGAGGTACCAAAGGGCCAGGGGTGCCCCAGCAAGAGCATCTCAGCCAAGCCGGATCTGTGTGAATTCGCGAATGATCCTTGCGTGAAGTCACTTTGCACTCTTTGGGTGGAGGACAGATGGCTCTAAGGGTAAGAGCAGGATGAGTTCTTAACAGGAGACAGAGAAGGAAAAGAAAATCTACTCTGAATTTAGCTGTGACCTAACATCCAAGCTAAATCGTCTTCTCCTCGCTCATCCATTATGAAGAAAAATCGATTAAGAAGTCAGAGGCAGTCTGTGAGATTCTGTGTCTGGGGGATCCCTTCGGGGATTTGCAAGGCAGGTTTAACCTTAACTGCCCTCATCACCACTTTGCTCTGGGTCAGGAATTTCTACCTATGGCAGAGCATGTGGGACAAAAAGAGGTGCAATGAGCTCAAACGGAGAAAGAGAAGGATGAAGATGAGGGTAAAGCCACTCAGAGCATTTAAGAGAGGAAAAGCAAAACAACAAGTTATATACGGAACCACAGAAGACTCCGAATAGCCAAAGAAGTTCTGAGAAAGAAGAATAAAGCACGAGGTGTCACATTTCCTGATTTCAAGCTATTTTATAAACACTACAGTAATCAAAACCATGCGGTGCTGGCATAAAAACAAACACACAGACCCATGGAACATTAGAGAGAGCCCAGAAATAAACCCATGCGTGTACGGTCAACTAATACTCGACAGTGGAGCAAAGAATACTCGAGATAAAAGACAGTCTCTTCAATAAATGGTGTTGGAAACATGATGGACCCAAAGAGTGTCACACTGAGTGGAGTAAGTCAGATAGAGGAGAAATATAACATGACATCCCTTATATGTGGAATCTAAAAAGAAATTACACAAATGAACTTACAAAACAGAAAGTAACTCACAGACTTGGAAAATGAAATTATGGTTGCCGAGGGAAGGGACAGTTAAGGACTTTGGGAAGGTCATGTACACACTGCTATATTCAGAATGGATAACCAACAAGGACCCTCTGTACAGCACATGGAACTCCACTCAATGTTAGGTGGCAGCCTGGATGGGAGGGGAGTTTGGGGGAGAGTGGGTACATGTATATGTATCGCTGAGTCCCTTCATTGTTCACCTGAAATTGTCACAACATTGTTAACCAGCCACGCACCAACACAAAATAAAAAGTTGAGAAAATATAAATTTTTTAAAAACGGTGCTGGAAAAATCAGATATTCACATGTAAAAGAATGAAACTAGGCCCTATCTCATACCACTCACAAAAATTAACTCAAAATGGATTAAAGACAGATATAAGACCTGAAACCATACAATTCTAAAAGAAAACACAGGGGGAAAAGCTCCCTGACAAGGGTCTTGGCAACAAGTTTCTGGCGAGACACCCACAGCACAAACACAGCAGAAGGCGGAGCTGCAACTGAAACCCTTAGTTTTGCCATTTACTTACATGCATGAAACTTACTTGAAATTAATGAATCACCTACACGTTGCAGGTGGCCTGCGCCTTGTGTTAAGTGATGTAAACGTCCGCTAGCCTACTTAGCATTTACCAAATCGTTTTGGTATTTCACAAAAGATGATGAATCAATTTAATTAGCTTTAAACTCGAAACGCCCAATATAAACATGCTGAAATCAAGAAATCGAGATGTGACTGAATCTGTCTTCAGCATCTTTCCACCCTGAGGGGTAACCCCCTCCCGAATCCCCCCACATGCAGTCAGGCACACATCCCTGTGGGCAGTTTCTGGAGAGACCCCCCCCACCCCCTGGGGCTGGCTTCCAGAAGGCTGCCGTGAGCCCTCGTGTTCGCCTCCTCCCCTCAGATCCTGCTATTCCACCGGGCACCTGCCCCAACCGGAAGTCATCAGAGGACCTCAAGTGCAAGGTGGTTAATAACAGGTCCTAATTCCCTATTTATATCCATCAAAACCATGCTTCTAAGGACCTTAGGAATATACTTCTGCTAAAAACGTACAGTTTCCCCCCCAACATCCTAAGTGTCATTTGCCTCTATGACATTAACCCTATTATGTTCCAGTTTGATGGATTTTGGAAAAGGTCAGTATTCCCATTTTTGAGGCCAAATCCGATTAGTGATTTTCCCTGGATCACACAGCTGGTGGTAAAGGCTGTATAAGAAGCAGCATCTCTAGCTGTCACCTTTCCCCACTGGGTCACTAAATATGCAAACTGCAGACATCCCTATGAGGGCAGCTCGGCTTTTGTTTTTTGTCATAGACACACACACACACACACACACACGGGGGAAAAAAGTTTTTCACTCGAGGAAACTGAGGCAGGAAAAATGCTCGCAAAAATGCCACCTTGGAAATGTGTTAGGTATTTAATGTTCTGAACACTTGGATAGCAAATAACTCCATCAAGACTGGGTTGTGAGTTCAGAGAGACCCAAAATGCTGTTCTGGTCTCCACATGGATTTCTGAAAAACTCAGCTACAAGTTTCCCTCCTTCCACCCCAAAGATGCAGGAAACCAAGTCCTCCAGCCCCCACTTTCTTGCAGTGAGCAGCAGCTCTAGAATTTCTGTGCAGGAGAGATTCAGAAAGGGCAATGTAGAGGAACAGGGAAACAAGAGTCTGACTCCAAACTAGGGTATATGACACTTTTCACAAGAATGAAAATGGACATCCTCCACATGTCCATCCCTCCAACAGCATGGGGTGGGAAGGACAGACCACCCTGTGACAGCCACTGCCCCTCTTCTCTTCAGCTCATTTCTCACGCGTGGCCATGTCACCCACTGCCCCTCCTCCCCTCCTGGAGCCCCCAAACGACCCCAGCTGGCCCAGACTGTGGGCTCCTGCAGTCCCCAACCCCAGGGATGTGCCAGGAAAGGAGAGCAGGTAGGGTCACGGATGGCCGCTCCAGGAACATGGGAGCCATGCATGAAGGGGACAGGAAAACTAAGGACCATGTGAACCCATGTGTTTAAAAAGGTGACATACTAGGCCCGAACAGGAAGCAGAACAAACTTGGGGATGCTGGGGGAACTCGACCTCTCCTCTCTCTGGGAGCCAGGTCCCTACCCCAGAAGTCCATCCCCAGAGGCTCAGCTCCCCCCACCACCCCTCCAGCGGGGCCGGCCAGGTTCTGCGGCCTCTGCTGCCCCCTGGTGGCCACTCCTGGGGTTGCTGCAGACCGGGATGGAATGTCCGTAGGCATAGAGCTGTCTGCCCTGCTCCCTAGATGGGGTGTGGGTGTGTACACGAATGTTTATATGTATGAATGCGTGTGTGAATGTGTAGATGTGTCAGTGTGTAACTGTGTGTGTGAGTGTTGTCAGGGGAAACCTTTGAGACAAGACTGTGGTTTCATTTTATCACACACACTTAGAATCACCAGGGCATCCACAGTGCTTTCTGATCACAGAAAGCCTGTGCGCTGTGCTTAGTCATTCAGTCGTGTCTGACCCCATGGACTGTATCCCGCCAGGCTCCTCTGCCCATGAGGATTCTCCAGGCAAGAATACTGGAGTAGGTTGCCATACCCTCCTCCAGGGGATCTTCCCAACCCAGGGATCGAACCAGGTCTCCCGCATTACAGGCGGATTCTTTACGTCTGAGCCACCAGGGAACCATGAGGTCATTTATAGTTTGTCCTTCCAAGAGCTCTGAAGCAGCTAGAAACACAATCCAGAGTTTCCTGTCCTCATTCAAATGAGAATTACTTGACTGAATTACCAGCTCTTGTAAATATTTAACGAAAGGTTCTGAGTTCCTGGTCAAAACTAGGCTCACACTCTCCCTTTTTACTCAAGATGGAAAGGGGAGAGGGAGGCAGAGGAGGAAGGAAGGAGAGAGGAAAGGAGGCAGGAAGGAGCTGATCCTCGTTCTCTGAGTGCCTTCAGAGGCATCCTCAAAAAACAGAGACAAAAATCCTCTTGTACTGTCCTCCTTAAAGATGAACAGCATAATCCTCACAATCACCATTTTCTGCTAAAGAAGGAATCAGATTCCCAGCTGTGACAAGTCATCAGTGCAAGATTAAATTTTAATATTTTACTTAAATAATCTCTCAGTAGTAATTCTTTGTCCCGGATGGGGACAGGCGTATACAGCAGGGGCCTGAGAAGGACAAGCAGAGACACACTGTGCCTAACAGAAAGTAAGATGTTTCTTACTCTCCTTGAAGGAGCAGTTTCCCACCCTTTTGAAGATGATTCCACTGTCAGATTAAAATATTTCACAGATCTCCTCATGCACAACCCAATGACAAAAAGAGGCTATGAACTGAGAAATGTTTTTTGATGAATGTGAATGCTATTCATCTCAACAGAAAAGGAGTTCTGTGAGGCTGTGTCTTCCAACCACAGGAAGTGGAAGCTACAGGCATGGGGTCCCCATGCCCTGAAACAGTGCCATGGCCCCCGGGTCCTTCTGGCTCCCATATAAGCCAAGAGATGCCGGAAGCAGTGAAAATCAGACAGATGTTATCTATGAATTCCTAATGGAGGAACATGCACAGGAGCTGGGGCACAGTGTGGAACTAACCTTCCTCCGGCCATCGTCCAGTTCTGCCCACTCCAAAGGGGCACCTGACCCCATGCAGCAATGCCCCACTAGCATTCTGACCTCAGCCCAGAGAAGAAAAGCTACTTCCTTACGGAGGAAGTCTCCCATCAAGAGGGAATGAGTGAAGGAATAGCCGTCAGGAATGAACTGGCCCCCCGTCTGCCGACAGTGGCCTGACCTGTGCTGCTGGTCTGTCCCTCCTCACTAGACCATCAGCCCCCAGGACACGACCCCATCTGTCCTGACCCCGGAGCCCAGCCCTGGTCCACAGCAGACACTCAGGATCTGCTCAGTGAGGGACTGCCCCCCCAGGCGCCCGGGTTCCGTTCTCCAACCTGTTCTGTCTCCTCCCTTCCCTGCTTTTGGCCACTACCTTTTGCTGCTTCACTGTGATAAAAGTCCAGTTCAGGAGGAAAGCGCCCGGGAGATACCTTTCTGGCACCAGCCTCCGTGCAGAAAGCACCCTGGCATGAGAATATCAGAAAGGCTGCTCCAATTTCCTAGCCACATCTAACCCGGTCAATTGCCGCTTTGGAAATTTTACAGCAATTTCTTCTCTCTCATTTCCTACTAGCCAGTTTTTCTCCTCTCTCTCCTCCTTTCCCTTCCTTACAGGGCCCTTGTCAGTTCTCAGCACCCTCTGCTTGGTTTCAAATACTTTTCAGAGAAAGGCAGTGTGGAAAGGCCCATTGGATGTTGCCGGGTGATTTTACTCCTATTGGCCAAGCGTCTGCCATGAAGACTCCCCAGGCGTTTATCAACCCCCTGAACCCTGCACACACCAGACTGTACTGAATCAGTTTACACGCAGGTGCTGGGAGGCCATCAGCCTGTGCAGAGGCCCTGGCCTAGAAGCATGGGGTTCGAAGTGCACCTCTGGTCCTTTCTGAGCTCTTAGGAACAAGCCTCCCCTTTATCACACACTGTACACAGAACCCTCTGATTCATTTTTGAAGCAGAGGAGTGAGAAGGCAAGTCACCATTGCTTCCTCTACAAATCGGACAAAGAAATAAGAGAGTCGCCTTCCTCAAATATGATGTCGAGTCTCCCTTAGGGCAACAACCTAGTAGATGTGTTTTTTTTTTTACTCTGAGTTTTACAGAACCATGAGAATCTTGGCTCTTGTCACTGTGTTGGGGTTAATTAGAAAACAAGAACAGGTGGCTGGAAATAGAAAAGGAAGTGAAAAGCAAGATCAGATGCTTTATGTCTTTTTTTTCGTTCCAGTGATATTTCAGAAGGAAGAGAGACTGAAGGAAAATAACCCCGACATGAGGAGCGGCTGTCAGACCCACGGAACATGTGTCTCACTCTGGGTCTCAGGGAGCCTTGGCGGTCAGCCTCAAAACCCCAGGTCAGGGCACAGCAAATGCACCACACACTTGGTGCAAGAATCAGACTCAGAGAAAAGAAGAAAGGAAGGGAGGGAGAGATGAAGGGAAAGGGCAACAGTACTGCTGAGGATGCAAATGAGCTACCCCAAAATAAAACGAAATTACTAAATTCCGATTGAAACTGCAGGCAGTGCCTGGAAAAGTTTCTACCAAGTATATCTCAGTCAAGCTACAGGCACTCTCAGGGCATCTCATTCCTCAATTAAATCTGACTTTTATATTAAATCTGATATATTATGCTTCAATAACAAAATGTTTTGATTATTCAGAAATCATTTCAAAAGGCACTATGAAAGGTACAGAATGAAGACTTTATATTATGTTTTAAAAATATGATCTATGGAAAAACTCCTCATATACATGCTTGAAACTCTTTGTATGTTAAAGCCATGTTGTCTTCTTGGCAGCCTTCAAGCTCTTTTTTCAATATTTGATTGGCATTAACAGACATGGATTAAAACGGATTCTAAGAAGTAAGAAAACTAGAAGATACACTACTAAATCTCTGAATCATTAACAGGTAGAATATTTGCAAATGAGTTTTTAAAACACTGGCAGATAATGTTAACAATATGTGTGTTCAGAAGGCTGAACAGTATGACTCAGTATATTTGGGATCCATCTGGTAGACTTAAGGGAGTCACATAATGTACTGGGCACTTTATTTTAAAAATCCAATAGTACAACAATCAGACCTTTTTAGAAAACTGGGAAAGGGGTAGAGGTTGTCATTCTATCAAATGAACAGAAAAGATGATACGCATTTGAATATATAGCATAGGCAGATATTACACCTGGAATATATTCTCTATTTGTGAATATATTTGGACTATATTCTCTAACTGTGTGTAGAAAATTTACAGCAAGATGGAAAAAAGGATGGCTGGGGGCGGGGAGGGGGGGGGAACAACTCATATTTTAATTTAAAATTCACATGGAAAAAAAACAAAAAATAAATACACATGGAAATGATTTTATGTAAAATCATGTTAACCCAGGGGGGAGGAATAAATTAATCCCAGCAAGATGACAAAAAGATAAAAAATATGCCCTATTAGTGCCTACTCTTATTACAAAGTTCATTTGCCTTTACAGAGTAGAATTCTGTGAAGTTGAAGGTGAAAAAGTGAAAGTTGCTCAGTCATGCCTGACTCTTTGTGACCCCATGGACTGTAGCTCACCAGGCTCCTTTGTCCAAGGAATTCTCCAGGCAAGAATACTGGAGTGGGTAGCCATTCCCTTCTCCAGGGGATCTTCCTAAGCCAGTGATCGAACCCAGGGCTCCTGCATGCAGGCAGATTCTTTACCATCTGAGCCACCAGGGAAGCCCTTCTGTGAAGCTGAGGAGTAAGTAATTCACTGCTTGTGACTGATGCTGAAGCTGAAGCTCCAACACTTTGGCTACCTGATGCAAAGAGCTGACTCACTGGAAAAGACCCTGATACCAGAAAAGATTGAGGGCAGGAGGAGAAGGGGGCAACAGATGATGAGATGGTTGGATGGCATCACTGACTCAATGAACATGAGTTTGAGCAAACTCTGGGAGACAGTGAAGGACAGGGAAGCCTGGAGTGCTGCAGTTCATGGGGTTGCAAAGAGTCAGACATGACTTAGCAAACAAAAAGCAACACAATTTAGAGCCACTGGTGGTTTCAGATATATGAAAATTTTGTACTTATTTTACTAAATGAATTTTTCATTCACTCAAAAGAAAATGAACTCAGGAAAAGCAAGTGAAAAATGTGTATCTAACTTCCCCTTCATTATCTCTAATCCAATGAACCCAACTGTTTTGCAGTGAGCACACAGTGGTTGAAAGTGACCTCAGTCTCCACCCAGGGCTCCAGACAGCCAGGTGATCCTTAGAGAGAGCAGTCTGCATTTCCTACACGGCAGAACCCACACTGAGCATTGATAAATGTCTGATATACAAATCCAGCCCCTAGGCTACTGAGTAAGCTGACACAATTCACTGGACCTCTCTGGGTTCAACCTGCCTTTTCTAAAAGTCCTCTCATATTCAGCATTGTAAAATGTGCTATGCAATTACTGCGATTAGCTATTATTTTCATGGCTTTTAAACTATGTGGATTTTAGTAAATCAATTAGAATGTACACAGTATCCAGAAAGATTATAAGCATCTATTAGTGAGAAGGTTCCCTGAACTAAATAATTACCTAAATTACCTAAAGTGTCCCAAGTCCTCCTCCAAACCAAGCCCCCTCAATTATTATATTACCAATTATTGGTAGAAATTAAAATTCTCACATCTTAAAGGAAAGCAGTTGTGGGTTTGGTTTTGTTTGTTTCCTGCAACAAAATGCTAGCGTTTTAGTTTTTCTGAATTACTGCATTTAATCCTTCAGGCGCTCCTCAGTTGACACTTTTCCCTTTTCGTTTTGCCCTGGGAAGCATAAAAAGTCTTTGCTACTCTCCTTCTCCCTCCATCTCCTCCCCCACATCAAGCACCTAGAACCACTGTGGAGGGCTGCTTCATGGAACAAGGCACTATTTTTTGTCCAAAAGCAGCAAATTTGATTCTCACCACAAATTTCCATATGCTCTATGGAATAAGAACCATATTTAAACCACAACCCCACGATAAACACACAGGAAAGACGAAAGCTGCTGATAAATATCAATTCCAGAAAGAAAAGTTTGCTCGGCATGGATAAAAAGAAGGTCAGACCCGGATTTCATTCTTGGCTCCTACTTTATCAATCCACAAAATGACATTTGAAATTATTTGCTTAGAAGTTGATAGAGTGTGATTTAAGGTCATGAGAATGTTAATCACAGTCTGCATCTTCAGCAACTCTAAGCCAGAGTTCACTGAGGCATGTTTCCTTTTGAATTAGTCATAGGCACTACTTTTAAATATGTTTCTGCTCCTAGAGTCACGATAGTTTTCAGTCTGAAAACCGTAACACGTGACTGGCTTAGATGGCAGTGACAGCGATTTACTACATTAACATACATAAATGTGCTGCTAGTTATTAAAGAATGGCCCCCTTGTCTAGCGTATGAATAAAAAGTGAAGAATTAAATGATACAGGAAGAGTATTACATGTGATTTTCATTTCTACATATTCAAATGTTTTTAAATTAGATAATCATTAAGGCAGTGTGATCCTAGCACCAAAACAGACGGAGAAACAGAACAGGTTAGAAAACCTGGAACCTGACATTTGGTGAAGAAGGCAGTTGGAATAATTAGAGAGAGGTAGTAAGAAAACTGAGTGGTTTTGTTTTTTTTTAATTTTTTAATCTCTAACTCCGGATGGATAAAAACTGGTGAATGGTTTTCTAAAATGAAGAACATACACTACATGCACTACAGTAGATGTATATGGTTGGAGAGAGAAATGCCACTGAGAGTGGAAGACAAAAGGGAAAAGAGAAAGTAAAAAGCAAGGGCTCTGCATGGACCAGTGAGGATGGTGTGCCACGAACTGAAAGTGTTATCAGTTAAATTTAACCCATTTGAGTTCAAAAAGAGAGGGAGGAAGGGAGGATCAAAAATGTAATAGGAAATATACATCTGATATTGGGGAGAAAAAGTCCTTCTAAGAATAAAAACAAAGAAAGAAACCACAAAGAAGATGGATAAGTTTTACTACACTACAGTAAAGTCTTCCATATGTCATGAAACACACAAACAATTCTCAAAAGAAATAAAGTAGGAAAAATATTGGCTATACACAGAAAAAAGGATTGATATCTTAGTGTATAAATAGGTCTTGCAAATCAATGACAACTCCAATATAAATAGGAACAAAATATAAGGAGCAGTGGGGATGTAGCTCAGTGGTAGAACACATGCTTTGCAGGTATGAGGTCTCAGGTTTGATCCTTGGCATCTCCACTTTAGCTGAACTATTGTTTCAGCTAACTTCTCACTGTTTAATCCTTGAAAGGAGTAATATTAAAACATAAATAATGGAATTATAATGAGCAATTTACAAAAGAAATAACCAAACTGATCCACTAAGCCCAAGCATTAGCCTGTGCACCTTCCAATGCATAAAAATGTAAAAAAGAACAAACCCACAACCACAAAAAGAAGATAAAATGGAACAGAGGACACCAATGAAGACAGACCTTTAAAAATTTCTGGAAGAAAAGCATGAGATTGAACAGACATAGGAAATGGGAAAAAGCCACGTTCTGAAATATGCTATAAGAGCACTGCCAGGGAAGTGGGACCCAATCAGCCCAAGAGAGCAAAGAGACTCTGGGATTGCAATCGACACTATTATGGAGCAGAAGTAAGAAGTAGGGTTTAACACAGGCAGAATGTGCAAAAACAGCAGCAAGATACATTCATCCAGTATAACAAATGGAGAGATGATGGAATGCATCTCTCCCCAGGCAAAACTAAGCCAATGAAAATAATAATAAAATGATGGCTAATCTCTGCCTCATGTCCACAATACGGCTGCAGTAGATCCAGGCATCACAACTTCATAAAGCAATCTCCAGAGGCAGAATGTAGCTATTTCCAAGAGCTAGGAACTTTTTACTAGACGCCTTCTTCCTTTTCCACCCTGAACCAATCATTGGCAACAAGAACAGAACTACCATTATAGCCTAGATGGTTATAGGCTACCTGAACCACATGGATAAAAGGTTGAAACCAGGACAAAAATAGGACTCTTACCCAGATGAAGGAGAAGTTGCTACTGTCTAGGCGAGCGTCAGTGTCTCCCATATCAATATTATTAATTTTGCAGGAATACCAGGCAACATCATCCTATCAAGAGTCTATAACAATTGACTTTACAACAGAAGTGATGTTTTACAGGGCAGTCTCATAAACCAGTGCCAAGTCATATAACAGGAGTTTATTAGTAATAAACATGATAATATCTTGAGTTTTATGACGTTGTCCTGGTTCTACCTTAAATATTTTACTTTTCACCGATGCCCACTGAAAACTTTTCCCTTCCAGTCTAGCTGGCGTTAGATTACACATCACATTTACTTTTCCCACGTTGCCTTCTTTCATATTTCCCCTAGCTGAAGTGCTCTATGCCAGTCTTTGATACTGCTGCTGCTGTGGCTGCCTCTAGGTAACCTGTACTGGACACCTGCCACGTTCCTGGCACAGTGAGCACGTTTCATGAATTTTCTCCTTTGTTCCTCTATCTGCAGGAAGTAGCGCGGTTTCTCCCACAGCCAGGAAGAAAGATAGGCCCTCAGGCATGGCAGACTGTAGAGGGGACCACCATTCCTCTCCCTGCCCCCAACCCAACGAGTCCTCCCGGATTAAAACCTATTCATATTAACTGCCCACCATTACAGCCTATGCCGAGCAAGTAAGTCACGCTTCGCCTGCAGCCCCTCAGTCTCATACTGGCCTGAAGTTTTAGTAACTGTAACCGCTGAAATTTTACATCGAGAAAATGTCAAATCTGCCTTTGGGAGCCAGCAGACAGACCTTGTTTTGCCCCAAGTTTCCAGGAGGACAACTCAATAAGCATTAGCTTAGCCAAGATCAATGGAAATGGGCTTTTTCTAGGGAGAGCACTGGCCAGGCTGTGCCAACATAATGATGATCACAGAGGCGTCATTAAGAAAGAGAAAGTTTATTTGCAAAGAACTGGTCCAAGGTAGCGAGGCTCCCTCCTGCAGTCTCACGTCAGCATCTCAGCCTGTGGGAGTGGGCTTGGGCTGGGGCTTGCTGGGCCCTGGGCTGGGAGGCAAAGGCTTCTGAAATGAACAAGGGCCACCCCCCACCACATCCCAGCTCCCTCCTGCCACCTGATGACCTGGACTGTGCCATGTACTTCTCATCTGCCCACTTCTTCAGGTACAGTCTCCTGGTACAGTTATAAATATTTGTATATGAGACTGGCAAGCTTTCATACATATGGGATATTTTTTTAAAATATTATGATTTTTAACAAAACTACTGCCTTGTATGCATTATGTGGCAAAATAAGTGGTATTAGCAGTTTGGGTAGAATTTCATCTGATCCTATCAACCACAAAATAAAAGCAGAAAAACCAATTTTGCAACTGAACACAAGTATACTACAAGATAGAGAAAAGGGCTATTTCTTCTATAATCAGATCTATCTTTGATTCCAAAGCTCTCTAGAGACAGAGCATTCATTTCTTGTCTTAATCAATTATTTAGAGGTCTATTTCCATGATTGCCAGCTCTGTAAGTTTCCAGAGTCTGACCTGAAATAACAAGCACTCACTACTTTGGTCTCATGACCTGAGTTCTTTCACTGGATGGCTGGGCAAGTTAGCCTCTAGCCCTTGGCTTCCTTATGCCGAAATTAGGGACAACTGATAACTGCAGAATTCTCTTTCTAACCAGAGAACTTATACAATCCCCTTAGCACATGTTACATGCTCTGCAATACCAACAGCATGTGTGCTTACTGCTTCCTGTGCTAAATATTTTATTTATGAACTGACTCACAAAAACCACATCAAGCAAGTCAAAGGTTCTGTTTTCCCAAAATGACCACAACCATATCTCTGGTCTCCTATGTTCTTCAGAACCTTGCAATCCCTCATCAAGAGATGGATTCTATTCCCTTCCCCTTGACCTTGTTTGAGCATTTCGGAAAGTCTCAATTAACAGAATATGGGATAAGGGATGGCTGACTTCTACGGATAGGCAATACCACACCCACATGGATTTTTCCTCCCTTGGGATGTTCACCGTGGATCCAGCCACCACAGTATAAAGGAGATCAGGCAACGCGGGAAGGCCACGTAGAGATGTTCCAACCAATAGCACCCAGGTCGAATCTCAGCTGACAGCCGGCATCAACCATCAGCTGACAGAAGTGCACATGGCTTCAGATATTCGTCATCCCACCGAGCTGATGCCGTGGAGCAGAGACAAGCTGTCTCTGCCAAGTGCCCATCCCCAAATTGAAGATTCATGACCCAAATGACTAGTGTCCTGTTGCTAAAGCCACTACATTTTGGGGTGGTTTGTGATGCAGTAGTAATAACTAGAATAAGGTTGGTCATGTTTTATCCTTCTTTATACATGAGGAAACAAGCCAAAAAAAAAGACTATGTAAATTGCCCAATATCATACAGCTTGTAAGCAGAATTCAAACCGAGGCAGCCTGACTCCATAAACTGGGTTCTGACTATACTGTATACTTCCTTAATAAGTAATTATTGATAGAACGATTAGTCCTTGATTCATAGCCCTATCTATTCCTTATGATACTTCATAGACCAACTTATTTAATATATTTTACATAATTTTAATATAATTATATGCATCGATATTTTCCTCCAAGAAATCATGTTACCAAAGGCTAAGACGATTCATAAAAATGTTTGAATAAAATAAAATAAAAACGTTTTTTAGGGAGAAAAAACCTCCATCAGAAAAGAGTTTTCCTTGGTCTCTTTCTGTTGGTACTTTCCAAGAATGTAAGAAATTGAATTCTTACTGCCTGGAGAAGCAATTTCTAAGGTGCCTGACTCAATTCATTTATACCAAATCTATAAAACTCCCTCCTTCATATTAATTGTGAATATCAGGGTCCTGCCAATGAAGAAAAAAGTCAAGATGGAAGAAAATAGAGATGGGATGTAGGTAACACACTTCTTGTTTGAAAGTTTACAGCATAATCAGATACTTTGAAGAAGGACAAAAGATTTGGTGAAAAGTCTTACTTAAATATTTTCTGAGTTCTAATGCATGAGGATTATTTCATTTCACAATTGGTTAAAAATCATTTAATCATTAAAATTCTGCAAGTAGACACTGTAACATGAAAACTAAAGAGCCTAAGAGAACCATATTAATTACTACTAACCATGAAAATGCTCAGATCCTCTCCCCAGAACTTGCTTTGACTGACCAGACACTGCTGCATAATACATATGAATTTCCTTCAGATGTAATAAACACAATCTGAAAGCCTTTTGTAGAATTAAACAAGTTTTTAAAATAGCACATTATGGAGCATAGTAGGTGTTTTCTGGTGTGTGTTGTATTTTATTGTGTAGCTGTCTCAACTTCTGCATATTTTTTGTTTTCCAAATCATTGATTCAAGATACTGACATTTTCCCCACGTCCAAAAAGATGATCAGCCATCAGTGACATAAAAGACCAACAAAAGCAGCTGGCAACTCAATTGTGAGCCAAAACAGAAATGAGGGGCTGACTTTGGTTATATTCTAATTGGAATAAAATCATGTCCTTTCCTTTGATGGAAAAAACAGTCAGGACACTGGGTAGCTGTTTTTCTAGTCTCTGTGACTAAGCATGATAAGCCCCCTGAAGGCAGGGGTCATGTCTGTTTTACAGGAGCCCAGGTCTGGCACAGAGTGTTTGCTTCATAAATAATTAACAAGAACCAAGCTCTGGGACTTGCCTGGTGGCTCAGGTAGTGGAGAATCTGCCTGCAATGTGGGAGACCTGGGTTCGATTCCTGGGTCAGGAGGATACCCAGGAGAAGGGAATGACAACTGGGAAGGGAATTCCAAATATTGGAATGGGCCACTCCAATATTCTTGCCTGAAGAATTCCATGGACAGAGGAGGCTGGCGGGCTACAGTCCATGGGATTGCAAAGAGTCAGACACAACTGAGCAACTAACACTTTAACTATGACTTTTTTCAAGCTCTGGGAATTCAGAAAGAAGCTTCAGAGAATGGTCTTGAATGCTGGGAGCACAATCATTAAGCCCTGGACCACATGGAGGGTGGTCAACAGCAGCAGCAACTGCCATATGAGAACCTGTCCAGACTGGCCCTTCTTTGCCATCATCCCCACCCCTGCCATCTGCTGCACATGGTTAGAGACCTAGAAATGGGATAACAACCAGAAAAGGGGTGGAGGATTGATTCTGGGCTGTCTGGGACCTTTGCTCACACCCGCCCCCCTCCCGCTGCACACATCCTGGTACAGGAAGACAACAAGCCAAGAAAGATGCTTGGATCACTTGCCCTGGAGCCTCCCTTCCCACTGCCCTCCCCTCTGCGCCCCTCTACCCCAACCCCCAGTTCATTCCACACACTCTCTGCTCCCTGCACTACATTCTCTGGCTGCCTAAGCCAGCTCTTGGCCCATGGACATTTCTTCCCCCTTTCCCATGCTCAGACAAGTCACAAGAGTACTGTGGACCCTGGTACTGAAGATGATGCGGCCTGGCTAGGACAGCCCGGGAACCAAGGCACAAGACGGGCCAGGCTCTGGAGGGCCACCGCCTCTCACTGTCCTGCCCCGAGGGAGAGGCAGTGCCCATGAGGGTTCCCTTTCAAGGGGGGCACTGCCTACTGGGACCCTGAGGGCTGCGCACCACATCCAGAAGCTGTCGAGGTCCACCTTGGAGAACCTGTCCTCATCAGCAAGATGACAGCAAAGAGCAATAAGCAGAACTGCCCGCTCAGACAAAGCAGAGAGGGGCCCGACGACTGCAGGGTGAGCAGAAAACGGTGGTCTCCCATGAAGTGACCATGACACGGAGGATCTCGGAGCAGAGACCACCAGGGGAACAGCTCCACAGACACAGAGAGAACTGGCGCTGTGTGCAGACCTCAGATGCTCTTCAGACACAGAAGACCAACCTTTCCAGCAGTGCCTTTGGTGGGGGGCAGGCCTGACTACCACACAATGTTCAGGGCATCCCTAGCCTCAAGCCAGGAGATATGCCAGCAGCCAGGGCCAGGTTCACGGGCATGTGACTGATGCAGTCATACGGAGCCCCACCTTCAGAAGGCTCCTGTGCAGGATTTAATGCTCTGGTGTTGCTGTCTTGAAAGTCTTAACAATCATATCAATGAACTTGAGTTCTATAAGTGAAGTTGGATGGGATGATGGAATACAGACCTGCCCAGAGGAGATCCATGCAACACATCATTCTCAGCCACCCCATACGCATGTTTGTGTAGCTTCAGTGATGCCCCGTGAGCACAGAATTGCAACGGATGAAATGTATTCCCAGGTGGCATAAGTGGTAAAGAACCCACCTACTAATGCAGGAGATGTAAGAGATGTGGGTTCAATCCCTGGGTCGGGAAGATCCCCTGGAGGAGAAAATGGCAACCCACTCCAGTATTCTTCCTGGGAAATCCCATGGAGAGAAGAGCCTGGCAGGCTACAGTCCATAGGGTCTCACAAAGTCAGACACAACTGAGTACCTGTGATATGTATGAATTCAGTGAGATGCAAGGCCCCCAGGCAAGCACTATTGTGTTTTGTCTACAATAGAGGGACAGGTTTAGGGGAGCAGCCACACTTGCTGTTAGAACCACAGCCTGCTTAGAACCCGGGAAGAAGGCAGTGATGTCTATGAAATGTGCATGACCAAGAGACCCGATCACATTCTTTCTCATGCCTACCACTCCCCTGAATTAGGCAACAACCTAAGCTGAAAACAACAACACAGAAGGAGAAGGAAAGACAGGATGGTCCTTAGTTCCTTTTTACCAGGCCCTCCTGAGTCACCAGGAGCATAAGGTCAGTGTTGGTAGAACATGAGCATATCATGAAGTGAAATAAAGACAGTTCAGTAAGTTTTGTGCAGTGTTTCCACTGTTCTGGTCAGAAGTATACATGTATGTTGCTGTTGTTGTTTCATCACTCCACCATGTCTGACTCTTTGCGACCCCGTGGACTGTAGCCCTCCAGGCTCCTCTGTCCATGGATTTCTCCAGGCAAGAATACTGGAGTGGGTTGCCATTCCCTTCTACAGGGAATCGTCCCAACCCAAGGATAAAACCCAGGTCTCCTGCACTGCAGGCAGATTCTTTACCATCTGAGCCACCAGGGAAGACCTAACAGATTGAATAAATAAATGCAATTACCTAAAGTATTTATCTCCCACCCCTCCCACACACACCAACCTTGGCATTCTCAACATTCCAGCTCCATTCCCACTAAGGCTACTAAAGGCCTCTCTCCCCAGGCCAGGGGGCAATGACTCTCACTAAGAGCTCTGCTCTAAGGCACTGGGAGGGAGAGCAGCTATGCCTGTCCTTTTTCCTGAATTCCATTCTTGAGGTCTTGAGCTCCACCCTACTATCATTGCTCCAAAGGCACTAGAAAGAACACATAATGAAGAACACATAATGTTGTCCTTCTTGACGTAAGTCAGTTTTAGAGCAAAACAACTATTACGTATGGATTTGTACAGAATGGCCTGATTGGTGGGGAAATAATTTATTCTGAAGCATGAGTCAGATTGCAATTAAGTCTATAGGGCACTTCATTCCAAATTCCCTGGCTAGGGGGTGATCAAAATCTCATCTACTATACTGCAACAAAGACTGGATTTCACTTTTTATTCCTGAAACAACCTAAAATTTAAATGGGAAGGCAAAAAAAAAAAAAAAAATTACACAAGAACATTAGAAATAAATTCCATGGAGAGAAAAATGAACAACTTCTATCAGACAGCACAACACAGATGAGGACTCTATGAAGGCCTCTTCTCTAAATACTAAAGAGATCATTCAAACATAGTTTATGAGATTTGTTCAGATACATTCATAATCTGAGTATATTTCACATACTGAGGCTTAAGGTCTACTGGAAGTCCACCATCTTGGACACAGTGGGGAATAATCACTTTATGTCGTGTCCTGGGGCTATGTCATTCTTGGAAAGGTTGTGCCCTGCCCTCTTCCTGTCTCATTCCTAACAAGATTTACAAAGGACCAAAGATAATGTTCAAAGAAGAGTATCTAAGAATGTGTGTGTGACCAATGACATACGATCACAAAATGGGAACTTAAGGCTCCAAGAAAAAAAAAAAAGGCATAGAGAATGTGAATCAATATCTCAAATCCCAAAATATCAATTTACCCTAAGTAGCAATGAGTTGGTATTGGACAGGGAGGCCTGGCGTGCTGCAATTCATGGGGTTGCAAAGAGTCAGACACGACTGAGTGACTGAACTGAACTGAACAAGTTAAATATGAAAAATATACCAAATATTAAAGTATACCTTTACCAGAAAATCATCATTCAGATTTAATTTTAGAGATGATTAGAATCATTCAGATCAGCAAGACAGCCATCTGCTCTCAAGCACGCAGCTGCGCGCCTCTGAACAGCAACTTACCATGATTCATAACTTATTCATCCCAGGATGCTCTCTGACATCTGCTTTATCATCAGTTCAGTTTGTCATGCATTTCACTTCAAAGTTTCACAACCTCCATCCAGGTGACACAGTGAACCAGTAAGGTAGTCTTCTTGCACAGAAAGAATCAACTGTATAGCTCCCCAAGACTGATGATCCAATCATGAAATCATATACATGCATAAGTGTATAAAACACACATCCTTGGGCTGTCCCTGGTGATCCAGTGGCTAAGAGTCCATGCTCCCAATGCAGGGGGAACCCAGGTTTGACTCCTGGACAAGGAACTAGATCCCACATGCTGTAATTAAGACCTAGTTGGAGAAAGCAATGGCAAGCCACTTCAGTACTCTTGCCTGGAAAATCTCATGGACAGAGGAGCTTGGTAGGCTGCAGTCCATGGGGTCGCTACTAGTCGGACACGACTGAGCAACTTCACTTTCACTTTCACTTTTCACTTTCACACATTGGAGAAGGAAATGGCAACCCACTCCAGTGTTCTTGCCTGGAGAATCCCAGGGATGGTGGAGCCTGGTGGGCTGCCGTCTATGGGGTCGCACAGAGTCGGACATGACCGAAGCGACTTAGCAGTAGCAGCAGCAATGGCCATATAACGGAGAAGGCAATGGCACCCTCCAGTACTTCTGCCTGGAAAATCCCATGGACGGAGGAGCCTGGTAGGCTGCAGTCCATGGGGTTGCTAAGAGTCGGACATGACTGAGCGACTTCCCTTTCACTTTTCACTTTCATGCATTGGAGAAGGAAATGGCAACCCACTCCAGTGTTCTCGCCTGGAGAATCCCAGGGACGGGAGAGCCTGGTGGGCTTCCGTCTATGGGGTCACACAGAGTCGGACACGACTGAGTCGACTTTGCAGCACAGCCATATAAATATATAAGTAAAATATTTTTTAAAAAATACACAATCTTAGTCATTGCCTTTTAAAACAATAATGTCAGTAATGGCTACTGTTCAATCCCCTGTTGGCCACGAACTTCAATTTCACCTTTATCACCACTCTGGAAAACAGATATTCTGACCTTCAGTTAACACGGGAACAAATCACCAAGATAACATGACTTAGCCAGTGCCACTAAGTGTGGGCATGGCAGAGCTGAGCTATTTGCATCCAGGCCGATCGGTCTCCAAACCCAAGCTTCTGCAGCAACTAACTTTGAATAACTGAAATATTCTCATGAGTGGTCTAGAGGAGGAGAGACTATACTTAACCCAGTGCCATTTATTCTCAACCCAAGGAACGTCTTGCATATAGCAATTAGTTAATATAAATGCTTTAGAAATGGTAAGGCCCTGTGTAAACCTGTTAGACCTTTTTGCTCTCCAGGTCATCTTTTGCCAGTTCTGGCTGTCTACTGTTTCACTCTCCATTACTGACAGCTGCCAGGAGAAGATGAAGAATTCAGCAAGTGTGAAAGGATGGAGCCCGTTTCAGGGTGGTTGAAAGAGTACCTCGTGTCCTCTAACTTGGCAGAAGAGATGCTCAGTACACAGAGATTCTCCTCAAAAGAGACTGGTTTTATCTATTTTCTTTTGTCTCTAATTCTAGTGTGCAAATTGTTGCTTGCAATGTATTTTAAAATGACATTGTGTACAGAAATAAGTGCATTTGACATCAAACCTTGGTTCTGAAACCTAAAATTGGTCAGGCATTCTGCACCTTACTTTTACCATCTGTAAAAATGGGAACAATGACAACTTTGCTCTATGCCTCTTAAAAATGACATGTAGAAGACAACTAAATGGCATGAAAAGATAACGGTACATTGTGTAAATAGTCACATCCAGAAATAACAGGCATGTCACGATAACGTTTTTGCTGAAAAAAGTGGGAGATGTAGTTATAGAGGCAATGTCTGAGAAGTTATATATAAAATATCAACAGTTGCTGCTGGGTAATACTGTGATGTTTATTTTCTTTTTGACTATCTGTGCTTATTAAAATTTCTAGAACTATAACAGTAAAAATGTTCAATTGATGAAATACTGTTAAATTTTAAATGATGATGGGGAATTAGAAAATGCAGTAATTATACAAGAAAGACATCCCGGCAGTCAGTAGCTAACTTACCACCTTTAAAGCACTACATGTGATTAAAAAGCAAGACCCAACAATATGCTGTCTGTAAGACACCCACAGTGGATGCAGTGATAAAGGTATTAAAGTAAAGGGATGGACAATAATATACAGATAATTCTCATTATTTACAGTAGTTATATCCTATAAAGTCACTGCAAACAGTGAATTAGCAAATATGGAACTAATGCTCCCAAGGAAAACACAAGGATTAGGTTCCTGCAAGCCTCTTTTCCTCCTCCATAAGACACATCACAACTTTATTATACTTAGGACATTAGACAACACCTCAGCATTACAATGGCACCCCACTCCAGTACTCTTGCCTGGAAAATCCCATGGATGGAGGAGCCTGGTAGGCTGCAGTCCATGGGGTCGCCAAGTGTCAGACACGACTGAGTGACTTCCCTTTCAATTTTCACTTTCATGCATTGGAGAAGGAAATGGCAACCCACTCCAGTGTTCTTGCCCAGAATATCCCAGGGACGGGGGAGCCTGGTGGGCTGCTGTCTATGGCGTGGCACAGAGTCGGACACGACTGAAACGACTTAGTAGCAGCAGCAGCAGCATTACAACTGAGGGCCATCTTAAACAGTGAAATCACATACACACACACACACACAAAGCACAAATTTGTAAAAAACTAAATAGACCACAAAAAGCACATTTGTTTACAGCACAAGAACTGAAACAAAACAGCAAACCACCTCCTTGTTCAACCTCAGCTAGGAATATGTATGTCAAGCAACTCAAATTTTTTTTGCCATTCCATACACGTCTTTGAATGACACAGAAAAAGTGCTGTGAATACTGATTTCATTTGATGTGTTTTACTAATAGCTTTTAGTGAGTAGGAAAACTTATAAATATGGAATCTGTGAATAATGAGAATCAACTGTACCATGCAAGCAGTACTCAAAGGAAAGCTGACGTGACAACATGACTATCAGTCAAAACAGACTTCAGAGTACGAAAAATTACCACAGATAAAGAGGGACACTGCTGCTAAGTCGCTTCAGTCGTGTCCGACTCTGTACGACCCCATAGACAGCAGCCCACCAGGCTTCCCCGTCCCTGGGATTCTCCAGGCAAGAACACTGGAGTAGGTTGCCATTTCCTTCACTACTTAATGATAAAAGAGACAAATCACCAATAAAATGCAACAATCTTAAATGTATATGCACCTAATAAGAGATCAGCAAAATAGATGAAGAAAAAGTGATAAAACAAAAGGGGAAATGGAAAAATCGGGTTTTTTGCTAGAGGCTTCAACATTCTTCTCCTAGTAGTCAGTAGACCAAGTATGCTGACTATCAACTAGAAAAGAGAAAAATGAACATCATCAACCAACCGTATCAAAATGACATTGATAAAGAGCTTCACCCGAAAAGAGCAGATACACAATCTTACCAAGTACACATGATTCATTCACCAAGACAGACAATGCTCTGTCTCAAAATCAACCTTACCTAATTTAAAACAATTGAAGCCACAGAAAACTTATTTTTCTGACCATAACAAAATTAAACTAGAAATAAATAAGAGAACGATATGTAGGTGATCTTCAAATAATTGGAAACTAAACAACACAGATTTCACAAAATTCCAACCAAAATCTCAGCAGATTTTATGTACATATGGGCAAGCTGATTCTAAAATTTATATGGAAAGGCAAAGGAACTACAATAACCAAATCAATTTTAAAAGAGAAAAACAAAGTTGAAGGACTTGCACTCCTTGATTTTAAGACTTACCATATAGCTGTAGTCATCAATATGTGTGGTGTTAGTGGAAAGATAAGATGAATGAAATAAAGAGTCCAAAAATGGGCCCACACAAATATAGTCAAATAAATCTGGACAAGTTACAAAGGTAATTCAATGGAGAAACAGTATCTTTCTGAAAAATGGATTAGAACAGTTGGATATTCATATGCAAAAAAAAAAATAAACTTGACCTATAATTGATACCATATACAAAAATCAACTTTGTTGTAAGTCATGTCCAACTCTTTGCAACGCCATGAACTGCAGCAACACCAGGCTTTCCTGTACTTCACCATCTCCCAGAGTTTGCTCAGATTCATGTACATTGAGTAGGTGATGCCATTCAACCACTTCATCCTTTGTCACCCCCTTCTCCTTCTGCCCTCAATCTTTCCCAGGATCAGGGTCTTTTCCCATGAGTCGGGTCTTCACATCAGGTGGCCAAAGTATTGGCACTTCAGCTTCAGCATCAGCCCTTCCAGTGAATATTCATGATTGATTTCCTTTCAGTTCAGTTCAATGGCTCAGACATGTCCAACTCTTGCGATCCCATGGACTGCAGCTTGCCAGGCTTCCCTGTCCATCACCAACTCCCAGAGCTTGCTCAAATTCATGTTCACTGAGTCATCAGTAATGCCATCCAACCATCTCATCCTCTGTCGTCCCCTTTTACTCCCGCCTTCAATCTTTCCCAGCACCAGGGTCTTTTCTGATGAGTCAGTTCTTCACATCAGGTGGCCAAAGTATCAGAGTGTAGCTCTTGAGCATCAATCCTTCCAATGAATATTCAGGACTGATTTGCTTTAGGATAGACTGGTTTGATCTCCTTGCAGTCCAAGGGACTCTCTAGAGTCTTCTCCAACACCACAGTTTAAAAGCTTTAATTCTTCAGTGCTCAGCTTTCTTTATAGTCCAACTCTCACATCCATACATGACTACTGGAAAAACCATATCCTTGACTAGACGGACTTTTGTTGGCAAAGTAATGTCTCTGCTTTTAAATATGCTGTCTAGGTTGGTCATAGCTTTTGACCAACACTTTTGACCAAGGAGCAAGCATCTTTTAATTTCATGGCTGCAGTCACCATCTGCAGTGATTTTGGAGCCCAAGAAAATAAAGTCTGTCACTGTTTCCATTGTTTCACCATCTGTTTGCCATGAATTGATGGGACCAGATGCCATGATCTTAGTTTTTTGAATGTTGAGTTTTAAGCCAGCTTTTTCACTCTTTCACCTTCATCAAGAGGCTCTTTAGTTCGTCTTCTCTTTCTGCCATAAGGGTGGTGTCATCTGCATATCTGAGCTACTAATATTTCTCCTGGCAATCTTGATTCCAGCCTTTGCTTCATCCAGCCCAGCATTTCGTGTGATGTGCTCTGCATATAAGTTAAATAAGCAGGGTGACAATATACAGCCTTGATGTACTCTTTTTCCAATTTGGAACCAGTCAGTTGTTCCATGTCTGGTTCTAACTGTTGCTTCTTGAGCTGCATACAGATTTCTCAAGAGGCAGGTCAGGTGGTCTGGTATTCCCATCTCTTGAAGAATTTTCCATAGTTTGTTGTGATCCACACAGTCAAAGGCTTTGGCATAGTCAATAAAGCAGAAGTAGATGTTCTTCTGGAACTCTCTTGCTTTTTCGATGATCCAATGGATGTTGGCAATTTGATCTCTGGTTCCTCTGCCTTTTCTAAATCCAGCTTGAACATCTAGAAGTTCATGGTTCATATACTGTTGAAGCCTGGCCTGGAGAATTTTGAGTATTACTTTGCTAGTGTGTGAGATGAGTGCAATTGTGCGGTAGTTTGAGCATTCTTTGGGATTGGAATGAAAACTGACTTTTTCGAGTCCTGTGGCCACTGCTGAGTTTTCCACATTTGCTGGCATATTGAGTGCAGCACTTTCACAGTATCATCTTTTAGGATTTCCTTTAGGATTGATCAACTTATTATGGAGTGAATGTTTGTTCTCCCTCCAAAATTATTATGTTGAAGCCCTAAGCTCCTATGTGATGGTATTAGGAGGTGGGGCCTTGAGGAAACAATTAGGTGTAAACTTCATGTAAATGAAGTGTTGACGGGGGTCATCTAATCCCATGATTCAATCTAAATGTAAAATTATAAAACTTTTAGAAATTCTCCCTGACACTGCTGCTGCTGCTAAGTCACTTCAGTCGTGTCCGACTCTGTGTGACCCCATAGATGGCAGCCCATCAGGCTCCCCCGTCCCTGGGATTCTCCAGGCAAGAACACTGGAGTGGGTTGCCATTTCCTACTCCAATGCATGAAAATGAAAAGTGAAAGGAAAGTCACCCAGCCGTGTCTGACTCTTTGTGACCCCATGGACTGCAGCCCACCAGGCTCCTCCGTCCATGGGATTTTCCAGGCAAGAGTACTGGAGTGGGGTGCCATCGCCTTCTCCAGACACTGGGTTAGGCAAAAAGTTCTAAGACATCATCAAAAGTAAAATCTTTAGAAGAGGCAAACTGATAAATTAGATTGCATCAAAATTAAAAACTTTTGCCCTTAAAAATGGTCCAAGTGTTAAAAGAATAAAAAGTCAAGCCACAACTAGATGAAAAATATTTACAAATCACATATTCAACAACAGATTTGTATCTAGAATAAAGAACTCTGAAAATGCAAGTATAAGAACACAAACATCTCCCCACAAAATGGGCAGAAGATTTGAACAGACACTTCACCAAAAGAAGATACAACTTCAACAAGGACCAGCTGTATACCAAAGAGAGCTCAATACTGTATAATAACCTATATGGGAAAACAGTCTGAAAAAGAGTGGGTAGATATATATATATATATATATATATATATATATATATATATAAAACTTAATCACTGTGCTGCACACTTGAAACTAACACACTGTAAATCAACTCTATCCCCATATAAAGTAAAAATTAACTTACAAAACAAAGATGCACATATGGCAAATAAAATTCTGAAAAAAATTATCAAAATCATTGGCCATTAGGGAAACGCAGAATAAAATGACAATGAATACCATTACATGCCTGTTAGAAAAACAACTGGAATTCATAAACTGCTGATGATAGTACAGAATGGTACAAATTCTGAAGAACATATACCTACTATAAGATCCAGTAGTTCCAAGCCTAGGTATTAATATTTATAGACTCATGAAAACCTATGTTCACACATAACATGTACAGAAATGTTTATCACAATTTTATTCATAATCACCAAAAATTGAAAATAACCTAAATACTCAGGCAAAGGGATAAATACCTTGTGAATCCATCCTTACAATGGAATACGACTCAATAATAAAAAGGAATGAATTCTTGATGTAGGCAAAAATACGGATGAATCTCATTGACATTATACTGAGTAAAAGAAGCCAATCTCAAGGGTTACACACCATATGATTCCATTTATATGATATTCTGGAAAAAGCCAATCTGTAATAGTGGAAAATACATCAGTGGTCACCAGAGGTTAGGGGTAGGAGAAAAGGGCTAATTACAAAAAGAGAAGCAGGAAAAGATTTTTTGATACAACAGAACTGTTCTGTGGTCATTACACCATTCTGCGCATGAGTTATAACTCATAGAATTGTACATCCAAAAAGAGGTCAATTTAACTGAACATAAATTTTTAAAAATAATAAATTAATAAAAGTTAAAAAAAAAAAAAAAACCCTTTATGCCAACAGAAGAGAATGTAAGTTGGCAGACTGTAAACCTTACAGTTAAGACTGCCTGCTATATAATTTATTTATTCATGGATCTGTCAGGAATTGGTAATAGGTTTATGTAAATAAAGAAAAGCTATAACCCCCTTGCAATATATATTTTCTTAAATACTTTTGACAGCTCTCTCTAGAACTATTTTTGCTAAATGTTTTTCAAACTAAACTTAGAAGTCAAGGGAGTGTGTGCATGCAAAGTCACTTTAGTCGTGTCCGACTCTTTGGGACACTATGGACTATAGCCCACCAGGCTCCTCTGTCCTTGGGATTTCCCAGGCAAGAATACTGAAGTGGGTTGCCATTTCCTTCTTCAGGGGATCTTCCCAACCCAAGGATCAAACCTGCATCTCCTTCTTGCAGATGGGTTCTTTACCACTGAGCCACCGGGAAGACCCATGAATGGTATAAGAAGAAGGAAAAGGGTAGAACTGAATTGTCTACCCTATGTAAAGTGAAAAAAACACCCAAAGATCCTGCCCAACTTAAGCTCTGTCCCTTATAATCTGTAGATTAATTGAAAGAAGAGAATGCAAAAATATGGTAAGAGTGAATCATAACTAGAGTTATATGAACTTCATTCCACTGTATTCTTGGACTTAAATTGGCTTCATGAATCTGTCACTTTTCACCTTGCCTTTAAGGTAAGCAGAGAGGCAGCAGGACAATTCAAAGACAGGCCACTGTGTGCAGGCAAGGCCAGAACTAGACCTCAGGCTTCTTGTCTCCCTTTGCTAAAATCCAGAAGAGCTACAATGGGTTTTGAAGGACACAGTGCCCACTGACCCAATGAACAGCCCATTGTTAGTTTGTTATTGTTTTCATCTTGAATTATCTAACACTTTTTAAAATAAATGTTGGTATAATCATAGCACTTGTTTCTGTTCCCTCCCTTCAGGAGTGTCAGGTTGGCTTGGAGAAAGCGGTGGGGGAGTGTTTCCCTTGACTTAGTACAAAACATCTGGAGCTCCAGATTAAAGAGATTTAGAAGAGCGATAGTCCTAGAAATGGGACGGTGATGCTGAAAATTTAGCAGGGTTAAAAAAAAATAATTCATTGTTCTGATTTTCTTTCAGAATAATGTTACAACGATCAGTAGACGAGCAGGTAATTGACATAATATTTTTAGCACCCTGTCCTTATTGCCCCAAAATGCTTATGACTTTTCAAGAGAAATTCAAAATTGCAGAAATGACCCAAAAAGTGTTTCCCTATGGGTTTCTGTACATATCCTATTCAGGTCAATTTATGCCATCTCTGAGGGTTATAAAGAGATTGCACTAATTCAAAACTTGGGGAGAAATGGAAAAATAAAGCCCTATCTACATTGTGGGCTGCTTAAGCCAAGTCAGTCCACTCCAGAAATTACCCACCACTCATTTCACAACCTTTCACCCACAATCACACCTTAGGAGAATCCCTGTTCAATCCCTATTTTGGGAAGATCCACTGGAGAAGGAAATACCAACCCACTCCACTATTCTTGCCTGGGAAATCCCCTGCATAGAGGAGCCTGGCAGGCTACAGTCCATGGGGTTGCAAAAGAGTCAGACATGACATAGTGACTAAACAACAAAGTTAACATCACCCAACAATCCTAACTCAACAACACCTGTCCATCTCCCACCTTTGAAGTGTAAGAACACTTCCGTTTTGCTATGTCTGACCTTGGACCAAAAGGCAGCTACCTCTGAAAATGGTATAGCATTTTGTCAGGAAGATAGGCCCTGAGGTATGGGGTGGGGGCGGGGAGGAAGAGAATCTGGAGTCAGAAAACTCCAACTGAGGTTGACAAGATTATCTGGAACCACGACTATTCCAGGAGAAGGTAAGCTAGAGATGACACTGCTTACCTCAGAGCGTAATTTGAAGATCAAATGAGATAAAGACCTGAAAATGCTTTATAAAGTGTTAGTCACTCAGTCATGTAGCCAGCCAGGCTCCTCTGTCTACATGATTTTTCCAGGCAAGAATAAAGAAGTGGGTAGCCATTGCCTCCTCCAGGGGATCTTCCCCACCCAGGAATGGAACTGGCATCTCCTGTGTCTCATGCACTGCAAGCAGATTACTTACCTGCTGAGCCATGGGGGAAGCCCCATAGAACATGCGCTCTACTACTGAGCTACACCCCCACTTATAAAGCATTAGGTAGCCTGGTAGGCTGCAGTTCATGGGGTCGCAAAGAGTCAGACACGACTGAGCAACTTCACTTTGACTTTTCACTCTCATGCACTGGAGAAGGAAGTGGCAACCCACTCCAGTGTTCTTGCCTGGAGAATCCCAGCGACGGGGGAGCCTGGTGGGCTGCGGTCTATGGGGTCACACAGAGTTGGACACGACTGAAGTGACTTAGCAGCAGCAGCAGCAGCTTATAAACGCAACAAGGAGCTGCTGTTTCCCAATTTTCCAGACCCTGGGTTGGTTGAATGTTCTTCGCTGAACAGAACCTGACCCGCCTTGAGTTACTTGGGACAGACAGCAGAAGGGCTCTGGGGCTTTTCTCGGAGTCACTGCCTGCAGAACTGACAGACACTCACTCCTGCCTCCTCAGCTGGTTGCGGGGAGGTGGGTGGGGGCGGGGTGAGGCTTCCTTTTCTCCTGTTTTTATTTGAATTTTTTGAAGACCAGGCTCAACTCTTAACCTTAGGAAAAAAAAAAAAAGAAATGCATTTTACCTTTCCTCCCTAGCTAGCTGAGGTCCACAGCCACAGCGAATGCAAACCAACCTTTCAAGTTAAAGAATCACAACAAAGTTAAAGACTTTCAGGCCTCTCTCTTTTCCTTTCTCCTTCCCGCCGACCCGCCCCCACCCCGCCCCCCGCCAAGCGGTCTTCAGTGATACTACTATCAGAGCCTGTCATTTAAGAGAGGGGGTGAGGGGAAAAGACGGAAGGTCGGTCCCGGAGAGAGAGCTTCCTACATTAACAACGGTCAGTTTCCCTGCCACTCCCTAACTCGACTGACCTCAGCCGAAACACTCGCCCAAGTCCTTCCTGCGGCGGGAGGGAGGCCGGGGCGGTGACTCAAATACACCGGCCCGCCGGTCAACCGCAGGCAAACCTGACTCTTGGCCAACTTGTAGCCACAGACAGCAGCAAAAGCACAGAAGTCCTTCACCGCTAGCTCCAAAAACACACTGCAACCGCCGGCGGCGCCGCAGTGGCAGCCTCGGTACCAGGTCCAATTCTTTAAGGAGTACGCGTCCCTCCTCCGCTCTCCGTCCCACTCCCCGGGCGGCACACACTTCTCTCCTTCAGGAAGTCCCTGGTCCCACTCCCCGGGCGGCACACACTTCTCTCCTTCATGAGGTCCCTGGTCCCTCTGCCACTTCTACGGAGGGGGAAGCGGCCCTGAAGAAGGTTCCCACCGAAGTAGCCCGAAGCCCACTACTCCGTGCCCCATCCCTCCGCCCTCCCGCTCAGATAGGGGCGCGTGCTGCTGGCCAAGGTCCCCGTTCTCAAGATGCCGGAGTCCGACGGGACACGGAGGCGCAGGCGGGAAGCAGTGATGGGGCAGGACCGAGCCTGTCCTCTTAGAGGACAGATGGGGCGGGTTTAGGGGAAGAGGGACACTCTCTCTCCCGCGGCCCCCCACCCCCACCCCGCCACCGCCCGCTCACAGACAGTAACTCCAAAACGCCTAGGTGCCCCGTAAGATAAAGGCCTTTTCTCTCTATCGCCTCTCTTCTCTCCCTTGCTCCCCTTCGGACACCTGGTGGAAAAGCAAGGTGCCAGTGTACCTGGAGCGAACACCATGATTTCCTCCAGCCGCCGCGCCCCAAGGTAAGGAGAGACAGACGGGCAGGCGGAAGGTGAGGGGCAGGCCACGGCTTGGGGGCCGGTGCACGGCGCGCTGGGCGCGGGTCGGGCGGTCAGCACCTCGGACAGCTCTGGCCGCGCGGTCCCGGCCCCGCGCGCTCCACCTCCACAATGCACCGCTCTGCCCGGCGCCGCGACGCGAGGAGCGGAGGCTGCTGCTCGGTCCAGCTGTCATGCCCGCGCCAGCGCGGCGCACCCGCTGCCTGGGGAGCAGCACCACTTCCACCGAGAGGGACCGACGGATGAGGAAGAGAGAAAAGGTAAAGGCCCGGCTTCCCGGCAGGGGGCAGCTAATTGCTTCTAATTACCTGCTGTCTCTCGCCCCCCCGTGGATGTTGGACTGGCATTTAGGATGAGTTTGCCCTTTAAAAAAAAAATTTTTTTTAACTCAAAAAGCTTTACTCTAGAGGCTGACTCGAGTTCTCCGAGTTGGGTTGGCTCAACAGAAGGGTGGGACCCCTCTGTTTAGTTAAGGGGTCCTTGGAGTCCATGACTCCTCTCTCAACATAAGGTCAGAAAGGATGCTGGAGGGAAGAACAAGTTGAGGATGGAGCATGTGAGGAGGGCGCCACATCAGGCCCCCTGCTCCCAGGCTGCTCTGAAAGCTCCGAGCTTGGACACCCTCAAGGTCATCGTGTGAGAGATAGCAGGGCTGTCCAGAGCAGAGGAAAGAGGCATAGGTGAGGCAGGTCTCCTCCACCAACACACACACACACAACCCCTGTGAAAGGTGGGGCAAAGAGAGTTCCCTTCAGGTGTGAGAAGAGCCCTGAGACCAATCAAGAAACATCAGTGCTTTCCCTGCCTTTATCCAAATGAACACCCACCCAGGTGTACACCCTGTTCTATTCTGAAGTTACCCAGACGTGGCCACCACCGTGCTCACTTCAAGCTTCTAATACACTGTTATTTTAAAACATTTTCTCCTTCTGCCAAGAACTGCTTGTGTGGTGTGGACAGCCCACACTAGATATTACCCAGCTTGAAACAAATCCATCTGGGTTACAACCCCCGAGCTAGGGTGACATAAGGATCCTCTACACTCAAAGCAAACATCAGTGGCTTTGGGTTTTAGCCTGTTTTTGAAGCTGAGTGGAGTTTTCCAAGAACAAAAGGTGATCCGGGTCATCACTGGTGTTTCACTGGGGTTTCTTTACTTGTACCTCTCCCTGGAAAATGTAGCTTTTCTGAAAACACCAGAATTTCTTACTAATTTGGTTGGTGGCCATAAGCTCTACACTCTTTTGGCAAATAGCAAGCATTCAAATGGCCTTACTGGCACTAGTTTTGTTCAAAGCCATCTGATAGATTGCAAATGCAAATAGTTTTACAGCTCTTGGACTACAGTTTGCATGGAGGCATATGGGCAGTCTGAGCAGAAAACAATCAGTACTGCTCTTAGCACCTGGCTCAACACAGCCTTGAACAGATGGGGCTTGCCTCAGCAGCAACAAGACGCAAGTCATCTGATGGGCAGGATGAAGGGTGTGTATATTCAGGATGTCGTCTTCCCACTTCTTGGGTTACACCAGAAATGGGAAACCAATGATGCGTCACTCTCTCTGCTTTATTACTGACAGAAGTGCAAGACACTATTTGAAATACTCTTTAAACAACTGAAAGACCTCATTTAACATGCTCAAAAGATCTCTCATAAGCTTAAATTTTAATGAGTTTATTCCCTTAGTGCATAAACAATTTACTCTTTATTAAGTTCAAGAAAAAGCAATGGAGTGTAGGAAGATAAAAAAGGCTTGGGAATCAGTCCAACTCAAATAGAATATCTTCACTATTTACTAGCTGTGTGACCTCAGATAAGTGACTTAACTGTATTATCTGCAATAGAAGGATTATGGTATCTTGAATGTTTGTTGTGAAGATTAAATGTGATAATGGATTAATGGATTTATTAAGAGCACTGGTGGTTTAGTCACTAAGTCGTGTCCAACGACCCCAGGACTGTAGCCTGCCAGGCTCCTCTGTCCATGGGATTTTTCAGGCAAGAATACTGGAGTGGGTTGCTATTTCTGTCTCCAGGAAAAAATAATGGAGTGTAGGAAAAGAAAAAGGCTTGGTAATCAGTCCGCCTCAAGTATTAAACACATTCCAGGAAATTTCTGGGAGTGGAGGACACCCTGAAAGTGAAAGTGAAAGTCGCTCAGTTGTGTCTGACTCTTTTCGACCCCATGGACTATACAGTCCATGGAATTCTCCAGGCAAGAATACTGGAGTGGGTAGCCTTTCCCTTCTCCAGGGGATCTTTCCAACCCAGGGATCAAACCGGGGTCTCCTGCATTGCAGGTGGATTCTTTACCAGCTGAGCTATGAGGGGGAACACCCTACAGGAATGAAAACTAAATATGTTAGATATTCTCCTAACCTGTAATTCTCCAACCTGACTGTGCACGTGAATCCCATGGAGATCTTGTCAAAATGCAGATGATGACTCATGAGACTGCAGGTGGGCCTGAGATCTGCATTTCTAACAAGCTCCCTAGTGATGTCCTTGCTGTAGGTGCTGCTGGTCCGTGGGCTACATTTTGAGTAGCAAGATGTTGATGTATTAGCATTTAAAAAGAAATTACTTTTAGCACATCTTTTAAAATATTTAGAAACACACCCTTCATCCTGCCCATCAGCTGACTTGCCTCTTGTTGATGCTGAGGCAGGCCTCATCTGTTCAAGCCCATGTCCCTTTTCAGTCAGTCCCAATCCACCTCTGCATGTCCCCAAGTCCCTGATCTGCTTTCTGTCACTATAGCTTTTCCAGCTTTTTCTAGAATTTCACATCAATGAATTCCTACAGTGCGTGCTCTGTGGTGTCTGGTTTCCGTTGCTCCATACATTGTTGAAATTTACCAACGTTGTACCTCTATCTGCCACAATTTGTGTAGCTCAATAGCATTGATGGACTTCGAGGATGTTTTAGTTTCTGGCTATGATGAATAAAGTTATTGTCAATGTTCTGCATAAGTCTGGGTGTGGATCATGTGCCCAGTCACTCTGTTCTCTGATAATCACCTAGGAGTAAAATGCATGGGTCTTAGGGTAAGTAACAGCTTAATGCTATAAGAAACTATCAAATTGTTTTCCAGGGTGGTTGTAACACTTTACATTCCCACCAGAGTTCTAGTTGCTCCTTGTCTTATATCTCATCAACACCTAGCACTGTCAGTCCTTTTACTTTTCTGCCTTCTACAGGGTATGTAATGATACCTCACTATGGTTTGAATGTACAGCTGAGAATGCACTAGCCAATGGGATCCAAGTGGTAAAAAAATTAAGCCATGGGGAACTCTCTAAGGAGGAGAATAAGAGGTTGTTCTGGATTAGGAGTTGTGAGGTTGAAAGATGAGCTTCACAAGAGCAAAGTAAGAAAGCTGCCAGGACTGGAGATAGGCTTTCTTGGTTTAAGGTGGAGACCTGAAGGACAGCAAGGTCTCGAGAGCACCTCTGTAAGTGACTGCAGAACAATCCCCAGGGAGGAAGTTAAAGAACTCAGAGACTGAAGTGAGCGATGCAGAGGTCACTCTGGAAGGCTAGTGGACAAAGATGAGGAGATAATGGGCCTCACGGCTTGGCTTCCATCAGCGGATGTTGGGCAGGGGCATGGATAGTTAGAACTACTGAGAAGTTGCCAGATACATCTAAGGAGAAGACAGTTACAAGGTCTTTGAATAAGCCAATAATGCATAACTAGCATGGTAACAGGCTTCTCTGGGGTGGCTCACAAGGTAAAGAATTCACCTGCAATACTTCCTTGGCGGCTCAGACAGTAAGGAATGTGCCTGCTATGTAGGAGACCTGCGTTCTATCCCTGGGTAGGGAAGATCCCCTGGAGAAGGAAATGGCAACCCACTCCAGTATTCTTGCCTGGAGAATTCCATGGACAAAGGAGCCTGGCAGGCTACAGTCCATGGGGTTGCAAAGAGTGGAACATGACTGAATGACTAACACTTTCACTTTCTTTCGTGGTAATTGATTTTTACACCACTTTAAGTAACAATAGTAGACCTTAGGCTAGATCTTACTGCTTTAGAGAGAGACTGACCTGAGTTCAGAAAATAAACAATCATTTTCCTAGCATCTGAATGTTAAAATAAGTGCTTGAAATGCAGAGCAGGGGCTAAAGTCTTGAAAGCCGAGGCTTTCAGTCAATTGCCAGAGCAGAGGGGAAAGGTTTTGGGTCCCAGCCTCAAGGTTAAGCTTGTAACATAAAGAGAGTCGGAATGAAAAACAGGAAAAAAGCATAGCCAGTTTTGCATTTGTTTTATTTTGTTTGAAAACTCATTCAAACCCGAAAGGAAATATTTTGCATTTATTTTGCTTGAAATCTCCTTTGGGGCTTGGAGGCAAGGTTTTTGTTTTTGTATTTGTTTTTTTTTAACAAGGTTAGATAAGAAACTATAGATTTAGAAAGATCTCCAAACAAAGGGACTGTATCTCATCCTGCCCCCAGCCCCGGTCAATCCATGGAGAGGCAGGGCCCGTCAGCTACAAATTGGCCCTTGCCACGTGTGCTTGCCATCCACCTCTACAAGGATTACATCATGTGCTGCCACAGTTGCTGACCTTCAACACTCATGGAAGGAGTTGAGGGTAGAGAACAGAAATGAGGAATCTGTGCTCAGGGGAAAAACTGGCATGACAGGTCTTCAGATGTTCTCAGGAGCTGGTTTTATGAGCCCATTCTTGTATCTCCTCATATCTAGAAAAGCACTAAAATCCTTCATGGTGACGACTGTTCCTCGTAACTAGCAAAGGCTTCATGAGACGTCACGAGAAACTTTTTGGAAAAATACTTGCTTGATTGCACATATTCCCCTCTACCAAAATTACATCTATACTGACCTTCCCCCCCTGCCCCTCTGGAGCAATTTCTCAGAGCTATCTGAGGTTGTTGTCCAGGATGCAGTCTTCATATTACCCCAAATAAAACTTAACTCTCATGTTGTGCATTTTTTTTCAGCCAGCAGGCCTCAAGGGGAAATGACTTGAGAACCCAGATGAACTTGGAAAAATCCCAAGAACTTCATCTGACTTCCAAGGGTTCATAGCTCAGAAAGTTCTCCAGCCTCTTGAAAATTTCCAGGCTGAGGCTAGAGGGATAATGTACAGATGGCAAAGTGAACAGTCAGGCACTTGAGCTTCAGGGTCACCTTCTAGGCCCCTTCCAGCCCTAGAGAACACCCACACACACAGAAGGGCTTGGACACATAGGGACAGGTCTCAGGCTCCATCTCAAGATGGGTCCTCAGGTCAGAATAAGGAAGGCTCCAGAGGGGCCAGACGCCATGCAGAGACATGGGCATCTAAGACGATGGACCAGGCATCAAGTCTCAAAAGTAAAGGACAGACAAAGTCATGCCTAGGCAGAGTGCTTGCTCAGTCGCTCAGTCATGTCAGATTTGCAGCCCTTTGGACTCTAGCCCACCAGGCTCCTCTGTCCATGGGAGAATACTGGAGTGGGTTGCCACTTCCTTCTCCAGGGGATCTTCCCAAACCAGGGATCAAACCTGCATCTCCTGTGTCTCCTGCATTGAAGGAGGGTTCTTCACCTACTGAGCCATCAGGGAAGCAACACCAAAGGCAGAGCAGGTACCTGCAAACTGGACACCCTCCCCACCCCGTCCCCTTGAGTTTAGACACAGCCTCAGAAGAAACGTGCACAGTGGAGATCCTGTATTAGCTATTTAAAATCCAGAACTTTACCCAGAAATTTCTGAGTAATCAATCATTTTGACTGGGCCTGCCTAGAAGTAACTAGATTAAGTTTTCTACTATCAGACAAAATGATAAAAAGATTGGCTCTCAGTTATTAAAAAAAAAAAAACCAAAAACCTTTGTTCCCCATCTGAGGTCTGTGACTCTCTACCACCCGCACTAAGTGCTTTTTTTCAGTGCTTGTTTAGGACTTGCACACAGCAGTTCTGGCCAACTGAGATGCTCATCCTTCCATCCCAATCCAAGTTTAGGTATCACTCCTGGAGAGGTTTATCCTGTCTAACTAATCTTGGTATGTGTAACCACCAACTACTACACACACACACACACACACACACACAAATATACACACCGTTTATTTTCTAATAGGATCCTAGATTCATTTTTGTTATCGCCCCTTCCCCAACTTGGTATTTCATAGTTATTTGATGTGGTTAAGACTCCATGCTTCTACTGCAGGGGGCATGAGTTCAATCCCTGGTCAGGGAGATTCCACATGCCATGCAGTGTGGTCAAAAAGAAAAAGAAAAACAAACAAACAAACATGGAAAAGTAAAGTTTAATGGACAAATACCCACAGACATCCGAGCCTCTGTCCACGGAAAAGCATTCGTTTGACCCTGGTCTGATATCTGAGATTTTAAATGAACAGCCACTTCAACACAGAGGGAAGATATACACACTGCCAGTATCTTCACATATATTTACATCTGAACAAAATAACATCGTAGCTCACTTAATCTGTATGTACCCCACACATATGCATATACATACATAATGTGTGTATTATATGACCAAAACTGCCCTGCCATGCAGACACTTGGAGTTCATACTTACACTTTTCATAAACCTTGGAAAGGATGGTGTCCATTCCCATAAATCCTGCTCTTTCTCTGTCTCTGTCTCCCACCTTCCTTGTCTCCCTCTCTGTGTGTGCATGCCTGCACACTCGGTCACGTCCGACTCTTTGTGACCCCATGGACTGTAGTCCGCCAGGCTCCTCTGTCCATCAGATTTCCTAGCCAAGAATACTGAAGTGGGTTGCTATTTCCTCCTCCAGAGGATCTTCCTGACCCAGGGATCAAACCTGCATCTCCTGTGTCTCCTGCTTGAAGGAGGGTTCTTTACCACTGAGCCACCAGGGAAGCCCCTCGCTCCCGCTCTGCTGCACCCTTATTTCTCCCTACAAGAAGTAACTTTTTTGAGTGGTAAGTCGAGGAGAGAACCTGATACTTGCTGACTGACCCTGCTTCCTCCCTTGGCCTCCAGGGAGCCGGGAGCCTGCAGAAAGTCTGTGTCTTCCTCTGTTCCCCATGTGATCACACCCTGAGGGACGATGCAGGAAGACCTGCAATGTTCCGCACTCCTGTGACTCTGGTGGGTGCAATGACCTCATCTGGGAATTCAGTATCACAGAGCCCATTGGCCTGCTCCTCTAATCCACATTTTCCAGCATCAGACTGACCAGTAATAACACAATGTTTCAATCTATCCCGGCCCGACTCCTTGGCCTCATCTGCTAATGGGTTCGAAACTCCCCTCAGCAAGAAGTTCATCAGAACCCCTCCAAAGCCAGTGTCTCAGAGCACAAATCTGGGCTCAGGTGATCTGTAAGAACCCTTCCAACTCCACAATGAAGCCTAGGACTTACACGCCTGCCTGTCAGCTGGAGGCAGCTGAGATGGAGACAGAACATCATAGACTCGTAGATTCTAGAAGCGGAAGGAAAATAGGATCATCTGTTCACAGCTTTTCTGTGAGAAAACCAAAGCTCAGAGAGAGAGGCTCACATGGTTCCAACAGAACCAGGACTGTGACCCAGGCCCCCTGACTCCCACCCAGTCCAGTGAGACCTGCATCTCAGGAAAACCTGAGTATCAATCCCACTCTTTCCTGCAGAAGAAACAAAACAAAACAGAGTGAGTGTCTTCCAGAATGTTTTTCTCCTAACAATCCCTACTTTCCCCACATGTTTATGCTGACTCATGGCATAGCAAAAAAACAAGTGGAAGATAACGTCCCTCTTAAGTACTTCTCTCTCTGTGGTTTTGGTCCATCAAAGAAAAACCTGTGATTTCCTGTGATCACCTGGGTAACTGAAGACATGCCAGCCGATGATTCATGATCATCAACCTCGAAAGCACCTGTGACGTCGTTTCCTTGGTTGGTGATTTTTTCACTCTTCTACCTGCTCTAAACCACAGACAGACACCTCCTGCACACACAGCTGGTCCTTCCTCCTTGTCAGGGGCACTTAAGACCTCAGGCCACAGCGTCCTCTCCTCCCTTGTCTACCTGGACAAACCCAGCTGTACAGGAGCCCAGATCCTCCTCCTTCCTTCCAGTTACAGCCGGTCCATACCCTTTGACCCACCTCTGGCCACTCATTCCACCTGCCCAGGTGAAATGCTACCATCCGTCTTCTCTGCCGTCTCCTGTGTGCTCTGCTGGTCCCTCTCACCTGGATCATGCCCAGCAACATTTCAGCTCAAATCTCTTCCAACAAAAACAGAAAGCGTTCTCTCTCAAGGCCACTCCTACCTCCACTGTGACCACATTCAGGGCCAGACCAGATTGCTCAGTGGACTGAGTACTCAGGTACCCTCTCCCACGTGTAAAGTCAACATTAAAACAACGAATAGAAGGCCCAACAGAACTGTGAGCTGTTGGCAATGACTTCTTTAGTTCATTGTTTCAAATTGTCAAGTACTAAATTCTTGCATATTTGTTTTGCTTTGAGCTTTGCCTTCAGCACACACTCAATCTGCTAAATGGGTGATCCAGAATTTTTGCCCGTTCTCTTATATTCACAACCAAACTAATTAGATTTTCTATACCTTGCTGTCTTCATTTCCTTATCTCTCCTCTCTCCATTGCATCAATCTGGCTTCTGCCCTAATCACTCCACCGCGAGGCCTATTGCCGAGGTCTTCCCTGATTTCCGAGCTTCTCACGGGTATCTCTCAGTCCTCATTTTAACTCCAGCTCTCAGAAGACTTTGACTTGATCAATCTCTCCCTTTCCTTTTGGAACCACTCTTTTTTTCTTGGCTTTGTGATTCTGTGATTTTCCTTCCTTCTCTGACTCCTCCCTCATCTCTGAGCCTTTAAAAGTTAGGGAATCTAAGTTCCTAAGGAACCTAAGCTCCTCCTGGATCCTCTTCTGTTTTTACTTTACACGCTTTCTCTAGGGAACCCCATCCAGTTCTATGGTTTTATTTATCACAAATTTTTAGAACTCTACAATTGATCATTCAAAACAGAGAATTTTTAAGAGTAAAGGAGGGGTACTACTAGCAATTAAGCCCAGACTGTTCAGGGCCAACTTGGATACATGGTCACCCTATCTCTAGGCCAGTGAGTCCCAAATGCATTGCCCCAATGAAGACCTCTCCTCTAAGCTCCAGACTTATAGAGCGACTTGCCTACTCACTATATGCACTTGGATTCATTAATTCTCACTTTTAACAAACACTGAGATTTTTATAGGTCGAGCACAGTCCTTGATGCTATGACAGGGAACCAAGAAGACAAGGCTTCTCTCCTCATTACACTTACATTCTCATTGGAGAGGGAGGAACAAAAGCACAAACATATAGAAACAGGTATTTTTCACCAGGATGAATGTTGCTATGGAGAAAAATTAACTGGGAGAAGGGAATAGGGAGCGAGTATTGGGAAGAAGTTGGGAATTTTAAATAGTAGTGATCAGGTAAGCCCTTACTGAGCACAGAGCCAGATGACCTAACCCAGTCTCCCCTGCAGTCAGGGGTGACAAGGTGACTGATTTGGGGTCAAAGGAATGAGTGCCAAGGATGAGCATCACTTCCGGTCTGTCCTCTGTTCTCTCCCCCATCAGCTAGACGTCAGCGCACATGGGGATGGAAGAAGAGCTGCTCTGAGCCTGGGTCCCTGGAAAGAAGGCTCACAACTTCTTTGCACTGACTGGACTTTACATTCAGATCAGATCAGATCAGTCGCTCAGTCGTGTCCGACTCTTCGCGACCCCATGAATCGCAGCACGCCAGGCCTCGCTGTCCATCACCAACTCCCAGAGTTCACTGAGACTCACGTCCATTGAGTCAGTGATGCCATCCAGCCATCTCATCCTCTGTCGTCCCCTTCTCCTCCTGCCCCCAATCCCTCCCAGCATCAGAGTCTTTTCCAATGAGTCAACTCTTCGCCTGAGGTGGCCAAAGTATTGGAGTTTCAGCTTTAGCATCATTCCTTCCAAAGAAATCCCAGGGCTGATCTCCTTCAGAATGGACTGGTTGGATCTCCTTGCAGTCCAAGGGACTCTCAACAGTCTTCTCCAATATCACAGTTCAAAAGCATCAATTCTTCGGCACTCAGCCTTCTTCACAGTCCAACTCTCACATCCATACATGACCACAGGAAAAACCATAGCCTTGACTAGACGAACCTTTGTTGGCAAAGTAATGTCTCTGCTTTTAAATATGCTATCTAGGTTGGTCATAACTTTCCTTCCAAGGAGTAAGCATCTTTTAATTTCATGGCTGCAGTCACCATCTGCAGTGATAAACATCTATTTGGTTAAGCCACTAAAATTTTTGGAATTTACCCAGCAGCTAGGTCAACTAACACAACAGTGATGCCATTAGCCCAGTTAGAGATTCGGCAACAGAAGCTGATGCAGAGATAAGGATTTCAACTTAGATTTAGTTTGATCCTTTTGACACACGAAGCAGTTAAGAATAGTGGTCCAGAGGTGAGAAGAGAGCTGGAGGCAAAGATCTGGAAGTTTTGGAATACAAAGAAGTGGAGTCTTGTCCTAATTTTAATAACAAAGGGAGAAGGTGCACAGGAGGAAAAGATAAAGACCCAGGACGGAGGGTGCCAGCATTTCAACAAATGCATTAAAAAGAGGAGACAGAAGGTAAGAGAAGATTTTCTCAAAAATTTTCATGATTGGTATTTTTAACAATAAACCCACATGGTTGGTCTTAGAATTCTGTCCTTTAAAGGACCAGTTAACCTTGTTAAACTGAGAGTCACAGAAGCCATATTATTGCCTCCACTATTAAAATCTAGAGTTTAATGAATTCTTTAATGCCTTGTTTCCCACACTGAAAGCTCCAAAAATGCAATGAAACCATCCTTCCCACCCAAATGCCAAAATTCATTTAAACACTGTATCCAGCTTTGCAACCAACAAATGGCCTCTGATAAATCCTCTGACATTTACAATCTCTTTGGTAAAGACACTGTCTTACCTGTATCATCAACATCCTAATTTTTTATTGCTTCCAAAATGCTTGCACGTGCATTACTCATCTGATTCCCCTACAAATCTGTAAAGGTTGGTGCCTATAGCTGGGGCTCCAGACGCACTGACAAATGATCAAGACAGACTGTTACCTTAGTACAGCGCCCACATCAAAGCAAAGCACATTCATTCCAGGAGGCAGGAAGACTGTCTCCTGTGGATATCTGCAAGAAAAATATAACCATTTAAAATGCTATTTCAATTCCATATGTGATCCATTCATCAAGCCCGTATAGTTTATGAGTCTCACAAGTCTTTTTAATGTGATATCAGGGGACAGCTCACTTCCTGACTCACATTTTGAGTCACTGTAAACGATGGCCCAAAGAGAGTGAACAAGTGATAAAGGTACATGCTGGAAATAAAAACAACCATTCATTTGCTGGTCACACTGTCCTTTGTTATAACTGCTTTTAGCAGTTTGAAATATATTCTGAGTAACCCCACCCAGACAGGGACATGGTTCTGCATTTATTTGCCTAATGGAAGTAACTGTTTTGAAATATTCCTGATGTCACTTCTTTTCTAAAAGATTTGTGAGTCAAATAAAAAATAACTTTGAGATGAGTTCTCCTACAAATCCCCACGTTTGCCTAGGCCACTTCTTTGAATGTCTTCAAGGTTTATTCTAAAATGACTAAATGTACATGTAGCTGATTTTATGTTTCAACCTGGCAAGATGATGGTAACTAATTGTTTAGTCAAAGATTGGTCTTCATGTTGCTGTGAAGGTGGGTTTTTTTTTTTTTTTTTTTATGTGATTGACATTTCAAATTATTGACCTTAAAGTGGAGAGTGGAGAGTGAAAAAGTTGGCTTAAAGCTCAACATTCAGAAAACGAAGATCATAGCATCCGGTCCTATCACTTCATGGGAAAAAGATGGGGAAACAGTGGAAACAGTGTCAGACTTTATTTTTTGGGGCTCCAAAATCACTGCAGATGGTGACTGCAGCCATGAAATTAAAAGATGCTTCTCCTTGAAAGGAAAGTTATGACCAACCTAGATAGCATATTGAAAAGCAGAGACATTACTTTGCTAACAAAGGTCCATCTAGTCAAGGCTATGTTTTTTCCAGTGGTCATGTATGGATGTGAGAGTTGGACTGTGAAGAAGGCTGAGCGCCGAAGAATTGATGCTTTTGAACTGTGATGTTGGAGAAGACTGTTGAGAGTCCCTTGGACTGCAAGGAGATCCAACCAGTCCATTCTGAAAGAGATCAGCCCTGGGATTTCTTTGGAAGGAATGATGCTAAAGCTGAAACTCCAGTACTTTGGCCACCTCATGCGAAGAGTTGACTCATTGGAAAAGACTCGGATGCTGGAAGGGATTGGGGGCAGGAGGAGAAGGGGACGACAGAGGATGAGATGGCTGGATGGCATCACTGACTCGATGGATGTGAGTCTGAGTGAACTCTGGGAGTTGGTGATGGACAGGGAGGCCTGGCGTGCTGCAATTCATGGGGTTGCAAAGAGTCGGACACGACTGAGCGACTGAACTGAACTGAAAGTGAGCAGTTACTCTCCGTGACTTGGGTGGGCCTCACTCAATCAGTTGAAGGCATTAAGAGCAAACACTAAAGTTTTCCCAGAGAATTCTGCCTGAGCTTTCAACTTCACATCTCACCAGGTGGTGCTAGTGGTAAAGAATCCTTCTGTCAATGCAGGGGACTTAAGTGATGTGGGTTTGATCCCTGGGTTGGGAAGATCCCCTGGAGTAGACAATGGAAACTCACTCCAGTATTCTTGCCTAGAAAACTCTATGGAAAGAGGAGTCTGGTGAGCTACAGTTCATGGGGCTGCAAAAAATTGGACACCACACACACACACAGAACCCTGTACAAAAGTAGGTGTGTACCATCATTCAATATATTTTCAAGCCTTTTAATACATCTTGAGACTGCACAGAACCACACACACACACACACACACACAATGGGCCTGGTTCTTGTTTGTAAAAAGCAGTTTTATTTCTGTAGGAAATACACTTGAAAGATATTTTCCTATAGAATATATCCACGAATGTACCCTTGATTAAAGAAGAATTAGAAATGACTAAAAGAAGAATATATTAGGGTTCTTCAGAAAAACAAAACCACCTATTGACCTCTTTTAACCTCAACTGTCTCCCTAAATGCCTTGTTTTCAAATAGTCACACTGAGAATCAGAACTTCAATATATGAATTTTGAAGTCATGTATGGATGTGAGAGTTGGACTGTGAAAAAAGCTGAGCGCCGAAAAATTGATGCTTTTGAACTGTGGTGTTGGAGAAGACTCTTGAGAGTCCCTTGGACTGCAAGGAGATCCAACCAGACCACTCTGAAGGAGATCAGCCCTGGGATTTCTTTGGAAGGACTGATGCTAAAGCTGAAACTCCAGTACTGTGGCCACCTCATGTGAAGAGTTGACTCATTGGAAAAGACTCTGATGCTGGGAGGGATAGGGGGCAGGAGGAGAAGGGGACGACAGAAGATGAGATGGCTGGATGGCATCACTGACTCAATGGACCTAAGTCTGAGTGAACTCAGGGAGTTGGTGATGGACAGGGAGGCCTGGCATGCTGTGATTCATGGGGATGCAAAGAGTCGGACATGACGGAGCGACTGTTCAACTGAACTGAACTGAATTAGGTCCATAACACACTTTAAGAAACTTGATAAAGAAGAGCAAATTAAACCCAAAACTAGTAGGAGAAAGTAAATAATAAAGATTAAAACAGAAACAAGTGAAATAGATAACAGAAAAACAATAGATTCCATGAAATCAAATGTCTTGTTCTTAGGGGAAAAAATTTCAACAAAATTGACAAACTTTCGCTAGACTGAAGGAAAAAAAGATGTAAATAACTAAAATCAGAAATGAACAGGACACTGCAACCAACTTTACATAAAAAGAATGTCATGACTAATTGTTCACCAATAAATTAAACAAAATTGAAAAATGTCCTAGAAACACACAAATTACCAAAACTGACTCAAGAAGGAACAGAAAACTGGCTGAACTGAACCACATGGAACGTGTTCCTTTCATTCATACAGAGGCGGCATTAATCTCGACACGGTCCCTTCCAATCTACAGACCCTGCGCCACCAGAAGTTCAAGCTCATCTTCAAACACTTGACATTCGGGAAGCTTCCGCCAACGACCCACTCGACTTTATAGCCAGAGTAAGTGTGTCAACTCTGAGTTACTTGTGTCCTCAGGAAAACAAAAACACAAACCTACCAAAGAACCAGCAAGGGCTTCATAGAGCCGGGAGGCTAGGATGCGATAGGCTAAGGCGTCAGGCACCTGGGAGGTTGGAAGCCTCCTGGCAGGTTGGAAGCCCCAAAGGACGGCCTATTTTGCAAGCACGGGAGGCGGGCGGGGGTGGGCGGGATTATTAGAACTGCCTCCTCCTGGCTGTGAGGTTTCGGGCGTAACATGTTAACATCCAGCAATGTGGAACCTCAAAAAACCTCAAAAGACTGCGTGGTATATCGGCAGGGGCCGGGGAACCTGCAGCCTCCCAGGGATGCGAGGCTTCCCCTTTAAGCACCTGCGCGCGGGCCCGCGGAGGGAGCCCTCCGGAAGTCGCTGCGCGCTGCCACGGAGTCAGATTCCTCCGCCGAGGGCGGGGTCCGGTCCCGCGTCTCGGCCTCCAGTCTACCCTAGGTTTCCTCCGTTCCCCGCCGCCCGCCGGCGTCAGGACTCTCAGCTCGCCGCTTCTGCAGCCAATAGTGCTGGCGACCCTGCCCACGGGCGCTCGGGCCTCGGCCCGGCCTGGACTGCGGGGGCCGGACGCGCCGTCGCCGTGACCCGCCCCCAAGCGACACGCACTTCCGGCGGCGGCGCGGCGGCGGGCGGCGGAGCGCGGTGGGAGGCGATGGAGGCGCCGGCGGTCCTGATGCAGGACGTCCTGGGCCCGAACCACGCGCTGCGCAGGGATAAAGGCGCGATCATGGACCAAGTTCGGCGGCTGCTGCTGTGCGAGAAGACCGACCTGCTGTCCCAGGCGTGCCCGCCCGCCTGCCCCGTGGCTTTTCCCGAGATCTTCCGATACTGCGAAGGCTGCTTCAGACCGCCCTGGACGATCTGGGCCACCTGGGAAGTGCCCGAGCTTGTCACACCCCCGGGGACACCGATGGAGAGCTGAGGCCCTGAGACGGATGCCAGGGTTCGCGTGCCTGGCGGCCAAATATTGACCCATTTACTCTAGGAATCTGTTTTCCACATACTTTGTGTTCTGAAACCACAACAGTTTCAGAGATTGTGCCTTTTAGTCGGAGAAGTCCAGGCGCTGGACAGTACATTTGAAAAGTACTTCCTTTTAAAATGTAAATATGTATTTTACGTACTTGGGGTTACAGGAGAAGCAGATGAGTAAGACCAAGTGTATCTCCACAGGAACACAATTGTGAGAAAAAAATTCTAAGTGCATGTTCTGATGTCGTGTGCAAAGAATGGCATATTGGATTCTTGTTTTATGGCCTTTTTTCACTTTTCACCTCATGGTTTTGAAATACATGTTAATATGACTGGAAGCCAACACAATACTGTAAAACAATCATTCTCCAATTAAAAGTAAATTTAAAAAATTAAGTACGTGTTAAAAACATGTGCGTCTTACAAGGAGGCAGAAGACTCAACTTGAGTAATTTTTATGTTTGCTCCTGAATGATCAAAGATGGTATTTTTTCAAGAAGGGTGCAACTAACAGCAAAAAGAATGGTGGGGTTGGGGGGCCGCGGGGGGCGGCGCGACGTGCATTCTTTGAGCTGTGTAGTCAGTTATTCTGTGTGAGATAACCTGGCTCCCTTCCTTTTATGTAAATTACTTGATAGTTTTGGCCTCGGTTTTTCTTCTGTAATTAAAGGCATAACTTGATCATTACAATTTAGTTCAGAATTCTGTGATTCTCTTATGGGGCCAAATAAGGGGAAGAAAAAGAAAGATCAGAGTCCTTTTAAAGAAAGGAGTTCTTGAAATCCTCTAGGGACCAAAGTCTGTACTACCTTTCCTTAAATGTCCATGGATTTTGTCATTCTGATGGTCAGTACAGTCTCACTGAAATAGCTTAAACTCCTAGTTAAGATAGTTTGTATTAGGAAAAACTCATCTCTTGCCACCTTGGTGAACAGTTTACATACATAAGGATTGTAGTGAAAACCTCTGATTATATTCTTGCATGATTTGGTTAAATACAGGTTATGGCAATTCAAATACAACACAAATGAACATATCTACGAAACAGATTCAGACATGGAGAACAGACTTGTTGGCAAGGTGTGTGTGGGGGTGAGTTGGGGAGGGAAGGATTGGGATTAGCAGATGCAAACTAGTGTATAGGGAATGGATAAACAACAAGGCCCTACTGTGTAGCACAAGGAACTATTAGTGTATTCAGTATCTTGTGATAAACCATAAGGGAAGTTATATGAAAATGGTCACTTGGCTGTACCGAACAAATTAATACAAACTGGAGAAGGCAATGGCACCCCTCTCCAGTACTCTTGCCTGGAAAATCCCATGGATGGAGGAGCCTGGAAGGCTGCAGTCCATAGTGTCGCTGAGGGTTGGACACAACTGAGCGACTTCACTTTCACTTTTCACTTTCATGCATTGGAGAAGGAAATGGCAACCCACTCCAGTGTTCTTGCCTGGAGAATCCCAGGGACGGCGGAGCCTGGTGGGCTGCTGCCTATGGGGTCGCATAGAGTCGGACACGACTGAAGCGACTTAGCTGCAGCAGCAGCAGTACAGTTGTACAGTACAATACGATTATTGTAAATCAACCACAATAAAGTAAATTTTAAAAAATAATAAAATTGGGCTTCGCTGGTGGCTCAGTGGTAAAGAACCCACCCGCCAGTCCAGGAGACACGGGTTTGATCCTTGGTCTGAGAAGATCTCGTGTGATGCGGAACAGCTAAGCCCATGTGCACAGCTACTGAGCCCGCTCGCCCTAGAGCTTGTGCTCTGCAACGAGAAGCCCGTGCACCGTGGCTCAAGAGTAGCCCCTGCTCACTGCAACCAGAGAAAGCCAGCAGGCAGCAATGAAGACCCAGTGCAGCCATAAGTAAATACTTTTTATAAGTCAGGTGAACTTAAGGGCTCATGCGGAGGTCAGGGGTGGGGAGTGCACAACTGTCTTATTTTGAGTTTGGTTTATATGGCTTTATTTGGGCATTTTGTAATTTTCCAGAAAACCAGGCAACTCTTCATCTGTTCAACTAGAGAATGCACCTAGAGCCAGAAGTGCTCGTTTTGCGCAATGCTGCTTTTACATCTCAGTCACGCACGTTGTTACCGTTGGATCATCTAATACATTTCTTTCAGACATCTTCCTTTCCTGCCAACTAATTGAAGGTCATGGACCAGCAGAGCAGGGACTGCCTTTGTGATGCAAACTACAGATAACTATTCAAGTTCAGTGAAATCCTTCACCTTTCCTAGATCCTTTTCAAGTGGCCATGCTGTCAACAGTTGTCTGCAGTGATTCTTAAGCTTTCAGAGCATCAGCCCCTCCTGAAGGACTTATTAGAAAGCACATGGTGCCTGGCCATATCTCCAGAGTTTCTGAGTGGGTCTGGGGTGGGATCCGAGAATATGCATTTCTGACTTCTAGTTCTAGGTGATACTGATGCTGTTGGTGTGAGGGTGAAAGAAATTAGAAGTAACAAGAATATCAAATGCTCCAGGGTGCAAAGAAAAAGAGATCATTAACTTTAGAAAACCCCCTTGTGGGCTCTTTCTCTGCCTTTTGAAATGTATGTAGATCTTTGTAAAGGCTAAGTAAGCCCCTTGCCCATTTTACAATACAGGAATTTTTGAAAGGGGCCCTGGAGCCAGCACTTAGAATGTAACCATCAAGAAAGCCGTAATAGCACCCCTCCCTCCCAGTTTCCTGGGAGTCTAGACGCCTAATTCCAGCGGTGGCAGGGGGGTGGGGAGGTGGAGGTGGGGTTTGCTGTGTGTGTCTGCGTCTGTGTGTGTGTGTGCGTGCACCTAAGTCCCTTCAGTCGTGTCTGGCTCTTTTCCGCAACCCTGTGGACAGTAGCCCACGAGGCTCCTGTGTCCATGGCATTCTCCAGGCAAAAATGCTGGAGTGGGTTGCCATGCCCTCCTCCAGGGGAATCTTCCCAATCCATAGATAGAACCTGTGTCTCTTAGGTCTTCTGCATTGGCAGGTGAGTTTTGTACCCCTTCAGCTCAGTTCAGTTGCTCAATCGTGTCTGACTCTTTGCAACCCCATGGACTGCAGCACACCAGGCCTCCCTGTCCATCACCAACTCCCAGAGTCTACTCAAACTCATGCCCGTTGAGTTGGTGATGCCATCCAACCATCTCATCCTGTTTTGTCCCCTTCTCTTCCTGCCTTCAATCTTTCCCAGCATCAGGGTCTTTTCAAATGAGTTAGTTCTTCGTATCAGGTGGCCGAAGTATTGGAGTTTCAGCTTCAACATCAGTCCTTCCAATGAATATTCAGGACTGATCTCCTTTAGGATGGACTGGTTGGATCTTCTTGCAGTCCAATGGACTCTCAAGAGTCTTCTACAATGCCACAGTTCAAAAGCATGAATTCTTTACCCCTAGTGCCACCTGGGAAACCCAATTTCAGCAGGTACCTGTTCCCAAATGCCTTCTGTTGTAAAGACAGAAGAAATTAATTTTTTCCTTCATATGAAGGTAGTTAGTCCTCTCACTTGAGCATCAGTTACCCTTTATCTTGAAAACATGGAGGTAATGGGTTTCATTTTCCTGACTGCCTAAATGGGTGTGATCTCTTGATGTCTTTGCTATCTGTTTAGTGGCTTTTCTGTGATTCATATCACTTTCTGGTTTAATGCTAATTCAAAACAAAACCATTTTCTTTCTCTTCTATCTTTTTGAAGAGGTTTTCTAGGTTGACAAGAGATTTTGTTTTGATTCTATTTTTCTGACACCAGTCAGGGCCACACTTTGAGAACCACTGCACAACAGGAATCGACCTGTTGAATTTAAAATTTCTCTCTAGAACTTTACCTTGTTGGTCTCAGCCTGTGGTATTGTGTTTGATTTTTGGTCGGGCTGGATCTTTGTTGCTGCTGTGGACTTTCTGCAGTTGCGGAGAGCATGGGCTACTCTCTAGTTTTGACGCATAGGCGTCACTGTGGTGGCTTCTCTGGTGCAGAGCACCAACTCTAGGGCCCCCGGGCTGTAGCAGTTGTGGCTTCCAGGCTTCAGTCAGTTCAGTCGCTCAGTCATGTCCGACTCTTTGCAACCCCATGGACTGCAGCACACCAGGCCTCCCTGTCCATCACCAACTCCCAGAGTTTACTCACTCATGTCCATTGAGTCAGTGATGCCATCCAACCATCTCATCCCCTTCTCCTCCCACCTTCAATCTTTCCCAGCATCAGGGTCTTTTCAAACGAGTCAGTTCTTTGCATCAGGGGGCCAAAGTATTGGACTTTCAGCTTCAGCATCAGTCCTTCCAATGAATAATCAGGACCGATTTCCTTTAGGATGGACTGGTTGGATCTCCTGGCTGTTGAAGGGACTCTCAAGAGTCAGGAGTCTTCTCCAATACCACAGTTCAAAAGCATCAATTCTTTGGCACTCAGCTCTCACATCCATACATGACTACAGGAAAAACCATAGCTTTGACTAGATGGGCTACTTTGCCAAGTAATGTCACAGGCTTAATAGTTGTAGCATACAGGCTTAGCTGCTCTGCAACATGTGGTATTGTCTAAGATCAGGGATCAAACCCATATTCTCCTTCATAGGCAGGCAGATTCTTTACCACTGAGCCACCAGGGAAGCCCCAGCCTGAGGCATTTTAAATCTTTGAATTTTCCAGTTCTGAGTCTGTCATTCTCCCTACTTTATAACAAAGTTGATGAATTGATGAATCTACAAAACTGATGAATCTATGTTTTCCAAACCATTAGTCAGTTCAGGAAGGAGGCACCAAGGGTCCCTGTAACTGCAATGCTTACATTATTAGTCACCAGCCAATCATCTATTACTTACTCTGCTAGGGCTGTGGACATAGTACTAACAAGACAATCCTGATTCTCCAGAAGATAAAGAAACTGGCCATCATCATGCTGGACTGCAGCAGGGAGGAGGCAGAAGGAGTGTGCCTGTGATGGCACCAAGGGGTACCCCAAGCCCCTTGGATTAAATGTTTGTGTCCCTCCAAAATGCATATGTTAAGTACTAACCCCCAGAAGATCCCTTCTGGGTTGGGGAGTTTGTACATGCTGCTCTATTTAAAATGGATCACCAGCAAGGACCTATTGTACAGCACAGGGAACTCTACTCAATGTTAGGTGGCAGCCTGGATGGGAGGGGAGTTTGGGGGAGAATGGATACATGCATATGCACACAAGGTTACTCTGCTGTTCACTGAAACTATGGCAACATTGTTAATCGGCTATACCCCAATACAAAATAAAAAGTTCAAAAGAAAAAAAAATGAAACCCTAAGGTGAAAGAGGAGAGTGAAAAAGTTGGCTTAAAGCTCAACATTCAGAAAACGAAGATCATGGCATCTGGTCCCATCACTTCATGGGAAACAGATGGGGAAACAGTGGAAACAGTGTCAGGCTTTATTTTTTGGGGCTCCAAAATCACTGCAGATGGTGATTGCAGCCATGAAATTAAAAGATGCTTACTCCTTGGAAGGAAAGTTATGACCAACCTAGATAGCATATTCAAAAGCAGAGACATTACTTTGCCAACAAAGGTCCATCTAGTCAAGGGTATGGTTTTCCCAGTGGTCATGTATGGATGTGAGAGTTGGACTGTGAAGAAGGCTGAGCGCCGAAGAATTGATGCTTTTGAACTGTGGTGTTGGAGAAGACTCTTGAGAGTCCCTTGGACTGCAAGGAGATCCAACCAGTCCATTCTGAAAGAGATCAGCCCTGGGATTTCTTTGGAAGGAATGATGCTAAAGCTGAAACTCCAGTACTTTGGCCACCTCATGCGAAGAGTTGACTCATTGGAAAAGACTCTGATGCTGGGAGGAATTGGGGGCAGGAGGAGAAGGGGACGACAGAGGATGAGATGGCTGGATGGCATCACTGACTCGATGGACATGAGTCTGAGTGAACTCCGGGAGTTGGCGATGGACAGGGAGGCCTGGCGTGCTGTGATTCATGTGGTCGCAAAGAGTCAGACACGACTGAGCAACTGAACTGAACAGAACTGTACTGAAGCCCCCAGCATGCTTGGGAGTAATTAGGTCCTGATGGTGGAGCCCACATAAATGGGATTAGAGGCCTTACAAGAAAAGACTGGAGAGCCTGCTTCCTCTCTCTTCCAGGTGAAGATGAGGAAAAGAAAGAAAGAAAGTGAAGTCGCTCAGTCGTGTCCAAGTCAGACACCAGTGAGCCACTAACACTTTACTTTGGAGACAGAAATTGCGGACTATACGGATAAATAGATGTGGGGGGCAGGGGGAGGTTTCTTCCTCTCTCCCCGGTCAGGAATATTGCAGGCCCTATTTCCATTTTTCTGCATCCCCTTTGTTTCTCTCCAAGAAGGAAGGAGGGAATAAAGATTGGGCAGAGCTCACTAGTCTTCTGACATCTCTTTCCTTGTGGATGGGTCTGAGGACACTTGTAGCCCCACCGTTTGCTCAGGCAGAGCTGGTCCTCTGCTTCTTACTGTCGCTTTGCAGTTTGTCACTATGACAACAGACTCCTAACTACATTCCTTCTTACTCCCCTCCAGCCCACTGTCTACACAGGTCATGGTTACTTTTTTTTGTTTAATTTCCTCAATAGTTATTTGATTTACCTGATGAGACTTGGAAGTCTATTTTTGGCCTGCAACAATGTGGATGTTAGTAAGAAGCATTTCCAGTCAATTTTCTTCTTCTTGATGCAGAAATAATGCCATTTTAATGAAATAGTATTATTCACACTTTCCATTTTTCTCACTGGCCTCTACTGCTTGGCATCACCCCTTTGTCAGGAGAGCATAAATATCTGCATCAAAAACTAAAGCCACACAGAATCTCCTGCTGTTTTAAAAATGAGAAATGAATAGGTTGATAGAGATATTCTCCATGTTTGAAAGGCTTATTAAAAATAAAACCCCAAGAATCCATTACAAGTTATGAAAAATGCATTGACTGACATTTGATGTTCAAGCAGGCTCCAAAAGAGCAGGATAATTAAAGAAGATAAGTAAAAAATCCAAGAAAATATATGAAGCTTGACTAATGAGCATGTTTAAAATAAATAATGCATCTTTGAGTTATTGATGATCTTATAATTCATGAATGCTGAGAAAAACATAACAAGGAGTGATTTGTAAAAAGTCATCAAAAACAAGGAAGGACATAACCAGCTCATTGCTTATCTTGTAACTGATTAAAGCTCTAAAAAGAAAGGGGAAAAAAGCAAAACAGGGTGGAGGGGATGGATAAACAGAAAGGAATCTGATTGAATAATGTTTCCCCCCAACTTTTTTGTCCACCCAAGAACTTAAAACGTGACCTTATATAGAAATAGGACCTTTGCAGATTTAATTGGTTAAGTTAAATTGAGAGCATGTTGGATTAGGATGAGTCCTAAAGATAACAAGACTGGTGTCCTTTTAAGAGGAGAGGAAGCAGAGAGCCATAGAAACATGCAAGGCAGATAGGCGAGTGGCAACAGAAGCAGAGACTGAGCCATGCAGGGGAGGTCAAGGATGCCAAGGCATAAGTTGTGAAAGAGGCATGAAAACCCCAGAGGGAGCATGGCCCTACTGAAACCTTGACTGATGCTCCCTGAACTTTGAGAGAATAGATTCCTCTTCTTTGAAGCCACCCAGTCTGTGGTACTTTGCTATGGCAGCCCCAGTAAAGTAATACAGAAGAAAAGAAAAAAAGGGAGGCAGGGAGGGAGAGAGAAGAAGGAAAAGAGGAAGAAGAAGAAAGTAGGGGAGGGAGAAGGAGTGGGAAGAAGGGAGAGGAGAGGAAAGAAAGCAAGGGAGAAAAAAATTAGTATGAATTTCAGACAGTAAATCATGCCTTAAAGAACAGAGAAAGATCGTAATCTGTGAGTCTCTCTCCTCCCCTGGCAAAGTCATTAAACTAATCTGACCATTGTGAAAGACTCATGGTCAAATTCTGACTTATTTTCTACTTCCACGGAGACCTTAATAGGCAGAACTCGGTCTCCGCTTCTATCTCCCCAAACTCTGAACCTGAATCCCCTGCAGGGCTTCTCCTAGAACCTGGTCTGCCTGGCTCTGACCCATTCAAGACTGAGATCTTCCATCCTGAGACCCGGGCACCAGGGCTGTGCCTGAACAGCCCGGGCACCAGGTCTCTGTGGACTGGTCCTTAAGACCAGATCTGGTTGTTCAGTTTATCTGACTACCTAGCCTGGTTCCCCAAACCCTAGGGTCTGTTCTGCTGGGAAACAACTAGGTTTGGGTAGAAACATGAGTACTTGCCAGATTCCTCCCTGGGAGGGGTTAAGAGTGTAGACTTTGTCAAAACTTCCTATATATGCATAATTTCCTTGAATAGAACAAACGTTTGGTACTCTAGAAAACTTAACACATGAACATCTGGACGTGCAAAAATCTATGAGAGCCAAGTCTTTATGTGCAGTAAACTGCCAATGCCATTTTGAAATTATGAATTAGCTTCAATCTCTTAGACGTATAGCTTTCATACTTACAGGGATTAAACACACACATACACACACTGCCTTTTAACAGATTTTTGTGGGCCTAGAGGAAAGTGCAATTGCAAACAATATGGTTTGTTTATGCAATAATAACAGCAAATATCAACTGAGATCTGAACAATCTGTCACCATTATAGTGGTTTCAGCCCATAGAGAGGCAAGTTCAGGACGAAGTATTCTTGAAAATTCACGTTACAGTTTTTTTTTTTTAATTTTATTTTATTTTTAAACTTCACAATATTGTATTAGTTTTGCCAAATATCGAAATGAATCCGCCACAGGTATACATGTGTTCCCCATCCTGAACCCTCCTCCCTCCTCCCTCCCCATTCCATCCCTCTGGGTCGTCCCAGTGCACCAGCCCCAAGCATCCAGTATCGTGCATCGAACCTGGACTGGTGACTCGTTTCATACATGATATTATACATGTTTCAATGCCATTCTCCCAAATCTTCCCACCCTCTCCCTCTCCCACAGAGTCCATAAGACTGTTCTATACGTTACAGTTTTTAATGCCGAAACTCACTGTGCAAAAAGCTAAATACCAGCAGCATCCATGCTCTCAATGTTCCAAAGTAGCCACCTCTACTTTTTTTTCATGGCACTTAACTTCTTGCCTTGTTAAATAGTATCTGTGACTGAGGGATTACATTATGTCACTTTTCTCTGCCTCCAGACTTATGTCTAGAAACCAGAGACCAAGTTTTATTCATCTTTGTATCCACTTTTCTCACCAATATTCACAGCTTAGAGCTTTCCTTGTGTGTTTAACTGCCAACTGGGAGTTAATTTGAGAAACAAAGTTGGAGATGGAGAGTTAGGGTGGATCAGTAAAGGTATGTGTGTATCTCTTTGTATCAGTTCATGATAATTCCTTCTTAGCTAATATGATAGTGATTCTCATATTGGAATGTTGTACACATACCTTTTAAAATTAAAAAAAAAAAAGATTCTCATCTATCCCTGAGGCTGGCTTCGATTATTAGAATGTCACATAAGCATATACAAATTAAGGCAACTATAAATCCTTATATGAGTGAAATATATGGAGCTCTCACACAACTATTAAAACTACAAATTAATATAAACCAAATTTCAAAACCAACAATGGGCTTAAGTTCTATTTTAAAGAAAACAGTAGTATTATGGTTATGAATTATTAAGATTATGACAACCTAATCATCTAATCCACCAGAAATGTCTTGAGCTTCTATCATATGGAGGTAAAAAAAAATGTACATCTATGTGGTTTACCTATAAATGTTTAAGGTACATGTTACTTTACCAAAGTTTTTGATTAATTGACCAATCTTTTATTTGCTCAGTGCCATTTGCAAGATTGCAACTCTTAAGCACTAAATCTACCTTGATCCTTATTATTCCATGACAATACTAGAATTTTCTGGTGTCCAAATACAAAAAATAGAACATGCAAGCAACTGGCAGTCATGCTTGCTTATCAGAGTGCCTTCCACAAAATACTGGGCATTAATTTTTTATTATTATAAAAATAAAGACAATATTTAGAATTTCTTACAGAAAACATGCAGTAGTATTATGGGTATGAATTGTTATGGGTAATATATTAATGAAAAATTTCATTCCTAAGTAAAAATATTTTTTATAGGAACCTTCTAAATGAGAGTCTTTTAAAGACTCTCCAGGAAACCACTGAAAAGGTTATTCCACCCCTTTTACATGACTTTCACAAAATTAGACTGAATATGATACCATACAGAGCATGCAGTAGACTGAAAAAGAAAGATTCTTATCTTCAAAGGATCAAATTATTACTGGTTTCTTCAAATTTATCCTGAAAAACTGAAGCTATTTCTATACCCCCTACACCTGCTAGTGTAAGTGTTAAAAGAAATTGTATGAAACTGGTAGAAATATAAATAATACCACCTTTCTGAGATGTAAACTGGCAGCTGGTAACAAGACTTTATAATTTTCTATATATCTTGACCCAACAAGTGATTTTTATCTTGATTAAACCAGTCAATCCTAAAGGAAATCCACCCTGAATATTCACTGGAAGGACTGATGCTGAAGCTGAAGCTCCAATACTTTGTATACCTGATGCGAAGAGCCTACTAACCAGAAAAGACCCTGATGCTGAGAAAGATTGAGGGCAAAAGAAGGGGGCAGTAGAGGATAAGATTGTTAGAGAGTATTACCAACACAATGGACAGAATCTCATTGAACTCTGGGAGATCGTGAAGGACAGGGGAGCCTGCCTTGCTGCAGTCCATGGGGTCACAGAGTCAGACATGACTTAGTAACTGAACATCAACAAGTCTGCCTCCTAAGATGAATCTGAGGGACATATCCTGTGCTGAGATGTGAACAAATATTTGGTCAGAATGGTGAGCTTTGGACACACAAAAAAGTGAAGTCGCTCAGTCGTGTCCGACTCTTTGCAACCCTTTGGACTGTAGTCCATCAGGCTCCTCCGTCCATGGGCTTTCCCGGGCAAGAATACTGGAGGGGGTTGCCATTTCCTTCTCCAGGGGATCTTCCCCACCCAGGGATCAAACCCGGGTCTCCCGCATTGCAGGCAGATGCTTTAACCTCTGAGCCACCAGGGAAATAAAAGCTTGAATAAATAAACTATTTCAAATACTGGACTAATACACAAAAACAAAATTATACTGTGCAAAAACAGTATTGTTACTGAAAAATGCTGTTCAATGAAAGAAGCATGATAAAAAACAGGGTATATAACATGATCCTATGTTTATTTAAATACATAATAGAAGGTAGCTTAAAAGAAGCTTCCCCGATAGCTAAAGAATCCACCTGCAATGCAGGAGACACAGGTTCGATTTCTGGATCAGGAAAATTCCCTGGAGAAGGAAATGGCAACCCACTCCAGTATTCTTGCCTGAAAAATCCCATGGACATATGATCCTGGTGGGCTACAGTCCATGGAGTCATGAAGAGTCAGACATGACTGAGCAACTAAGCACAAGCATAAAAATAGAGAAAAATGTCTGGAAGGCACACACAAAAATGTCAAGAGAAATTTACACAGTTCTAGGATTATCTAGGGAATATACTGTAAGGGATAAAACAGACTGAATTCCAATTATAATGGAGTTTGTATTCCAGTGGGGGAAAGAGAAAACAAACAAAACAATTAATTTACAATAGTAAGATACAGCAGGGAGGCCTAGGAGGAGATCACTGGAATTTCCTGGCAAGAGAGAACTTAGAACTAGGGTGGTCAAATGCTGGCTTCATTGTGAAGGCTAAGCCAGTAGGGGGTTCTGTGTCTAACATGTAGGATGCAAAAGAAAGAAGAGGTTTTATAGCCTCAACAGGTGGGAGGATGGGGTTGCCATTCGGTAAGACAGGAAAGATCGAGTGGGGAGATCTGAGGTTCAAATCAGGAGGACGATTTTGAATTTGTCATATCCAAGATGCCTACCAGAAATCAATACGGAGACCACATGTGATGTAGTTAGTATGCAGAAATCCTTCTCTCCAAGAACCTCCCCTTACCCCAAGTATGAATCCAGTGCTTTTTCCCTGTGGGGCACCACCAACACCCCACACCCATACTCCCCTTGCATGAGACTACAATTGCTTACAGATCTTTCTTCCCTCACTCAATTAATTATGAGTATTCTCACTGTATCCCAGGCTCCTCCTACAGGACCTGGCTTATAATAAAGTGCAGTAAGTATGGAGTTGGACCATAAAGAAGGCTGAGCACTGGAAAATGGACGCTTTCCAACTGTGTTGCTGGGGAAGACTCTTGAGAGTCCCTTGGATAGCAAGGACATCAAGCCAGTCAATCCTAAAGGAAATCAATTGTGAATATTCATTGGAAGGACTGATGCTGAAGCTGAAGTTCCAATACTTTGGCCACCTGATGCAAAGACCTGAATCATCAGAAAAGGCCCTGATGCTGGCAAAGACTAAAGGGAGGAACACGGGGCAGCAGAGGATGAGATGGTTGGATGGCATCATCAACTCAATGGCTGTGAATTTGAGCAAACTCTGGGAGATGATGAAGGACAGAGGAGCCTGGTGTGCTGCAGTCCATGGGGTCACAAGGAGTTGGACACAACTTAGTGACTGAACAACAACAAAATATAACTGAGTTACTTTGCTGTACAGCAGAGACTGACACAACATTGTAAATCAACTATAGTTCAGTTAAAAAAATTCAATTAAAACTCTAAGAAAACCCAAAATAATCCAATTAAACATAGTCAAAAGACCCGAATAGACATTTTTCCAAAAATATATAAATGGCCAGAGATCAGATCAGATCAGATCAGTCGCTCACTTGTGTCTGACTCTTTGCGACCCCATGAATCGCAGCACGCCAGGCCTCCCTGTCCATCACCAACTCCCGGAGTTCACTCAGACTCACGTCCATCGAGTCAGCGATGGCATCCAGCCATCTCATCCTCTGTCGTCCCCTTCTCCTCCTGCCCCCAATCCCTCCCAGCATCAGAGTCTTTTCCAATGAGTCAACTCTTCGCATGAGGTGGCCAAAGTACTGGAGTTTCAGCTTTAGCATCATTCCTTCCAAAGAAATCCCAGGGCCTATCTCCCCTAGAATGGACTGGTTGGATCTCCTTGCAGTCCAAGGGACTCTCAAGAGTCTTCTCCAACACCACAGTTCAAAAGCATCAATTCTTCGGCGTTCAGCTTTTTTCACAGTCCAACTCTCACATCCATACATGACCACTGGGAAAACCATACCCTTGACTAGATGGACCTTTGTTGGCAAAGTAATGTCTCTGCTTTTGAATATGCTATCTAGGTTGGTCATAACTTTCCTTCCCAGGAGTAAGCGTCTTTTAATTTCATGGCTGCAATCACCATCTGCAGTGATCTTGGAGCCCCAAAAAATAAAGCCTGCCACTGTTTCCACTGTTTCCCCATCTATTTCCCATGAAGTGTTGGGACCGAATGCCATGATCTTCGTTTTCTGAATGTTGAGCTTTAAGCCAACTTTTTCACTCTTCACTTTCACTTTCATCAAGAGGCTTTTGATTTCCTCTTCACTTTCTGCCATAAGGGTGGTGTCATTTGCATATCTGAGGTTATTGATATTTCTCCCGGCAATCTTGATTCCAGCTTGTGTTTCTTCCAGTCCAGCGTTTCTCATGATGTACTCTGCATATAAGTTAAATAAACAGGGTGACAATATACAGCCTTGACGAACTCCTTTTCCTATTCGGAACCAGTCTGTTGTTCCATGTCCAGTTCTAACTGTTGCTTCCTGACCTGCATACAAATTTCTCAAGAGGCAGATCAGGTGGTCTGGTATTCCCATCTCTTTCAGAATTTTCCACAGTTTATTGTGATCCACACAGTCAAAGGCTTTGGCATAGTCAATAAAGCAGAGATAGATGTTTTTCTGGAACTCTCTTGCTTTTTCTATGATTCAGCGGATGTTGGCAATTTGATCTCTGGTTCCTCTGCCTTTTCTAAAACCAGCTTGAACATCAGGAAGTTCATGGTTCACATATTGCTGAAGCCTGGCTTGGAGAATTTTGAATATTACTTTACTAGCATGTAAGATGAGTGCAAAAACAAGCACATAAGAAAGGTGCACAATTCATTGCTTCCTTGTAGCTCAGTTGGTAAAGAATTTGCCTGCAATGCAGGAGATCCCAGTTCAGTTCCTGGGTTGGGAAGATCTGCTGGAGAAGGGATAGGCTACCCACTCCAGTATTCTGGCCTGGAGAATTCCATGGACTGTATAGTCCGTGGAGTCGCAAAGAGTCAGACACGACTGAGCGAGTTTCACTACTTATTAGAGAAATGCAAATTAAAACCACAAGGAGATATCATCTCATGCCTGGTAAAATGCCTGACTTCACTTATATGTGGAATCTAAAAAACAAAGCAAATGAATAAGCATAACAAAACAGAAACAGCCATAAAGGGAACAAACAGGTAGTTGACCAGGGGAGGTGGGGAGAGAGAAATAGGGAAGGGAGATAAGGAGGTACAAACTTCCAGTTACAAAATAAATGAGTCACAGGTCTGAAATGTTCAGTGTGGGGAGTAGAGTTGATAATTACCTAATATCTTTGTATGGTGGCAGATGGTAACTAGACTTACCATGATGATCATTTTGTAATGGATGAAAATACTGAATCACTATGTCATGGACCAGGAACTAACAGTGTTGTAGGTCAGTTATACCTCAGAGACAAAGTCATAGGAAAAGAGATTAGGTTTGTGGTTATCAGAGGCGAAGGGGTGGGGAGGGAAACTGGATGAAGGTGGTCAAAATGTACAAACTTCCAGTTATAAGATAAATAAGTACCAGGGATGTGATACTCAACATGACAATCTATACTGGTGTATGTTAAATATGAAAGTTTTTAGGAGAGTAAATCCTGAGTGTTCTCATCACAAGGAAAAATACATTTTTACATTTCTTTAATTTTGTATCTACATGAGATGGATGTTCACTAAATTTACATGGAAAAAAATCAAGGAAACTCTTATGGCCTCATAATTCAAAGAAGTGAGTTTTGGGAAATAATGATTAGTTACACAGCACCTAAAATTAATTCATCCCTACTATTTTTCATTCCTCAATTCTCAATGCCACATTTTATTACAGACTATCAAATATAATCCTATTTATGCTTATCAGACCAATTGATCCAGTAGCCTTCCAATCTGGTTAATACTTTCTGCTTCATACTGGCTGAAAGCTTGCTGGAAGATTACAGAAGAGCAGCTAAAATATTCTAAGATTTAGAAAAAGCCAGTCCTCATACACACATCTTTCACTTAATTAAATGTACAAGAATGAAGTGTAATTAATTTCCTCTTATCCATCTAACCTTCACTATGGGTCATCCAGTTTGAGGCTGGTAACATTTTAAACCAATTATATTTGATCTTATAAAACATTTTAAAGCTAAACTTCCTGTCTGTTAAATTATGCAAAAAGTGAATTTATCTTTGAAATATTAAGCAAGAGTGGAGTCAGCTGAGCAAGGAATCACTGTTTGCATTTTGGCTGAAGAAATTAAGAGATTATGCAACCAGCCCAAAGTGGTGACAGCTTGAAAACGGTAGAGATAGAACCTGAATTTAAGTTTTCTAGCACCTTTCAGAGAGAAGGGAGTAGATGGGAGAACTCCTGACATAGGTAACCATTTTTATACATATAAAGAGTTAATCCTGGTGCCAAATTCGATGGTTTCTGGTCTGATGGGATTTCCCTGGCTCACTGCATAACAGACGTGTAAAGAAAGCAGACGGCTAGCTTTGTTATTTTGCAATCATCCATGACATTCTGTCTGCAGTTTTCCACATTATTTGGGGGCAGCCTCCAGACTGGAAAAGAGACAAAACAATGTTGGTTAGTATTTAGGCCCCTTGCATGGGAAACATGCACAGAAATTAAAATACTGGTACTAATTTATTGTACAAACTTAGAGGCAGCAGTTTACATAAATGCCCCCTCTACCCTCCAGTTGCTCCCCTAACAGTGGGCTGAAGGTGGTAAGAATGTGGGCAGTGTCAGAGTTGCTCCTCTGCTTGTTTGAGGGCATATAACACCTGTGACTAAGGGCACAGGCCCTGGAGACAGATGGACTGGTCCCTCTGTCATGGCTCTGAAAACAATTTGATGTTGGCAGCATTTGTAACTTCTTTGTATCTTGACATCTTAATCCATAATAATGCGTACCCAAGAGTCGTCACAAATCATACAAAGAGATTGTCTGTATAGTGCCTGATACCTGGTAAACATTCAACATGTGCTAGTTTTTATGCTTTAATTCCTGATCCTCTTGATATCCAGTGACAGAAGTTCAAAGCGACAAGTGAAAACAAAAAAAAAGGAAAAGAAACAGCCATGATCTGTAAGAATCACTTATAGGAATCATCTATAAAACACTTCTCCCCTCTGATCGAAACCAAAAAAATAACCACATTCCAAGTAAGTGGAACAGCACAGGATGCTTTGCACAGAGCTCCATCGAAATGGTAGGGCACCTCATGGTGATTTAAAAGCAACAGATGAGATTTCATGTTTCCCTTAGCTGGCTTGCTACCCTGCCCTGACCTGTGCACTCTAAAGGAAGACCTCATGAATCTCAGCTGGATATCCTGTATTGCTCATAGAGGTCCCTTCTTCCCAGGTATTACTATCCTTGTTCAATGCTGTAAGAAGCCCAAGTTATCATGCTTTTACTCTCCTAACTCTCTCTACATCAGTACCCTTTTTAAAAAAAAAAATTCATTTGACTGTGCTGGGTCTTAGTTGTGACATGGGGATCTAGGTCCCAGGGATGGAACTCAGACCCCCTGCATGCAGAGTCTCGGCCACTGGACCACCAGGGAAGTACCTAAGTACTCTTACTTGACAACAGCATTCATTATTTTTAAGAATAAACCATGGTCTCTTTTTACACGGCTAGTTCCAAAATCCAGTATCAGTGAGAAAAGTTGAGAACCATTCTATGAAAATGGTCACATTGAACAAATATATTTCCTTAGTATACATTCAAAAGTCATCTGAGAATGTTCCTTTTGGACAACCAAACTTCATGACTATGCATTCAAAATGTTTACTTACATCCTAACGTATATTCCATGAACTGCACTGAAATACACATGAGAGCAGTTTTTAAAGCATTTTTCACATTTATGGTTTCTTGTAAAATTTAGTAAAACTTGGGGAAGTCACTGTTTAACTCCATCCCAGAACAAAAGCTTCATGAGAAAGGGACAGGTGTCCGTCCTGCTCACTGTTACCTCCCAGTGTCCAGTCCAAGGCCTGGCACACACGAGACATCCAGGAAGCATTTGCTGACCCATACACTTTAATCTTAATCGACAGAAAGTAGTTTAATGTAGGATCGATGGAAATATCCTCCAAAAAAAAGAGCAAAGTGATTCAGTACAATGGTATTCTGGAACTAAAAAAAGGCCCGAATTCCTGAGCAGTAGTGTAAGTCCCTTTTGTGAGAACGCAACAAGTCATCCTGGAATTCATGCAAACTAGAAAGGCAAAGGTCAGGTGTAGGCCAAATACACGCAATATCTGAAAAGGACATATAAACATATCTCCCCAAATGCATGATTTCTGAGAGGAAACTCAAAAGCCAGCTGTCAAAACTGCAATTCTGACTCTGCCATCACACATGTTTCCGAATAGCAGGGAGCCATCCAGAGACCAGTGTTTACACTTGACCACACTCCCATGAACCACTTAAAGGATGGGAGACTACAGAACCAAAGACAACTCTTAGAGGAATACAGGAATTTGTGAGGACAAGGCTGTGAACTGGTTGAAGATTACAGAAATGCTAAGATAAACACATCTTCTACAGATATCACCTGATAAGAAGGCTAAGTGAGATCTAGGTCTACAGCTTACGGCCAATGATTGACAGATGTCAAAGTCAAGAGAAATTCAATCTTGTTTCTGCTTCTCTATTGAGAACGCCCCTTAAGCAGGGAACACTTTTGGTGCACCTCAAAAGCAGTAGGTGTGTACTGGTTATCACTAATTTTTACAGCAGACCGTGAAGAAGAAATCCCAATCACTGTTTTAGAAATAATGAAATAAAGGCTCAGGGCAGCTAAGAATTTGCCTAAATGTATGTGATGTAATGTGCTCAGTTGCTCAATCATCCCGACTCTTTGAGAGCCCACCAGGCTCCTTTGTCCATGAGATTCTCCAGGCAAGAATACTGGAGTGTATTGCCATTTCCTCCTCCAGAGGATCTTCCTGACCCACCTATCAAACCCTCATCTCCTGCGTCTCTTGGATTGCAAATGGATTCTTTACCACTGAGCCATCGGGGAAGCCTAAACGTATACGTTAATTGAAAAGCAGAATTGGGATCCAATTCAAGCCTGACTTGAAAATTCTTCCCATGAACCCACCATCCCTCCTTGCTATACTGAAAAGATTTATGTGAAGAAAGGTAACTGGGAGCATCTCTGGAAGAGATCACGGAGTCACAACTGAGGAAATCTGTTGTAATCCAGATAAATCACACCCAGGGCCCCTGAGATAAGATCAGTATGGTGATCTTTAAGGAATCAGGAAAACGCCATCTTCGTTTTTTAAAAGACTGCTGAAGACAAGACTGGGAAAGGGCTACCCTACTAGCCAGGGGCCAAATCTCCCTTTGTATCTCAGGGTTCAGCACTTGGCCTCACACAATGCTTAATACACGCTGAATTAAGGACATGCTATTTTCACCATGGGCTGCCCTGGTGGCTCAGGTGGTAAAGAATCTGCTTGTAATATAGGAGACCTGGGTTTGATCCCTGGGTTGGGAAGATGCCCTGGAGAAGGGAATGGCTACCCTTTCCAGTATTCTTGCCTGGAGAATCCCATGGACAGAGGAACCTCACATGGGTCACAAAGAATCGGACAGAACTACTCACATACACTTATCTTCACGTACCTGAAGCTTTGTCATGCGGGGTTAAACCAATTTTGAACAGTTCTAAGGGGAAGAAGGTTCAAAGAGGCAGGCAAAAAACATACAGAATTCAAGCCACAAGGAGCAGTTAGAGGTCCCAGGATAGGAATGGGTGTTCACCAGGGGGCAGGGAATCCCTACCATTTTGAGTGCTCACAGGTTTCAATGGAGGATTTCAAGGAAGGAGGAAATACACTTAGGCCCTCGTTTGTCCCTGGAATGATTTTCAGTGGTCACTTTGCCTGCAGTTGGATGTCTTTATTATGGTTCCCATACATTTGGTGGCAATGTGGAGTTAAGTGAGAGAGAAGCAAGCAAATGCTCAAGGTGAAGGGCAGAGAGGAACCTGAGAGTTGTTCTCCCTTCTTTCCTTAACTCCTAACTCAGAATTCAAGACCAGAAGTTCTGTTAAACTAGTTCATTTCCACTTACACAAAAGGCTTTTACATCTGCTGGGGGAACTAATCACCACTAACACCACTACTTGGGAAAATGAATTCTAGGTTCCCAAAGACTTGAGTTCCTGGAGTTGGGAATGGCAATCCACTCTCATATTCTTGCCTGGAGAATCCCCATGGATAAAGGAGCCTGGAGGGCCACAGTCCATGGGGTTGCAAAGAGTCGGACACAACTGAGCGACTCAGCACAGCACACAAAGACTGTTGGGCCTCCCCAGTGGCTCAGCGTAAAGAACTGACCTAATGCAGGAAACACAGGTTTGATCCCTGTGTCGGGAAGATCCTCTGGAGGAGGGCACAGCAACTTAAACCAGTATTCTTGCCTGGAGCATCCCATGGACTCAGGAGTCTGGTGAGCTACAGTCCATGGAGTTGCAGAGTTGGCATGACTGAGTATGCATACACAATGACTGTATGACTGTATGACTAAGTTATAGATAACCTTACACAACATAATCCATGAAGTTGGAAACTACATCAACCAAAATCAATCACTTTCATCATAAACACCACCACTGCTTCTCCCCACCACAGAATAGGAGGAATTTGTTACTATCATCCTGACTTGATAGTGACCTCTGTGATTTTTAACAATTCTGAATTTGTGATCAATTTAATGAGAAGGCAGATTACCTACATTTCAGACTAAAATTCCCTTCCTCAATCATTACCGAAGCCATGCAAGTTGGCATAAAAGCTACCACCAACTACCATCAATGTTTGTCGACATTCTCTTTGAACAAATAGAAAAAAAAAAAAAAGTAGATGGTTTTCATATAATGAAAAAGTAGTTCTAACAGTGGACAGAGAACCCTGCACCTGCTCCACAAGTGAAAGGTAGACTCGGGAACTGATACTTACAATCATGCCCCCAAATGAAAGAAGGAAGCTGTCACATCAGCAAGGCAAGTCTTACCGTATTTACTGCCCAGTAGGACTGTTTGCAGAGAAGGCAATGGCACTCCACTCCAGTACTCTTGCCTGGAAAATCCCATAGACAGGGGAGCCTGGCAGGCTGCAGTCCATGGGGTCGCTAAGAGTCAAGACACAACTGAGCGACTTCACTTTCACTTTTCACTTTCATGCATTGGAGAAGGAAATGGCAACCCACTCCAGTGTTCTTGCCTGGAGAATCCCAGGGATGGGGGAGCCTGGTGGGCTGCCGTCCCTAGGGTCACACAGAGTTGGACACGACTGAAGTGACTTAGCAGTAGCAGAAGCAGGACTGTTTGAGTGTCAGTAAGCTACAAATGAACACAAAACACCCCACTTTCAGACTGGCGACCCTGATCACAGGACTCAAAAAGAAGTGGTAACACACTTCTTGTATGATGCACAGTGAAGTCCACCAGCCACAGGAAGCCAAGGACCCCATCTTGACTGACTTCCCTGGCATCAGTTCCATGGGAGTTTCCCCATGGGACATAATCCTATTATAACATTCATATCCCCAACAATGTGCATGGGAAGCTGCTATCTTCATTTTACATTCTGCACACCTATCAGTAGGGATCATCTCAGATCAATGGTGTCCCAAGCTCTCAGTCTAGCCAAATGGTCCCATTTGTTTTATACCTTGCTAAAAGGCACCAAACCTCAGAGGGCAATCAAAACGACAAACAGCATTTTTTTAAATTAAATGACGTCTGATACTGCTGTAAAGCAGCAGCATACCCACCCAATGCTAGGGGCCATCAGAAAAACCACCAGGGATGTACCCCAAATGCGGCTCCAATTCTGAGTTGCCAGGCTAGAACCAGGCAGACACTTGGATGCTTTGTGGGCTTTAAAAATAAATAAATAAATAAAAAGTGATTCTTTAACGATACTGTTAGAGCTTCAAAGGGCTTCCTTGATGCCTTAGCTGGTAAACAGTCCACCTGCAATGCAGGAGACAAAGGAGATGCAGGTTTGATCCCTGGGTTGGGAAGATCCGCAGGAGGAGGCAACGGCAACCCACCCAGGATTCTTGCCTGGGAAATACCATGGACAGAGGAGCCTGGTGGGGTAGCAGAGTGAGCATGAACATGAGAACTTCAAAAGAATTAAAATGTATCTTAAAAAAATATTAAAGTATCATCTATATTTTCATTCTAATACTTGGAAATACAAAGTAGTAAAGTTGACATTTCTTTCTTTTCCACAGGGATGGTCTTGATCCCTGTCTCCTGTACAACGTCACGAACCTCATTCCATAGTTCATAGCTGTGAAAAGAAGAGAAGCAAAAAGCAAAGGAGAAAGGGAAAGATATAAGCATCTGAATGCAGACTTCCAAAGAATAGCAAGAAGAGATAAGAAAGCCTTCCTCAGTGATCAATGCAAAGAAATAGAGGAAAACAACAGAATGGGAAAGACTAGAGATCTCTTAAAGAAAATTAGAGATACCAAGGGGACGTTTCATGCAAAGATGGGCTCGATAAAGGACAGAAATGGTATGGACCTAACAGAAGCAGAAGATATTAAGAAGAGGTGGCAAGAATACACAGAAGAACTGTACAAAAAAGATCTTCACGACCCAGATAATCACAATGGTGTGATCACTGACCTAGAGCCAGACATCCTGGAATGTGAAGTCAAGTGGGCCTTAGAAAGTATCACTACAAACAAAGCTAGTGGAGGTGATGGAATTCCAGTTGAACTATTTCAAATCCTGAATGATGATGCTGTGAAAGTGCTGCACTCAATATGCCAAAAAATTTGGAAAACTCAGCAGTGGCCACAGGACTGGAAAAGGTCAGTTTTCATTCCAATCCCAAAGAAAGGCAATGCCAAAGAATGCTCAAACTACCACACAATTGCACTCATCTCACATGCTAGTAAAGTAATGCTCAAAAGCCAGGCTTCAGCAATACGTGAACCGTGAACTTCCTGATGTTCAAGCTGGTTTTAGAAAGGGCAGAGGAACCAGAGATCAAATTGCCAATATCCACTGGATCATGAAGAAAGCAAGAGAGTTCCAGAAAAACATCTATCTCTGCTTTATTGACTATGCCAAAGCCTTTGACTGTGTGGATCACAATAAACTGTGGAAAATTCTGAAAGAGATGGGAATACCAGACCACCTGACCTGCCTCTTGAGAAACCTATATGCAGGTCAGGAAGCAACAGTTAGAACTGGACATGGAACAACAGACTGATTCCAAATAGGAAAAGGTGTACATCAAGGCTGTATATTGTCACCCTGCTTATTTAACTTATATGCAGAGTACATCATGAGAAACGCTGGACTGGAAGAAACACAAGCTGGAATCAAGATTGCCGGGAGAAATATCAATAACCTCAGATATGCAGATGACACCACCCTTATGGCAGAAAGTGAAGAGGAACTCAAAAGCCTCTTGATGAAAGTGAAAATGGAGAGTGAAAAAGTTGGCTTAAAGCTCAACATTCAAAAAACGAAGACCATGGCATCCGGTCCCATCACTTCATGGGAAATAGATGGGGAAACAGTGGAAACAGTGTCAGGCTTTATTTTTCTGGGCTCCAAAATCACTACAGATGGTGACTGCAGCCATGAAATTAAAAGACACTTACTCCTTGGAAGGAAAGTTATGACCAACCTAGATAGCATATTCAAAAGCAGAGACATTACTTTGCCAACAAAGGTCCGTCTAGTCAAGGGTATGGTTTTTCCTGTGGTCATGTATGGATGTGAGAGTTGGACTGTGAAGAAGGCTGAGGGCCGAAGAATTGATGCTTTTGAACTATGGTGTTGGAGAAGACTCTTGAGAGTCCCTTGGACTGCAAGGAGATCCAACCAGTCCATTCTGAAGGAGATCAGCCCTGGGATTTCTTTGGAGGGAATGATGCTAAAGCTGAAACTGCACTACTTTGGCCACCTCATGCGAAGAGTTGACTCATTGGAAAAGACTCTGATGCTGGGAGGGATTGGGGGCAGGAGGAGAAGGGGACAACAGAGGATGAGATGGCTGGATGGCATCACTGACTCGATGGACATGAGTCTGAGTGAACTCCGGGAGTTGGTGATGGACAGGGAGGCCTGGCGTGCTACGATTCATGGGGTCGCGAAGAGTCGGACACGACTGAGCCACTGAACTGAACTGAACGTTGACACTGGCATTTCCTTCCTTCTCACAAGGCAGATTCAGCGTAAGCATGTTTCAGAAGTAACTCGCTGTGCAGGGAGGTACCCTAGAACTGCTGGACACGAGGGCTTCATCATCCACAGGACACTATAGCCAGCTAGGTGGGAGAGAGGCAGGCTTCATGACCAGGAGACAGGAGAGCTGCCATGTCACAACCTCGCTGCCCAGAACACAACAAAAACATGCACCCTAAACACAGATGAACCCAGCGCTGGTGGTGGAAATCACAACACAAATATATTTCTCATGCAAAATAGGACCAATGACACATATTTACACGATGCAAATAAAGTGCTGAAAGCGCTTTCTTTTGGGGACACCACTGTGATTATGTGGTTTCAGTGAAGGTCAATGCTACATGGGGAACTTGCAACTCTGTATAACCAAGATGAAGACAGTATAGAAAATGCACTTGGGTAGAAACCTGGGTGTGTGACAGGCTGCTAGGAAAAAAACAAAAACAGGAATGACAGAAGTATATTTTCTTTTATATACAAAAACAAAGGCCCCAGGTATGATTTGCTGAAGTAGCCATCCACAAGATGTTAAATACTTTTCCTTTGCTTTGGTTAAAACAGTCTAGGAACAGCAATCGGTTCCCCTTCTATGAAGAGCATATAAATACAGCGACACAACTGCTTTTAGGAGAAAATAAACAACATATAAGAAAAGAAATTAAATTAGTTTTAAACTAAACATTTACCAATAAATAAGATTCTTAAAAAGGTAACATCTTCATCCTACAATCATGGGCATAACATATACACCAGTTTAAAAAATAAACTTTCTCTCACAATAATAATTACAGGTGTTAATGCAACAAGCTAGGAAATGAAATTACTTTAATGTATCTTAAGAAAAAAAAACCCTAGCAACCAAAAATAAATTTTAAAAATCAACATTTTTTGAAAATGGTACATTCTAAAAGAACTAATTTTTTATTACAGAACATAATTCAAACTATTGTTGGTATTTCAATGTATTCCTAAAGAAATACATTCTTTAGGAATTCGTACACCAGAATTGGAACAGCACTTATAATTCAGTTTACGGCTATGAAAAGGCAATCATCTTCCACTTAAAACTTTAATCAGTGATGAAATATACTTCAAGAACATAAACATTTGGTCTGACAATCTTTAATATTGGTTAAAAACAGACTGATGTTTGTTGCTGATGGAGATATCGTTAATCCCATGTGCAAAAAAAGTGCAGCTGTCTATTTGTACTTGAGATACATAAGACCAACGCTTCTGTACTATTTACACAGGTAAAAGATTTTAAACATAATGATTTCAGGAAGGACACTGCATCTTCTTTATGGATAATCACATGATGCCGAGAGCCCAAAAGCTTGATGACACTCTTTAAGTTACACAAACGTACCCGAAGAGGTATACCTGTTCTTGGCCTAATTTTGATCCTAAACAAAAATCCAATTTCAAAATCAGGAATTATTTTGATCTAGGAAATCTTGGACTTGTTGCAAATATGCAAACCTTGTCTCTGAGAGCCAGGTTCCTACACTTCCTTTTCTAACCCTCTCAGCACTGGTCAGCCCATAAACCCCATCAGCTGCAGAGTAGCAATACCCCAAACAAGAGTGAAAAAACTCAGCCCTCAAACGACTGACATGCCTTCAGGTCATGTGACATCTTTAGGGGCACGTGCGGGCAATCAAAAAGGATGAAGAAACACTTCAGCAAAGCAACCATTATTTGTCCACAAAAACCATGAAAAACAGTGATAGAAAATTAACAAACCAAATATATAAATCTGACACCATTTTGCATTTCCGGAACTTGTTTTCCTATCTGTGCACGCAGGGTTCTTGGTCAACCACCCACCCGTATTTCCTGCGTCTACACGAAGTACTTTTACTAAAGTTCTTAAAAATGTCGCTGTGACCTGTAAGTCACACAGAACGGTGATGGTCAGGAAATCAGTCCACTCAATTATCACTCTGTGCGGTGCTCTTCCTGGTGCAGCAGGCGGAGAGGGGGACTTTTAAAAAGGGACAGAAGTCTCTCACTTCTGAACTGGGCCCAGGAGTTCTCAAATTAAAATCAGAAATCATAAAAAAAAAGGTGGGGGGGGGCGGGCGGGGGCCGGGTGCTTACTGGCAACATTAATACAACACACCAGACGGGACAGTGAAACAGTTTGGTCAGAAGCAAGGAACGGTTATTTCCTTGCAAAGTTTTTGAAACACCCAACCAAGCACTGCCTTATGTCCAGCGAGTACAAGTTCTCAGTAAGTTTCCAACGAAACGTGGCGGCTGGCGTTCATGGCTCGGGATGCGGGATGCGGATAAAGGATGCTGAGCATCCCTGGCGCGCGTGCGCATCCCGGTCCCCCACCTCTAGCTGCAGGCGATGGTCTCCAGCTGCTGCTCGGCCTCCGCAGCCATGGCCGCCGCCTGCAGCTGCTCGGTCTCGCTCTGCATGGCGCTAGGGGTGACCTGCTTGCGCTCGCTGTGCATGTTGTTCTCGTGCCGCTTCAGGTCGGACGCCTTGGCGAAGGCCTTGGTGCAGGAGCCGCACACAAAGGGCTTCTCGCCGCGGTGACGGCGCTCGTGGTCCTTGAGGTGGGACTTGTGCTTGAAGGCCTTGTCGCACATATGGCAGGCAAAGGGCCGCTCGTTGCTGTGCACCCGCTCATGCTTCTTCAAGTCCGGGGCGCGGATGAACGACTTGCCACACACCTCGCAGCTGTAGGGCTTGTAGCCCGTGTGGATCTTCAGGTGCTCCTTCAGATGGGCCTGCGTGGTGAAGCCCTTGGTGCACATCTCGCACACGAAGGGCCGGTCGGCCGTGTGCAGCTTCTCGTGCTTCCTCAGCCGACCCTCGTCTGAAAACGTCTTCCCACACGCCTGGCAGGCGATCTGCTCCCGGTGGTGCCCGTACAGCAGATACTCGAACTTCATGTCGCTGGCCGCCGTGGTCCAGCCTGGGGTCTGCTCATCCTTCACTTCGCTCATCCCATCGTTAAATGCTAAGGCCTGAGGGGTCTGGGACCCCAGGTCCTTGGACTCGGGGGTCTCCATGGACTCTACCTCCTGGCCGTAGCAGTTGACCTTCCGTACCTCCTCGCTGCCCAGCTCTTTCAGGATGGCCTCCTGCACCCTGAGCGTCGTCGTGGGCGACTTGCCGTCTTCCTGACTCGGGGGGGTGCCTTCTACCGTGTCATCCGAGGGGCTGTCGTCCTGGTCTCCGATTTCCTCCACGTCGTCATCCTGAGGGTCGGCAGCATCCCCAATGGGGCGGTTGATCTTCAGGCAGTACTTGCTTTTCGACTGACCGTTGTTTTCGTCCGGGCTGGACACGTCCCGCTTCTGAGAGCAGAGTTTATCCAGGAACCGGATGCCGAGAATCTGACCGGATGACATCATTAAGTTAACATCTTCTTTTTTCACGGAGATCTTTGCCGTGTACATGTAATTCAGGACCTCTTCAAATATATCGGAACGGAGGAAATCTATTTCTATTACTGAGGAACTATCTACCTCCAGTTTCTTGAAAAGCTTTTTAAAGTAGGTGCTGCAGGCAGCAAGAACGCACCTGTGCGCTCGGAACTTCACATCCTCGACCACGATCGCGATGTCGCAAAATTCTCCTTCCAAGCGTTGCTCGTTGAGTGTTTTCAGAAACAGAGTTTTATGATCATCGTCATTATATTTAATGGTTTCAGACATACTGATGAAAAACTCCTACAAGAAAATGTTTATAAAGAAAAAGAATTTTGGTCATTATGGACACTACTTTTCCATATAAAAATTTCAGGGAGATTTCATTTTCTGACCACTTTCCAGTCCCTAACAATTTCAGAAAGTCACTGTCAGGACGGGTTCAAGAATAGGAGGAGAAAAGACAGATCCAAATTTAGGGATTTCCACACTGTTCCTTCTACTTATCTTCACCGTACTCAGCGTATGCTTACTCATAATAACAACAACTCCTACTGGGCACGCAATACCTGCCTGGCATTGTGCTACGCACTTTTCATGTTTTCACAAAGGCACTGATCCAATGACCTTGAGAGATAGGCATTGTTATTACCCCACTTTACCAATAAACTGAGGAACCTGCCCAATATTCTAACTATTTAGTGGACCGTCAGGGCTCTGCTGCTGCTGCTAAGTCGCTTCAGTCATGTCCGACTCTGTGCGACCCCACAGACGGAAGCCCACCAGGCTCCCTCGTCCCTGGGATTCTCCAGGCAAGAACACTGGAGTGGGTTGCCATCTCCTTCTCCAATGCATGGAAGTGAAAAGTGAAAGTGAAGTCGATCAGTTGTGTCCGACTCGTAGCGACCCCATGAACTGCAGCCCACCAGGCCCCTCCGTCCATGGGATTTTCCAGGCAAGAGTACTGCAGTGGGTTGCCATTGCCTTCTCTAGCAAATCCAGACACTCTAGCTCCAAAACCAGTGCTTCCTGATAACTAGAGGTAATAATGACAACTCAGCTTCAAGGTTTAAGAAAACCGTTTGGCAAGTATCCGCCAGTGCCGTCTGCTGTGTCTAATTTCATGCCGAGGAAGACTCAGTACAATAACTAGCAGCTCTCGAGGTTCTGCTTCCTTGACGCAAGAGACAGATCACTCCTGCAGACCCAGGGAGGGGAATCATTTCCAGAACACTCCATTCAGGGTTGTCCTCTAGTCTTCACACCAGTGTTGGGCCACTTCTGAACAAGGGGCAAGGTTTAATAGGACCCTCAGAGAATCAGATGACATTTGGGAAGACAGTGACAAGCAGCTTCATTCCCCCTGGATGCCAGTCTATCTGTCATCCAGATCAAAGTGTCATCAGACCTGGATGCACTTGACAAGTGCGCTGGGGGTTTTATGAGAAAAAGAAATGGAGAACTGGCACAGAAGACATCTGCCACGTGTTAAAGGAGTGATCTTTTTTAAACTAATGTGTCCTAGGTGTTTCTTTTCAAAAACCTTGCTTTTCTTTTATTCAACCAAGCATAAGTATGAGGAAAATACCTAGTCCCCTAAAGAATGCTAGTACATAACTGAGAGACATTTTAAAGCTGACACCAATAAGATTCTAAAGACTTAATATGCAAAGTCATAGTTACCATGAACAACTCAGGCTATTATCTTAATGCTTTAAACACCAAAATCTTCGGATCAGAATAACTCTGATCAGGGGCACGCCAGTCCTACAAGAGAAAAGGACATACAAGAGTGAAGTTGGCTCTTTCCCTATCCCCAGTTGTAAACAAGAATGTTTTCAAAAATTGATTTTTAAAAAGAAACTTTCCTTTTTTGTCCTGTCACTGGCACCTGTACCCATTTTCAGGTTGGGAACAAAGAGGAGGGTGGCTGGCAGCGTCGGGTTCAGCTCTGAACAGATATGAAGGAGAAAAGGTAAGGGCTGGAGTACTGGCAGCCTGGAGGGGGTGTGCAACGGGAATGGGAAGGACGGGCTGGGGAACCACTAAGGGAGTTCCCCTCACTAAGCCTCTGTCTATATGTGCAAGGATGCACAGATAAAGTGAAAGCTGGTAAGTACCTCGTTCCCCTACCATTTCCTGCTGGATACATAGCCTTCCAAATTTTTTTCTGCTTGGCTTATATAAACATAGACTATATATTTTTTACATCGATAAATATAGACAAAGTTAAGAAAAGTACATATACTCAACAGTTAACAGTGGGGGAGAGGGAACAGTAGCTGTTTACTTCTATCCACTCTTCCGTATGATGTAGTATGCTGCTGTTGCTAAGTCGCTTCAGTTGTGTCCGACTCTGTGCAACCCCATAGACGGCAGCCCACCAGGCTCCCTCGTCCCTGGGATTCTCCAGGCAAGAACACTGGAGTGGCTCCCATTTCCTTCTCCAATGCATGGAAGTGGAAAGTGAAGTCCCTCAGTCGTGTCTGACCCTCGGCGACCCCATGGACTGTAGCCTTCCAGGGTCCTCCATCCATGGGATTTTCCAGGCAAGACTACGGGAGTGGGGTGACATTGCCTTCTCCGATGATGCAGTATATAGTTACTTAAATCACTCTGGTTTTGAAGCTTGCACTAGATAACTCCAGGTGTGTCTGCCTCTATCCCTACAGGGAAGCTCAAAGGATTCTTTATTTTTTCCAGTTTAAACTCCATTTTACAGACCAACATTCTGAAAAACATCAAGCCTTCTCTACTGAACGGTGACCACACAAACTTGAGAATGGCAGAACCAGAGTCCTGAAAACCCTCTACAGAAAAGCAAAAACATCATAAAGCTGCCTAAAGTGGCAGGTTGTTTTCTTACTTGCCAAGTGCGAGGACTGGGCAGAATGATTTCTAAGGGTGCACCCTAGCCTGAGGCCACCCCCAAGGGAAGGCAGCCTTCCTACCAGGTTACTTCCTACAGTCGCTCTCTCTGGAGCTTGTGGGATAAAGGTGCATGGACCAGGTACAGGAGAGGCGTACAGTACCCATGGCAACGTACTTAGATTTTTTTTTTTTAAGCCTATGTGTTATTTGGTCCCACTCTATCTCTCCATATCTCCATTTTCCCCCTCTGTTGAGATGTTCCCATTGCTAAGTTCAGGTGAGTCAAACGGGAAGATCCCCGTTGCCAGTATCCCTACAGGTGGAGGGCAAGATGCCGCTCCAACCACACCTCCTGGACGAAGCTGCCCCTGCATGTCGCTTCTCCAAAGCGCCGGCGCGGGGGCCCCCGCTAAGCCGAACCTACAGAAGCCGCGGCGACCAGCCGGCCGCCTCCCCGACCCCGGGGCCGCCGCGACAATGGCGGCGGCACCACTTCCCGGTCGAGAGCTCGCCGCTTCTGGATGGGAAGGCAGCAGGGAACCGAGCGCAGGACCCGGGCAGCCTCCGGAACCTCTCCGAGCCTCGCTCCCATCCAGCTCGGCCCGGGAGGTGGGGGACGGGATCCAGCGGCTGGCATTCCTTCCCGAACAAAAGCTCCCGCCCGGAAAGCCGGGCGGAGCACCAGCCGTTTTCCCTTTTAGAATCGGGCTCTTCGGCGCGGGCTAGGGCCGCGACTCCGAGCGCGAGAGGGAGGACCCACGGCGGCCCCGGCGGCGGGGATCGGGAGCGGGCGTGCGGCCGGGCTCCGCAGCCCCGCGACGCGCCGCGCCGCGCCCCGCTCCGCCCGCGAGCCCGGAGCTCGCGCCCCGCGCACTCCCCGGCCGGCTCGCGCCGGGCCCTCCCCCGCCCTCCCGCGGCCGGGGGCGGGGGCGGCGCGCGGCCGGCTTCCCGAGCTCCGCGGGCGCTCCCGGGAGTGCGAGCGCGGGGGTCCTGGCCCCCTCCTCCGCGGGCTGCTGGGGGGCGGCGCGGCGGGGCCCGCGGCGCGGAGGGGCGGCGCCCGGCGGGCCGCGCTCGGCGCCGGGCTCCGGGCCGTCCCCACCCCCACCGCGGTGCACTGCGGCGGTGCGAGCGGGGGCGGCCATAAACTCCGCCGCCGAGGCTCGGCGAGCGCGCGCGCGGGGCAGCCACCGTCGCCGCCTGGCCGCTGCCCGAGCCCGCTCGCCGGCCTGCGCGGCCCCCGGAGCGCCCCGGCCCCACGCCCGGCCCCGCTCGCGCCGCGCCGCCGGGGCCGCCCGCACCTCCTGGAGCTGACGGGTGCCCCCGAGCGCGGCGAGAACGCGCTTCTTCCGGGCAGCCCCGCCGCGCCCGCCGCCCCCGCGCCCGCCTCGCGGCCGGCCCGGGCCCCTTCCGCACCCCCGGCCCGCGCTTACCTGCAGCCTGGCACAGCCACAGACACTCGCCGTGGGCTCCCCGCGCTCGCTGCACGCAGGCCGGGGACGGGATGGACGCGGGGCGCGGGGGCACGGTGGGTGGCAGTGTGTTTTGGATTTTTTTTTTTTTTTGGAGTTTGGGGAGGGGGCGGGGTGGGGGGGAAATCGTGCACGTCCCTGATGGTAGCAGCCCTCCTCCTGCACGAGCACAGAATGTCTAGCCGGCCGCGAACACCCCCACCGGCACCCCCCCTTCCCGTGCATGCGCGGTGCGGGCCAGGGGGAAGGCGCGCCGCCGGCTTGCGCAGGCACGGAACACGACCGGGCCTCTAAATGGGCAAGCGGGGAAAGGGTTAATCCGGGACCTTGAGACGCTTTCGTTGGAGTCTACGGGGCCGCCCCCGGAGGGCCCTGGCCTGCGCACGCGCGCGCACGCGCGCGGGTTGGGGCGCGCGGAGCCCGCGCGCGGGAGAAGGGGGTGGGCGGGACCGGGGCGGAGCTTAAGAGCGGAGGAGCGAATGCACGAGCGCCGCTCTCGGGCACCCGCCCCGCCTGCCGCTCCCGCCTCCCGCTCGGACTCCCGAGCTCCCGCCCGCGCCCTGCGCCGGCGCCGGCGCGGCACCGGGGACGCGGGAGCCCGGCGCTCCCGTGCGTGTGCATGTGCGTGGGCAGTGCCGCCCTCGGGCGCGCGCAGGCCGGGCGCCGCGGCTGCGGGGCTCGCCCGCGAGTTCCGGACGGGCGTTCCGGGCACCCTGTCTTCCGCGCTCGCCGGAGACTGCGAGACGCGCGCTCGCGGGCGTTGGGTCTTAGCGGGCATCGCCGCCGCATTTTGTCTATGGGCGAGTTATAGGAGCTCAGTAAGCGTTTGTAGAAGAGATGCAAAGGTGACAGCTTTTCATTTGGACTGTAAGGGGCGATCCCGATCCCAGGGAGGCAAGGGATCATACACACACGCATACCCAACAGCCCCAAAGCTCGGGAGCCAGTCAGGGACGCGCCCACGCTGCCGCATCTCCCCGGAAACTCGCAAGGAAAAGTCTCGGGGCTGGAGGCCGAATAGCCCATCCCTGGCGGTGGAGCCCCTGGGTTCGGGTTCTATTGCAGCTTCCTCGGAGAACTCTGATAACTCAGCGCCGTTCCTACATCCCTGTTGAGCAGAGTAACGACTCCTGTGCTGTGGGAGCATCATCGCTCCCATGCGGTGACGGTCCTGGCGAGTCCCTCCCGCTTCCCCGTTTTCTGCTCATCTACGCACAGGAAGCTGGACGCCGCTGCGGCTCCCTCGCGTCACTTGTGCAGCTTTATCACACTTGTTTTAACAGCGTTTCGCCAAAACATTCGTATTTCACATCTAAAAATTAGAGCAGGACCATCCTTGTGGGCTTGTGCGATAATTACAAAAATTAACGCTTGTAACGGGTCCATAATACACCTTGAAGAAATTATATTATGATTGTGTTAAATTCCAAAGAAATTCTGTTCGTCCCGAGGTGATTTGTAGTACTAACTGATGTCGGTTTCAACGTTTCCAAAAGTGCTTTTTATACACATCCTTTTTGATGTTCACAAAAGCCTGAGGGTCTACTGAATGAAGCGAGGTAGAATAGACCAGTTCTAAAGTCAGACATACTCAGCTCAAATAGTGGGTATATGATTTAGCTTCCCTAAACCTCACTTCTTGTTCTCTGATAAGAGCAGGAAATTGTGAGGATTATATGGAGTAATGCTCAATTAAGTGATTAGCTCAAATACTAGCACGATGGTGTTAAGTGACCTGCCAAGTCTGTCTGTTTAGTGGGTTTCAGTGGCAAGAACAGAACCAGAACCATCAGGGGTCAGGCCCACACTTCATCCCTAGGTGGCCCACGTCCCCTCTGATGCCAGGCTGGGCCTGATTATTCTTATATGTTTGTTGAGTCGCTAAGTGGTGTCCTTTGCAACCCCAGACTGTAGCCCACCAGGCTTCTCTGTCCATGGGATTTCCCAAAGCTTTTAAGGTTATATTTCAATCTTGTCTGTGTTTTTATAGGGGGATAATAATAGCAGTATATCATAGGAGTATGTTATCAAGCGATAAAGCTGTCATTTCATAGAGCAGTGTGTGGGCATAGCTCTCTTAGTTACGGTTCATCGTTCGATGCAAACACTCCCTGCATACCGCTTAATTGCATAGCTTTATATACTCATTCTGCATATATTGGTTACCTATCTACTATGTAAAGACTGTCTCTTGGCATATGGCTAGGTAAAGTCTTTCAGGATTTGGCTAATCTGATCCAATTAAAATGGCTCAGAAGAGTTGTTGAGCAGCAGAATGCAGTTCTCAAGTGACAGATCCTTGACATCTTGATTTTGTATGAATTATTCCTCTTTTTCATTTGCTTTTTTGTGCTCATCGCCTGGGCTCTGACCGACTGTCCCTTGCTCCATGGGAATCATGGGGTGAGTGTAAACGAAAGAGGAAATTCCGTGGGCTGGAGGAGGGAGGAGGGGAAGCTACAAAGGAAGGGCTTGACCCAGACCCGGCACCTCGCCTTACACAGCAGCCTTACCTCGGTGCCACCCAGCATCCCTTAGGCCCTCCATAAATACGGGCTGACAGGTAAGTGACGACTCACACAGTACTGTGCGGAGTTACAAGGACACGCTGTGGGGTTGATGTGGGCTCAGGAGCTTTCTGAAACTCACAGATCTGAGGCCCTTGAAGGAAGTCTTCTGCCTCTCCTGCTCCAAATGCTGTCACTCTGTGGGACTCTCAAGCCAACAACTATGCTGGGAACACACTGTTCCTCCCCCTAGGGTGCTCATGGCTGCCTCCTAATTGGAACCTGCTTGTAAGGCGGGGACCTCCCTGGTGGTCTAGTTAAGAATCTGCCTGCCAATGCAGGGGACATGGGTTTGATCTCTGGTCTGGGAAGTCAACTAAGCCCTGTGCCCCAACTACTGAGCCTGTGTCTAGAGCCCGGGAGCTGCAACTACTGAACGCATACATTCTGAACCCATACAAAGCCTGCATTCTGGATCCTGGGCTCTGCAACAAGAGACACCACCGCAGTGAGAAACCTGTACACCACAACGAAGACCCAGTATACCTGAGAATAAATAAATAAATAAAAATCTAAAAAAAATTAATTGTAAGGCAGGAGTCTGGGGCGCCAGGGCCTAGAGTGGCTTTGGAATGGCCCCTGAGGGACATGGGTGATGTTAGATCATTTGCATGGAGTTGATGTCTTTATCACACTGACCTTGGGCCCTCTGATCAGTGGAAGATATGCAGAAAAGTGGGCACATGTGTTCTGAACAGAGGCTTTGAGAAGCAGCTTATGTTCCTCTCTTTCGCCTGGGTTTGTGCGGTCTTCCGTGAGGACTGGGCCTAGGTTGCCACTGTCTCGTCTGCCTGGGCCCTCAAATGACAAGCAGGCCTCAGAGAAGGAAGCTGACCTGAAACCCAAGCCCTGCCAAGCCCAGGCAGGCGACAGCTCATCCACAAATTCGTGAGTGAGAAAGAAATGCTTGCTTCTTTAGGCGCCGGAAGGCTGTGTTTTATGCTTTGTCATTGCAGCCAAACGTAAAACACCTGCGCGAGGAACAGTGTCCCACCAAGTGCCAGGAGCACTCTCCCCTTGCTGCTCTGAAAACGCTGGACATGGTACATGAACAGGAAGCAGACTTAATCCAGGACGATGCGGAGGTAGGGAAACACACATTCAAACATGATCACATGAGTAATTTTACAACTGCACATTCTGATAATGCTACTAATAAAAAGGTACAAAGCTCAGAGTGTCATGAAACAGAGGAACTCATTCTGGTTGCGAACTCAGTGAAAGCTTCTTCGAAGATGGATATTTGAGACCAGAAGAGTGAGGGAAGACAGGCATCTTTGGGGTTGGGGGCTAGCATTTCAGGCAGACAGGGAATAGCATGAAGGAAAAGATGGAAGGGACTTGGTGGGTTGAGGCTCTAGGAGAGGACAGAGTGACCAAAGCTCAGTGGGCATGAGACAGGTCAGTGGAATAGCGGAGCTCAGCACATCTGGGGCTTTGCAGTCCATAGTGAGGGCTGTGCACAGTGAGTGCCATCAGAGGGTAAACTAACATTTACTTGGGTAAATATATTAATCTTATAACTAGGGTAAATGCACGCTATGGAAAGCAGATATAGACTTTGAATTTCAAATACCTCCAATGGTGTGACTGCTCATGTAAAACTTTTCTCATAGTTCAGGTTATGGGAAATGATTTTTTGACACCAGCAACTGAAATCCTATCTTTCTTTATCTAGGAAAAAAGTTAATAATTCACTCATGAAATTTTACTTTCAAATGAAATACATTCATCACACTATCCTAAGAAAAGACTCTGATCAAACTTCCATTTGAATGACTATATGAGGACTTAACAACAGCACTGAAATGAAATGAGTGAAAATGCTGAATTAGCGGAGATACAAAACACTACTCTGTTTGTGGATCAAGAGAAGAAACTTGTTATTAATAGAGAGCAACAATAGAAATACTATATACTATCTGGAAATCAAATAAAAGGAAAGCTAATTACTAATGAGATTCACATTTACAGAATACACATTTACAGAACATTATCCTTAGAATTATGTTCCCATGAGGTTTTCACTGGAGTTACTGTATAAACACTTAAATGATAGCAATGAAACCAAAAGAGAAAAAGCTCAAACTCATTTTAGAAGAAAGATCAAAAATTATTATTGCTGTGTTTCTGGATGATTTCAGGGTCTTTTTAAGAACAAAAATACCTTAATTATACTACCTAGAAATAGAATAAAATGGAAGCAATTAATTGATAAGATTCACATTTAAAGGATCTACAGTTATAAAACATTATTCTAAGAATTCTAATTATATCAGGCTTCCACTTGAACCACTGTATTATCTCTTAATTAACAGCAATAAAAGTAATGGACAAAAAAAGTTTTCTTCAGTAGAAAGAAATATAGTTGCTATATAGTTCTGTATCTTCAGAAATACGCTTATTGGAAGATGCGTCTGCTTACAAGATACTTCACTCTTGTTTTCCAGCTTTGTAGATACAAGATTTAATTGAGCCCTTGCTATGGACATTTCTTGTTGCCCATTTTGGTTATGCTGGGCCAGGGAATTCCCTTGGTGAAGTGAATTTCTGGGGAGGTTTATTCTCATATTCGAGAGAATGAGAAGAACAGGGTATCCTGAGGAACTGCCTCTTGGAACTTCTCTGTCATACCTGACCTCTAAAGAGAGAACCTAAGCTAACAGCAACCTTTCAGGTGGGAGGGGTGAATCAAAAAAGTTCCAAACATCTTCCAAGGTAAGGAGCACAAGGACAAGCTTTACTTTGCCCATGGGGAAAAACTGTTGAACAAAGATGGATTGGCTGCTACCATATGACCCTGCAATCCCACTCCTGGGCATATACCCAGAGAAAATCATGGCCCCAAAAGACACATGCACCCCAGTGTTCACTGAAGCACTATTTACAATAGCCAAGACACAGAAGCAACCTAAATGTCCATCAACAGAGAATGGATAAAGAAGATGTGCTACATGTATACAATGGAATATTACTCAGCCATTAAAAAGAATGAAGCAATGCCATTTATAGCAACAGGGATGGACCTAGAGAATGTCAAACTGAGTGAAGTCAGGCAGACAGAAAGAGAAATATTATATGACATTCCTTATATGTGGAATCTAAAAAGAAATGATACAAAGGAACTTACTTACAAAACAGAAAGAGACTCACAGACTTAGAAAACAAACTTATGGTTGCTGGGGGGAAGGGATAGTTAGGGACTTTGGGAAGGTCACGTACACACTGCTATATTCAAAATGGATAACCAACAAAGACCTATTGTACAGCACATGGAACTCTGCTCAATGTTATGTGGCAGCCTGGATGGGAGGGGAGTTTGGGGGAAAATGGGTTCTTGTATATGTATGGCTGAGTCCCTTTGCTGTTCACCTGAAACCACAACATTGTTAATCAGCTATACCCCAGTACAAAATGTTTTTGATGTTAAAAAAAAGATGGAGTTGGCTGAATGAAAGGATCCTTCCCCTATAGGCTTGAACTTGGTGGGGAATCTGGTCTACCCTGGGTAGACCTTCACACCAAGACAGACTTTGTCTTCCTCCTCTTGAAGCTGGTCATCCAGAGGATGCTCTCATGGTTCTCTTGGGTTAACATTAGAGGAAGCTGGGTGAAAGGTTTATAGGAACACTTTATATTTTTGATAACTTCTGTATATATATTATTATGTCAAAACAAAAAGATTCTCTGTGTAGGTAATTATTTTTCTCTGGTTTCTTTCAAGACTTTTTCCTTGTTTTAGTTTTCAGCATTTTAATTATGATATTTCTGGGGATGCATTTTATTAAGATTATCTTATTTGGGATTTACTGAGCTTCTTGAATCTGCAGGTTTATATATTTCTCTAACTGGGAGAACTTTTCAGCCATTATTTCTTCACATTTTTTTTTCAGCATCACATTCTTTCTCTTCTGAGATTCTAACGATAGAGACATTGGATTAAAATTTTTTTTTCTCTTAGGATTATAAGGCTTCTCATTTTTAAAAATATTTGTTGCCCTCTTGCTCAGACTGAATAATCTCTATTGCTCTCTCAAGTTAACTGATTTGCCCTTTTTCACCTCCAATCTGCTAGTTAGCCGACTCAGTGAGATTTTTCATTTCAGTTGTCTATTTCAGTCTAAAATTTACGTTTTTTTCTTTTAGTCTTCTATTTCTTTTCTGAGACTTTCTAGTTTTGTATTTAAGAGTGTTCCTAATTGTTTGTTGGAGAATTTTAATAAAACTGCTTCTAAGTCTTTGTTACATAATTCCAACATCTTTGTCATCTCACTTTTACTTTCTGTTGACTGTCTTTTTAGAAGTGAATTGAGATTTCCTGGGTCTTTTCACACAGAGTAATTTTGAACTGATTTTAAATACTATGTTATAAGACTCTGGGCCATGTGAAATCCTATGGGAAAATGTTGATTTCTTTTTCTTTAACTTTTAGCAGACAATCAGCTAGGTTACATTCTGGTCAGTCTTTAACATAGGCTCAGAGGGCTCTTGCTTGGTATTGTGTGCTGTGTCCTCAGTCAGTGTCTGACTCTCTGAGACCCCTTGGACTGTGGCCTGCCAGACTCCTCTGTCCATGGAATTTTCTAGGGAAGAATATAGGAGTGGGTTGCCATTTCATACTCCAAGGGATCTTCCCAACCCAGGGCTAGAATCTAGGTCAACCCACATTGTAGGCAGATCCTTTACCATCTGAGCCACCAGGGAAGCCCCCTTGCTTGGTATATTTGGATGCTATTTGGATCTGTCACAAGTGTTCTCATGCATTGGCCAGCATAGGACCTGGGCGGCAATCAGTAGTTCAGGATCAGATCCTTCCACATGCAGCTTGAAGGTGAACCTAGGATTTATAAACAGCTTTATGGCATTGCTTTCCTGGATTTCTTTCTTTCTGTGACTGCCTGGTAACTTCTGCCTTGCTGGGGCTCCTTTCTCTATCCTTCAACCAGGAATTGGGGGCACCTGCGTGGCTGCCCCTGCATCGAGAGCCAAGCAGTAGAAGAATCAGAATGAAAAAAAAAATTGGCTTGGTGATAAGGTTGCTTGTTTTCTGATACATTTATTTCAAAGAGCTATGTCTACATTTCCTCCTCAGGACTGCTTTTCCCTTTCCAACATATTTTTCTGTGTAGTTTTATTTACATTCAGTTCTATGTATTTCTTAAGTTTCTTTACGACTTCCTTTTTAACTCATGTTATTTAGTAATCCAAGTGTGATAAATGTTATTTTGTTTCTAATTATATGGAAATTGTTTGAGTTATCTTTTCTTGGGTAGCTTCTTATATTGAAAGAATATAGTAAGAAGAATTTTTATATTTATTTTGTGTGTGTTAGTTGCTCAGTCACGTCCAACTCTTTGCGACCTCATGGACTGTAGCCCGCCAGGCTTCTCTGTCCATGGAATCATCCAGGCAAGAATATTGGAGTGGGTTGCCATTTCCCTCTACAGGGATATTTATTTTACCTTTATCCAGATTTACAGAGGGGCTTCCCAGGTGGCACTAGTGGTAAAGAACCTGCCTGACAATGCAGGAGACACAAGAGATGTGGGTTTGACTTATTTGTCGGAAGATCCCCAGGAGGAGAATATGGCAACTCACTCCAGTATTCTTGCCTGGAGAATCCTATGGACAGAGGAGCCTGGAAGACTACAGTCCATGGTTTTGCAAAGAGTCGGACACGACTGAAGTGACTTAGCATGCAACTTTACCAGCTGTTAACATTTTGCCACCGTTTGTTTAATGTTTGTTGAAGAGGAAATGGCAAAACACTCTAATTTAACGATGACCATATTTTTCCAGGCAGATTCTAGCAAGGCTTCAGTCTCCTGGAATTAAAATCTTCTAAGGGGAAGTGACAGTAGTGGGTGGATCATGATGGCAACAAAGAGGGGTAGTAGGTTGGATAGTTCGATGATCAGATGGTCACAGCTATGCGCTTTTATGGAGAAGAGAGGGGGAAAGGTTTGGGAAGAGAAGGTGGGCACCTCTCAGCTCTAGGCAGGAGCACAAACAGTCACCCTCCAGAGGGGTACAGGGAACCACATCCTCTGGTGAGGACCAGTGTCCAGCAGATGCCTGAGAGCAGTCCTTGTCAGTCTTGGCTACTCACAGGCATCATCTGGGGGTTTTTAAAGATACTTCCCCTGTGGTCTCACCCTCAGAGTTTCTAATTAATTGTGTTGGGGGGTAGACTGAGTAATCTGGAGTTACAACAGCTCTCCAGGTGATCAGAAGGTACAGCCACCCATGAAAAATCAGCAAAGAGGAGGGGGCCAATCAAGGACATTCAGAGTGTCAAGAGATTTACATAAGATGATTCTTTTAAGATATTAACACAGTTCCTGGAACAGAGTCTGCTGTTGGCTTCCCTCTTCAGGCTCCAGTGCTTAACTTCTGGTATGACTAAGAAGGGAACATTTGCTCTGCAGGACAGGGTTGACACTAAATGGATAAGGACATCTCAGTGGAATTCTTCACTCCATCATGTTAATATCTCTACAGCCCTCATCCATCTTTCATGATCGGCTCATAGTTCTTTCCAGAAATGAGCCATTCTTCAGCTTCCATGCCTTACAAATGAGCCGGCAGATGAGGTCAAGTGGAATAAGTAGGAAGTTCATTTTCTCCTCTTAATCTAGTTGACGACTCACACAGATTTGTCTGCATAGCTAGATACCACTTTGATTCTAAATTCTGTGAATCAAAGAATTCATCCTTTGGGATGAATAGGTTGAGCATGAATTTCAGCCAGTTAATCTATTAGCTGCTACAATATTCAAACTGTAAAATAATAAATGTAACAGATGACCCTAAATATTCCATGACTATCTTTATGCTTAGGGAATAAGCTAATATATTTTCCCATGCTTCTCTTATCTGATATTAATAAAAGTCACAGTCTCAATCGCCAGTTAAAAGAGGAACAATTCAACAGGAGTCCTAAGAAATTCATCAAGACACATAGATCTTTTCAGAGTCAATATTTGAGCCAATTCTGTAATAGGAAAAGGAAGTAATCTGACAGATTATGTCATTGGCTTCTCCTACTGTGTCCTCAGCTTTGGAGGGAAATTGTTTATCTTTCTAAATAGATCTTTTTGGAAAAATCTACACTATATTTAAGGGCTTCCCTTGTGGCTCAGATGGTGAAGAATCTGCCTGCAATGTAGGAGACCCAGGTTTGATCCCTGGGTCGGGAAGAGCCCCTGGAGAAGGGAATGACTTCCCACTCCAGTATTCTTGCCTGGGAAATCCCATGGACAAAAGAGCCTGGTGGGCTATCATCCATGGCGTGGCAAAGAGTTGGACACAACTGAGTGAACACACACTCGATTTTCTAAAGAAATAAATACATATGTATTCCAGTTTTCTAAACTTTGGCCTCTAATTTCACTCAAGTGATGAGTGAGCAGGGAAGCCCACATAATACATGGACCACAGCAGATTAATTTTATGCTTTTCCCATAAGCCATGTGTTCTGCATGCATTTGTAGATTTATGATAGATTTTACCAGTCTACTAAATATCTCCATTCTCGGCTACAGTTATCCATTGAAGACAAATAGATCATATTTTACTTTAGAATAAAAAGAAATACATGAACAATCCAATTTCCAAAAAAAGAACAGCAATGTATTCAATTATGGGGCCATCAAGAATGAGACAGCTGCTTACAGGAACCCATGAAACTGGACTGAGAACAGGAGAAAAGTTAGAGAAGAAAGAAATGAACAAAGAGAGTGGAGGAGAAAGAAGGAACTGCTGGGCAGCAGGCGATCCATGTCATCCACAAGATTTTGTAGTTGCCTTATTTCTTTTTATTGTTGTTCACGAAGTCATGTCCGACTCTGCTACCCCATGGACTGCAGCATACCAGCCTTCCCTGTCCTTCACTATCTCCTAGAGTTTACTCAAACTCATGCCCATTGAGTCAGTGATGCCATCCAACCATCTCATCCTCCATTTCCTTTTGTGATCACTCAATTTTAAACCTGAGGAGCAAGTGGGGCTTATCAGACTTGGAAATTAATATTCAAATGTTTTCATAATGAATAGAGTACTGAATACACCCTGTACTGATACATTGCCTTTGCATGTGTGTGATACCTACACACTCACTGATCATTGTTATGGCCCCTGTGCGTTTCCATTTTAGAAGGGAAGCGACTGTTACAGGATTTAATCCAGAAGTCCTTCCATATGGCCTACTACCTCATTTTACAGACGAAAAGACAAGAAACTAGAGATGTTAGCACCAGCACTTGTGGCTAGTTACTGGTACAGCCTAGAAACAATCTCTGGTCACCTGGTCCTGCAGACCTGCTTGCTGGCTTCTTGAGGGTAAATAATAATAATGTAAACAGTGAATGCCTGTACAGTAGTCATCATGAGTCAGGAAGTCTTCCAAACGCTTCACATGTATTCATTCATGTATCCTTACAACACTCCAAGAGGTAAGCATCCCCATTTACAAGTGATAAAATTGGAGCACATCGAAATTAAAGAATTTGTCAAACATCATCCACCCAGCAAATGGCCGGCCAAGGATCTGAACCCAGATCAGCTCACTCCAGGATCTCTTAACCACTATACCAGTCTGCCCTGACTCAAAAGGTGATTTTCTTGCCTCTTAGCTTCATTTTCACTCTCATGAATAGAAAGCTTTAAACTGTTGTTATTGTCTCAAGCTTTCAAAGGAGCCTCAGGTTGCTGGCTGTTGACAACATGGAAGAGATTCTCCCAAGTTGAGCTGAAATAATTTTGCTCTCTTGAGCCCACTGGGACAGTTGCTGAGTTTCTCCTTACACTGGTCCCCTCCACCTTTGCCTTCACAGTGCATTGAAAAGGGGCTCCTGGATCATACATTAACTCTAGAAATGTCCCACTTCTGGGCATATATTTAGAGAAAACTCTAATTTGAAAAGATACACACACCCAGTCTTCATTGCAGCCCTGTTTACAATAGCCGAGATATAGAAACAACCTAAATGTCCAACAACAGAGGATTGTATAAAGATGTGGTACATATAGACAATGGAATATTACTCAGCCATACAAAGAATGAAATAATGCCATCTGCAGCAACGTGCATGGACCTAGAGATGATCATACTAAGTGAAGGAAGTCAGACAGAGAAAGACAAATATTGTATGATATCACTCATGTGGAATCTAAAATATGACACAAATAAACTTATTTCCAAACTGGACTCACAGACATAGAAAACAAACTTATGTTTTCCAAAGGAAATCAGTCCTGAATATTCATTCATGGAAGGACCGATGCTGAAGCTGAAGCTCCAATACTTTGGCCACTTGATGCAAAGAGCTGACTCATTGGAAAAGACCCTGATGCTGGGAAAGATTGAAGGCAGGAGGAGAAGGGAGCGACAGAGGATGGGATGGTTGGATGGCATCACCAAATTGATGGACATGAATTTGAGCAAGCTCCAGGAGCTGGTGATGGACAGGGAAGCCTGGCATGCTGCAGTCCATGGGGTAGCAAAGAGTTGGACACGACTGAGCGACTGAACTGAACTGATGTTTTCCAAAGGGGAAAGCTATCGGGGTTGGGGGATGGGAGAGGTTAAATTGGGAATTTGGGATTAGCAAATACAGACTACAATATGTAAAATATAAACAGCAAGGACCTACTGTATAGCACAGGGACCTATATTCAATATCTTATAATAAGTTATAGTAAAAATGTGAAAAAGAATATATATTATATATATAAATGAATTACTTTATTGTGCACTAAAAACTAATGCAACATTGTAAATCAACTATACTTCAATTAGAAAAAAGAAAAGAGGTTTCGATTCAGTCATTCTCTTCAGAAACGCATATTGAGCACCTGCTATACATAAGGGGTTGAGGACAGAGCTATGAGCAAGATAGACATAATCCTGCTCTCAGGGAGATTGTCATTTGTTCATGGTAGGGAAGTGGGGACGGAAATTTGAGATGGTAGAGAGAACATGTTCTCACCATACCAGCACAAAGGAATTAGCTGCTGAAGAAAAAAAAAAGATGTAGCAAATTGGAGCTACAGAAATAGTCACCCCAAATAGATTAATAAGTTCATGATTAAATGCTAGGTAGGATCCTGGTAATGTTTTAGAAGAGACAGTCATCATGACTATGACCATAGTAAGTTCAGTAACAGTGGCATAGACAACGTAAGTGTCACTTCATTTCTAATATCCCTTAAAAGAAATCTGTTTGCCAAAGTTTGTTTCCCAAATTTCAAAGGGAGGGGCCCTTATCATATCTGTATTTTAGGGGAAGTAAGTTGCAGAATGTGTGAAATTCAAGAGGGCACACATTCTTTTCTGGTCCCAAATAATCCTCTATCCTCCAAAGACAAAAATTTCCGAATGTACCTTACAACATCCTGCCGGTCTCCGGAAGCTGAAAATATTTTAGTGCCTGAGATTTAAGCTAAAAATAATTCTTTCATTTTTATCTGCTGACAAGAGGGAGCTTATGATATCTTCTTTAATAGATAAAAGTCCATGGAATGGGTTATATCTGATAACTTATCTTTAAAAATCTTCATGCAGAAGGCTGACTTTATTTTGAACTTCCAGCTCGTGGGCATGCATTCCTACTGTTCAGATTTCATTATTTATGATTCTCATAACTTTAAGAATAGGCAGTTAGACAGGAAATAGAGGCAATTACTTAGTCTCCTAGTCAGCATTTTTATTTATTTATGCTGACTCATAAATTCCTTGATATGGTCACATCATGCCAACTCTTCCTTAATTTGCATGCAGTCCCAAGAAGGAATTATGACCCTGAAATCACAGCCAGAAATCTCTCTTTCAGCTTCTATGACTCCATAGGGCATCCATGGATAACCAGTTTGTCATTTGTTCATTTTTGGCCTTTGCTATTATTTTGTCCCCACACAAATCTCTCGCCAAATGTTTCTGAAAGCAGCACAGTGGTTTTCTCTTGGAACAACCCACTGTTGGATGCTTATATTTCTTCAGCCGTCAAATTCAGTAACTTGGTCTGAACTGCTATAGCTCTAATCATGAGTAAATCAACGCTTCATGCAAAATTTCTCATTTTTATCGTCAAGGTGTTAAATGCAATTGAGAATCATAAAAAGATTTATTCCCCTGCCGAGTACAAAGGACAGTAATCGAGTATACCCAGAATCATTATAGTCACCACAGCAGCCAGACAGACCTGGAATCCAAGTGATCTTTAAAATCTGTCATGCATCTCAAGTCTTTTTTTTTTTTTTTTTCTGCCACACTTTCTGGTCTTAGAAAAACAAATATTCATCTCCATAGCCTTTAGTTGAGGTGGTCACTATGATTTCTGTACAGTGCTATGAAATTAACATTCACATGTATATTTCTCGTGGGTCCCCTGTATGTACAGCATGCTATTGGGAGGGCATTGGGTTGGTAGAGCTGATATTTTAGAAATGGAATAACTGAGGCTGGGAAGCTAAATGACTCATCTAGGATGATAAAGGTACCAAGCAGCACTGAGGATGCTAGAATCCTGACTCCCTGACCACACCCCCTTCTCTGTACTCCCTTCAACAAACCAAATAAAACAAATGAAATTAGGAAGTAGAGGCGATGTGTCTGACAATGGACAAAAGGACCTTGTTGCTGGGATGGACAAGCAAATGTAACCTTTAGTTTAGTTCTGTTAAAATACCACAATCCTCTAATTTTCATTTGATGTCTGTAGTTCCTGTAGTTTCTTCCACTCCTTTCACCAGTTGCATTGGACAAACATACCCTTTGGCTGAATGTTGCATTTTCTTTCAGACAATGAAAACAGTATGGGCTTTAGAATTTATCAACCTAGGTTTGAAGTTCAATTCTGTTACTATTTGTATGACCTAAGGGCATGGAAAAAAAAAAAAAAATCTCTTCCAAGCAAAAGAGAGGGCTTCCCTGGTGGCTCAGTGGTAAAACAGTTCGCCTGCCGACACAGTAGACACAGGTTTGATCCCTGGTCTGGGAGGATCCCACATGCCATGGAACAACTAAACCTGTGCACAACTACTGAGCCTGTGCTCTAGCGCCTGGGAGCTGCAGCTGCTGAAGCCCAGGGACCCTAGAGCCTGTGCTCCACAAGAGAAGCCACGGCAATGAGAAGCCCGCGCACCACAACCAGGAAGCACCTCCCACTCGCCCCAACTAGAGAAAAGCCCAAGCAGCAGTGAAGACCCAGCACAGCCATAAATAAATATAAAATTAGTCTTAAAAAGAGGGTAGGTGAATGAAAATTCACCTCATCAAACTGCTGGAATGTTTTTAATGATAGTTCCATGTACGCACAGTGCCTGCCCCAGTGAAGGTAATCCACATGTGTAAATGCCGTTCCTTTGATATGACCACATTCTGCCTTTGGCGTACATTAGATTATGTGCTTGTTTCCTAGCTACAGTGCGTTGCAGTGAAGGCCAAGAGACTAAGGGGAAAACAGGGCTAAGATGAATTCAATACACATCCTCTAAGTATAATACTTATGTGTATCCACCTGATGAAGCATCTATTAAAGCACCCAGAACCTCCTACTGGAGCAAAACTCTTAGTAATTTATGTTATTGTTATTTAGTCACTAAGTCATGTGCAACTTTTTTGAGACTCCACAGACTGTAGCCCACCAGGCTCCTCTGTCCATAGGATTTCCCAGGCAAGAATACTGGAGTGGGTTGCCTTTTACTTCTCGGGCTGACCATCATGATCCAACCTGTGTCTCCTGCACTGCAGGTGGATTCTTTACCACTGAGCTACCAGGGAAGCTGGTCTGCAAATTTAAGACTTACATTAAGAAAATGGTGAACAATACAGAGATACTTTCAATCCAGAGCCACAAACACACATGAAAGGCTTTGTGAACCTCAGTGTACCTGGTTAGTCTACCATTCCCTCGTTTATTAAATAAACATTTACTGAGTTCCTATTATGTGCCTGGCTTCCTGGAGCCTGTGTTTCCAGGTAAAGAAGCATCCAAGAGTTAGGATGGGCATTCTTGAGTTCTAATGTGTCTCTGGTAGGCGGGGAAAGATGGGCTTCAAGTAAACTTGGAATCCGTGTAATTTCACATTGATCTGAGACTGAGTCCCTAGAACTGTGGAACTGTTTCATGATGGCAGGTGTCCAGAAGGGGGAGCTAGCCCCTTCCGGTCCATGTCACCAGTGCTATTTCAATCAGATTTAGGGGCTGGGGCTTCCCCAGTGGCTCAGACGGTTAAAAAATCAACCTGCAATGCAGGAGACCCAGATTCGATCCCTGGGTCGGGAAGATCCCCTGGAGAAGGGAATGGCTACCCACTCTAGTATTCTTGCCTGGAGAATCCCACTAACAGATGAGTTGGCCGGCTATAGTCCATGGAGTCACAAAGAATCAGACTAACAACTGAGCGACTAACACTTTCACTCTGGGCTTACCTATTGTGACCTTCTAAGCAGCTGGCCCCAGAGATCTAGACACATCTGGGTAAATGGGAAAACGACATAAGAATGTTCCTTCCAATTTTAATCATGAATGTCAAAGGTAAAGGAAGCCTTAGATTACCTTACCCTTGCCTCTGTTTTATAGATAAGGAAACTGAGGCTCAGAGAGGCAGAGACTTGCCTTACATATGCAAGTGTGCATCATATTTATACTAAGAATTATCTGTTGCTTATCTGAAATTCAAATTTAACTGAGCACCCTGTGTTGTTATTTGCTGAATGTGGTAACTCTAAGCCTGAGTCATCATGTCCAACAAAATAAAATGTTAATCCAGTGTAAGTTTTGAAATAGTGTGTTCAGCCCTGTTCCTACAGTCATTTTTAAAGGTCTGAGTAGTATTCTTAACTCATATTATTTGGGGATCTGTAACTTCAAGGATGGGCTTCCCTGATGGCTCAGATGGTAAAGAATCTGCCTGCGATACAGGAGACCCAAGTTCAGTTCCTGGATCAGGAAGATCCCCTGGAGAAGGGAATGGCAACCCACTCCAGTATTCTTGCCTGGGAAATCATCCCATGGACAGGGGAGGCTGGTGGGCTGTATAGTTCATGGGGTCGCAAAGAGTCAGAAATGACTGAGTGAATAACAACTTCAAGGATACCTTTCTTTTGTTGCAACGCAAATGAATTTTAATAATGATCTGAGATCACTTATATAATTGTAATTAAACTTAAGTATTTGTAATATATATATCTGCCCTATTGAAGAATAATTCTAATTGGTAGTGGGCCCTGTTCTTTTTCAGAATTAATCTGATAACCATTGAGAAAGAGATTGACATGACATTCAACTCCAAAAATGACTGCATCAGAGGTTCTATGATACATTTTCAGTGCCTCACCGATCAAGAGGCTAGTGATTGAAATCTCTGGGACAGTGTCAGCAAGGAACCCATCCCTTGCTGTTTCACAAAAGCCAACATCCCAGTAATGACTGTTTCTTCTTGTAACAAAAAAGACAGTAAAATCAAAGGGGAAATATTCAAAGTACAGCGAAAAGAATTGGCATCAGAAAAGACGACGAGTTGACTGGAGGAAAGTAGGAAAAGATTTTTGAAGTTCTCCACTGTAGGGGCATTCTACAACCACTGGCTTTGTCTCCTTTTTTCCTCAAGATTTTATTATATTGTTTTTTTATTCTGTGTTAGTTTCTGCTGCACAGTGAAGTGAATCAGCCATATGTATACATAAATCCCCGCCTCTTGAACCTCCCTCCCACCTTTCCCCCACCTCACCCCTCTAGGGCATCACGGAGTACCGAGCTGAACTTCCTGTGCTTTATAGCACGTTCCCACAAGCTGTCTGTTTTACACCTGATAGTGTATAGATGGCAATACAAAGGAATGAAACTGGGTCATTTGTAGAGATGTGGATGGACCTAGAGTCCATCACATAGAATGAAAAAAGTCAGAAAAACAAATATTGTATATTAATGCATATATGTGGAATCTAGGAAAATGGTGCAGATGAACCTATTTCCAGGGTGGCAATAGAGATGCAGATATACAGGATGGCTTTGTCTCTTATCCAGTTTCCTTCCCTATAGTACTAACCCTGTGCTTCCTGGGTGTCTGCTGGAAACCAGCAGTAAGAGAAAAGGTTTCCACCTGTTAACATGTAAACTCAAGCAGCCCGCGTCTGCATGGAGGAACCCGTGACTCAGCGATGCTCAAAAGCAACGTCAGAGGTGAAGCAAACCTGCCTTCTCCAGATGCCTGATGACCATGTTCTAATAATCCACCCTGCAAGTTAGTGCCCATGGGCAAGTGCACAGGGCAGAGACGAGCCAGGACAGAAAACCCCTCAATGGGCGCAGTAGAAAAGACACAGGTTCAAAGGTTCTAAATTTTGGACATCACTCTACCAGCAAAGAGCTCTGATTCTAGACAAGTTCTTTAGCCACCCCCTTTATAGAATGATGAACCTGAACAAGACTAAGCACCCTATCCTATGAAGCTCCAAAGAACCTTAATTTAGCAATAATAATTACCTTTACTCCAAACCTTCACTTCCCTTGTCCATCTCTCCCCACAAACCTGACAAAGCCCTCATCTTCCATCAGCCCAAATCTTCCTAATCTTTGCATCACCACCCCCAGGCAGCTGAGAAGCATGGGAGAAAGTGTCTCTATTCAGAAGGTCGGCGCCACCCCAGACCTACAGCCTGCAGCCTCACACAGCAAAGGAGACCCTTGGCTTCAGGCGACTAGAGAACCCCTGGGCCCCTGCTCTGCAGACTCACTGCTGCCGCAAGGCTCTCGTCTTCCTGTCGCAGTAGAAGGGTCTCTCCCTAGATGATGCTCCACTGATTACCATTTCCAGGGTGTGTAACTTTCTTCCATTTTACTGAGGATTTCCTCAGCATAAAATGTTTATATAATCTAATATTAAAAAAAAAACACACACCACCTCCCTTGTCTGTCCTGATGGCCGTTTCCTTTCTTGAGTTAATCTCTTTGAAAGGGTGGTCTGTAACCATCATGTCCACTTTCTTATTCCAATTCCTTCTTTCAATCACTTAAAAAAATTATCTATTTTTAATTGAAGAAGAATTGCTTTACAATACTGTGTTGTTTTCTGCCCTACATCAATATGAATCAGCCATAGGTATACATATGTCCCCTCCCTCTTCAACCTCCCTCCCCCCTCCCACCCCATCCTACCTCTCTAGGCTGTTAGGGAGCCCCGGTTTGAGTTCTGTGAACCATACAGCAAATTCCCACTGGCTATCTGTTTTACACATGATAGCGTATATGTTTCACTCACTTGTACCTGGCTTCTGCCCCAGCCACCCCAAATCATCACTGCCTTATTGCTGAAGCCAGTGGACACATTTTAGCCCTCAGGCCTAAAATAGCGCTTACACTGAAATGTCCTTTCTGTTGTCTTTTATGATCTCTCTTTCCCTTAAATGTTAATCTCTCCCGCGTAGTGTCTCAAGCTCTTCTTCCCTGGTTGGATTAATGTGCAACTTTCTAGCTCTCATTTTTCCCAAACTGAACTAGTCATCCAGCTTCTTAAACCCTCTACATTCTCCTCAATGTGAGGGAGCAGCAGTTGCTTGATCACCAACATCAGAAACCTTTGCACCATCCTTAAATTCACCATTTCTCTCACCTTCATTGCAATTGATCACTGAATCATATCAGTTCTGCCTCTGCAATGTTACCTTCATTATCAGGCAGATCTGAGTTTGTTATCACCACCAACCATAACATCGCACTGAAAATTTTAGAGGTTCCAGAGAACCAAGAGGGTACAGCCCAGCTCTGCACTGTGGTCCTCAAGGCCTTCTGAAAGCCACCTCTTACATACCACACTGACCCAGCCACTCTCTGCTGTTGTGCTCTCTATTTTTGTCCAAATGGGTGCCTGTGGTCTTCAAAATGTCTCCTGCTGGTACTCACCCAGGGCCTCTGCACATGCTTCTCCGTCTGCTGAACTCTCTCACTGCTTCTCTGACTCGTATCTACACAGGCTTCAGACTCTGTTCTGGTGTGTTCTCCACCAAAAGTCTTTCTTGGTGTCCCAGGCTAGGTTGGTCTAGCCCAGTACCTGGAATATAGCAAAACTTTGGAAGTTCAATCATCTTCTTCCATGATTTTCTCTTTTAAACAATTCAATTTACCCTAATTTCATATGCCTGGCCTCTAAAGTATCTGGTTGGCCAAAAAGTTCCTTTAGGGTTTTTCCTGTGACATCGTATGGGAAAACAAACTTTCTGGCCAACCCAATACCTGAACTTTATTTGTGCTTTACTCTCTGTTCTTTGAGTCTTTATCCCAATTTCAAAGGGGAAGATCCCCTTATGCTTAAGATAATGCTCAAAAGAGGATGGTAGGAGGGTGAAGGTAGTCAGTTTTCTGCTTCTGTAGGTGGAGCTGAGGAAGAGTGGGTATTACTCTGCTCCCCACATGTTGGAGAATTGATGTGGATAATCAATAGTCAACTGAGACCAAAGCAACCTCAGAAACTCAAGACAGATGATGATGAACAGTACACAGTAATTGCATAAATGAATCTCACAGACTCAGTGTTGAACAACAGAATCAAGACACAAAAGAATAATACAGTGTCGCTTAAACTAGTGACATACTGAATGTGAATTTCCAAATTTAATAAAAACTACTACACAGATTTTCAAAGTTCCACCATTTTACACTACTTATAGTAGTTAAGAGTTCCAGTTACTCCACATTCTCACCTTTTCTCCTGTTTCTTTTCTCCAATTAAAAGAAAAATTAGCCCTTCTGAGGTATATGTGTGTAATGTACAGTGTATTGTTTTAATTTGCATTTTCCTGTTTACAAGTGGTGGTGTTGGTAAAGAATCATCCTATCAATGGAAGAGATGCAAGAGACCCAAGTTTGATCCCTGTTTTGGGAAGATCCCCTGGAGGAGGGCATGGCAGCCTACTCCAGTATTCTTGCCTGGAGAATCCCATGGACAGAGGCACCTTGTGGTTACAGTCCATGGGGTCACAAAGAGTCGGACACGACTGAGCAACTGAACTTTTCCTGTATGAGTTTTATGGTCCCCTGTTGAAGAAGCCTTTCCTTATGTCATACTAAACATTTGTATTATATTTTCCTTTCACATTTATATCTAAAATTAAACTAAATTGATTAATGTGTAGTGTGGTGTCGAGGTCAAGATTCATTTTGTATGTTTGGATATCTAATCATCCCAACAACTTTTATTGAACAGGTCATTTTTTTCCCACCTTGCTTAGCTGTGTGACCTTTTTCAAAAATCAATCATCCATGTAAGTGTAGCACTGATTGTAGATTCTCTGATCTATTCCTCTGTTGTATGTGGTGTATTTGGCTATCTTTGCAGAAAAACGACACTCCCTTAATTACTATAGCTTTGTAATAAATCTTCTTATTCAGTAGAGTAAGCCCCCTTTTTTTCCCTTCAATATTTTTTTCAGTATTCTTGGCCCTTTGCATTTTCAAATGAAATTTACAACCATCTTGTAAGTTTTATACAAAAGAAACTGCTAGCCTTTTTCAATGAGATTTTATTAAATCCATAAATCTATTTAGGGAGAATTAACTTCCTTAACTTTAATCCATTTATATGAATTTCATGTCTTATATCAATATTTCCAAATTTTTAATCCATTAACATGTCATTTCATTTATTTTGGTCTCAATAATTTTTCTTTAGTTTTTGGTATGGTTGTTTTGCTCATTTTTATTTTGACTTATTTTTAAAATTTCATAAATTTATGCTATTTTGAATTAAATAATTTAAAATCATATTTTTTAACTGTTTACTACAGGTAGGAAGAAATACATTTGGGCACTTGATGATTTTGCTAAATTCTAATTGTGTCTTATTTTGTATTTGCCTTGCATAATTATGTCATCTGCAAAGAAAATTTATTTTATTATTCCAATCTTTATGCCCTTTGTTTATTTCACTTATTTGTTTGCTTGTTTATTGCCTCGCTGTGGTGGCTAGGACACATTACAGTGTTAAGTGGTAAGATTGGGAACCTTGTCTTGTTTCCAACTCAGAGGAAAAGCTTTGTTTTACCATGAAGTATATTGCTTACTATAGGGTATTTGGTACTCTTTATTAGATTAGGGAGCTATTGTGTATTAATAATTTACAAAAAGTACTGAGCTTTCATGTTGAGTTTTATCAAATGCACTTCTATCTTTTTTTATGACCATATATGATCTTTTCTTTATTATGATAAATGAATTGTACTCATTACTTCTCAAGTGTTAAAAACAATCTATGTTCTTGGAATAAATCCAACTTGTTAGTGATGAATTATTTTTATATAACTTGGACTTGATTTATTTTTTTTTTTTTTGGTTTAGGATTTTACATTTATGTTTATTAGTGGTATTGTCTGTATGCATGCTTTGATTTTATGTAAACTTTCCCATAATAATAACGACTTCTTCCCAACAAGATGTTCTTGTACAAATGAAAATGTTCTCATTGCTTATGAACTGAATCATGTCCCCCTTGAAACTCATGTTATAAGACTCATACCCAATGTGACTGTATTTAGAGATAGGGTGTTCTGATGCTGGGAAAGATTGAAGGCAGGAAGAGAAGGGGATGACAGGATGAGATGGTTGGATGGCATCACTGACTCAGTGGACATGAGTCTGAGCAAGCTCTGGGGGTTGGTGATGGACAAGGAAGCCTGGCGTGCTGCAGTCCATGGGGTTATAAAGAGTTGGACATGACTGCAGTCCACAGGGTTACAAAGAGTTGGACATGACTGAGTGACTGAAATGAACTGAACTGAGGTCACATGAGTGAGGCCCTAATCCAATAGAATTGGTGGCCTTATAAGAAGAGGAAGATCTCTCTCTCTATCCCCTGGTGCATGTGCTGGGGAAAGATCACGAAAGGACAAAGTGAAAGGCAGCCAACTACAAACTAGGAGAAGCACTCTCATCAGAAACCAAATTTCCTGGCACCTTCATAATGGACTTCTAGCCTTTAGAGCTGTGAGAAAGTAAATATTTCTTGGTTAAGCCCCCCAGGCTGTGGTATTCCGTTATGGCAACCTGAGAAGACTAAGTAAGACATCACCTATAGCCAAAGAAGAGAGGTATAAAATCCCACCAGTTACATATTTATCTCGGGGTGTTGTGTGCTTTTTTTTTTTTTTTGGCCACTCAACATGTGGGATTTCAGTTCCCCAACCGGGGACTGAAACTATACTGCGGCAGTAGAAGTGCTGAGTCTTAACCACAGGACCACCGGGGAAGGCCCTCTGGGTGTCTTTAATTGCTTGTCTAGCTCATTACAACCCCCACATGAGTGTACTCTGATACAAAGACTAAACTGCAAAGGCAATAATCATGAAATTTCTTTGTACCAAGTAATATAGAAAATGAGAATGAAGGCAAAAATATTCAAATTCATGAAAACAAGAAAAAAAAATATGCCTAGCTGCTACAATCATTGTTTCTATTACTGATGGCAAGGTTATAGTTGATACTAACAATTTCATTTTTTCTACTAATTCCATGGTTCCTGGGCCATTTAGGGCTAGCACCTAAACTACTTGGGAATTTTGACTTGGTGAAGTAAATTGAAGTTTCATTTCTGAAGGGTTCTAATTCTTAATAGTCCTGTCTTTGCTAGGCTGCAGTCGTTTTCTGTTCACTTAAAAAAAATATTTATTTTATTTATGTATTTGGTCCCTCTGGGTCTTGGTTGCAGCAGTCAAGATCTTTTTTTCTTTTCAGTCTTAGTTGTGGTATGTGGCATCTAGTTCCCTGATCAGGTATCAAACCTGGGCCCCCTGCATTGGGAGCATGGGGTCTTAACCACTGGACCACAAGGGAAGTCCACGTTAACTTGTACAAATGGACAGGGAAGTAGTAAGAAGTGCCCCAGGAAAGTCTTCTCATGTCCAGATTTTATTCACTGATGTCATTTCATAGTAGAAATCAAAGTTTCACTGACTTGATCAGAATCCATTTCCCCAACTGGTCTCTGCTAGTCCAGGGACACAGAGACCTGAGATGGCCAGGTAGCACTCTGTGCTTCTAACCCAACACATCCTGCAATGGTGTCTCCTGGTGGAAGCATTCCTCCCTTGGGAAGTAAGACCGTGAACGAAATCGGCAGAAGCCAAATGTGTAGGAATTAGAAGCAAAAATTCTAGGAGTGGCTTATTAGATTTGATAGTGAGAAGAGCCACTCCCAGACCCACCCTTTCATTTCCAGACCCATATATGCTGGCAGTTGGAAAAACGGCATCACAGACTGGGTGCTGTCTCAAAGCATATTCTGTATGGCAATGCCCATCTCATACGCAGAATGCCATCTCTTCACTGCACTACGCTGAATCTTCAGGAGGCCGTCTGTTAGCTCTGTCAGGCTAGATGCCTCTCAGTAATAGAATGTGTAAAGACCAATGAATTCCATTTCTTCTCTTATTATGAATTGCTTTTCCTGATGAACAGCAATGTTCTGTGGAGTAGTTTGATGATAGGTAAGATGTTTCCTATTTCCACCAGAAATATTTGGGGCATAAACATTGGGGGCAGTGAGGTATGGTATTAGCATTAAACTGACATATAGACCAATAAGATAGAATTAAAAACCCAGAAATAAACTCTTGCATATATGGTCAACTAACATTTGACAAGGTAGCCAAGGTAATCAATGGGGGAAGGACAATCTCTTCAATAAATAGTATACTGGGAAAATTGTATATGTGTGTGCTCAGGCATGTCTGATTCTTTGAGACTCCATGGACTGTAGCTCACAAGGCTCCTCTGTCCATGGGATTTCCCAGGCAAGAATACTGGAGCAGGTTGCCATTTCCTCCTCCAAGGGATCTTCCTGACCCAGGGATGGAACCTGTGTCTCTTGCATCTCCTGTATTGGCAGGTGTGTTCTTTACCACTGAGCCACCTGGGAAGCTCTGCTGGGAGAATTAATCACAGGGAAAAAAAAGAAAAGAAATGGGATCTCTGTTTTACACCACTCATGTAAATTATCTTAAAATGGATAAAAGCCTTAAATATTAGACCTGAAGTTGTAAAATTTCTGCAAGAAGACATATGGAAAAAACTCCTTGACGTGGATCTTGGCAATGATTTTTTGATATGACACCAAAAGTGAGGTGACAAAAGCAATAATTAATAAGAGGACTGCATCAACTAAAAAGTTTCTGCCCAGCAAGAGAAACAATCAAGAAAATGAAAAGGCAACCTATGGAATGGAGAAAATATTTGCAAACTGTTACAGGGTTAGTATTCAAAATATATAAAGAACTCACACAATTCAATAGCAAAACCCCAAACAATCTGATTTAAAAATGGGCAGAGGTATACATATACCTGATTCATGTTGAGGTTTGACAGAAAACAACAAAATTCTGTAAAGCAATTATCCTTCAATAAAAAGAAAAAAAAAGGGTAGAGAAACTGACTAGACATTTTTACAAAGAAGATATCCAAATGGCCGGAAGGCACATGAAAAGATGCTCAACATTACTAATTGTTGGGGAAACATAAATCAAAACTCAGTGAGATAGCACCTGATGCCTATTAGCGTGGATATTACAAAGAAGACAAGACTTACCAAGTGATGGTAAGGATGTGGAGAAAAAGAGAGACCTTGTGCACTCTTGCTGAGAATGTAAATTGGTGCAGTCACTATGGAAAACAGTATGAAGCTTTCTCAAAAAAATAAAAAAATAGAACTATCATGAGATACCGCAATCTTGCTTCTGGATATACACCTGAAGGAAACAAAAGCAGGATGTCAAAGAGATAACTGCTCTCCCATGTTCTCTGCAGCACTGTTCACAACAGCTAAGACAAGGAGACAACCTACATGTCATCAACAGATGGATGGATAAAGAAGATGTGGCCTGCATGCATACAATGGAATACTATTCAGACCAAAAAAAAGGAAATCCTGTTATCCGTGACAACATGAATGAACCTTTGAGGGCATTACGCCAAGTGCAATTAAGCCAGAGAAAGACAAACAGTGCACAATTTCCTGTATATGTGGAATCTAAAAGAGCCAAGCTCACAGAAACAGAGTAGAGTGGTGGTTATGAGGGGCTGGAGGCAGAGGAGATGGGGAGATGTTGGTCAAAGTATACGAACTTCCAGTTGTAAGATGAGTAAGTTCTGGGGTTGTAATACAAAGCATGGAGAGTATAGCTAACAATACTCTATTATATACTAGAAAGCTGTCAAGAGAGTAGATCTAAAATGTTCTAAATGTTCTCCTACACATCAGAAGTGGTACTTGTGTGAGGTGATGGAGGCATTAACTTACCTTGTTGTGGCCATAATTTCACAGTATGTACACCCATGTATCATACCGGACCCTTAAACATACATGTGTGTCAATTACATCTCAATAAAGCTGGAAAAAATAAAGCAGAAGAAAAGAAAATACAGGCAGGACTTTCCTGGTGGTCCAGTGGTTAAGACTCTGAGCTTCCACTGCAGTGGGCACAGGTTTGATCCCTGGTTGGGGAACTAGGACCCTGCATGCCTCGTGGTGTGGCCCAAAGTAATAATAAGAGGCTGAGGATAAACTCTAGGGAGAGAAAAGAAAGCTTACAAACAAGTAAGAAAAGCAGCCAGGGAAACAGGAGAGAAACAAGAAAAGTGAGTGATGTGGTAGCTAAGGAAACAAAACATCTCAAGGAGGGAGATTGCAGTGGGGTCAAATGTGCAGAGAATGAGTGACTGGGAGGTCTTTGATGACCTTGGTAGAAGCAGAGTGGAGACCAAAGGGAAGCGGTGGGTGGGCTGAAGTCTGAGCGGAGGCGAGGGTGTAAAGCAGCTGTGGTCGGAGTGGGGCGGGTGAGAGCCAGGTCAGCTTCCTGAGTTGCCTTTGTAGTTCTTGCTCTGCCCACTGGCTCCCAGCACCCCCACGCCCACATTCGTACATTCCTCCACAAGAACTCCTGGTGGCAGGAGCCCCGTACATCCTGAAATTCGGTGATAGAATTCCTAGACATCTTTCTTCGTTCATCCCTCAGTCCCACCCCCATCCCCTGACTGCAGGCTCAAATGGTTGTTATCCACAGCCTCCGAGCTGGCCTCTCTACCGCTGACTTGTTTGTTTCCAATTTGCCTGTCACACAGCACGCTGCAGTCAACTTTTAAAATAATGACACTCCAGAGCATGTAGTGAAAAAAGTCCATGGAATTCTCCAGGCCAGAATACTGGAGTGGGTAGCTGTTCCCTTCTCTATGGGATCTTCCCAACCCAGGGATCGAACCCAGGTCTCCAGCACTGCAGGTGGATTCTATACTGATGAGCCACCAGGGAAGCCCAAGAATACTGGAGTGGGTAGCCTACCCCTTCTCCAGGGGATTTTCCCACCCGAGGAATTGAACTGGGGTCTCCTGCATTGCAGGCAGATTCTTTACTGGCTGAGCTGCATGAGAAGTCTAAATTATTCAGCACAACTTCCTAGGTTTTCCAAGTTCTGGGTCCCATCTCTCTGTCGCCTCTTGACCAATGAAGCTTTGTTGTTTGTTTAGTCACTAAGTCATGTCCTACTCTTTTGTGACCCCATGGACTTTGGCCCACCAGACTCCTCTGCCCATGGAATTTCCTGCAACAATACTGGAGTGGGCTGCCATTACCTTCGAGGGATCTTCCGGACCCAGGAATCGAACCCATATCTCCTGCATTGCAGGCAGATTCCTTATTGCTGAGCCACCAGGGAAGCCCAGTGAAACCTATGCTCTAGTAACATTCGACTAGGCAGACTTTTTCAAGCAAGCCAAGGTCTCGTGTATTTCCTTTTTTCCAGGTGTTTGGAAGCCTTTCTACTCATCTTTCAAGATCAGCTTTAAGCACCTCTTCCATGGTAATCCCCTCCCTGTCTATCCCATGACCACTCCTGCCGTTCATTCTTCCTTATTTCTGCTATTGTTCGCTATCCTTTATCCACTCCATCCTTTGTTGTGTTGTATGTTTACCTTCCCCAGTAGATGATGACTTCTTGGAGCACAAAAACTATGGTCTTCATCTTTATATTTCTAGGATTTATGACAATGCCTGACATGACAAGTGAATCTTAAATTTCTGTATCATTGGAGGGGCGAGGGAGGCTCATGAAGGAGGAGATATATGTATTTATAGAGCTGATTCACTTCATTGTACAGCAGAAACTAACACAACATTGAAAAGCAATTATACTCCAACAAAAAATTTTTTTTAATTGTTTTAAATTTAAATTAAATTCTGCTAGAGGAGCAGTACTGATATTTCTGGCATCAGTGTTCCTGCTTCACCAGTATCGAAGGTATGTCTGCAGCAGGTGAAGGATGCATGTCTCATCATCACTCTAAGTCCCCAGTTGTCCCTGGGCTCCAATGAGCAAGCATCCTCTCCTCAGCACACCTGGGTCTTTTGTTCAAGTCCACCTGGGACATCAAAGGCCTTTTTTCCTCTCTGGGGGCTCTGGAGCTCTTTTCTTGGCTTTTCCATCCAATCGGCTTCCTAAGGATTCTGTCCCAGAAACCAGAGGGAGCCCCACGAGCTGGCTGTGAAAGGGAATGCCAGATGTCTATTGCCTGCTTGTCTCCTGACTGCAGACTCAAGGCTAAAGGGGATTTTTGTTTTGGGGAAATATCAAAAGCTGCTCTAGCACCAATGAGGCCTGTCTAGGTAAAATTCAACAGCTAGAATTATTCCAAATTAGCCTATCTTTTGGACTGCAAGGAGATCAAACCAGTCAATTCTTAAGGAAATCAATCCTGAATATTCATTGGAAGGACTGATGCTGAAGCTGAAGCTCTAGTACTCTGGCCACGTGATGCAAAGAGCAAACTTACTGGAAAAGACTGATGCTGGGAAGGGCTGGAGGCAAAACAAGGAGGGGAGGCAGAGGATGCGATGGTTAGATAGCATCACCGACTCAATGGACATGAATCTGAGCAAACTCTAGTAGACAGTGAAGGACAAGGAAGCCTGGAATGCGATAGTCTTGCCATTTCCTTCTCCAATGCATGAAAGTGAAAAGTGAAAGTGAAGTCGCTCAGTCGTGTCTGACTCTTAGCGACCCCATGGACTGCAGCCCACCAGGCTCCTCCGTCCATGGGATTTTCCAGGCAAGAATACTAGAGTGGGGTGCCATTGCCTTCTCTGCCCTTGCTTACTATTGTAGTTTAACTCTTGAATTCTGATGGCAAAGAAAGAAAATGACTCTATGCAAATATCTCCTTGTGATCAGTTAGGCACAACTGAATTCCCATCCACTCAATTGATACCAACATGAGGCATGGAAGATGGTTCTTATTAGGCCGGCTTGTATTAATTGTTCTTGCTATAAAGTGATTTCCACTTCATTTATATAACACTTCATTTTTAAATGTGTTCTAAGGAATAATCTGACAGGGTCTAATTTGACCATTTTGATGGATCAGTTATTTCAAAGACAATAACTTGCCTTATTAAATGACTGAAGTTATCATCACCTCCACATGGGTTTTTGGAACTGCTCTATCTGAATGAACCAGGAACATCATTATGTACTTGGCTCACATACACCATATTTTTGTGTGTTTCCTCCTTGGGCAGATGAGACCCTAAAGATGGTAGGAAAACCACAAGCAGCCACCAGTGAGGGCCAGGGTCCAACTTCTAAGGCCAGACTCTTTCCCCCCTAATAGCCAAAATGGGGTTCACTTCACTGCCCCACTGTGTCTAGCACGTGGGCTTCTCCCTATCGCTGTGTGTGATTATAGACTAGGGTAGGATCATACTTTGATGATATAAAGAGGATGGCAATCTGATTCTTTACTTGGTCAATTTTACTCCTATGTGGTACAGGCTCAGGGTGAGTTGCTGTTTACCTGTCTATAAGTTTGCCATGTTTTTCTCTTGTTTCCTAGATCCCAGGCTGATTCTGGCAAAGCGATGCTTCACTGTAAAAGCTGTCATTTACTGAATTACTCAGTAGCCCCACCCCCACCCCCCCGCCGCCCTGCAGTGACTTTTATTAATACAAGTCCTTCCTGAGTGACAGCAATGAGAATCTTGATGTAAAAGGTGTGACTGCCTAAAGCCAGTGCTACTCAGGACCCCTCTAAGAGCCCTTTCATCACCTGAGCCTCAGGACCCAAAACTGTTGCACCCAGCAAAAGCCTTGACCATCTGCAGAGGTGGCCAGACTGTCTCATGGAGAAATATTGCTCCAGGGCCTCGGAGCTTTCAAGTTTACTTTAGAGAACTCTTCATTCAGACAAACCCAGACCTAATGACTTGTGAGACTTGAGGACAACAAAGATAATGTATGGAGATTTGCAGAGGTAAAACGAGTTCAGCAAGTGTCTTATCTCTTTAGAAGAATAAATGGCCATGTTCTTGGGAAATCTAATTTGTTCAATAACAAATTGCCCCAGAAAAATGACAACCCATGGTCAAAATGTCACAAGACTTGTCGTGCAATATTCCAGTGATGAATTGTTTATTCAATAATATTGACTGTCACCTAGAGGTTACAGCCCAAAGGAAAATATCAAATTATGTGAGATTTTATCTGTAGTGCGTAAGTCAAGCTCAAAGGGAAATTGTATTAAAGCAAAACCAGAAGTCTTTGAATGTCTTTCTGGACCCTTGGAGAATGCAAATCACTTCTCATATTCAGATTAGCATTCCCAGGTGACTTCTTTTAGGTTGATGTCCATGTTGATGCCAGAAGTGATGCCACAATCACTCCATTCAAAGGCTTGCCTAGTCTTGGGTTTGGAGAAGAGTTTAGTTTCCAAGCCAGGTGTGAATGACAAGTGTCAGGTTATGTTAAAGTCTCCAGTCAAGTGGAAGCTACATTCAAAGTCTGACCACTGCCCTCCACCAAAGGAATAGGAACTCTATTGATAGATAAAGAATCTGGCACAGGGAGTGAAAATAATTTAGTAGAGCCCAAACCTATATGAAAAATACTGTTAAAGAGTCATTTGTACATTGTTCAAGGATAAGGTGAGAAAGACCCAGAGGTGCATTTTTATACCTCTGTCCTCATTTCTTTCAATAACATAAAAGTCAAACATGAAATGAGTAGGGTGTGGGTAAAAGGATGTAGTCTATAAAATATGACATGATTACATTAGAAGACATTTTCATGTTAAGAGTTTTTTCCAACTGAGGCAAAGAGGAGAAAGAAACCACCTCTGGCCTTAAGATCTCTTAACCTTAAGAGGCAAGAGACTTTGGGGTGCAAGGAGTTGGGATTGACTCTTCTTGGCATGTGGATGAGGAAGGTAGGGATGAGTGTTGCTCATGGAAGAGTTAACAGAGAAGAATCTTACAGAGTGCCTTTAGGATGGACGTGGTGTTAAAAAAAAATTGCATTTCAGATATAAGAATTTAAGATGCAGTGTTGAAGGGGAATTTAGAGTTTAACTCTTTAGCTGCAACTATTTTAACTAAATAAAGAGAAGATGCCTTTGCAGGCTGTGACCAGCTCAGTATCACACAGTTAGTGATGGAGCCAGATGGAAATAACTGAGAAGAAAAGCTGCCCCGTACTATCCACATCGCGAGGGCTGTACTTGCAGCATCTTCCTTAGCCCCCAGCTCAGTCTTCCTTTCCAAAGAAGGTATCTTAAGATCCAGAGAAGTGACATGATTTGTCCAACTAAACTGAATTGTCTATTAAATGGCAGAGCACATCAAAGCCCTGAGGCCCTGCATTATGCACTATTCCCCAGGTTTTGGAAATCCCAGAGCTAGTTTTCTTTCCATCCTCCTACATTGCCTTACAACAATTTATAAAAGATCGCATTTAAACCAGGTACTTCCTTGTAAAGTCAATTAAAACTCCTAGAAAGAAATTAGAATTAAACACGTAATTGTGCCTTTAGGCCTCGCATTCTTTCAGCCTCAACAGGATGTACTATTCATAAATCTTGTGAATGATACAAGCGTATTCATGTATTCATATAAATATTGAAATTAAATCACCATTCCTATTGTCATTGCAATCGTCACAGATAATGGATAAGATTTATCTCCCTTTCAAATATCAGAGGGAGAAAAATCTAATGAAAATGATTGTTATACACTGATGTCCAGAGGGGTTGTGATACTAAGATGATTTAGTCCCATGAATATTTCCAAATTCATTGAAAATGCATATTGATGGTCTTAGAGCTCATGTATATATGCAACTTATACAGAGAATAACCTTGAATTGTTGTTGTTTACTTGCTCAGTCATATCTGACTCTTTGTGACCCCATGGACTGTGGCCTGCCAGGATCCTCTGTTCGTGATATTTCCCAGGCAAGAATACTTGAGTGGGTTGCCATTTCCTTCTCCAGGGGATCTTCCTGATCCAGGGACCAAACTCATGTCTCCTGCTTGGCAGGCAGATTCTTTCCCGAGCCACTCGGGAAACCCATGAATTAGTCAACAGATATTGTTATACCAGGGTAAGGGGTATCCCTTGAAACCTGAAGAAGAAAACTGAGGGCTAGTAAAAGTAATTCTGATATACAGAGCAATAGTAAATTTACAGATGCGTAGTCCTTGGAGGTAAAGACAAAAGAAACTGAAATTATAATGGTGTCACCATGTCCTGGGAGAAGGCAATGGCACCCCACTCCAGTACTCTTGCCTGGAAAATCCCATGGATGGAGGAGCCTGGTAGGCTGCAGTCCATGGGGTTGCGAAGAGTTAGACACGACTGAGCGACTTCCTTTCACTTTTCATTTTCCTGCATTAGAGAAGAAAATGGCAACCCACTCCAGTGTTCTTGCCTGGAGAATCCCAGGGATGGAGGAGCCGTCTATGGGGTTGCACAGAGTCAGACATGACTGAAGCGACTTAGCAGCAGCAGCACCATGTCCTGAGACCATTCATGTGCTAGTCCACGGGATCTGGGGGAGGGCTGCTATGTCTATCAAAGGCTTGGGAAAATACATGGGAACGAGCTACAGAGAACTTCTGACCCTTAGTTATCTGTCTCAGTGACTCTCAGTAAATCTTCCTTACGCATCTTCAGTGAGTGGCTTAGCAACTGAGACCCTGTAAGGTCTATCAATCAAGGCCATCTGAGCATCTACTAAACATAGGTCACTTCAAAGACATCTGCATTATTGGAATCTGTAGCCAAGCGAATCTGAGCAAACTCCAGGAGATGGTGAAGGACAGGGGAGCCTGGCGTGCTGCAGTCCATGGGGTCGCAAAGAGTCAGACATGACTAAGCAACTGAACAACAGCCAAGCAAAGAAAACCTCAAAAAAAGAAAACAAGTTCCTTTACTGATCTACTTGAAGTCTCCCTTTCTGGATTTCATTTCCTGGAGATTAACCTCTTTCACTGAACCTCAGCCCTGATCCAGGAAAGGACTATACCTTCCAGGGTAAATGACAACTTTGCCAGAGGGTTAAGGGATTAGTCTAAGAGACATTCGGAGGCATCCATCATATTCTATAGGGATACAATGGAAAACACGCACATTAACGTAGAAGATTCCTGCAGCTAGGAACACCTGCGCTGGGGGTTTGGCTTTCACTGCAGTGAGAGTCGGATTTTTTCCACAGCTGTAAATCATTCAGGGAAATCAGAAACTGGAGAGTCCACGTGATTCTCCTCGAGCACTGCTTAAGACTTTCAGGTCATAGAATTGGTCCTACAGCACAGTGTTAATTACTCAATCATGTTCAACTTTTTGTGACCTCATGGGCTATATAGCCTGCCAGGCTCCTCTGTCTCTGGGATTTTTCAGGCAAGAATACTGGAGTGGGTTGCCATTCCTTTCTCCAGGGAATCTTCCTGACTCAGGGATCAAACCCAGGTCTCCCGCACTACAAGCAGATTCTTTACCATCTGAGCCACCCAACTGGTATAGAAAGTGTAGGTGTGTTATTTGGCTAAGAAATACACAACTGATTTTCATTCCTGGCTTATAGACATCAACCTTACTTCACAGCTGTTCCCTACCATGAGCCAACCTGAGTTAAGAAAGATTTTCCTGACCTTTGCATGGTCTAGTTACTTCATTTATGGTTTCTTTTCTTGGCAAAGATTTTAAATATTCTACAGTCTTTTTTAAAAGATAGCTTCTGATTTCCAGCTATGCACAATAAAGTCTTCCTTGCTGTTGGATTAAAGTTTTGTGGTATTTCTTATATTATTTTAAAGATTTTGTTAATGCCAGTTACATCCGTTGTACCTCTGGCTTGAATTTTTGTCTAGGCTAAGTTGGGATGCCGACTTTTATCTTCTAGAAAGACAGCTCTTTACATCAGCCCCGTGTATAAAACAAACCGTTCCTCCCACTGGGTTAAATGTTTTTCGTAAAGTAATTCTCACTCACCAGTGTTGTCTGTTGCTCCTTCTGTCCCGTGGACTTTGTCTCCATTATGACCCTGGCACCATCTTTTTCTGACGGAGGTGGCTCTACTCTGGGAGCTGCTCCATGGCCTGGGATGGCCCCCTCATGCCTGCTCAGATCTCCTGCAGGAGAACCCAGCAGGTCAGCCCGGAGGAGCTGGAGAGCTGCATGGGGCTCAGTGTAGGGGCCAGGAAGCCCCCAGCCAGTGGCTGAGCTGGCGTAGCGGAAGCGCAACTCACTTCTACCCAGAGTGGGATGCCCGCAACTGTGGAAGTTTTGCTCCACCCCAAGCTCTCCACTCTCAGGTTGTCTGGGACGCGGTGGTCATGACTGCTTGGTGTCTGCCCTTGTAGCTTCCCTTCCACAGAGGTCAAGCCTCATCGGGGCCTGAGGGCTTCCTCCCTTTTATAGGCATTCTTTATCCCCACCCCCACAATCCCCCCACACACAAATTGACCCTTTCCTATCCTTCCCTGGTGGCTCAGGTGGCAAAGAATCGGCCTGCAACACAGCTGACCTGGGTTGGGTCCCAGGGTCGGGAGGATCCCATGGAGGAGGGAAAGGCAATGCACCCCAGTATTCCTGCGTGGGAAATCCCATGGACAGAGGAGTCTTCTGGGCTACAGTCCATAGGGTTGCAAAGAGTCAGATATGACTGAAGCGACTAACACTTTGGGTTCTATCTCAATGCTTTCCAAGGATTCACACTTAACACCCAACATAAACTGTGCCACCCCAGCCTCACCCAACTCCTTCTCTTGGCTAGCCTTGATCTTTTATTCTTCCATAGACACATGATCAAGATACTACAGAATCTTCTCCATCAAAGGAAAAAAAAAAGCTGGGATTATAAATAAAAGCACATTAAACTTAGATACCAGTTTTGGGGAAATTGACACAATTTGTAATTCTATATTTAACTATGTATTTGCTTTCTGTTTACATCTCCCACTAAACTGTAAATTCCATGAGGACACATATTTTTTTGTGTGTTTGTTTACCTCTCTGTACCTAACACATATCCCAGTGCCAGTTCATAACAGATATGTGATAGATATTTGGTGAATAAATGAAATAACTGACATCCAAGTCTCCTCATTTTAAAAGGTAAACAAAGACACTTATGGCAGGGGGTTTCCCTGGTGGTCCAGTGGTTAACACTTCACTTTACAATGCACGTTCGATCCTTGGTCAGGGAACTGAGATCTCACATGTGTCACAGCCAAAAAAATCAAAACATAAAACAAAAGCAATATTATAACAAATTCAATGAACACTTAAAAAAGAAAAGATTTAAGACAGACAATATATGATGAGTAGAGTAGTTGTTACTAAGAATATTCTTTAGTAATTGGGCAATATATGATGCTGTTTTTATTACCCATAACCGATTCTCCAATACAAATAGATTTTTTTATTTAAAAATTTTCATTTTAGGGGCTTCCCTGGCAGTCCAGTGGTTAAGACTTTGCCTTCCAAATCTACGGGTGTGGGTTTGATCCCTGGTCAGGGAGCTAAGCTCTAACATGCCTCTCAGCCAAAAAACCAAAGAACAAAACAGAAACGATGTTGTAACATTCAAAAAGACAAAAAAAAAAAAAAAAAAAAAATCCTCATCAAAAATAAAATCTTAAATTACTTTTCTCCATTTTAGATATATTAGCTAAATGTGGAATACATTTGCCTATGGAAACAAAACATATTAAGTAGAAGTTAGACTCTCTGCCTATTCCACAGTGTATGCAACTCTTGAAACTATATTTTGGATTAAACGGGCTTCTGTGGAGCTAATAGCTATTTGGAAAAGTGTTGTAATAAGAATAAAAGTCTTAACCTATTCAGTTAAGAAAACAAGAGACTCCACTCTGCTCTCTTCACCACTCCCACCTCTGATAAGAGAAAAGGAGGCACTGCCCAGGGCAAGAGCAATTCAAATGCCATCTCCATCACTCAGTGGCCAAACAACCTTGCACCATCTACCTGACTGGAGAAGGAAATGGAAACCTGCTCCAGTATTCTTGCCTGGAAAATTCCAAGGACAGAGGAGCCTGGTGAGCTACAGTCTATAGGGCTGCAAAGAGTCAGACACGACTGAACACACATGCATGCAGTCTAAGTCTCATTTCTGTAGTATCTGTAGTGACAATGATGTCACCTTTCAGCTCTTGTTCTTCATTAGGCGAGCATGCATCTGACTCACCTGGAGAGGGCTTTTGAACCAAAACACAAGGGTCCTGATCCCAGACTGGGGTGGGTCCTAGGAATGGGGATTTAAAAACCTGCTCAGGTGATTCTGATGGGAACTCATCAGCCAGGAACATCTAAGTTATGCTGTAGTAATAAGGAACCCTGCATTTCCCAGGGCTTAACACATAAACATTTATTTCCTATGCATGTTGCACATTCCATGTGGGTTTAGTGGGGTGGAGCATTCAGCTCCACAGTTATTCGAGTCTCAGGATCACAGAGTCTCCATCATCTGGGACACTCCCATCACCACAGCAGGACAAATGAGGCGTGCCATGCACAAGCAATAAGTATTGGTTCTGGAAGTGACCTTCGTCACCTGCTCACAGCATTTTGGCCAAAAGTAGTCCCATGATCCCGCAAGAGGGGTGGGCAGTGATCTCCCCTGGGTGCCCAGGAAATAAAGAAGAACCCATCTGGTGAGCAAAAGTAATGTCTACACACCGACAGTGTTAAGAAGGACTGCATTCAATTCACTAATTAAATGAGATACTGAAAGTAGGGTATTACTTATATAATATGGTACCACTGCACTTACATGGCTATTTAAAGTTGAATACAATTTAAAATGCAGTTCTTCAATCACAGTAGCCATGTTTCAAGTACAAAATAGCCTGAAGTGGTTTGTGGCTACTCCACGGGCAGCTCAGATGTGAAAGATTTCCATCACTGCAGAAAGGTCCATTAGACAAGGCTGCTCTAGTCCACAACACGACTCCTTCCCTTTATTCTATACCCACAGGTGGCTGGCAACTGCTCAGAAGATTTCCACATGAAGGGCATTTGCAAGCTAGATGTTCACAAGGCAGAGCATGGAGGTAGTGCGCTGGGGGAAGGTGTGTGATACATTTTCAGGTTAGCAAAGAAAGAAAGTGAAGTCATTCAGTCGTGTCCAACTCTTTGCAACCCCATGGACTGTAGCCTACAAAGCTCCTCCGTCCATGGGATTTTCCAGGCAAGAATACTGGAGTGGTTGCCATTTCCTTCTCCAGGGGATCTTTCCAACCCAGGGATTGAACCCAGGTCTCCCACATTGTAGGCAGACACTTCATCGTCTGAGCCACCAGGGAAGTCCAGGTTAGCAAAACTAATGATAAAAGGGCTAGAGTAAAGAAGGACAGGTGTACCTAAAAAAGGGTCACGTGGAAGACGTGTTGGTCAAAAAGGGGATAAAAGTGGTTGTCAAAGCAAACCTGTAAGGATTATGATTAAACACATGCAGAAGGCAGGGAGAACCAACTTCACATGCTTTTACAAATAGGAATCTTATGCAAAGTGGTCTAACCAACCTCCATCTCTACTGAAAACAGAATCAAAAGTGATGGGATTAAATTTGATTTATATATAGGGTAGAATGCATTGGGTGAAAAATAGCTGATTGCAAATACTCATCTATAGTATTGTAAAATGGGAGATGTATTACATATTTATAGTTTGGAGAACACCATACTATTTGAAAATGTGGGACAACATGGAGATCATTTTGCTGAATGATCTCTTCTAAAATCTTTTCTAAAGCTGTGATTCTATTTGGGGTTCCTCACATATCCAGTGACCTATGACTCTGTAACTGTTTAGGACAGTGACTCAAAGTGTGGCCTGCAAACTCCTGGTGGTCCCCAAGAAATTTCAGCTCAAACTATTTTCCTAATAACACTGAGATGTTATTTTCCATTTTCAGTGCTGACATTTGCTCTGAAGGTGCAAAAAAGCCTTAGTGAGTAGAACAGCTGGCCCTTTAGTATAAATCCAGTGGGTCAAATCTATTCTATCAGCCATTGTGTTCAATAGAGGGCACGTGCAGCAAAAAACAAAACCAAAAAACCCCTAAAATTTAAAAATGCTATTTTCACTAAAAATGCCCTTGAGGAAGCCATAAAACCCACTACTTTTGTTGAATCTTGACCCTTAACATGTCTTTCAATGTTTTGATGGTGACACTGGAAGTAGGTGAAAAGCACTTCAGTGGCTACTGGGGCACAATGGTTGCCTGGTGGCTGTTTGAGCTGCAAACATGGGGGCTTCCCTGGTGGTCCAGTGGTTAAGACTTCACATTTCCACTGCAAGGGGCCAGCTTTGATCTCTTACTGGGAAACTAAAATCCTGCATGTGACACAGTCCAAAAAAAAAAAAATTCTGTGGGTTACAAGCCCAACTAACAGTTTATTTTATGGGATGTGACTGAGAGACTAACCATAGCTAATCAGGCTTATGGATTTTGCAGATATTTTCTCAAAGACCAAAAGAGGTTTCCACTTCAAGGAAAAATACTTCAACTGAAATTATTTCTGCCAATAACAAAAGTCAACTTTTCAAGTGAAAATTAGAATAATGGAAAACGTGTCTTTCCCACTGTAAGCTTTTCAGTTTTCTAACCCTCCAAGATTTTTAAGTATTGTGACATTAGTGGTTGTATGAATGAAGGAGGTTTTTCGGGGATTATATGATGAAATATGTCAGTGCTTAAAAGATCTGTGTAATCAATCCAGTGAGCCAACATTTTTCAAATGACTGATGCATCATATTACAATCATTGTGTTCAGTTGCTCAGTCGCGTCCAACTCTGAGACCCCACGGACTGTAGTTTGCCAGGCTCCTCTGTCCATGAAATTTTTCAGGCAAGAATACTAGAGTGGGTTGCCATTTCCTTCTCCAGGGGATCTTCCTGACCCAGGGATTGAAACCACGTCTTTTTGTGTCTCCTGCGTTGCCGGCGAATTCTTTACCTGCTGACCTGTGGGGAAGCCCATCACAATCATAATTTAAATCATAAGTGTGAGATGCAAGTCAATGCTCAACAATATGTGAGTGTGAGAAGAATGTTGATAACAGCTTCAGAGTCCCCATAAATCACTAGTGGAGTTTTAGTGCCGTGTTAAACAATGCTCAAAATTTTGTGAAAAATATTCTTTTCTTTTCCAACTACATGTCTGTGTGAGATGATTTTCTTCATATACTTCAGCCAAGATAATATACCACAACAGATTGAATGCAAAGCAGATATTAAAACTCATCTGCTTTTCTATTATTCTAGACACTAAAGAGATTTTTCTTAAATGTAAGACAGTGTTACTGTTTTCACCTTTTGGTTTTGGAAAATAAACCATTTTTTAACAAAAATATCATCTATTAACACAAAATGGATTTATTATTTTAAAATGGATACATATTTTAACATTTCTCCACTTCTAATAACATAAATACTAGTAGACATAACTGATATAAAACACCTCTCTTTGAGTTCTCACTTATCTTTAAGAGTGTGAAAAGGTCCTTGAAACCAAGACATTTGAAAACTATTTGAGACCTTGTTGTTCAGTTGCTAAGTCGAGTCTGACTCTTTGCCACCCTGTGGACTGCACCACACCAGGCTGATCTGTCCTTCATTATCTCCCGGAGTTTGCTCAAATTCATGTTCACTGAGTTGGTGATGCTATCTAACCATCTCATCCTCTGTCACTCCCTTCTCCTTTTGCCTTCAATCTTTTCCCAGCATCAGGATCTTTTCCAATGAGTCTGCTCTTTGCATCAGGTGGCCAAAGTATTGGAGCTTCAGCTTCAGGATCAGTCCCTCCAATGAATATTTGGGGTTGATTTCCTTTAGGATTGACTGGTTTGATCTCTTTGCTGTCCAAGGGAGACACTTCTCCAGTACCACAGTTTGAAAGCATCAATTCTTTGGTGCTCAGCCTTCTTTAATGGTCCAACTCTTATGTCCATCCATACATGACTATTGGAAAAACCTGGAGAAAAATTGGAGAAGGAAATGGAACCCACTCCAGTATTCTTGCCTGGAAAACCCCATGGACAGTATGAAAAGGTTTGGGACTTACTCTGCACTTTATAAAACAGAAAACCATGGACAGCTCCTACAGATGCTTTAATTGCACTGGGAATACCTAAGATCTAATGCATAATAAAAAATTATAGAATTCTGCATGTTTACTCTATTGATCTTAAACATTACAGACCAGGACAAACATTTTCAGAGAGTTTTACTGCCATTAGTGAAGTCACTCAGTCGTGTCCGACCCTCAGCGACCCCATGGACTGTAGCCTACCAGGCTCCTCTGTCCATGGGATTTTCCAGGCAATAGTACTGGAGTGGATTGCCATTTCCTTCTCCAGGGGATCTTTCCAACCCAGGGATCAAACCTAGGTCTCCCACATTGTAGACAGACGCTTTACAGTCTGAGCCACCAGGGAAGACTGCCGTTAAGTGGACATTAAATTTATTTTTATTTAAAATATCTGACTAAATGATCTAAAACTGCCAGAATGACACACATTATGGGATAAGGTGCTATATTGTTCATAAATATGGATAAAACATAAGCAAATCCTGTTTAAAAGGTACAGTCATCTAGAAGAACAATTTTATTTTAAAAATGTACTAGGATTATATGAGCAGATGCACTACTAATTGCTCTTTAGTTGCTATGCAAGTGTTTCCAGGGTAAGTTTTCTTGTTATATAACTATTCTACTACTTGTGGTAGATGCTTATTTATTTATTTTTTTGGTGCTTTTTTTTTAAAATTAAAAGTCCCAATCATGGTGTAAGAATGTGAAATTAAACAATATGCACTGTGATTTGCTAGAACAGTTGTTAAGAATAAAGTCAGGCACACTGATTTGCTGTTGTTCAGTTGCTCAGTCATGTCTGACTCTGCAACCCCATGGACTGCAGCACTCCAGGCTTCCCTGTCCTTAACTATCTCCTGGAGTTTGCTCAAATTCATGTTCACTGAATTGGTGCTGCTATCCAATCACTTCATCCTCTGTCGTTCGCTTCTCCTCTTGCCTTCAATCTCTCTGAGCATCAGGGTCTTTTCCAATGAGTTAGCTCTTCACATCAGGTGGCCAAAGTATTGGAGCTTCAGCATCAGTCCTTCCAGTGAGTATTCAGGGTTGATTTCCTTTAGAATTGACTGGTTTGATCTCCTTGCAGTCCTAAAGACCCTCAAGTCTTCTCCAACACTACAATTCAAAAGCATCAATTCGTTGGTGCTCAGCCTTCCTTATGGTCTAACTCTCAGATCTGTACATGACTACTGGAAAAACCATAGCCTGACTATAAGGACTTTCGTCAGCAAAGTGACGTCTCTGTTTAATACATGGTCTAAGTTTGTCATGACTTTCCTTCCAAGGAGCAAGCGTCTTTTAATTTCATGGCTGTAGTCACCGTCAGCAGTGATTTTGGAGCTTGAGAAAATAAAATCTGTCCCTGGTTCCACTTTTTCCCCATCTATTTGCCATAAAGTGATGGGACCAGATGCCATGATCTTAGGCACACTCATAAAAACATCTAAAAATAACTACACCACTGAGCTTCCTTCAAAACTCTTCAGGTTGCTAAGAGTTTGTGGTTACTCCTAGATTGGAAATGACTTGTGATCACTGTGGTTTTTTAAAAAGGCAATGAAAAAGGAAAAAAAAAAAAAAGGCAACAACATTCCTCAGAGTTGAATCACACTTAAAAAATTTTTTTTATTGAGGTGGGTCTTTGTTGCTGCACATGGGCTTTCTCTAGTTGTAGCAAGTGGGGGCTAGTCTCCAGTTGCAGTGTGTGGGCTTCTTCTTGCAGTGGCTTCTCTTGTTACAGAGCATGGGCTCTAGAGTGTTCAGGCTCAGTAATTGTTATACAGGGGCTTACTTGCCCCGTGGCATGTGAAATCTTCCAGACCAGGGTTCAAACCATGTACTCTGCATTGCTAGGTGGATTCTTAACCACTGGACCACCAGGGAAGCCTAGGCCACACTTCTTGAGTAGCAGTTTGGAGCTAACTTTCAACATATTGTCGACTAGAGACAACGTATTAGAAGATGTCTTTTGTTACCCGAACATTGACCAGAGACATTTCATTATTCACTTACATAACAATTCACGAGCCACAGGCATTAATTTCTGCAAAAATCCCCTGAGTGAATAATGAGTTAAAATACAGTTCAACAGCTGAGGTTAACAAAAAAACACCTTAAAGTCATCATACCCAGAGTCTCTGAGCTTTATGAAAGGCTATACTTGGGGTTGGAGAAGGCAATGGCACCCCACTCTAGTACTCTTGCCTGGAAAATCCCATGGGTGGAGGAGCCTGGCAGGCTGCAGTCCATGGGGTCACGAAGAGTCAGACACGACTGAGTGACTTCCCTTTCACTTTTCACTTTCATGCATTGGAGAAGGAAATGGCAACCGACTCCGGTGTTCTTGCCTGGAGAATCCCAGGGACGGGGGAGCCTGGTGGGCTGCTGTCTGTGGGGTCGTACAGAGTCGGACACGACTAAGTGACTTAGAAGCAGCAGCAGCAGACTTAGGGTGGCATTGAGGAGCATCCTCACACTGGGTCAGGAGGCAGCTCACTAAGGATTCTTCTGGTGCCCAAATACCCTGTATCCTTTGGCTGCTCAATCCTGGATGACAACTTTTCAGAAATCAAACTAGGTAGCACTCCCCTGAATGAATTCAAGCTCCTGACAAAACTGTTGAAAGTAGAGCAAAATGATCCCTGAAATGTAGCAGTGTCTTACAACATCATCGCAAATACACTGGAAAGTGAAATGTTACACAAATCTGATGACGTTTAAATTTAGAATGCATGTGATATTTGAGTGGGCTAAATTTCCATAAGGCAGAAGATGCCTTGAGAGGCTCTACAATCCAGTACTGGTATTTTCTGAGTTAGGAAGAGGAATTATATTTGAATTGCCTTATATATGCAAAACTATATACTCTTAAAATATGTAAGAGTATGCTAAGTTTGCATTTAAGATAGACTTTGGAAATGCACACACGTTCTCTGTGTAAAAAAATAAATCAAAATTATAAGTACACAATTACCTAAGAGTGCAAAATGTAGATGTTGATAAGGGGGAAACTAGTTTTCAAAGGCAAAAAAGAAAAAAAAGCTAACTGGGTGAGTTGATTTCTCAACTCCTATCTCATTCCACACTTCTCAGATGGCTCAGTGGTAAAGAATCATCCTGCCAATGAAGGAGACCTGGGTTCAATCCCTGGGTCAGGAAGATCCCCTGGAGAAGGCAATGGCAACCTACTCTTGTATTTTTGCCTGGGGAATCCCATGGACATAGGAGCCTGGAGGGCTACAGTCCATGGTGTTGCAAAAGAGTTGAACATGACTTAGTAGCAAACCAACAACAGCAATAATTTCGTTCTCAGCACCAGCTGCGAATAGAACCCTGTGAATTACGTTTGTTGAATTCTGTCTGAATTAACGTTTGCTGTTACTCTCTTCCTTCCACTCACCCTATACCCAAAGTACAGGTGGGGTGGTGTGTTCCCATCTCTTATCAACGGTGTGGAAAAAGTGTTTCCACTTTAAGTTAATTAATATGCCCCATGAGCCCAATTCTTTCCTTGGTAGGAGTTCATCCCTAATGTATTTTGCTGATGTAACAGGCAAATCATTGATCTTTCTAATAGTAGGACCCCTGAAGGATGCTCAGCCAACAGAGTGTGCCTGTAGGGAAACTGACAGTGGATGTCACAAAAGTAAGGGAAGTTTGGCCTCAATAGTACCATCCTTTCCTTTTTTTGGTGTGGGAGGGGGCATGCCACCGCTTATGGGATCTTAGTTCCCCAGTCAGGGATTGAACCTCCGCCCTCAGCAGCGAAAGCATGGATTCCTAACCACTGACCACCAGGAAAATCCCCCTCCCCTTTTTTAAATTATAATTTTTAGTTTTGGCTGCGCTGGGTCTTTGTTGCACACGGGTTTTCTCTAGTTGTGGTGCTCAGGCTTCTCCCTGCTATGACTTCTGTTGTAGGGGAACATGGGCTCTAGGGTGTGGGGCTTTAGTAGTTGTGACTCATGAGCCCTAGAGCACAGGTTCAGTCATTGTGGAATCTTCCTGGACCAGGGATAGAACCTGTGTCCCCTGCATTGGCAGGTAGATTCTTAGTCCACTGAGCCACCAGAGAAGTGTCCCCTCTGTTTTTTAAGACCCCCTCCCCCCCAAAAGACGCCACCTCCTTTGCCTCCTTTGTCCTTCAGTATATTATCCAGAAGTTCAAAAGGGGGATAGAAATGTTTACCTTTAACTTGTCTTAATTCTTCATAGTTACAGGTCTGCTTCAGTTCTTTAATATTTCACTTTCATAAACATGCTCTAAATTAAAGGTGAAAGGAGCTAGGACTTGGCTGGGATCTGGTATTGAGAGGCAGGATGCAGAAGTTTTATGACAAGTCTAGACATTAAAGAGGGATCTCTGAGAGGTCTTGATGTTATTTAGAAGAAACAGCTTACATAGGAAGCACAGACTTAGAATAAATGAGCTGCAAAGAATTAGAGTGAGGACAGCTGGGGGCATCAAACAGGCACACATGTATGTTTTAACCTATTTGGAGTGTTCCTACCCATGGAAAATCACCCCCTTCCCCGATCCAGTCCTGGAAAACTTAAGCTCTGCTCTAGATTTGGGTCATAGTCAGTCAATCAGGTAGCTCAAAACCCCTTCCCCCAAGTCCTGCAAGTTAAATTTATTTGTAAAAAGTTTGAAATCCAAAACATAAGTTCCCAAATACCGAAATTACACAAAGGTTCTAAAGCCTCTAGGCCAGCGCACAGAACCCCACTTACCAGGGCAACTGCAGGTGAGTCAAGGATTAACGTTAAGGAAGGAGGTTCGTTTTTGCCCGACGCCCAGCGGGCTGAACACTGAGCCCCCATGCTCTGAGATGGGACTTGTGGACAAGGCAGCTTAATGCAGAAAGAGAACAAAGTCTCAGGCGCAGCTCCCAGAAGAAAGGGGCTAGGGTGTTCCTGGATGAGCTGGCCTCACAGGTTCAGGGAGCACAGGGATGGCGGGAAAGGTAATGGGAAGCAGGTGGGGCCTCCTCATTCTGCGCAAGCGCAGTTCAGCCACAGGCCTGTGAACCTTAAGAAGGGAGGTGCTTGGCGCAGTCTGATGGTGGAGTTTTCCACCCTTTGAAGTCAAAAGGTCACCAAGCTGCGGGACACTCGCACGTGCCCAGATGGAGGGTCAGTGGTCCTATCCAGTCTCAACCAGTTCAGCTCCGGCTAGACACAGCTGGTCTAAGACTCTGGAAGAGAACTGGGTCAAGCATCTCATTGTTCAGGCTCTGTGCAGCTGGAGGACATGTGAACCTTGTCCAGCCACAGTTAGTGAGGTTACAGGTGAAATAGATTTAACCCACACTCATCCTCAGTTTCATTAACAGTGATGGAACCCTCCTGTTAGGCAGGGCGTTTCTATGAAAACATTCTGTGGCAAGATGCCAGGCACCCCTTGCGCTAGAGGAGCAGGTGGTGGGTGTGGAAATCCCTGGTGGGTGAGTCTAGAAGAACAGGGCCATGGCGTTGAAAAGCAGCCCCTTTCCTTCCTAAGGTCTAACTTTGCCTCTGGGCTGGGTGAGGAAGCCCTACACTACTTGAGTGGTGTCTACCTGCGATGGGGGAGGAGGAGACAGCACAGACGTGCTGTTGTGGGGCAGAGAGATCATTTATAGCATCTGAGCATCACAGGCACTTGCCAAGTGGCACTAGTGATAAAGAACCCTTCTGCCAATGCAGAAGACGTAAGAGACACAGGTTCAATCCCTGGGTCAGGAAGATCCCCTGGAGGAGGGCATGGCAACTCAGGCCAGTATTTTTGCCTGGAGAATCCCATGGCCAGAGGAGCCTGGCAGGCTACAGCCCATAGCGGTGCAAAGAGTCGGACACGACTGAAGCGACTTAGGACGTATCCACGAGCATCGTAACTAGAAAGGAATGCTTACAGCTTGTTGGGCACTATTTGAATTGTTTTATATTCAAGTCATTCTCGCAGCAAATGACATTGCCATTTTTTAGGTCAGAGCTGGTCATGTACTGTCATTTTGATATGGTTCAGACGAGCCCTTTACAACTCTCCACCTGAAGATGTGAAAGAAAGATCTTAACTAACTGCCCAGCGTCACAGAGCTGGTTGTACAGATCAAGTGTTCTTGGGGGAACAAATGGCACCCGCAGAAGAGGATGACTGAGACATTGATGAAAGACTGCTTATGGTGGGGGTTAAGTGAAATCAACAGGATGGGGAAGCTTCTGGAAAAGCCATCCTAGACAGGTGTGGTGGGCATCGGGAGATGGCTTGAGCTGTCAGCAAAGGGCTGAGTTGTGTGTGTGTAGGAGGGGTGACTTACAAGTCACCTCTCATGGTGCATGGCCTTATAAATGGTGCTTGCATTTTTCTTTGTTCATGTCTGTAAAGGCCGAGTCAGGTGTTCATTCTTTACAAAATAGAGCACCTGTCAAAAAATTCTGTATGAGCCATTCTGGGCACAGCAGGGGCATCTCATGGAGCATGGCAAGGGAATGACAGCTAGACATTAGTCATGCGTTCTTAAATAACATCCACTTATCACTAGCCCTTTATTAATGGGTACCTAACTGCCCAGCACACTCAGCTGGACTTCTGCCTCCCCCTGGTCTTCCACTCCTGCCAGATCACTTTTAGAAGGGGAATGACAAGCTAACATGCCAATAACAGAGTTCTCAAAAGTCAGCTACATGCAGAGCAGGCAGTCCTTCACAAGGTCCTGGATCCTGCGTGTCCAGGAGGAAGCCTGACTTTCTCCTCAACCTTCTAAGCTCACATCGCCCGGTCAACATTTCCCACCGACGTTCATGTGCTCTTACCTGTGACTGTCACCTGGTCTTGAGTTTGTGGCAGCCTCTTTAATTCCTGCTAGGTAGCTCCAAGCACAGATCCAGGCTTTGCTGACTGGTCCCTCTGCTCCCAGTTCCCACCTTCCAACCCACTCCCTTCCTCCACTGATTCCCACCTGCTAACCCTGATGGATGGAAAACTCTCGCTTTCTCAGAAATGACTTAAAGAAAGCTGAGAGATGATTTTGACATAAGCAAGTCAAGCTGTCTCACCTGGATGGTTGAGGATGCCTTTGACCCTAAGGATGGTGGTTTTAGTCCCTAAGTCATGTCCGACTCTTTTGAGACCCTGTGGACCGTAGCCCGCCAGGCTCCTCTATCTATGGGATTTTCCAGGCAAGAATACTGGAGTGGGTTGCCATATCATTCTCCAGGAGATCTTCCCGGACCAGGGATTGAACCCGTGTCTCCTGCAATTGTAGGTAGATTCTTTACCACTGTGCCAAAATTTCACTATATTTTAGAACCCAACAGAACATCCCAACCAATACCAATAAGACCTAAAGCTGGTTCAGTTTCCCCAGACACTGCTGATAATTTTCTCTCCAGAAAGAAAGGGGGTAATGTCATGCTTCAAATGGATCACCTCTGTATCTTTTTGTAGGAAAATCCCCTCCACCTTAAATTCAAGTTTTTAAAAATTCAAAGCACCTAATGTTTGCATATAAACTTTATATTGTACTTTTTTGAGAGTCATGTGACAAACAGGCTGTTACAAGGAATTTATTCCAAAAAGCAACTTGAAGAATCTGTCCTGAGCTGAGGTCAGTGGGGGTCATTTCCTTCACCGCCTGTCTCCACGACACTGTGTAATGAGGAGAAATATGAATACATGGGAAAATGCTGAAAAGGTGTTTTGAATTCTCAAAGGAGAAATTATTCATAGTATTATTAGTATTAAGTATATCACACAGTACTGTCAGACTTTTAAGTCAGGTATGAAGGATGGCATAAACTAATCAGACTGTCTGTCCTACCTATTTCTGGTATTTGAGAAATAGGTATAAAAAATAAAACAATATTTTTTTTTACTAAAAAATTCCATTGAATTTCTTAGTTTTATCTTTTTAAATAGTTTTGATAATTCTCCTTGCACTTGAAGAACATGTTTTCCTATTTTTAAACTTTCCCTACACGGCAAGCTATCACTTATATAAATCTAGAATTATAAAGCTGGAAGAAATTCAACCCAGCTCCAAATTTCTTGGATATCTTAAGCCAGTCCCCAGAGCCAACACTGTCGTACATTTTGTTTTTCCTTTATCACCTCTAGAGAGGAGATTCCCCACAACCTTCATCACCTGCTCCAAGCTGCTCCACCCCCTCCTCCATCCCCACCCTTCCCTCTACAGCCCTGTCTTTGGACTTCAGCCATGGCTCCTCCTGGGGTCAGACGTTGCAATCAGTAGTCCTTTGGTGACCCTCAGTCACTTGTACTGAGGCGTCATCTCTCTTGGGATGTTTCCCTTACACCTCTGATGGTCTCCATTAAATTGTCATGTAGGTTAACATTCCCACAGTTAGCAGAACAGAAGAACTGGCAGCAGATGGCTATTTGGAAGCATCAAGTGCCAGACTTAGAAACTGTTCCTGATGAGAAGCTTCTATTTCCTGAGTCCTGCTCTTCACCCTCCTGATGTCTGATGAACTCCACATACCTTAAGGATCGATTCCCAAGTTACTTCTCCTGTCCTACTCAAGAGATGCTCTTTCTCCTCTGGGCTAATTGTCACTTGGGCTTCCCAGGTGGGTCAGTTGTAAAGAATTCACCTGCCAATGTAGGAGATGCAGGTTCGATCCCTGGGTCGGGAATATCCCCTGGAGAAGGAAATGTAACCCACTACACTATTCTTACCTGGGAAATCCCATGGACAGAGGAGCCTGGCAGGCTACAGTCCACGGGGTCGCAAGAGTTGGACACAACTTAGTGATTAAACAATCGTCACTCATCACTGCAGCACCTCCCATCACATATATTGCAGACGGATTCTTTCATCTGCCTGCGCACCTCTTTACGAGCATCCTTCTGAGTGGCCGTGACTGCCTTCCTCTCTGCTGCTGCTGCTGCTAAGTCTCTTCAGTCGTGTCTGACTCTGTGCGACCCCAGAGATGGCAGCCCACCAGGCTCCCCTGTCCCTGGGATTCTCCAGGCAAGAACACTGGAGTGGGTTGCCATTTCCTTTTCCAATGCATGAAAGTGAAAAGTGGAAGTGAAGTCGCGCAGTCGTGTATGACTCTTCGCGACCCCATGGACTGCAGCCTACCAGGCTCCTCCGTCCATGGGATTTTCCAAGCAAGAGTACTGGAGTGAGGTGCCATTGCCTTCTCCAGCCTTCCTCTCTAGTGTAGTTTATTTCAAGGCTTTCTGAGTCTGTGTTGGGTGATTATAACCAATGCCGAAGCACTTTGTGGGGCATCATTGCAATATTTTAAAAATTATTTTTGGTGCCTCCTTGTAAACTGTCACTTTGGTGATTCTTATCAGTATTTCCAAGGCAATTCCTGTTGCCCTACAATTTCTTGGACTGGAGTTAGTATTTCCATCATGACTACAGGCAGTATTTGTATTGCCTTCATCACTTGACCATCCTGCTTCTTAGTGCTCAGGGGGCCACCCCCTCTTTCTGTCACAGGCTCCCAATATGTGGAGATTATAGTATTGCCTTAGGCTTATTCAGCACTAGAAACATTCCTTAAGTGATGCTGAGGATACTGTCTCAATAAGTCTTCACAATAATTTTTATGTGGGTAAGTTACTTTCCTTTTCTAGAAGATGGATCGCTGTAGGTCAAGAAACTTGCCACCCAGCTCTTCTCAGTCCTAAATCAATGCTCCTTCTACCAGGAACAACCAGAAGTTGCCCCAGTGCCTGCCATCTTTAGACCTCAGGCATCAGCAGCATCTGAGAACTTGCTAGAAACACTCATTCTCAGGTCCTACCCCAGACCTACGGAGTCACGGGGAAACTGTGTGTGTTCCAATGCATGCTGGGTCTGAGATCTCTTTCTGAAACCAGTGCCCCACCCCCCACTGGCTGTCCATGGCATTCATCTGCAGTCTCTTAAAAATATAGTAATGCTGAGCCCCACCTTCAGACCAGGACTCAGATGCTCCAGCAGCTCAGACTGTAGCATCTTTAAAAACAAATTCCCAAGTGGTTTTAATGTATGTTTAGGCTTAAGACCCACTGCTCTAGAAAACACAGAGCTGGAGCTGCCTGTGAATTTCTTCTTAGTCCTCGGAGAGTATCCCTAGGAAAGGTATTGGAAACGCAGCACCTCAAGCATGTTCTATATTGTCACTTAGCAACTCTCTATTCATACAAAAAGGGCCCCTGCAAATATAAAATCCCAACACAGAAAATTAATACAGTGAATCCGCCAATATGTGCACACCCTGCACTCACACCTTATCCGACGAGCCATGTCAGAATCTCGGGATCATTGTGTGTGTGGTTTTGGTTTCATGCTGAACATTTCGAGACATTGTGCTGGCTGCCTCATAGCCATGGTTTCATGGACAATATCAACTCAGCACGAGGGTCATCACACACCCCATGCATCTTTTTTGCCCCTCTGAACAAAGTGAATGTTGACCTGGATACGGAGAAGGATCCTAGCTAGGGTCTTTCTCATTGCTTGAATCCTAATAAAAAAGATTTTTGCAGCCCAAGCAGAGGGCTATTTTTTTCACAAGCAAAAGCAATCTGTTCTTCCTGAGATAAATCAGTTTGTGTTCTCATGTACAGAATAAGGGATGCCCAGCGTGGTGGGAAGTGGGGGACAAATCAGGTCATTACATCAAACTACTGCTTTCTGTTTTACAAAGAACATTCTCAGGTGTTTCTATAGGGTACTGACTGTCATAGAACCAAAGAGTTTTCACCATAACAACCTTTGCAATTGGCTGTTGTTCCCTTTTTATGTTGAGTCAACTGAGGCTCAAATGCTCAAGTCATTGCCTTAAGGTGACAAAAAAGGGGCGGAATGCATGGTTGCTGAGTCCAGTGTTTATGTGTTTTGTTTTAGGCCATGCTTGCTTAAAGAAAGACAGCACCGGTGAGAGACAGCTTTATGCAGAGGAAAGTAAAAATTAAGCACACCCAGAGAAGCATCATCTTTCAATTATACTGTGGTAACACTTAAAAATTACTTACACAGTATACTAACTTACTGCCCATCAAAAGCAAATGCACTTCCTGAACCACAAATATGTATTCATACAAAGCAAACCTTATTCATTTGGAAAGATTTCGCATGGAGTGTTACTATAAATAACTTCATTATCTGTAATAGAAACTCAGCTATCACCATTCTAATTAGAACATGACTAAAGAAATCCATGTTGAACAAAGCATCTGTAACATTTGGTGAGGGTAATAATGGCTTTGAAGTTCCAGGAAAAAGTCAGTTTTCCAAATTTCTCATTTACATCTCTCTCACTGTTCCCGAATCAATGGTTTAAAAAAAAATAAATATATATATATATATAATAAAGGTGACAGACACTTGAAGAAACAGGAAAAATACAACAGCACAAAGAAGAAAGAAAATCATTATATGTTCCCTCCTCTGAAAATCACTGGTACCATTTTGGCTGATGTTTCTGTCTTTTCTGTGCACAGACAGTATGTCTGCCTGCTCAGCATCATCATGTATAAACTGTTTTACCTACTTATACATTTACTAGGATTAATTCCTCTATCAGGTCAGTATTCTATAATTCTTGGGCATTGTACAGTCTTCCATCTTAGGAAAATACCATTATTTATAAATTTTCCACTTTGCTGAATATTTACTGTTTAAACACTTTGGTTTTTATGAATAACATTGTGGCAAACAGAATGGTATATTACTTCTATAAACTGTGTTGGATTTAAGAAAAATTTTCCCAAAGTGGATTTGCGGGGTCAAAAGTTTGTAAAAAACTCGAAAATACATGTCTTCCTTGATTCTACTGCAAATCTGTAACTGACACTCCCACGAGAAGTGGCTTTTGCTTTGCACCCTTCCAAAGCTTAGACTTACAGTGGTGTTTTGGCTGATAATTGTAAAATCACAGTGTATTAAAACGTGCATTTCTTTGTCACTGCATGTTTTCAGGGATCACTTGGATTTCAGTATTATTCAAGGAGAGTGTGTAAGCCTGAAATTCAGCCCCAGAATACTCTGGTTCCTCCTTGTTGCATGGGGTGCCGTGAAAACCCACATATTATCTTGGTTGATAAGCTCTCCCTTGAGCTTGCAATGCAAGAACCTGTCCAATCCCTTAAAAGATTACACTTATCTCAAAGAAACATAAGAGGCTATTGTGGGTGTGTATGTGTGTAACACTCCCGGGGAAGCATTAACTCCATCGTTCTTCCTCAGAATTAATCAGCTCTGATAAGAAACAATTTGGCAAAATGAAATGTCATTTCTGAGAATACAATTTTACACGCACCAATGACCTGCCAAAAAAACGTATACCAAAAAATGGAATAACCCAATTTTACTTAGTAAATACCTATTAAAACACGAGGCCGTGTTGATGTATGGCAGAAATCAAATCAATGTTGTAAATCAACTATCCTTCAATTAAAAAAATAAGTTAAACAAATATGAGGCCACCTCTACAGCAAGTCACAGCAGATGCTTCTGACACTGGTTAATTGACCATAGTGAGAAAGATAAGGGAGAATTTCATGGAGGTACCTATAACTCTCATTTGTCAGTTAGGAGCATTTTAGAGCCCTATTGTAGATTCCACATTGGTTTTCAAAAAATAGCTACAATCGATGTTGATTTAGAAAATATAACGTAATAGATGTGCTGGAAAGAATGAAGGAAATGGATTGTTTAAAAAAATTAATGGAAGAACCCTACAAGTTGCATGAACTCACACAGTGCCCAGCGTAAGGGGCATGGTGGTCTAGGAAATCAGAAAGGAATAGGGAATAGAGGGCACTTTCCAGGTGGTGTGAGTGGTAAAGAACCCATCGGCCAATGTAGGAGACATAAGAGATGTGGGTTCGATCCCTGGGTCGGGAAGATTCCCTGGAGGAGGGCATGGCAACTCCAGTATTCTTGCCTGGAGAATCCCATGGACAGAGGAGCCTGGTAGGCTATGGTCCATAGGGTCGCAGAGAGCCGGACACAACTGAAGTGACTTTGCATGCACAGGGAATAGGGGATGGGAAAATTCTTCCAGGAGAGTGAAGCTGCAGGAAATCCCCACATTATTAGTGTTGCCCCCTCTCTCTTGCTGGGGCAGTGAAGTTTCAGCATCAATGCAGCTCTGTCCATTAATCCCAACACCGCAGAAGGAGCCCGAGGTGTCCATGAAGGCTATGCCTCACACCCGGGCTGAGCTGCATGCTGGCTCCACTGCGCAGAAACCGTGGAAGGAGGGCTATTGCCTGGTCTTAGCCATTTGCTCTGTGACTCCAGAGAAAACATGAAGACTTTGGAGGACTCAGCAACTCCACAACGAATGTTTCTGCACATCCCTGTGTGATTAGCATGGAACTGCAGGTCATCAGCAGGCTGGACCACAAGGGGCTTCCTGGGTGGCTCAGCTGGTAAAGAATGCAGGAGATGCAAGAGACTCAGGTTTGATCCCTGGGTTGGGATGATCCCCTGGAGAAGGAAATGCTAACCCACCCCAGTATTCTTATCTGGGAAATCCCATGAACAGAGGAGCCTGGCAGGCGACAGTCCATGGGGTTGCAGAAGTCAGACAGGACTGAGTGAGCAGGCACACAGGCTTGCACACAGGCCACCAGTGGCTGGACCACAATGCCTTTAGGTTTGTAACTTGCTCTGCTCGTTTGAGAGATTCATAAATTCCTGTTTTCTTATGACGCTGGACCTGAATTTTTGAGCAAATTGAGAAGCAAGCATTTATTTTCTGGGAGGCAAGTAGGTAACCGGAGTGGAATTCTTCAGTTTCTGCAAGTGTAATAGCTAGGGTCTTTTAGACGCCTTGTTCAGTCACTAAGTTGTGTTCAACTCTTTGCGACCCCATGGACTGCAGCACGCCAGGCCTCCCTGTCCATCACCAACTCCCGGAGTTTACTCAAACTCATGTCCATTGAGTTGGTGATGCCATCCAACCATCTCATCCTCTGTTGTCCCCCCCTCCTCCTGCCCTCCATTCTTCCTAGCATCGGGGTCTTTTCCAGTGAGTCGACTCTTCACATCAAGTGGCCAAAGTATTGGAGTTTCAGCTTCACCATCAGTCCTTCTAATGAATATTCAGGGTTGATTTTCTTTAGGAATTGACTGGTTTGATCTCCCTGCTGTCCAAGGGACTCTCAAGAGTCTTCTCCAACACCACAGTTCAAAAGCATCAATTCTTCGGCACTCAGCTTTCTTTGTGGTCCAACCCTCACATCCATGAGACTATTGGAAAAACCATAACTCTGACTATATGGACCTTTGTCAGCAAGGTGATGTCTCTGCTTTTTAGTATGCTATCTAGGTTGGTCATGTTATAAAGTAATGGAAAGCAGATAGAGATTTTGCTACTAGAAGTGGGCACTGCTGTCACAGCAGTAAGTGACAGTGATCTGGAATAGTAGAAGGAAGCTGGAAAAAGTCTGAGAAACACATTAGAAGGAAAAGAAAGCTGAAAACATGTAGCTTCCTTGACAATGTATAATTTCATAAAAATGAGTAAGCCCTTACTGCTGAGGGCAGAGGAACATAAAATGCTAGGTTTGGTAAACACAGCAATACAGACAGCATGGTGACTATAATAATTAATACCATATTATTAACATATATTTAAAGGTTAAGAGAGTAAACTTTAAAAGTTCTCATCACAAGAAAAAAAATTGTGCTGTGTATGGTGACAGCAGTGACTGGATTTATGGTGGGTTTATATTCACAACATACACAAAATATGAAATCATGATATTGTACCCTGAAAATAATATGTAAATTATACCTCAATGAAAATTTCAGAAAAATAAATAAAACCAGGAACACAGGTACGACTTGGATAAAAGTCAGCAGACCAGGTGCTGGCATCTTTGGGAGGCCACTTGCCATTTTCCTATCAGTAAAAATGTTAACTTTTCTCAAGATAATTTTGGACTGGCTTCAAGCACAATTAAAATGATGCTTCAGTTCCTAAAATGAACACTTAGTATTGACAGTAAGGACAGACTGAGAACTTGAGAGAGAAATAAGAATCTGACTCCCTCAATAGGGCTAAGATATGTGGTCAAATAGGGCTTCCCAGGTAAAGAATCCACCTGCCAATGCAGGAGACACAGATTCGATCCCTGGGTTGGGAAGATCCCCCGGAGGAGGGCATGGCAACCCACTCCAGTATTCTTGCCTGGAGAATTCCACGGGCAGAGGAGCCTGGCAGGACAGGATCCAGGGGTTTGTGAAGAGTCGGACACAACTGAGCAACGTAACACAATAAATGTGGTCAAATATATTAATAATATTCTGGAAAAAAAATTTAATGAGTTTTTTTTAAGTTGGGAAGTGAGGGATGAAGTATCAGTGGATACACTCAGGCGTTAGGTGGGCAGCTGGCAACAGAAAGTCTGATTCTTAGTCCCCGGCACTCAAGGAGCTTGAGGTGAATGAGCCTCAGGAACACACATGGGGCCTGCAGACCGGCCTCCTCATCTGCTCAGCTCTGGTGCTAATGCAAGACAGAGGTGTCTCTCCGGTAGAATTAAAAGCCCCCAGAAGCACTGGGTTTTCAACAGAGCCTCCCTTCTAACAGAAAAGCAAAAACTGTGAAAACGAGGTTCTGTGATACTCGTTGTACTTTTCCAGGCTTCCATAGGCAACCCAACATTTATCTACACGTATTTTGTTCACCATCTCTCTGTACTTTTTATCCTGGAAAAAAGACAGGCTCTCTCTATCCTGCAGATGAATGAGGCCTTTGATGTCATGCAAATGTTAGCTCTGGGCCAAATGCGTCTGATCCTGAAAGTATTACACGTAGAGAATTAGAGATTTAAATGCATTGACCATTTTTATTTTGCTATGCGGAAACATACATTCACCAGGGGCTGTGCGATGCAGTTGACAGTGAAATGGAGAATATATCTTCTTGAAGGCTATTTATAACTCAATGCTAGATAGTTTAATTACAGTGGAAATTCTGTACAGTTTAAGGCTTGGCTCTGAACTAGATTGTAAATATGGACCAGATTTGGAAATAAAACACTTTTTTCAAGTAAAAAAAGAAAATTAAAAAAAATACAAGGAAGGAGAAATGAAGAAAGAAAAAACAAAAGCAACTGAAGCCCAACGAGTTTTCCTGGAGTGAAGTCTCATCATTACAGTAAACTAACAAAAATACCGGTTTTCTTTCCAAAATAATGACATTTTACATATTTAGGACTCGTCAGGGTACCCTGGGAAGCTTTCCAGACTGAACACGGACCAAAGCAGACGACAGGGAAGAAATCACATTAATATGCTAAAATCAGTACTACCTTGTAACGAATTAAATTAGATTACACAAAGCAGGATTGTGAGCATTAAATATTTCCGGAGAGTCATTACTGTTGATGGGTGAGAGTAATAAACCAGAGGAAACAAATAACAAGATTCAAGTTGTTTACTGAATAAACTCGGTTATTGGCACATCTAATCTGGGAAAAACCTGACACAGCGGACCTAGACAGCTTCTAGCAGTTTAGGGTAATCTTCGTTGATCTGTAAACAAAAGATGTGTCACCTAAGAAATTGCAGTTTTGTTTAGACTTTAACCATCATCAGCAATGAAAGGCATGGACTGTTTCGTGTGTTACATGAGATCACGGTTTCTATTGTTGGTTATGAACGTGCAGGTGGAGCTGAGAACGGAGACACGGTGTGAAAAGTAAAAATGCTGCTCTTTTTGTAACTGTATTGTTGCTTCATGCAATATTGGTTTAGTGGTGCTGATTCAGATTGCTTTATTATGGGAAGATCTCTCTGCCAGTGTCTTTATTAAATGGTCAAAGTCAGTTCTTCTGGATTGAAATTGTCCACAGGCAGATACAAGTCAGTGGGTTAGAAGAGGGAACGCCATATAGATTCTGGTTTTTCCTAATGGTTTGCATGACTGGCTTCGTGTACAGCCTAGGTTATTCCTGTAGAAGAGAGATTTGATCAGTTACTCATTTGAGAATATATGAGAGTTTCCCTCAGACTGAAGTCAGGTGGCAAGTATCTTACAAGGTTATTAAATGCTCTTCTGGACAAGATACTGTAAAACACCAGTGTATGTCATGGATAGGCTTCTTCTGAAATAACCTCATCATTACCCAAGTGGCTGACCTCACTGAAGAGAAACTTTTTCTTTTTTTGCTTTCCTTCTTAATTTGAATATGATAAGTGCATTTTATATTTTTCCTTTGAGAGAAGCCACTTTATCAATCTAGGTTTCTTAAACCAATGTTAGAGAACTAACTTCCTTTACACAGGTAGAGCATTTAAGAGACTTTTATTACATAACCAAGTGTGCAAGGAGCTGCATTCAGCACTCAAAGCCCTCCAAGGATGTTCAGTGCTCATCAAGTTCTGGCGGGCGGGTTAGTATGCATGACAAGTCTGAGCACACACACGAGATTCGGTCTGCTTGTGATGCTGGCCAAACAGCAGCTGGAAAGGCATGCATTTCCTGAAGGAAAGCAGGACCACAAGACTGCATTTTTGCCTCCTCCTGAGACACAGTGCTATGCTCGGGGGAAAAAAAAATTCCCAAAGAATATAGGAAAATAGATAACATCCACAGTGAGAGTGAGTGGTTTGGTTTCAAATTGTAAAACAAAGCAAAACAAAAGCTTAAACAGGCCAGAACCAAACACAGTTGAAGAAGCAGCTAACAATGGGATAATGCTGGCATCAGAATGGGCGTCATTTCATTCCCCTAGTTTTTGGAACGCACAAATTGCACCTCTCAGAACAAAACCATATTAGAGCTGATTAGGCTACATGGCCAGTAAAATAAAACAAACATGACCTTTCAGACCTGGCTAATGAGAGGAGCATGGACTAAAAGGAAGACATGCAGGACCAGGCAAGCAGACTCTGCTTTCTCTTTATCCTCTAGCTGGCAGGGGGAACATCAAAAGTCCATAGTATGGAGCCTGTAAATCTGAAACAAACCAGTATCCGCAAACCAATTCTCCATCCTCTTGATACCCAGCCCTGAAAATGCCAGTGAGAGAAAAAGGAGAAAAGGAGGAGGTGAAGGGAGGGAGAGAGGGAAGCCCCGGGCCACATGCCAGCCGAGGCCAAGCCTGGAGAAGCAGCACCCGCCTCTTACCTGGGCTCAGTCTTCTCCATCCTCCGGGCTGATCTCTGTCTCTTTATGGACCACTACTTTGGTCACTGACATGTCAGGATGCTGCTCTTTGGCCTCTTTAATTGCCTGAGCCAGCGCCTATCCCCGGGAGATCACAGGAGGGCAGAGACAAAAAGGAGGTGGAACATGCATGATCAGAGCAAGGAGGAGACTCACGAGCTGGATCTATCTACACAATTCACAAATGGAGCACAACGACTGCCAAGGGGCTTATACGCTGTGTGCTGGGAAGTTAATTCGGAAACCGTTCCACTACAGGCTGGACTGAGGGCAGCTCTGGGCAAAGTAGGGCCAGCTGGTGTTTCTCGTGGTTCCCCGCCAGGGCATCCACCCTCTCTCACGAGATACCTGGTCATGGTCAATGTCCGCGTCTCCAGTGATGACGATTCGCTTCTCAATCCTCGTCTCTGAAATGCCTCCTTTCACAGTCTGAAAGCAACAGACAAGTGTTATGACTTTACCATCCCTGTTGACTGGGGGAAATGGTAGAAAATGCTGACTCAGCTTTAAGTAGCTTCATTTATTCTTTAAAAGTGGACACGGACTCCTATGGCAGTTATTTACAACCGTTAATTTCAGAAGTGAAGACAGAATAGATTCCTTTGGGTTTGGCTGGCTGGTGTTTCTGAAACGTCTGTCATATGCGAAGCAAGGGAGCTAAGTACTACGCCAAGGGCGTTGGAACACATGTTCCTAAGCAGAACTCGGCAGGTGAGGCTAGAAGCATCAGAAACACAGCAGCTGTGAGAGCTCCAAGGCAGTGCCTGGCATCCTGGTATTCATGTAGGTGCCTGCAGGTGCAGCGCAACCTGGGGGTTCTGCACGGACACCTCCCTGGATCTGTTCCCAGTCCACTTACTTTGGTGATGTGGGTGGTGGTCGTGGTGCTGGTGGTTTCAGATGTGATGGTCTGCGCGCTCATGAGCACACCTGGCTCCAAGTCAGCACCGAGATCGACCTAAGCAAGCCAAGCAGGAGACACGACACATTACCTCTCCAGGACGCCTGCTCTGTTGCTTGAGGGCATGGTGATGACTTAGTTATCTGCACAATCTCTGTGCTTCCCTGATAGCCCTGAGCGCTGCCACTGACTCTAGACTGGACCAAACACGGCCGCTGTGAACTATTATTAAAAGCCAGGACTACAAAAGATCAAAATATAAGAAAATCCTTCTTGGGAGGTCCCTGGTGGTCTAGCAGTTAGGATTAGATGCTTTCACTGCAGTGGTCCAGATTCAACCACTGGAAGAAGAACTGAGATCCTAGAAGCTGTGCTGCGCAAACAAATTAAAAGAAAAAAAAAAAATTCTACCCAACCAATCCTAAAGGAAATCAACCATAAATAATCACTGGAAGGACTGATGCTGAAGCTGAAGCTCCAATACTTTGGCCATTACACCTGATGCAAAGAGCTGACACATTGGAAAAGACCCCGATGCTGGGAAAGATTGAAGGCAGGAGGAGAAGGGGATGACAGAGGATGAGATAGTTGGATGACATCACTGATTCAACAGATGTTGAGTTTGAGCAAACTCCAGGAGAGAGTGGACAGTGAAGGACAGGGAAGCCTGGTGTGCTGCAGTCTCTGGGGTTGCAGAGTTGGACACAACTTAGCAACTGAACAACAACCACCACCACCTTATTTATGAGATTTATGTGGGAAGTTTGTAGAGGATGTGGCACATAATAGGCTTACTAAATGGTCACTATTGTTAAAAACAACAAAAACAAAAAAAACACAGGACTTCAGAAGTGTAAGCAGGGGCTGGTGGAACTAGCGCTTTTCCTTATCTAAACAATGAGGGAGATAAGATTTCTGAGCCTCTTTCTACATTTTGGCTTCCCTCATAGCTCAGTTGGTAAAGAATCCACCTGTAATGCAGGAGACCCCGGTTCGATTCCTAGGTTGGGAAGATCTGCTGGAGAAGGGATAGGCTACCCACTCCAGTATTCTTGGGCTTTCCTTGTGGCTCAGCTGGTAAAGAATCCACCTGCAATGTGGGGAGACCTGGGTTCAATCCCTGGGTTGGAAAGATCCCCTGGAGAAGGGAAAGGCTACTCAACTCCAGTTTTCTGGCCTGGAGAATTCCACGAGCTGTATAGTTGGGGTTGCAAAGAGTTTGACATGACTGAGTGACTTTGACTTCACGTCTACATTTTCAGACATGTGAAGACCTGCTTAAGTCACCTGCTCTTCCTTGATCAGTAATAAAGTTACAATTATTGCACTGTTTTTGATAGAGACAATTGGGTCCTCTGAGTCTTCTCATAGATTCAGTATCATGTAATTACACTTAGGGCTTCCATGGTAGCTCAGACAGTAAAGAATCTGCCTGCAATGCAGGAGACCCAGATTCAATCCCTGGGTCGGGAAGGTCTCCGGAGAAGGGAATGACTACCCACTCCAGTATTCTTGCCTGGAGAATCCCATGGACAGAGAAGCCTGGCAGGTTACCACCCATGGGGTTGCAAAGAGTTGGACATGACTAACACTTTCACTAATTACGCTTAGGTGCACGAAGTCATGCATGGGGTAAAACAGGTGCCAGGGCTCTGGGCTTCATAGACTGTCTTACCTGTGATGATTCATATGTTATGGTTTTTGTTTCTGTGTGAACTACCGGCACTTCCTTGGTAGAAATTTCTAGCTTTACTTCTCCTGGTGAAACGCTGCCAAAGCTGATGGTTTCTGTCTTCACAGTTGAAGACTATACCAACGGGAAGGAAGCAGAGTGGTTCTTAAATTTTGCACAGACACATATATTTTCCCCCTCCCCTCTTGGTGGCTATATAAGCACAGGTTAGTGTGAAATAAATGTTTATGTATTACATGGGGGTAAGTTGGGGAATGAGGCATAAAACAGATATATGTGAGTCTCCCAGAATTCATATGGAATGTTCCAGGTAAAGGAAAACATTTTGAAGGAAATTGAAAAAACACCCACATTTTTATATTCCCTCTTTTCTATCTCAAGAACTAATTTTAATAGATTAAAAACCATAAATTAGCCTTTTATTGAATAACTTCTTAGAGAAAAGGAGCAAGTAATAAGACATTGAACCACCCCTGCCTACATATACTTCTGGAATCTCAATAAAAGAAAAGAAATAATAAATTCTAGCACTTGGTACTTGGGCAAGCCTGGCTATGGCCCTTCTGGATAAGTATACTGATCAGAAATAGATCTATCAAGTTTTCTGATATCTTGGCTGGCCATGCATCTCCCAGGTTTCCTGCCAATTACAGTAATTACAAGAGTAAGAACCATTTCCTGGAACTGTAGATTATTAATCATCATAATCTATGTTTGCATGTGATCCCAAAGATGAAAACCAGCACAGAGACCCACAATTGCCATGCAAGAAGGCAGTTAAGAGGAGAAACAAACTGCTCTTGGAAAAGGAAGAAAATTATCAACACATAGCCCCGCCTTTACACTTAACTAAATTTTAGGGACTTGCTTTAGTGCTACAAGGAATATTAACTATTAGTTACCTCAAAATGAGGTTTTTGTTCCAAAGTTTCTGAAACGTGGACGGCTGCAGTCTGCTCCTCCTCTGGCTCACAGGAAGCAGTGGCCATTTCGTCCTGCTCCACAACAACTTTATCGGCCACCTCCCCTTTCTCCTCCTTTGCCCCCTCAGTAAGAGCCGAGCCCTCCTTCTCTTTTGCGTCAGAAGCATCAGCAGGTGCTGCCTGGGTCGCAGTGTCCGCGTCATCTCCAGCCACGTAACAAGCATCCCCGCTCGCATGCACATTCATCACGTGTCTCTCCTCCACCAGCACCGTTTCCTGCACAACCTTCTCTACAGTCGGTGGCTGGGGCTGCTGGGCTGTTTCCGTCTCTATATCGCTGGACTCCATCTTGGTTTCTGTTTTCTGCATGGGAAAAAAAAAAATTGTGGCGTCAGCATGACTTCCCACCAAGAAAAGGTCAAAAGGCAAAAAAAACAAAAGAAGCCACTCACTGGGGTACCTGTGCTTATACCCGGCAGCACTGACAGAAAATATAATTTAGCTTTCATCCCCCCCACCAGAATCTCTGATACCCCAAAACACACACTCAAACTTGTGCTGCTCCTTTGGGATGTCGCAAAAGAAACAGAATGCTGTATGAAATGCAATTGAAAAATCAAAACAAAACGAAAGCATTGGGGCACATGCCTATCAGTCTCGGCGGCTTCTCCAGACCTAACAGATGACATAAGATGCTTTAAAAATTAAATGCTGTTAAAATGTGTCAGCAAGATTACTTTCTGAACATCTGAAGTATGTTCTTATAATGGAACTGAAGACATGTGATGTATATGTGGGGCAGGCACAGAGGGGTGGAAGTGAAGACCCTCTTAGGTATTTAAGGCAAAGCCACCTGGATAGAAAACACACACACACACACACACATCAAAAAAGCATAAAGAAAAGGCAAAAAGGCAGAGAGGGGACACGGGGCATGGAAACAAATGGCCACCTGCACCCAGCTTTGAGAAGTGGAAGTGACCGCGCCTATGAACTCTGTCGGTTTTCTCGCGGACTCTAATAAGCTGAGGATTTCTGAGCCGTCCATGAGCTTTTCGCCAGAAGTCTGTTTGGTCTGAGTGAACAGAGAAATGGAGAGTCAGGCACAGTGGTTGGGACACATGTGGGCATGTACACATTCACAGCTGGTGAGACACAACGGTGGGCGTGGGACCCAGGGCGAGGGATGGCAGGAGCTACAGAAAGGGAGGGGAAACAGCCAGTCATCAGGGTGAGCAGGGGCTCTGGTTCGGGAAAGCAGAGAGAGTTCCTGGGTTGGGGCGGTGCCGGGTGAAGCCGATCCTTTCCTGGCCCCGCAAGGCTGGCAGCACCACCCCACCTCGGGGACAAGAGCTGAAATAAAACAGCAGGTGTCTCAAGGTGCACGTCGGACGGCGTGGTGACTTTTAACCATGAAAACAACCAAAAAGCTTGGGTTGGCGGCTCTCAACATAAGCCAAACAGCCAGAGAAACGGAAAGGCTGGGGTGGAAGGGCTGCCTCTGCAAACAGTCATGCTGGAATCGGAAACGGCGGCCCAAAGGCGGCCCCGGTTACCACGACTTGGGATGCAGCTGACTCGGTGACGACATAACGGGCAGTGGCGACAGTGACGGCCGGCTCCTGCGAGTACCTCCACTCGGACAGGCTCTTCTTGCGGGGACCAAAGGGCCCCACCTTCAAGGCCTCGACCTCGGGCTCCGCTCGGCCCAGTCGTGGGCCCTCCAGGCCAGCATCCCTCCTGGGCACCTGGGCTTTCCCCACAGCATCGTCCTCCGGGCTCTGCCGTCGGGACTCGGCTTCCTTGATGGGGGCCAGCGACTCTGACAGCCTCCGCTTTGGGGTGTGGACCTCAGCCCCTCTCCTGGCCCTGTCCTCGGTCACAGCTCTGAGGACCTCGAACTCGGCCAGGACAAGGGGGGTCTTTATGGACTCGGCCAGTCCCCGCTCCACAGTGGAGGGTGACACCACCTTCTCGCCTTCTCTGCCTTTTCCGGTCATCGTGACAATTTTTCCGGACACGGTGTCATAGGACTTTCCGAGAGTGTATATCTTCTGCTTGTTCTCTTCCTTCAAGTGCATTTCTTGGGCCAAGTCTTCGAAGCTCTGCACTTCCATGGTGCTCGATCCTAAGAGGTCGGTGGGGATGTCACCAGTTCTACTGCTCAAGGTCACCACCTTGTACGTCACAGTCTTTTTCGAATCACCATCAGCTACCTCAGTGGGCACTTTGTCTACAATAACCCAATCCTCTGTGCCCTATATTTGAAATATAAAAGCTAAATTAGAAATTCTGATGGTATTTCATTTCTAAAATAAGAATCCTTTAAAAAAGGCAATCTAGATGAGAGCTACACTCGGGTCTGGGAGGTGAGTGTCCAGGGCAGGGGTTGTGATCTATTAATTACGGCTGCAATCTCTTCTCATCTGAAATGTATTAACTCTAGCCTTCAACTCAGAGTACGGTCTATTGTAGACCTGCAATTTCAGATTTCTTGAAACACTTTAGTGGTAAATTTTGCAAGGAATATATCTGATCTTGTACTCAATGTCTGATCATTTTGTATTTCAAGATTATAAAACCTTTTTGAAGCTGTTGTACATGTTATTCAGCTTTACTCAGGTGGACACAGAAAAGACTGTTTTCCATGTGAAATAGAACACTGCACTTCACATCTGTTGTTCTCACAAAGTACGTGCCAGCATTTCCACAAACTTCTGTGAAAATCATTTTCCGTGTTTGTGAATTATATTTCCTTATATGGGTGCTGGAATCCACTCTAGCACTTATTATCCATAAATAGAGTGCACCTGTGTTCCAGGCATGGTAATGAACCATTTCCCACTGTTAGCACATTGTTCAGAGCCTCTTAAAAAAATTGGCTATACTTGTCTGCACACTGTTCCGAACTTATTTACAACCAAAGTTCATTGTCTCAGGAGTTTCTTTGACAGTTTCCTTAGTGTTAGTCCCAAAAAGGCAGAAGAAATGGGAGTTATGAAACTTCTGTATTTGGGAAGCCTATGCAGAGGTTAGCAGGTGACTTAGTCTAACAGGTTACAGAGGGAAGAGAAACCAAGCCAGGAGCAGGGAGTGCCTTGCTTGACATTTTGATCTCGGATGTTTTTTACTTTCTTATTTATCCTTGCCTGAAAACTTTAAGCTAGAATTGGAGGGGGTGGGGCTTAAGAAAGAAGATTACAGACCCATCTATAGACTGGTGCTGGATTAAATGCAATGAATTGAAAAATAACCTCAAGGGTCGACGGGACAGTTTTCTGGAAAATGATTTGACGAGAGGTAACCACAGAGATTGCTGAGTCTCCTTCCTGAATTTTCTGTGTCACACTCTGCTAGTGGGAAAACCAATAAAAGTTCAGAACTTTCAAAGTTAATCAAGGTCATCTGAATTACCATGGCTCTATGGGTGAAAGAGACAGTAAAAAGGCCCAATAATATCATTACAAACTGTAATCATGATGCTTCAATGACCAAACACAGACATAATCACTGAGAAGCAAAGGCCACAAAGAAACGATGGCTAACGGATAACCAAAATAGTAAGAAAATTCCCTATTTTCCCTCCCCGGAATCTAGGCAAAAATGATATACCTACCTTGGTGGCAAGCAAGGTAAGTTTTAAAAGGAAAAACTAAAGATATTTGAATGACACTGAAATCTGAAGAGCAATTCCCTCTGATTCCTTAATGTTTGTTTTTTACCTGAGACTCAAAGAATGGAGAGCTTCCTTGCTGCAAAAATAGAACCTTTTCTGAAATCTCCCTTTCTTCTTCAGTCTGTTTGAATAAAGGGGGTTGGGTGGGAGAGGAGGAAGCAGACAGTTTCCAAAAAAGCAAGTTAGGAAGAGAGCTCTTTTCTTGTGCTACACATATAATAGTCATTCATTTCTTTTCCCCAGAAGAATTACTGTCTGTTAATTTGGAAAATTAATGTCAAAGTTGAATAATTATTTCCAAAGTGAAACAGATTATTCTGTGACTCTCTGGTGTTTTTAGAACTCAAACATTTCTCATTTCTACAAACACAGAACATGCAAGGGTGGAATAAAGGACTTCCTGGAGTCTCAATAGGTGCTTATATGGCTGTCATCTGCAATACTGTAGAAATGAGTATTCAAATGAAAATGCTAAGATTAAGAAAAATAAGTTGAGAATAAATCCTCACTTCCACTTCTGACAAATTCTTGATCATATTCTGCACTGAAGAGCTGCCTGATGCAGAGGAAGGAAATGCACATGGATCACTGTATTACCTACTAATCTGAAATACCCAGCCTAGCTTGAGGTCTTTACTCTACAGATAAACATAAAATATTCTCAAGATTATAGCTTTATTTGAACTTTTATAACATGGTGAGTAATTCTGAAAAGTCAGCTTCAGAATATCTTGGTGAAGAATTAAGTACTTCAAATCGTACTCATCTTTAACATATAAACTTAAGAAAAACATTACACATGTCATGTTAAAATAGGTGTTTTCCTTTCACCTGTTTTTCTTTCTTTAGTATTAAAAATGCATAATTCAAGGGACAATACATTAATTACTGAGCCTGTGTCTCTGCACAGGCTCGGTAGCTAATAAAACTCCACAGAATAATGATAGAAAGGACATTTTAGTAAAGCCATTTAAAAATAATAACAGAGTTCAGAGTATCTAGATGAACGGAACTTTGAAAATAAACCTTCTTGCTGTTTGTTAAACAGTATAATTTTATCAGAGGTATTTAAAATTCCTATGTATGTGTTTACAAAGCTTTCAGTACTCTACTTAATCATTTTCCTGCAAGAGGTTATAGAGGAGCATCTGGAATGTTCTCCAGAAGGGCCTGCTGACAGATTCTGATAGCACTGCTCTCAGATGCTCCTTTTAAATAAGGAACAAAGAAGACGTTTTGAAGGGGAAAAAAAATTTCTGTCCTGCCCCATTTTGGAGAAAGATATTGGAAGAGACAAAATGTACCCTGTGGCATCATTAAATGTGGATTTATGCTTTAAACTTTCAATCAGAGCCTCTTTTTCTAACAGAAATAAGAAACAGGAAGGAAAGGTTGAAATTATAGGTACTTTTCAGAATACCAAGACTAGGCTTCTAATTATAATCACTGAGCTAAATGTTTTTCCTAGGATGAAAGCGTAAAAAAAAAGACCCAGCAGCAGGAAAACAGTGGTTTTCAGCATATCCTGTTATCTGACATCAACTAATTTAAAAACGTCTGTGTCTGTAATTAAAAATGTCCACATGGTCTGCATTCAGAACTGTGCCTATACATGTATATATACCCTATAACAGAAAAGGGTAACATGAGGGGACAAATATTACCATTAATCCTATGTATGATCAACTCCAACCCAGTGAGTTTGACTAAAGAGAAGTGAAGAGTTATTGATAAAGAAAAGCTAGTGATTGAGACATTTACTAGGGGTTAAGACAGAGTCTGCCTGCAATGCAGGAGACCAGGGTTTGATCCCTGGGTAGGGAAGATCCCCTGGAGAAGGAAATGGTAACCCACTCCAGTACTCTTGCCTGGAAAATCCTATGGATGGAGGGGCCTGGTGGGATATAGTCTATGGGGTCTGAAAGAGTTGAACCCAACTGAGCGACTTCACTTTCAAGACAGAGTCAGATGCACACTCTATTACATTTAGTTACTTAAACATTCATGTCTGTGTCATAATTGGTACACAAGGCCCTATGGTGGCCTGCAAAATTCACAGAGCTGTTACTCGCTCATAAGGGTCTCTATGGAGCTGTGACTTTCATTTCTGCTTAGGTTGAGGGTTCTCAAATTTGGTTGTGCATTACAATTATGTGGAGAGCTTTTAAGTAAGATGAAGGTGAAAGAGGAGACTGAAAAAGTTGGCTTAAAACTCAACATTCAGAAAACGAAGATCATAGCATCTGGTCCCATCACTTCATGGGAAGTAGATGGGGAAACAGTGGAAACAGTGTCAGACTTTATTTTTTTGGGCTCCAAAATCACTGCAGATGGTGACTGCAGCCATGAAATTAAAAGACGCTTACCCCTTGGAAGGAAAGTTATGACCAACCTAGATAGCATATTCAAAAGCAGAGACATTACTTTGCCAACAAAGGTCCGTCTAGTCAAGGCTATGGTTTTTCCAGTGGTCATGTATGGATGTGAGAGTTGGACTGTGAAGAAAGCTGAGCGCCAAAGAATTGATGTTTTTGAACTGTGGTGTTGGAGAAGACTCTTGAGAGTCCCTTGGACTGCAAGAAGATCCAACCAGTCCATTCTGAAGGAGATCAGCCCTGGGATTTCTTTGGAAGGAATGATGCTAAAGCTGAACTCCAGTACTTTGGCCACCTCACGCGAAGAGCTGACTCATTGGAAAAGACTCTGATGCTGGAAGGGATTGGGGGCAGGAGGAGAAGGGGACGACAGAGGATGAGATGGCTGGATGGCATCACTGACTTGATGGATGTGAGTCTGAGTGAACTCTGGGAGTTGGTGATGGACAGGGAGGCCTGGTGTGCTGCGATTCATGGGGTTGCAAAGAGTTGGACACGACTGAGTGACTGAACTGAACTGAACTGAATGTGTGAAGTGCACCTCTAATTAAATCAGACTCTGATGCAGAACCCAGGTATCAGTAGTTTAAAAGTCTTGTAGGTGATCCAGAGTTGCACCCCAAAGTCTAAATGCAAAGTCACAGAAGTCAGATTCAGAGAATAAAGATGATTCTCTCTAGCATGTATAGATGATCCATGGTGAATGGATTTTTCTTTTTTTGCCCAATTTAAGGGCCATCTGAGACCTGAATAGCAAAAGTAAACTTGGATAAGAAAGCAGAAAAGTGCATAGAGCTGATTCTAGGTATTCATGACAATTATGGTCTATACAGTTGCCATGAACACTGAATCAGTGAACACTGGACTAGTGAATGCTGAACCATGGCTCCTAAGGGAAAGACAGTCAGGTTCCTGGGTGCCTCTGGCCATGAAATTCTCATCAACTGATCAATGCATAACCTTGTTTTATGTGTGTTTCTGTTTAAAGACCACTTCTTTAATATATATTATTGATCCATTAACACTGAACTCACAGTCAGCAGCACTGTAACTTAATCCTGAACAAAGCTTACCTAACACACATATTTTCCTATAAGGAACATCACAGCCTTCCTGTACTTGGGAATACTAGAGAGCACTTCGGCGCTATGCCTGGAGGTCATTTTAGACAGCAAAAATCACCAACAAGAACATAAAAAAGCAAAAACGTGGCATTCAACAGGCTTTGAAAAGGACACCTGCTTACAGTATGAGACATGAAACTTGTTACCTGTTCAACCTTATCTGGGAATGCCTTGAGCAGCTATTTATTTTTTAACCATTTTGCACCTGTCTGCAAATTATCATGAAAATGTTTAGTATTTTAGGATTACAATAAATTTCAGTGAGTAGTTGAATGTGCACAATCTGGAATCCATGAATAGGGAGGGTTGATCGTGCTAAGCTTGCTGCTACTGCTGCTAACTCACTTCAGTCGTGTCCGACTCTGTGCGACCCCATAGATGGCAGCCCACCAGGCTCCCCCGTCCCTGGGATTCTCCAGGCAAGAACACTGGAGTGGGTTGCCATTTCCTTCTCCAATGCATGAAAGTGAAAAGGGAAAGTGAAGTCGCTCAGTCATGTCCAACTCTTAGTGACTCCATGGACTGCAGCCTACCAGGCTCCTCCATCCATGGGGTTTTCCAGGCAAGAGTACTGGAGTGGGGTGTGCTAAGCTTATATACCAGTAAAACTGCCTGCCACCTTAAGAAAGGGGACAGCACTGGCAGTGTATAACTGCTAACCTGTATTGCACTGTGGTTAGAATATGGAAATTCTCAGTATTCAAATAACCACAAAGGAATATTCCCCTGGTGGCTCAGATGGTAAAGAATCTGCCCACAATGTGGGAGACCAGAGTTCAATCCCTGGGTCGGGAAGCCCCCTAGAGATGGAAATGGCAACCCACTCCAGTATTCTTGCCTGGAAAATTTCATGGACCGAGGAACCTGGCGGGCTACAGTCCATGGGGTCACAAAGAGTTGGACCCAACTGAGCCACTAACACTTTCACTATTCCCCTGATACGGACTAGGCCTGTGACTGCATCACAAAAAGGCTGCCATGGGACGTATCTGTGGACAGAAGATGTAGCGGACACCCTTCACATCTCATCCATCTACCCTCCATTCCATGGGTTCTATGTGCGGGTTTGTCTGGTTTACAAAGTTCAGGAGGATTTGCTATCATTTGCTTCTTTGGGGCATCGTGGCCTCTTGTCTGCTGTGAACTCAAACATTTGAAACGTGAAACAACTGGCAATAAAATTCACACTTTACATTAAACACACATTACATTCTAAGAATATGATCCCATTACTACCTCATTGTATTTCCAACTCCTAATTTTCTTAATTGTTCATAAGTTGGTAGCAAAATAGATTTACTTAGGGTTCGACCACCATAGATAAGGAAAAAGATGGTTCATTAAAAATCAGGGGTCATTATATTATCTTTCCAAAACAACACTGTATCACTGAGATTGCCAAAAAAAAGTCCAACTAAGCTTGGGGTCACTAAATCAAAGTTCCTTTACCCTTCTGACACAAATAATATTACTTTGAGATGTCACTTAAAAAAATTAAGTTAAATACCTTCTTTTAGAAATAATTAGACCTCTTTCTAAAACTGGCCAATTACTGTTTTAATTAATTTAAAGTGAGATACATTAAACAAATGGGTAAGATCAAATGAGTAATTTATCTAGAAAAATATCTCACCTCTAAGATGAATATCTTCTGTTTATGTGTTTTTAAACAAATATGCTTTGCATATGCCTAGCAGCTGGGAGGACACAATTATCTTTTGTGCTTTTCACACAACCAATAATGAAAGCCATGTTAAGTCTGAATATAGAAATGAAGAAGAATTTGAAAGATAAGAACTTGCAGGGTTGTTCTTAGGGCTGTCTCCAGGGCCCTCAAATGAGTGTAAACTGGGTGTCATCCTACTGGGGAGGAGTGTTAGATGGAAGCCCCCAAGGCAAGGGAAGTGGGCACAGCCCTGACTGCCCAGCCCAGGAAGGACCACTCTTCTGGGACTTGAAGCTACTTAGAGCTGCTTTCTCAGAGCCCCTTTGATAAAAGAGTTGATAACCCCTGTTTCTAAGAAGCTCTTCTTTATATCCAGCAAGTCTTCCTATAGTGTCTTCCCTTCTGGGTGGTAGAGAAGCCCTGAGGTACACCATTTGCATAACCGCTCAACAGACACTTCAACGCAGTTACAAAGTCAGCTGCTGATGCCTGGGCTATGGAAACCAAGCGCTTGCTCTTCTGCAGAGGACGTCTTTCCTCCACCCTTTAATCCTTTTGTAAAAAAAATCCTTTCTTAGGTCTATTGCAGTTTCTCTGCATCAACAAGGACAAGGCAAGGACATGGCAGCCGTATCCATGTCAAGTTTAGTATTTCAAACCATCACCTCTTCAAGTCATTAACGTTCTTTGGATTCATCAATGGGCTTCCCTGGTAGCTCAGGCCGTAAAGAATCTGCCTGCAATGCAGGAGATACAGGTTCAATCCCTGGGTCAGGAAGATCCCCTGGAGGAGGGAATGTCAACCCATTCCAGTTTTCTTGCCTGGAGAATTCCATGGACAGAGGAGCCTGGTGGGCTATAGTCCATGGGGTCGAAAAGAGTTGGACACGACTGGGATCATCAATGTTATTCTCAAAGAATTAGAGGATTTAATAAGCAAAAAGAATTTCTTTTACAAGTCTAATGGCCTAGACTTCTACAGCCCCTGGTTTATTATCACCACTCTAACTTTTCCAAGCACACTACCTGAACCTCCATTCAGAGAGCCTGCTACCTCCCAAGTCCTTAAGTGACAGCAGAGGAAGAGAGGCTTGACTTTTTCAGTGGCAATTTATTTTGTGCTTTTGTAACTTAATCCAGTATCTGTCATCTTCAGAGCCAGTGTGTCCTTCCTTATTTCCAGCCCTTATAGAAATACGGTGAGCTATATGTAGAATAGCTAGTGTGAAGTTACTGTATAACACAGGGAGCTCCTGGTGCTCTGTGACAACTTAGAGTGGTGGGATGGGGTAGGGTGTGGAAGGGAGGCTCAAAAGGGAGGGGTCATCTGTACCCTTATGGCTGATTCACACTGTTGTATGGCAGAAACCAATGCAACATTACAAAGCAATTATCCTCCAATTTAAAAAAAATATAAAACTAATAAATAAAAAAGAAATAGGGTAAATCAAATTTGACCAATGATGATAAAACTAATCTGACCATAACTCATGAATGACAGTCTTACTAATGCAGGAACTACAATATTTAAATCCATCTGGAAAATCTGAAACTTTTTGTTGTGAAACTCTAAACAATCTGAATGAAACTTGCAATGCAGGCAACTCGGTTCGATTCCTGAGTTCGAATCTTGGGTCAGGAAGATCCCCTGGAGAAGGAAATGGCAATCCACTCCAGTATTCTTGGCTGGAAAATCCCATGGACAGAGGAACCTGGTGGGCTACAGTCCATGGGGTTGCAAGAGTCGGACACGACTTAGTGACTAAACCACCACCACCACCAATGGTACAAGAATATTTTGGTCACTGGACTTTTCATTTATTCTGCATAAAAAGGCCTTTTTCAAAATGATTGAAATGGAGATACATCTTGTCATTTTTTAAAAAGTGGGACTGGAACTGTCAAGAAAGTCAGGATTGTGGTCACTTTAGATAAACAGCTTTCAAAGGAAGTTTAGAAAATGACTAATACCTAAGCATTGCATATAGACTCCTGCTTAAAAAGGAGTTTTCTCCCATAAAGGCCTAAGTTTTAATTTTATTCTGTTCTATCCCATCTTCCTGGACAAATGTCTTTCAAGAAAGGAATCTTGGTAAGAAATAACTTAATCAATGTGATGCTAGGAAGAAGCTGATTTTAAAAATGACTTCTTTTGACAGACAGATAAAGAAAGATGACGTGTAATGGTCTACAGTCAGATTAGTTCCACTGCCACTGTGGATCCTACATCAGGGGAGCCTTGAAGCTACACCAGCTGAATCCTCTCGCCGAACATTTAAAGAGAGTATTTGTTCTATGTGGAAAGCTCTTACTCAAAAAGACCTCTGGCGTTTACTTTCCCTCTTAAAAATCAAATAAAAACTGATTATAAATCACAATATAAATGTTTATATATATATCAGTTAAAATAACCAGTTTTTAAAAACTATATATATATATGTTATAAACAAAAATCTGGCCTTTACTTTCCCTCTTAAAAATTAAATAAAAACTCATTATAAATCATAATATAAATGTTTATATATAAGTCAGTTAAAATAAGCAGTTTTTAAAAAACTGTATGTATATATATGTTATAAATAAAAATCAAATACCAGTAAAAGCCTAGTATAGTATTCCCAGAGGAAAATATGTCCTGAAATGTTATCAACTCCAGAACAATGTTCAAACATTAGACCATCTCAATAGGCCTCATCTTGCAAGTGATGAGAAACATTTATGGGCCTTCAGGGCGTTTCTTCAGGCAGCGAAAGTACATTCAGAAAAAGTGACAGTTAATTCACACAATAGGTCAGTGTCTTAGCTGTGAAATCTAGAACAAGCAGCCCTGCCTGCACCGCAGTGTCCTCGGTCATTCCAAGGCACCATGGGATGAGATTATTCACTCCTTGGCCACCCAATCATTTTACAGGTTATACACAGACAAGGGGTGAGATTCTATACTCAGAAGCCTTCCAGATCCCTTCCCTGGAGACCCTGTAGAGGAGTGACGCTAGTGAACTGAAGACGAGTGCAGCCTGACGCCTGAATACCAACCTCTTCGGGTACCAGCGGCTCGATCATGGGCGCATCCTCCTGCCGGGCGGCTAGTCGCACGGGGGAGGTGGAAAGCCTCTTTTCCCACTCGTTCGTGATGGCAGTGTCTGTGGAGGTTTCTAAAAAGGTTCTTTTCAGCTCACTAATATTGGTCTGATGTTTCATCAGGTCGTCTTGGGTTTTATCTAGCTCCTATATTCAGAACATAGAGAATCCAACAGTCAACGTTTTACATTTGATTTCCTTTCTGCACGTGCTCGCTCTCTTTTTAAAAGTAAGGTCGTTATCTCATTAGTAGTCAAAATAAAAAAAAAAAAATTCTGATCAGGGTTCATGACACTACCACAAACATTCTGGTGAAAATGTGATATTTCCAAGGAAAAGCGAGGGAAAACAAAATCTCCATCACACAAGCATAAAAATCAAAAGTTTCAAAGGTCAACTGTAAAGAGTGTAATTCACACAGAACCAGAGAATTAAAATAAATACACACACAGGAAAGGGGATCTACATCGGGGGGACAGGAAGGAATCAAAGGAAGCAGAGAAGTCAACCACACATAGTCACAGGTGAGAACACACCCTTCATGCATCATGGTACGAGCCCACAGGTGTGCCCCTGGAGGAAAACCAACACACACGAGCATGCACTGGTATATACCAATACCAACCTCTAACATAAGATTACTATGTTTGACATACACATTTTCACCCTTTATTCGCTTAATCAGACTATTCTGAAAAAAGTGGAAAAGAAAGGAAAGGTAAGGGACATGATAAGTCACGAAAACAAGTGCCACCCTGCGCACGGCACCAACACACGGTCACCGCCACGGAGCATGCTGGAAGATCTGAACACCGAAGACCAACAGTGACTTATCGCACGCTGCTTTTTTTTTGGCTTTTGTTCCATTTTGAGTTTTCTACCTGTGCCTTGAGCTCTGCATCTTCCTCCTGGTCCGACTGCCAGCATCAAGAAAGAGTGGGAGATAAAGTCTTACCATGCCATCGACTCTGAGATCGAAGGACGGGGTCTAGATAAGCCAGCTACGTGGGACACTTGTTTACGCTTACATTAGAGGACATTTCTTTCTTATATGTGAACCACAATGTTCTCACACACAAATTATGAAGCTTAATAAGATGATGAGAGCAAAAGACTCCTTGCTCGGTGGGTCTTGGACGCTTCAACTTGGAGACTTCCAAGTATGACAAGCATACACCCTGTGTGGGAGGTGACAGCTAGGACTTGACGGGTTGTCCTTACATTAGAAATGGTTCAGGAAGTGTGAGGGGCCACATCAAAATTAAAATTCACCAAACGGCTATGAATACCCAATGATGAGTGCTCTGAGTCAATCTTTCCCATAATCCTATGAGGTTAGCTATTATGATCCCCGATTTGTAGACTAGAGAAGTGAGACACACAGAACTTAACACAAAGGTTCTCACGTTAAAAAATTTCTTTAAACCTTGAATTTGTTGAGCCCACGTACTTTAAAACAAATTTAGGAAGAGGAGAGGGCTGATACTGGGTAACTAAGAAAATTAAAATAAATAAATAAACCTCCCTCGAGTCCAAAATCAACCACAAGAGGAGGTCCAGAGTGAAGTTATGGATGAGAAGCAGGTGATACTGGAGCAGGCTGCCTTCAAGGTGAGTCTGTCTGGGCTTCAATGGGGACCAGACTGTCTAACCTGAATGCCCCACTCTGAACTACTGTTACAACCAGCTCCAGAAAAAAGAAGAGCTCCAATAAAAATAACGCTTTTTATTTATAAAAAGTGTTAGAGGGCTGGTGGCATGTTGACTCTACAATGGTGGTGGGTTCATAGCTCTTCGTTTTATTTTTAAAATGCATAATCTATGTTACATGTCTTCACTTGCATGCTTCAAATGTAATACAAATTTTAAAACTGCTAGAAAATTTAAAGTAGTATTATTAAAATATTTTTCGTTTATAGCATACGTTAGGATTACAATGAAATTTGTTGAATGTATCAGTAGCTACCTGTAACTAATTCTCACAAAATTAAGATGCAATTGGGATATTTGGCATAGAGAATGATTATACTATAATCAGTTTATATGTGACTGCCTAAAAGAAACTGCTAATAATTTTCCAGTATTATCTTTAAATTAACAAATGATGATTTCCAAGTTTTGAATTGAACTCTGCCATTTCCAAAGGAAAAAAACAATTAACTCCATTTTGAAATGTTTTCCTGAAAATATTTTCAGTGAAATGATGTGTAAATACTACTTGTAATATTTTTAATTCTTCCTAAATACCCAACTAGAAAATATTATGATTGGATAACATAAAAAACAACCTAATGTAAACACTACAGCAAAGTGAAAAATAAATTCTGTTAGCACTTTAGGAAATGAACATCTTGATTTCCACTACTAGAGATAAATATTGTTTTTTGCAGATATCTTAATTAGTTGCTGATAGAGAAGATTTAAAAAACAACAAGCCATATACATATTTAATGAACCCTAAAAATTAATAAAATTAAATAATAGCAGTTTTTCTCCTATCACTGGTCAATGTGATAATTTTTCTTTTTTCCCATAAAGTACTAACAGTAATTTGCTAATTTTCTCTTCCCTGGGGAATTAGTTTCTTTCGAGTAACCTAGACTATATCCAGACTACAAAAAATGAGTTAAGAGAAGTATTATAATTTTAATAAGCATTCTGACCATTTAGGATTTTAAAATGTATTTGTATTCAGTAAACAAGCTACTTAAATTAATTGTGACCTTCCCCCGACATCTTCCCCCTCCTATTATGGCTATCATACATAAACTTCTGGGTTAAGGGAATACATTTTTTTAAATGTATTATCAGTTTAGCCAAGAGTTTTCAAAATGCAACCCCACAACCGACAGAGCCACTGTCACCTGGGAATTTGTTAGAAATGTAAATTCTCAAGCCTATTCCAGACCTTCTTCTGAACGCGAATAGAAAACCCTAGGTGACTCTGATGCAGGCCAGAGTTTGAGAACCAGTGGGCTAGGCAGCAGAATATTTTTAACTCCTATTATTAAGGTAGCATTTCTCTCCACTCTAAATGCCAAAATGCTAAATGCAAGCTGCTAATAAACACAGAGCTGGCCCTCAGAGCATTGTCATCAGGCAACGGGCCGAGCCCCTCGGTTACAGTACCAACCTCAGTGGCGGTGGTTTCCCCATCAGCTGCCGTGTCTGTGCGCTCACTGTCCGTCTGTGGGTGGCAGAGGTGATCAGGTTCCAGGAGAAAGGCAGGAAGAGAAAACAAATCATCTGGTCAAAGCAGGTATGTCCGGGTCCGAGAGCCCAGTCCCTTTCTCTGTGCCCTGTAAAATCGCACTACCTTCCCACAAGAATGCAGGTGCAAACAAAAGCCAAAGGTAGGCCAGAGCCAGGTCCCATCAGCAGAGACACTCGGAGGAAGACCAGCAGCACACGGCCCGCCTGAACCGCAGGACGCGCGTTAGCCAGGGTGCCATGTCTGCTGCTGTGTCGTTCTCCCGCCCTTTTAACAGAAACCCCAAGAAAGATCTAAAAATGTTAAATGCAAATAAAATTGCAATCTATATATTTTTTAAAAATTCTAGTATAATAGGTCACAATTGAAAGGTAAATAAACAAGTACATTTAAATAAAAAGCTACTATAATAGTCACTGGACTTTCAGCCCCTCATTTTTTATATCATTTTGATAATTTGCATCCATCTAAGACCATCAGGCTATCTGCATTACCCTTTAATTCTAAAAAGCACATGCCAGTGACTCTGGCCTATGTTTTATGTACGAAAAGTGTAACTTAACTCTCCAGCAGCATTGGTAACTAGATATTTTTAAGACTATATATTGTTTACTTTGTCCCACCCTCCAATAGAAAGAGGTATATAAAAGTATGGAATTTGAATATCTTGTTCCAAATAAACATTCAAATGAAGCAAATAATAATAATAATAGTAATGAAAAATAAGGAGAGAGGGAGGGAAAGAGACATTTAGTTGGAAACAAATAAAACAAAGCACAGCATTTTACAGACCCTAGGTTTTCACGGGAGAATTACAATAGGAATTTCAGGACTGATTTTTTAATCTGTTTTATAGAAGTTTACGATTTAGAACAAACACTTTTCATTTTTTTTTTTTTTTCTGGAGGAGAGAAGAGCCATGGCCATTGAAAAGGAGACCTAAACATCTTACATAATATCAACTGACTTTCCCTTTGAAACTAGCAACTATTAAAATTCCCTTGAATGAAGCTGTGTGATTAATAATTTGTAAACGACAATCAAAACTCGGGGTTCTAAGGTTGTGAATCTGCCTCTTAGATCTTTCATTGCAAAGAACATGGGTTATCAAGAGGGAGGGCTGGGACATGATTAAGCTGACACAACTCTTGGCTGGCTTGACTTTTTGACCTGCTCCCAAGCTTTCATTTCCTATATTCCTGAAAGAAAAGGAGTTGTCACTCATACTTGCCCTATGCACCTAAGTCTCTATCCTGGCAACCTGCTCCCGTGCCTAAGCGGGGCAGGGAACCCTTTCCAATAGGTTGGTAAAGGAACCACACTGAGAGCTGTCATGACCCAACCATCTTGGCAACACCTGGCAGGGGGGTGGCTATTAATCTTCTTATCAGGTGACCCTGGTGGCGCATTAACACGGTTTCACCAACTGACAGTCTAGGGCAAGGCTGGTTTGATTTAGGAAGACAGAGTTAGGTTGCTGTTGAAAGGTACAGAACAACTCAAGGAAACCTTAGGCTTTCGAGAACAAGTAAAAACAACTTGGTTCAGAGGACTAACTAGCTGTGCCAAAGGCCTCGAATGTTCTTCAAAGTATTTCTCTTCCCCCTTATTTTACTTCCCCTACGGCTTTAGAATTCACTTCAGCAGCGTTCCAAGCATCTTGGTACTGGAATTACCACCACAGTTAATAATAAGAGAGAGGGGTCTCATGTCAGAATGACACCAGCTCTAATGCTTGATATTTAACTCTGCAGCACGAGGGGAATGTTTCATATTTGAATTCCCATTTCCTTCTTGGAAAATGGGGAAATTAATAGCCCTAACTACCTGACACACACAGAGCTAAAAATGCCTATAAAATCATAAATATTGCTATGAATATAATACTGGGTTGGCCAAAAAGTTCAGCCAACTCAATGTTTCACCATTATTGCTGTTATTTTTCCTAGGTATACACAAATAAATAGTAGCTTAGGCCACATCTAAGCTCCTTTACATTCCTACTTAGAACCTAGTCAGTCAGTCCTTCAACAAATATAGTACCTGATCAGTAAACAGTTAAAGACTGAAGTCATAAAGGCTGAATAAAACAACTTTTATAGCAACTGTTTGGAGAATGGCAACCCACTCTACTATTCTTGCCTGGAGAATCCCATGGACAGAGGAGCCTGGCGGGCTACAGTCCATGGGATTGCAAAGCGCTGGACACGACTGACCAACGGAACATGACTAAGTAAAACTGCAAAGTGTGTGCTGCACCATGGACTATCATATGATGTGTTTACACAATTTAAAGTGTTAAATCAGGTGGTCAATCTTTTCCTCCAGATTTAATCCATCTCCTTTTTTTGGCATCATCAAAAAATGCTTCACAAGTTGACACACAATTTATGGTGAACTAAGTTCATCTTATATCTTTTGGGAGATGTACATGATTTAGTATTCAGCCCCTCTGTATTTGAGCCAAATTTTAGAAGGACAAAAGAAAAAAATGGCCAACTGCCCTACAGTTTGAAAGGATTACAGCTCTCTACACTGGATTTCACTCTTGAGAAGGGCTGGGACTAATGAAGCCACAGCCACATGCGACAAATGTAAGCAGGGATGTCAAAATATTTAAAAAGCGTTCCAGTCATTAGTGATTTTGCAAAACGAAAGTGACAGAGCTGAACTGCATGTTACAAAGTCTCCCGGTTTTGCTGCCAAAGTGCTTGAGGCCCAGGGAAGAAAACAGGCCGTGTCAACAAATGGTGATTTTTTTTTTTAAACTGAATGACCTACATCTGAGTTTTCTAGCTCAGCTTGAACCAGAGCACATAGCTCTTAACATTTGGGGTTAAGAGGCGACACTGAACAGATGGCCAAATACAAGGTCATGTGGCAGGAGGCTGTCATGGGTGGCCAGGAAGGCTGCCGAGGCCAGAGCTGGTTCACGGTCTCAGGGGTTTGCAGGAACAAGGAGGGTTTATGCCACGCCAGCCACGCTGCCACCAGCTTGCAAGGAGTAAGTGCTGTGATTTGTTTTGCTGATGTAACGCAGACATGCCCAAGTAGAACATTAATTTTCATGCACTGATTACAACAAGATGTATACCCTGGATTAGGCACAAGATCTGTGTGGTTGGCTACATAAAAGTTCAGTTATTTAACAATGCAGAAGAACATAAAATGGCAATCTTTTTGCCTTCTGTGAGCTGGATGACTAACTCCATTGCTAAAGGAATAGATAATATCCAGGTTGGAAACCAGTTAATAGTACAAACAGCTTTTGTAGATGATATTGTGTTCTTAAAGGCTGTATGTTTAGACCTACATTGTTTGATAATGCTTCTACTGTGAGAAACAGATATTCAAGACTAGGATTTACAGTGGTTTTTCTCTTAAAATATTTTCCATGTGTGAAAATAGTTCTATAACAGTTAAGATTTGGATCTAAGTCATGTAAGATCCAAGAACCTTGCAAAGGGTTCTTAGGCAATATCAAATTGAAAGGCTAAACTTTTCTTTAGAACATCTCTCAGATCATTACCATTTTTCCCTGCTGCCACAAAGAAATGGTCACAATACAACTAAATATAGATGCTTATGCACCTTGCAATGCTATACACTCACAGGTGTGCTGGAATTATCACTTCTAGCTGAGCACAGACCTGAATAGACTTTCTTTCCTTTTTAAAGTGCTGCTTTGACTTTGTGATTCTTTTAACTGCTAGGTGTATCGAGTTTGTCTCCTGCCACAAAACCCTTGTTTTGTGGGAAGAGAATTGCTGGAGGAGCTGGGGGGAGGTGTAGGTGGGGGTGGGGGAGGAGGGGTGTCAGCCAGAGGCCTGTTGGCAGCTTCTGTACTTTTCCTGGCGTCTACTGAAGGCTGCACAAAGGGAAACTGCTGGGCTATTCACGTGCCAGTGCAGTGGTGGGAAGGGGAGCAATTAAAAGGAAAAACTACCAGCTACCATGTCACCTCCCCCAGTGGCTCAGATGAGGGATGCGGGTCAGCCCGCTTTCAGGTACAGAGGTGGAAGGCTCAAGTCCTTTCCTGGCTGCCAGCCCCAGAGGCTCACCTACCAGACTGTCTCCACGTGGGTGGATCTGGGGCTCACGCTGGCCTGACAGCATGGTTGCCTCCCAATACCTGATCTGGCATTGCTTGTGCTCAAGGAATTTCAGCCCATTTTTATGGTGTATAGAAACCTAAAATGAGTCTCTCCCCGACTGTGTTTGAAAACCGCTGTTTTCAACTTCAGCTCTTTCTGCTCCCGTTTCTGACCCTGCCAATAACTGATGTCACTGGGTGTTTTAAAAGGCTCCAGCCTATCTTTCTGACTCAACAAAACCACAGGATTGGACTTTCCTCCAGGAGTCACAAGGACAGTCTGGCAATGACCGTCAAAGAGCAGTGGGGGCATTTCAGAACCTCCAGGGAGGAGAGGGAGGCGCTTACAACCTTGGAAAGCCACCCTGGTGGTGATGTACCCTCAAGGGCGGGGCCCTTTCCCCGCACCTGGAGCATCCTTTACTGGGCGCGTATCAGCACAGAGCATCACTGCATTAGGACACGTTTTGGTACCTTGCCTCGTCTAGCTGAAAAGTTACTTTATCTGTCTTCTGTGTCCTTTCCTTTATTGAATGGTAACTAAACAGAGCCTTTATTTGACCCTGAGTTCCTACAGAGCAAACGGGTTATTTATGTATGATTGCCTCGAGGCTGAGTCCTTTCCCATTGGCAGGAGGCAGTGGGCGGCAGCATGGGTCTGGCTGGGCTCAGCCTGCTGTGTCCACATGGTGTTGTGCCTAACCCCGGGGCTGGGGGGGCGCATCCCCGGCACACAAAACCTCTGCACGGAGTGGCACAGACGGTAAATGAGGCTCTGAAAGGAGGACCACTATCGCAGCAGCCGTCTACCAAGTGTTTCGGACCGAAGCCCCGAACACGACAGGGACGTGTGTTCTATGCCGAGGTACACACCTCTTCCTCTGAACTGTCACTCGGGTCATTGTCTAGTGAGGCACTCAAGGAGGCCGCCTTGGGCTCCAGGTAGCAGAGGCACAGAGCCAGAGGGAAGGAGAGAGTGAGGGCATAGGGCACTGAGAAGGAGGCGGAGAGCAGGAAGAAGAAGATGAAGAGGAAGCAGGGCACGAGGGAGGGCGAGCGGATGGGGAGATAATGCTGCAGGCTCTGGGGCAGGAGGGCGCTCTCGGACAGGTTGGGGAAGGACAGGTAGCCATCATCATCCAGGAGAGAGGGGAAGGACCCAGGGAGCTGCAGGGAGAAGGAAAACAGGGTGGCCCCTCTGCCCGGCTGCGGTTTGTAGCCGAGAGCCACGTCGTGGTCCCCCGGGCACGGCTTCCCTCGGCTGTCAGGGTCCGAGGCGGGCTCCCCGTGCTGGCGCCTGGAGTCTCGGGCCAGCTCGACCCCCAGCGGGGGCTGCCCGTTCTCCTTACACCTCCTGCGGAGCCCTGTGGGGGATGCAGGGGGACGGTGGGCTGATGGGGGGAGCGGGGGGCATGAGTCGGTGCCAAGCCCAGGTGACTGATGTGAGGGACAGCGAGAGAGACAGAGAGCAGCGAACAGAGGTGCAAAAGGACAAAAAGAAAACTGCGATTAGTTAATTTTCTTATGGGTACCGATATAAAATCGTCAAAACAAGAATTTCAGCACTGGGGTCGTTCATGAATCTTAAAGCATTCAAGGTGCATGCCAACGCTCCCATGAAGAGCCATCGTTTTCCCCATTAGACCCTCAAGCCAAACATAGGGTAGGCTGTAAAAAAAGGTTGGAGGGGAAGATATCTGTGGGAAATCTCAGTATCTACATGTTTCATACGATTCAAAACTTGTGTTTAGACCAACAACTCCATGAATGGTTAGGATGCTGAGAGAAAATATAACTCTGATAACGTAAAACCAAGACTTTCAATAACTTCTCCTGATGTCCGGCTACCAGATCTGTCATGAGGGTTCAACTGGATTAAAATCACAGTGAATCCAATTTGCGGTCATTTAAAGCAAAATCTCCAGCATCACCTGTCCTTGGTTAGTCGATGATAGCCAAAACAAGGTGGGTTTCCAAATCAAGAAGTTTCTGGCCCCATTCCTATCTGTAAGCAGTTCCCATGAGGGAAATCCACAGTGAACACAGGAGGAACATGAAATCTCCGTGAAGAGCCGAGGCTCTTCTGAAAACTCCTCTTCCGGCTCCATTTACCCATGGTGTAACCCAGAGGAGCCTGAAGAAGTGCTTTCAATAAGCTAACTAGCCAAAAAGACTGTGTTTTTTTGTGATGTGGTTTATCAGTGTTTACTCTGTATTATGTGTGATCCATAAGTAATAGAAAGACACAATTTCCCAGTCTTCTGCATTTTCTTAGCAGAGGAGTGGTATGGTTTGAGTCCTTAAGAGGAAGATCTAGGCCAGCATCACATGAGTTTGCTCCCAGGGAGGGCTGTGCAGGGTTCTGTGGGCATGTGAAGCTCTTCACACCCTCCCTGGCCCCACGGTCTCTGTGACCACAGCCAGCTTTCTCTGCAGGTGGAGGGGGACTGCTGAGCGAGGAGGTGGGGTGGGCAGCGGGTGAGGGGAGAGGAAGCAGGCAAAGGCCAAACAGGACCTGGGTCCAGTGTAGAGGCTGCTGCCACCAAGGAGTTCAAGACAAGGTCACCTGGAGCCTGAAGATGACCGCACGTCCACCGTGTGTGTGTGTGTGTGTGTGTGTGTGTGTGTGTGTGCAAGTGTGTGTGTGCAAGTGTGTACGCACATGTGTGTTTCTGCCTAGTGTCCTGATAGCATGGACATTACCCAGCTTGCTTTGTGGCGGTTATCCAACCCTGACTTGGGAAGTACAGAGGCAGAGGGTAAGAAAATGCACAAATAAAATGATAGCATGGACCTACTATAATGCAGAAGTGTCTCTTTTTTGATATCAGACAAATATGTCTTTTCCTAATACTCACATTTGATGTTAAACATTGTACTTACACAAGACCTTGCACAAATCTCATTGAACTGAGGATAATGCAAAAGTTAAGAGCCCTCAGAAGGCTGCCCCGTCACCTGTGGTGATCATCAGTGGGGAAACACATTCTTAAAGGAATCAGGGACCAGTCGTTTAAGTACTGTTTTCAGTAACACACCTTCATTTTGGTTAACAAAATAAAAAGAGTGCTGTGCTCCTTTTGGAAGATGGAGAAAAATGAAATTACGGCTTAATCTTTTACGCGGCTGATTAGAGTGGATTTTTAATTTTTTTTTTAAAGAGTGGTTTTAAAACAGCTTTGTGGTGGTGGGGGTGGGGGTGGGGGGAGGGAGACAGCAGGCAGTTACTGCAGCAGGAGCTTTGGGCCCCAGCCTCTCAGAAGGCATCTGGGTCACGGCGCTCTGACTCTCACAGCCACGGTCTCCTTTGTCTTTCCATTCTCCGGTGGCACAAACGGCACCAAGTGACACCGGCTCAGGGCTCCATCTCACGTAAACAAATCCCTGATCTTCTAAAATCAATAAAGTAGGAGTGGATCATTTCAGGAGCAAAGGACAAGTCATTTACTTTTATAGCTCACTTCATCTTATTCGGCTTTCCTGGTGGCTCAGAAGATAAAGAATTTGCCTGCTAATGCGGGGGACCTGGGTTCGATCCCTGGATCGGGAAGATCCCCTGGAGGAGGGCATGGCAACCCACTCCAGTATTCTTGCCTGGAAAATCCCATAGACAGAGGAACATGGTGGGCTACAGTCCATGGAGTCACAGAGAGTCAGACACGACTGTGACTAACACTTTCATATTATTTACACATCCCTGAAAGTGGAGTGTTAGCCTGGGCAACTTCCAGAAATCATGGGACGCACTGGTTTTCAAGTATATTATCATTTTCTGATTAAGACCTAGTTAAAACCCGCCTTAACTGAAAAGGAGGTGTGTGAAAATGCAAGTCAGAACAATGCACATTTTTGTAGCTAAAGTGAGCCAGATATCCTTGTTGTTATGCCCTGTCTTTATTTTTGAGTTAGGCAAATTAGTTAATCTTACCCTAAGAAACTCTTGCCTGGAAAATCCCATGGACGGAGGAGCCTGGTAGGCTACAGTCTATGGGGTCGCAAAGAGTCGGACACGACTGAGTGACTTCCCTCATTCCCTCACTCGCCCTAAGAAAAGGGCTGTGCACTGGGTTACTGGGATGTTCTATCATAAACAGAATGATGATATGTTTGCCAATCTGCCTGTTCAGAAGTCTCTGTTACATTCTTACCAAAAGTATTCTCTACAGAGCCCCAGGGGAAATTCCCACCCCAGCCTCTACATCTGAAGAGCCCGCCTGCAAAACAGCACTTTTGAATCAAGTTTAGCATCACCTCTAAGTTACATAGTATTTTTATTCTGCAGTTTCCTTTCTCCCTGTACATTCCTGGGTTTCCATGATTAATACATATAAACCTCCTACTGTATTTTTTGACTTTTATGGGAGCTGCTCTGCAAGATACATAAACCGGAACCAGAAGGATGCTATCTAGATGTTTTTTGACTTTCATTTTCTCAAAAAGTTGCTTTGTAGTGTTGGAACTCCAGAAATAACCATAATGTTATTTTTTTTTAATAAATTGAATTTCAGATGAAATGAAGTGACCGAATTCAGCGAATCAAGCACCCTGGAGAAATGACTGCCAAGTTCACCCTCCATCTCCCCTGTGAAGTCTGCCTTAACCCTTTTCCAAAATATATTCACTGGCTACTTTAATGATGAGGTTAAAATCAAAAGACTGAGAGAGAAAACAGCGTATGAATATGCAAGCTGTGGTCACTCAGTTACTTGCAGTCAACAGTATGGCAAAGTCAATACCGTACATCTAGATAAATACACAGCCCTTGGGTAGGAGAATGGGGCCAGAAACAAAGAAAACAGCTTTAGCGGCAATTCTGAATTTTAAGCCCAAACACAAATAAATGGGTTAATATGCCGCCAAAAGTATTTTTAAGATCTACAGACAGGACAGCTGTTGAAAGTCTTACGTAGCACCTAAGTCGTTCAATAAGCAGTTTCAAAAAGTTAAAAAAGGGATCTTTCAGAGGAAAACTGTGGACAGAAGAAATAATAAAGACTGATAGTATGAATGTGACTAACGCTGAGCTATGAGTCAGCCTAAGTCTTATGTACACATTCCTGCTTCACATTCTCAGCACCATTCAGGAGTTCTTTAGAATCTGCAGGCGCCCTGGGAGGCAGAGGGGAGATGTACCTTTCCCTCGTGCCGGACGGCAGCAACCGGCGTGGCTTCCTCGGCCTTTTTCCGTCTGTCCTCCTCCTCGTCCCGCTCCTCCTCAGCCTTTTTCTCCGGAGTCACAGTGGTGATCAAGTTGGTCTGAGACATGCCCTTTGTGGTGATGTACTGGCCAGTACCAACCTCTGCAGCAGACACAGAATCCTTCATGTATATTTCATGGTTTTCATTCACTGACGCTAAAAGCAGATACAATTGGAGAAATAAAGTCTGAGATAGTTAAGTCAGAAGAAGGATGGACGCCACCCATTGTCCTATTACAGGGGGAAAAAAAAGCAAAAAACCCCGTAAAGCACCAGGTTTCTCTTCAAAAGACACATCAGCCTTGCAGTTACTCTCATCTAAGCAACAACGCAGTTTCATATTTCTGTCACCTGTAACTGCGTCTAAGCGTGATTTCCATGCTCATCTCTTGAAGCCACCAGCACAGTGTTCATCCACTCGCAGGCTCTCTGGTAAGGATGTGTGTGAGGGTGGATGTGAGTGGAAACCGGGGAGCAATGAGTGACTGCTGAGCCACTTACCCACAGAGTCAACCAGCTGGGCAGCAGCACTCGGAGGCAAGTTCCACAACTAACAGCAGATGACTGCCCTCCTACACTTGACTTTAAGCACATCTTTGGAAGTGCCAGTCGTTGAGGAGCACTGAATTTTTTTGTAGTGTTATTGCTATTGCTACTACTACTATTGTTATTAGTGGTTGAAAAGTCTCTCTCTCCTACAATATAAAAGCTACCTAAGTTATACTGAAAAGCAGCCATCTCAGCAGGGATGATACAATTCGGATGGCAGCTCTGCTCAACTGAAGTGCAGAAATGTTTTAATTTTTACTGCGTTTTAAAAAGACTGCCACAATGTGCATACATTCATTCATCTCTGGTATTTGGGGAAAGGAAGACAAACACTGCTAATGTAATTCATGCAACTGCAAAGCATGCAAATGTAAGAGATGTAAGACCCAGCCCTTCCTCCCAGCTAAAATGTCTTAGTGAAAGAGATACCTGATTTAATTAAATTTTTTGAAATTTGTTACTCATTCTTTTAGGGTTTAGGTATCATAAAATTTACTAAAATTTAGAAAGGTTACTTTTCAAATCACAGGCAAAATTTAATCTGCTTTCATATTTTTGGGAGTTTAAGAAAAAAAACTCTGAACTCCTTTGAATAGTAAACCATTTCACTAAAATACCTTCACTAAGATATTTTACATCTCCATCTAGTGACAAAAAAGCTTGTATGAGACAGTTTCCTAAAAAGGCTTGTTAGGCTTTTCTCATAGAAGATGCAACCTTGCAAAAAGCAGCAGCTATTCCAACATGCAGCCATGGTCCCCGACACAGCAGCATAGAAAACATACGAGAACCGGCAGGACCCCAGAGAGTGGGACAACACACACTAGCGTCACTTTGGGGCGGGGGAGAGAGACACAGCACGGAGTTAGTACACTGGTTTCACAGTTGGCTTCTGTCTTCTCAGCAATCACCATCGCACAGAGGGTCCCAAGGAAAACAGCATTCACAGCAAATGTGTCCCCTTGGGTTCACATCACAGAACCACGTGAAGGACATTCAGGGCAAAAAGCTGTGATTCTACATGAGCTCCTCCAACACTGACTTAAAGAACACACACCAGTTTACACAGATGCTTTAAAGAAGAGCAGATGAGACGATACGGAGAGAAGGTGCCACTGCGGATGTGAACTTTCAAAGAACTTAATTCAGCTTCGAACAGTCCTAGTAAACTGTGTTTCCCAAAAGCTTGGTTCTCAGAGATTCTAAAAATGGAACACTCTTGTAGAAGGTAGGGAAAGGTAACTGACCTTCCTAGGCCCGCTCACAAGAGCCTAAAGAATGACTCTTAATATGCCTGCTGAGGTCTCAGGGTCACATCTGGAATAAGACTGCTTTCACCAGCGTCTTATTCACTCTTTGCGACAACCCTGCCAGAGGTGGCCATGATGCCACCTTACAGATGGCGCCTAAACCTGGGACCTGGAGATGGTCAGCCACTCACCCACTGCCGTACCGGGAACGGGTCTGGATTTATCTACACCAGCTGAGCGTTCTTCCCACTTCACTAACAGAACTCATAAGAAGAACAGGGCGCTAATAACACAGGTTTGACTCCCTCTATAAACTTTTTAAAAATTTCTATAAACTTTGTATAAAGTACTCCACTGGGACAATTCGTTTTTCATTTTATGTGCATTGTTTTCACGTCATTAGAATCTGCAAACTGCAAAAGGAGCTCTTGGTCATGGCAGCAAGTCAATTTACAGAGGCTTTCTCTTCTTTTCTTCAGTCTGCCCACTGCCCCACCCTCCTTATTCCACTGTCACTGCAAACTCTTTGGTATGTATTTTCCTAACTTTCTCTATATCCACACAAGCATACGCACAGAACATGGTGGCGGGGGCAGGGGAGTCACCAGGAAAGTACAATGTAGGCACTCAGTGTGCTCAGTACTGTTGGATATCACGGCTTCTTAGCCCCTTCAGCGGCTGGAGCCAAGAATCAAGAGTTATAAATTATGACTTCATGTTGTTGGGCTTCCTGATAGCTCAGTTGGTAAAGAATCTGCCTGCAATGCAGGAGACCCTGGTTCGATTCCTGGGTTGGGAAGATCCGCTGGAGAAGGGATAGGCTACCCACTCCAGTATTCTTGGGCTTCCCTTATGGCTCAGCTGGTAAAGAATCCACCTGCAATGCAGGAGACCTGGGTTTGATCCCTAAGTTGGGATGATCCCCTGGAGAAGGGAAAGGCTACCCACTCTAGTATTCTGGCCTGGAGAATTCCATGGACAGATATATTCAGATAAAGCATTATAGGATTCTTTATCTCACCTCATTCATATTTGTATCTCCTTCTGCAGTCAGAATCAGGATTTCTAACAACATCAATGCAATATAGCCTTTTAAGTCAAGAAATTTGGGGAGTATGTCACCCCAACAGTCACATCAGGGCTTGGTGAAAGGGAAGGAAGGACTGAGACTCTACAGTGAGCTGAAGGCAGAGAAGGTCAAGGGGGAGGTGATCCCAGGCATCTGTAATAATAACTTTTGATTCTATTTATGCTCTTGCTTATTATTAAAATCATATACTCATGCTAGAAACATCACTTTGTATGTCCAGGACAAGGTCCCTATAACACATCTCATGTCCAGGAGCTCTGGGTTAGGAGACAGAGGCCTGGGGCCTAAGTCAAGCCTCACAGTCATCCCATGGAGTCTGGAGGGGATGGTTCCAGGACCTCTGAGGACAACCAAAAACTGGATGCTCAACTCCCTGACACAAAACGCTGTATGTGGCACAGCGATTATATTCGGCCTCTGCTCTGTGGATTTCACTTCTGAGGATACAGATATTCTGACTTTAGCTGCAATGTCTTAGAGCAGAAAAGCACACCAGTGTGTAACTCTACATGGCCACAGAAAACTGCCCCATGACGCAGAAACTTGCTGAATACTCCCTTTTATGCCTTAAAAATGTTACTTAAGTGATTGAGTGATTCTCTCCCCATCATACTCACACCTGACTTAAAGGTGGAGAATGTTTACAGCCACCCTCCCAGCCCATCTGCTGGAGTGATTAATATAAACCAGGAGGAGGTCACTTGGAGCCCTTCACTGTTATTTGAATGTCATCCTTCCTATAAGCTATTATTCACTGACAGATAAAAGTCACATTTCACTGCTGACATTTCTAAAGGAACAAGAGATACATTTAATGCAGTTTTCTTTCTGAACCAAATGATCTAAAATAAACCTGATAATCATTTAAGATCTGCTGGTGAGAGAAGCAAATGATGTAAAAGTATGTGATTCCTATACTGAAGAATAAGAGCATCCTTCTCCAAATTCAGGGTGCCAACTTATGAAAGCTGCCTCATTCTCCAAGTACCATTCTTTTGTGTGATTTTACATAAACCTACCATGGCTTCCCTGGTGGCTCAGGTGGTAAAGAATCCGCCTGCAATGTGGGAGACCTGGGTTTGATGCCTGGGTTGGGAAGATTCCCCTGGAGATGGGAATGGCAACCCACTCCAGTATCCTGGCCTGGAGAATCCCCATGGACAGTGGAGTCTGGTGGACTACAGTCCCTGGGGTCGCAAAGAGTCGGACACGACTGAGCGACTAAGCACAGCACAGCAGACATCAGACTCACAAAGGCACCTTTTTTTTTGCCCATGCCATGTGTCATGTGGGAACTTAGTTCCCTGATTAGGGATAGAATCCATGCCTGCTGTGTGGAAGCATGAAATCTTAACCGCTGAATTGCCAGCGGAAGTCCCTAAAGATTTTTTTGAGGTTACGGGTTAGTTAAAATTTTCCATTTGATCGAAGACCAACAAGTGCTTTTCATTCCATACTATCCCAGAGCAATGATATCCATCAAAGGCTCACGATGGTCTCACACTACTTGGTGGCCACCAGCAGTCCTTACGAGCGGCACCTACCTCCATCCAAGCTGCGGGACATGGTATAACGTTTGCTGGACGAGCGCTCGAAGTACGGGGCTGGACGGTCTATCAGCGCGCTGGCTCTTCTGGTCTGGGCCTGTGTCCTGCCACTGTACCGGAACTTGGAACCCAAGGTGAGGAACTTCTTTGGAGGCGCTTCTGGTAACAACAGTCTACAAAGATTAAAGGAAAAACATCAGAAAGACTATTAAGCTAAGTATTAGGAATGCTAACTTATTTTTCTTTATTTTGGCTGTGCTGGGTTATCCTTGCTGTGTGGGCTCTTGTCTAGTTGCGGGGAGCGGGGGCTACTCTCTAGCTGCAGTGCATGGGCTTCTCGTTGTGGTGGCTTCTCATAGGCTCTGGGGCCCCCGGGCTTCAGTAGTTGTGGTTACCAGCTTCTAGAGCACAGGTTCAATGGTTGTGCTGCATGGGCTCGGTGCATTTGCTCTGTGGTAAGCGGGGTCTTCCTGAACCAGGGATCGCAATTGTGTCTCCTGCATTGGCAGGAGGATTCTTTAACACTGAGCCACCAGGGAAGCCCCAAGAGTGCTTTCTTACTCTGTTCTGAAAGGTAAAAAGTGCTCTGTGCACCAGAAGTTTAATAGCCAACCTGCAATTCAATGAATCTGATTTTGTAAGAAAAGAAGTCAATTCACACAGTGTGTATCAACAAGGGATGCTGTAGACATGCTATGGGGGTAGAGTTGGGATTAGGTGAACTTGACCATCCCATGGAACTAGAGGGTCTGTGGTTCTACAAATCCAGTGAACAACTAAGTAGGTGGTATCAGTGAATGGTGATAATTTGTTATTTTGTAGACACAAATCTGACAACTTTACTGTGTGTGAACAGAGGAGTTGAGGGTATTAAAAAGTTATTTAAATAGCAAGGAATGGACTGGCCATCTGAAATAGACACCCTATAAAAATAGGGAAAGCCACTAAAGATAATAAAGGGAGTGATAAGACAGGTAACTATAAGACAGTTGAAGGAAAACCCTTCAAATTTAGTCAGAAGATCTTTAGGATTTATCAAGGCATCTGACGGCAACAAACTTGAAGGATAGAAAGAATTTTGCTGCCATATTCTTTCTAACCACCTTTTTCAGTAAGGTGATTCCAATCACCCTACTTCCTTAGGACAAAACCAAAGTGATTTCCACCCACCTGAAAAATGTATGGTGTTCTACACATACTTTCCATAAACGCTTGGCGGCTCGATGGTTTGGCAGCTTAAACCCGATGGTGCTTTCAAATTGTTCAAACTAAATAAAAAAAAAATGTTGGAGAGCAGAGTGAAGTTTGGAGTCATAAATAACATGAAAGCAAATAACATACAAAATAAAAATACCACCCATAAATTTTTCTCTACTCCCTAAATCAATTGCTATATACAGATTTCATGCTACACACATTCATTCATTAAAAAAAAATCTTCTTATATCAATCTCAAAACACTGCAGGTACAGACAACCACATTACGCATGTAGTAAATGTTGCATGTACAAGGATTAATCTTATGAAAACTAAACGCAGAAAAGGACAGAATCTGTATTCCTTCCAGAGACCAATTTGTCCTGATCTTTTAAACCTAATGTTCATGGTTTCTCTCTGACATCATGACATCAGCTGGAACACAGAAATGAATAAAACATTTAGAGTCTACAGCAGCCTCAGGATGACATTCTCTCCTTGTATCTGGTCTAGAAATATGCATATATTCTATGTATCCAATGACTTGGTATCAGATATTGCTGATTTTATTTGTTCATTGGAAGGACTGATGCTGAAGCTGAAGCTCCAATACTCTGGCTACCTGATGCGAGGAGATGACTCATTGGAAAGGATCCTGATGCTGGGAAAGATTGAGGGCAGGAGGAGCAGGGGGTAACAGAGGATGAGATGGTTGGATGGTATCACCGACTCAATGGACATGAGTTTGAGCAAGCTCTGGGAGACAGTGAAGGACAGGGAAGCCTAGTGTGCTACAGTCCATGGGGTTTCAAAGAGACACAACTGAGTGACTGAACAACAACATGGATTACCATGTTAGATGCTAACATCTCTCATCACTATCTACATTTGTCCTTCAAGATCCAAGGGGATGAGTCCCAGGCCGCCCTGGATAACAAAACCCATCGATGCTCAAATCTCTTACATAGATAGCCTAGTATATGCATATAACATACACAACCCTCCCACAGACTTTAAATCATCTCTAGATTACTTATAATGCCTAACATAATGTAAATGCTAGGGGAAGAATTTAAGTACAATGTAAAATGCTATGGAAATAGTTGCAACAAATTCAAATTTTTAGCTTTTCAGAATTTTCTGGAATTTTTTTCCCTGAATATTTCTGATCCATGATTGGTTGCATCCACAGATGCAGAACCTTGGGATGAGAAGACCCGACTGCACAAGATCAAGGATTGGGAGAACGTATTTTCATATTTTTCAGTATGTAGACTTGAGATGACACTCACTCCAAAGTGAAATAGCTAATTTCCCGAGTAACACATTTTCATATCATTATGGCAGATACTCAGTAATTTTTAAAAAATTTTCTGAAGATAGGATCCATCAGGCCACCAGAGGGCAATCATCTTAAACAGTAAAGCCTTTCCCAAAGAGCTCAAACCCACCAGACTACCGGTATAATCAGCAGCAAAAGGAAATTACGTGGCAAAGAACCAAGGGAGGGGTCCTGTGCAAGGCATGTGAGCTTTCATATGCTGGACCTCTCTTCCTTGTTCATTGAGAGGGACTGGGCAGGGGAGATGGGGAGAACATCATGGGTGACTGTAAATGCAGTTGCTTTCCCCAAATTCTCCCTCCCTCTGATGGTCATGCGGTGGTCATGGGAACTCACCCCACCTAGTGGACCCAGTCAACCGACAGACCAGAGGACCAGGGACCCCGACTAAACCATCTTCCACGTGTTCATCCTGCATCTCACACGGACCACACGCTCTGCTGAAGGACCACACACTGTGATGCTGAGGGCGGGGGTTTTACAGGAAGAGTCTCCTCAGCACAAGGATGAGAGAGGGCCGGCACTTTCTGAATGCTTATCTTTCTCTGGGCTTTGGATTCATTTCTTTCAACTTCTTTGGAGCCTTTGTGTCACCAGTAATTCCTTCTCACCCTTTCTGCTCAGCCTATAAACATGGTTGTAAAAAGTGAGGGCAGGGAGGACGTTCTCTGAGCTTGTTTCTGCAGAGCCGGGGTCAGGGCTGAGGGGCAGGAGGAGAAGCCTCTGTAGCCCATTTCTCACCTGGCTGCCACCTGCCCAGTCTTCACTCCTTTCTGAGCTCTTACTGTCACGACAGGACCTGCCTATGAAGTTCAACCCACTCTTCTCTGTTCCCATCTGAGAGGCTCCTCTGCCCCATTTGGTACTGCTGGTGAACCAGAGTCACTGCATCTCATCATCATTATTTATCAGCCATGACTGTTTCTGGCTAGTCTTTTCTTCTCTGGATGCTTTTCTTCATCGGCCTCTGGTCCTCTTCTGCCAACCCCTCCCTTAAAAAGTGGTGTGTGTGTGTGTGTGTGTGTGTGTGTGTGCGTGCATGCGCACACGTGTGCGCACACTCTGTGGTTCAGTCGTGTCTGATTCTTTGCAACCGCATGGACTGTAGCCCACCAGGCTCCTCTGCCCATGGGATTCTCCAGGCAAGAATACTGGAGTGGGTTGCCATGCCCTTCTCCAGGGGATCTTCCTCACCCAGGGATTGAACCTGTGTCTCTCGTATCTCCTGCATTAGCAGGCAGATTCTTTACCACTGAGCCTCCAGGGAAGCCCCTGTACTACACTTCATCTTAGCCAAGAAGGCCAAGAAAAAGTGGCACTACCCATAATTTTTGTTTTAGGGTCTTTCCCCCGCTTGTCCTCATTGAACAAGACTTACTTGTTCTTTGGTAATTTCTTCCAGGCCTAAGGCCTTGAATAAAATGTATTATACAGTTGATGACACTCTTCAAATCTTTTATTTCTTACTACGCAAGGATCACCATCACCCAAAACTCTGTTGCAAAGAAATGTCAATCTTCTTTTTTTCTGAAATTCTCCCCCCTTTTCTTTCTTATCTAATAATATCATCGCCATCAACCTCTCATGCAAACCCAAAGCCCTCTGATTTTCCTGGACTCTCTTCTTCTTCCTTCAATCCTTCCTGCATCCTGTCTGCAGGATCACGGCCTCTGCCTCTGAAACCTCTCTCAGATGTGCTCTTTCCAGTCTATTCCCACAGCCTCTGCCCTAGTTTAGGTCCCATCACATCACATTACTAAGTTGCTGAATCTCATCCCAAAATATCCACCGAGTATGTCACATCCCAGTTTAAAGCTCCCACGGCTCATGGTGGTCTCCAGATGCACTGCTCCGACTTCCCCTTCTGGCCCCTCACTACACTCACTCCTCGTCTATGGAATATTATCACACTTGGATCATGACTCTGTGATTCCAACTGTCTCAGTCTGTTTCTCTGCGAAACAGAAACTCCCTACAGGACAGGAACAAGGTCACATTTATCTTTCTATTCTCAATGCCCAACACAGTTATTGTTCAGTCACTCAGTTGTGTCCCACTCTCTGCGACCCCGTGGACTGCAGCACACCAGGTTTCCCTGTCCTCCACCATCTCCCAGAGTTTGCTCAATCTCGAGTCCATTGAGTCGGTGATGCCATACAATCATCTCTGTCATCCCCTTCTTCTCCTGCCCTCAATCTTTCCCAGCATCAGGGTCTTTTCCCACGAGTCGGCTCTTCACATCAGGTGGCCAAAGTATTGGAGCTTCAGCTTCAGCATCAGTCCTTCCAATGAATATTCAGGGTTGTGAATATTCACACTTCAGTAGTGTCTGACTCTTTGCAACCCTTTGGAATGTAGCCCACCAGGCTCCTCTGTCCAAGGGATGCTCCAGGCAAGAATACTGGAGTGGGTTGCCATGCTCTCTTCCAGGGGATCTTCGTGACCCAGGGATCAAACCAGAGTCTCTTATGTCTCCTGCATTGGCAGGCGTGTTCTTTGCCACTAGTACCACCTGGGAAGCTGGCCCAACACAGTTCTTGGCAATAAACAGATGCTCACTTAATAAATGCTCCATAAATCAAATATATCTTGGTCATAACATGCAGTCTTAAGGAAATATAAAAACTTACTTTAATTTCATGTATTTGTATGAAAAGCTTGTAGATTATTTCAGTCTTCAAATACAAGTTTGACTCTATATTTACATTAAACACAATTGCCTGCTTTATAGTCTGATTCTTTAAACTTTTGAGAACAAAACTGATACATAACATTATATTAGCTTCAGATGTACAACATAACGTTTTGATATTTGGACATTTTGTGAAATGACTACCATATAAGGCAAATTAATTATCCATCACTGCAGAGTTACAATCTTGTTTTCTTATGATAAGAACTTCTAAGATCTATTCTACCAGCAATTTCAAATATACAATATAGCATTATGAACTACTGTAACCATTATACTCCATATAGTGATGCTTGAAATTGCATTTTCCACCCGTGGAGAAGTTGATTTCGAAGACAGGAGGTAATTCTATACTCTACCAGAAAATGTAGAGGCTAGATGAGCTGAAATCAGGGCTTGGACTACTTCCATTATATTAACTACTTTAATTAGAAATTGGACATATATATTATCTGTTATGAGATAATAGCAGATATTTACTATGTATTATGTGGAAAAGACCCTGATGCTGGAAAGACTGAAGGCAAAAGGGTGTGGCAGAGGGTAAGACTGTTAGATGGCATCACCGACATGATGGCATCAAAGGACACGAATGTGAGCAAACTTCAAGAGACAGTGGAGGACAGAGGAGCCTGGTATGCTGCAGTCCATGGGATCACAAAGAGTCAGACATGACTTAGCAACCGAACAAGTACAATGTTGGCAAGAAATAGATACGGAACCACTAAGGAGGCTGTAGTTAATCATGGATATTTCTGCCTAAGGAGCAAAGATTAGTTAACAATTCTGATTCTTTCATTAGTCTTTCTGATTGAAAAACAAAAGAGGAGAAATGTATCAGGCTACTGAACTTGCACAATTTACACCCAGTTTTGCTTGCTCTAATCTTTCTTATACTTTGAAGCACACTACCTCTATGTTATTCCCTTTAGGATGCTATCAGATTTGGAGGACAAAGAGGATGCAGAGACAGCACAACAGGACAGATGGGGAAGAAATCTATTCTTTATTCACAAAGAGGTTTAGCAACTAAGTTTCTTTTCTACCACAGCACAAAAAAACACAAAACATTATTCATGAATCCTGCTTTTACATTAAAACATGCAAAAGGAAAAAATCATTCAATTAATGTATGCAGTGGGGAAAAATTAGAACAAAACAATAAAAAGGGAAGATAAGATTGTATGCACTACTGTTTTTTGGACAAACCTACAATAAATTCTCTTAGGCAGTTAGCTATAACTCACTATGTCCTGCCAAGTTCCAAACATGTGAGCAGGGGATTTAAACTTCTGTTTGATCATTTTTTTGTCTTTCACATTCATTAATCTTATCAGAAAAGTCTTAAAACCTCTTGGTTTAGGATTAAATACACAAACTTTTATTTTTTATTTTATTATTAAATATTTTACAAATAGAGTTGCTGTTGTTTAGTCGTTAAGTCACGTCTGACTCTTTGAGACCCCGTGGACTGTAGCCCGCCAGGCTCCTCTGTACATGGGGTTTCCTAGGTAAGAATACTGGAGTAGATTGCCATTTCCTTCTCCAGGGGAGCTTCCTGACCCAGGATAGAACCCACTTCTGCATTGACAGGCGGCTTCTTTACCACTGAGCCACTACGGTAACACACAAATAGAGTCCATGGGTGCAAATAACTATGTAATTATGAATTTTCATTTTTGAACTCTTCTTAAAGATTTATATCACATACTTTTATTGACTATCTACTGTCACAAAGTTATCCTAATAAAGCTGCTGACCAGGTAAATTTCTACTAAAAAAAATTTAGAAAAATGTTCTGTTGGTTCTTTGGTAACTTTCTTCCCAACGTACATGCAAATTGGGGTCTACTTACCTCTCCTGGCCGGATCTTAATGTAAAAGTTGTTCCGTTTGTATGAAATTTTTAGAACCTTTGGCCAAGCAAATCTGTTGATGCGAAGTCGGTCACGATATATCAACAAACCACTTGCACACACTCCTAACATGATGTCGACTCCTTCAGAATCCTGAAAAACAGCAGCGAGAAACAAGGAATGGTAATGAAGGAGTCCTAGGCTTATCAGGTATCAAAGTATATTTTAAATTAAATGCAATTGCATCATGTGATACATGGCACAAGAATAAAGAGATCAGTGAATGATAACAGAGGCCTAAATTAGATTAAAAAACATGCTACCTTTTAGAATACAAAGTTAGAATATCAAAGCCATAGAGAAAAATAATAATGCATCTACAAAAAATGGTCATCTAGAAAAACAGTTAAAATGTAATATGTGTCTATGTATTGCTGAATCCCTTGGCTGTTTGGGCTTCCCTGGTGGCTCAGCTGGTAAGGAATCCACCTGCAATGCAGGAGACCTGGATTCGATCCCTGGATTGGGAAGATCCCCTGGAAAATGGTAAGGCTACTCACTCCAGTATTCTGGCCTGGAGAATTCCACAGACTGCATAGTTCATGGGGTCACAAAGAGTCGGACATGACTGAGCAACTTTCGCTTTAAATTTGGCTGTTCAGCTGAAACTATCAACATTGTTAATCGGCTGTACTCCAATACAAAAGAGAAGATTAAAAAAAAAAAAAAAATGAAGCAATCCCACTGCTGGGCATACACACTGAGGAAACCAGAAGGGAAAGAGACACGTGTACCCCAATATTCATTGCAGCACTGTTTATAATAGCCAGGACATGGAAGCAACCTAGATGTCCATCAGCAGATGAATGGATAAGAAAGCTGTGGTACATATACACAATGGAGTATTACTCAGCCATTAAAAAGAATACATTTGAATCAGTTCTAATGAGGTGGATGAAACTGGAGCCTATTATACAGAGTGAAGTAAGCCAGAAGGAAAAACACCAATACAGTATACTAACGCATATATATGGAATTTAGAAAGATGGTAACAATAACCCTGTATACGAGACAGCAAAAGAGACACTGATGTATAGAACAGTCTTTTGGACTCTGTGGGAGAGGGAGAGAGTGGGATGATTTGGGAGAATGGCATTGAAACATGTATAATATCATGTATGAAACGAGTCGCCAGTCCAGGTTCGATGCATGATACTGGATGCTTGGAGCTGGTGCAATGGGACGACCCAGAGGGAGGGTATGGGGAGGGAAGAGGGAGGAGGGTTCAGGATGGGGAACACATGTATACCTGTGGCGGATTCATTTCGATATTTGGCAAAACCAATACAATATTATAAAGTTTAAAAATAAAATAAAATTAAAATTGCAAAAAAAAAAAAAATGAAGGATGAGCAACTCATCTATTTCCGTTTATGGCTGGGTACACTATTTAAGCCTCCAGGTTGGAACCTATAAAAGGCTTGTCTGTAGCTCTGATTTAAGTATGAAAAATACTTCAGCCATTTAAAACACATTACCACTAAATAATAGCCTTGTGATGAAGATACTCATTGCTATGGAGATCTGTTAGTGGAGACTCTATTCACCCAGGTATCCTGGACTTATGATGTCCATACTGCACATAGAGGAGGTCATCCAGGTGAAGGTGTGTTAATTGCAGTGGTGTTCAGAGCCTGGGTTCTCATCACTGGGTGCCAGGTCTGGCCGGACCACTTTACATACATTACTAATCTTCACTAGCATTTTTCTGAGCTAGTTGCTCTTATTATTCCCACTTTACAGGCAAGAAGACCAAGGCACAGATAGGTTAGCTGTCCATCCCAGCTGAACATGGGCAGCCTGTTTCCAGGGGCAGGACTTAACTAATATGGACACTAGCAGACAGGCCCCATCCTTTCCTTTGAGTGTTTTGGGGTTTGTTGCTTTAAAAAGAGCCTTGATTTTTTAATATATCATTATAAAATTTGAGTATAAAATAATTTTTTAAAGTGTGCACCTCCTCCCCAACAGGCCCCCAACACACACTCACCGCCCAGTCGTACTCTTAATCACTTGGTTCCCAGACAAAAAATATAGATGCACTTAATATATATGTATAGGTTTGTTCTTAACAGATTTTTTTGATACGGATCGTTTTTAAAGTATTTTATTGAATTTGTTACATTATTGCTTTTCTCTGCAAGGTATGTGGGGATCTAGCTCCCCGAGCAGGAACTGAACCTACATTCCCTGCATTGGAAGGTGAAATCTTAACCACTGGGCCACCAGGGAAGTCCTAGGCCTCTTTTTTTTTTTTTTTTTTTAACAAAATGGGGATTGTGCTGTATTTGCAACTTGCTTTAGCTACCTGCATCCTACATCTTTAGGTCACTTCCTAGGGAGGTGTGATGAGGGGTCCCGGGGGTCATCAGAGATGTTATGTGAAGCTCAGAAGACGCCCCATGACCCGTTTGTGTCCCTTCAACGTTGTGTTCAGGTGAGATCAGGGTAAAGTGAGTATCAGCGGTGTCCTACGTGGGCTAAGGACAAAGTTCAGAAGGCGGGGCTGTGTGTGAGGCGGAGCCCCCCACCCGTTTCTCACTGGTTGTTGGAAAAAGGGTCACGGAGAGGCAAAGCTGAGGTCTGGGGACATGTCATTGTCAGGGCTGTCTCACTTTGAGTCACTGCAGCCCCAGCAAAGTGGGGAGAGAGACACAAAAGAACCCAAACAGGGGCTTCTGACTCATCCGTATGGGGGTGGGTGGACTGACGTCCTAAATCTCGCCAGTACAAAGCACAGGAGGAACATTTCCAGAGTCAAAAATAAGTATTCTGGTCCCTCTCTGGGCATGGTGAGGTTACACATACAATCTAATTGACTTAAAATGAAACATTTCTCCTTGGAAACGTATTGCTCCATTAGACACGACCTCACTCTAGAGAGATGGAAGGAATTGACGGCAGGATATGACGACGTAATCAGATTTCAGGGGAATTCAGAGACCAGAGACCACCCACCATTTATCAAGGGCTGTAATTGTAAGAGCAATTTACAGAGCTGTCACCTGACACTGGATGTAGCGGGCACGGTGGATGCTTAGATCCAGATGATCTGCTCTCGGGACCACCCAGGTGACCCCTCAGGCCTCAAGCAGATGTGTGTACGTGAGCAGGGCTGCTGGAATAAGGTCTCCTGAGTCACGGTCTTTGTGATGAAGAACTAGTAGGAAACACGCCTTTGGACGTTTACAACCTCTTCTATTATTATGTTTCATATCACTCATGAGTGTCCTTGAACCATGAGAAGGTGGGAAACTATTTGTGGGGCCTTCAACACACTCACTTCTCCTGTGGCCCCCTATCATTACTGCGGCCAGCACACCCCAGGCAAATGTGCTGCCCCAAACTCCCCTTCCTCCTCCTCCTCCTTCCCCTGACCCAGGCTGGGGAAGAACCTGCTCTGTTTATCTCAGTGACCTACATGCTCAGCACGGCACCTGCCTAGCACATGTTAAGCTACTACGGATGGGTTGGAAGAAAAAGCAAATGAGGAAAGAAAATGTCAGGAATAAGCAGGGCTTAAAACTGGATGAATGTTTCCATTTCATTAAAGACACAGCAACCAAAAAATGGATTATTATTTTTTCTTTTGAACTTTTTGTTTTGGGGTAAAGCCAATTAATAATGCTGTGATAGTTTCAGGTGAAGTGGGAAGAGACTCAGCCATACATACACATGTATCTATTCTCCCCCAAACCCCACCCCTCATCCAGGCTGCCACATAAGGAACAGAGTTCCATGTGCTATATAATAGGTTCTTGTTGGTTAAAAAAAGGATACTTTTGATATCTATCTAGGGGCTTCCCTTGTGGCTCAGCTGGTTTAGAATCTGCCTGCAATGTGGGAGACCTGGGTTCGATCCCTGGGTTGGGAAGATCCCCTGGAGAAGGGAAAGGCTACCCACTCCAGTATTCTGGCCTGGAGAATTCCGTGGACTGTATAGTCCATGGGGTTGCAAAGAGTCAGACACGACTGAGTGACTTTCACTTTCACTTTGATATCTAGGTTTCTGCTGCAGCCCATAGCATCTAGCAGTAACTTGACAAACTGTATTGAAAGCTATAACCATGTGTTTGGGGACATGTGTTTAGCAGGGAGCATTGACGGAAGACCTGGACAGTCTCAGCCTGTCCCAATTAAAATAAACAAACCTACTATCCCTCAATCTAAAAGCACTGTTCCAACTTCCCCATCCTTTATTATCTCCTGGTCCACAGGATATCCAATATGGATTTATATCTACATTTCCGAATCTTGTATGAAATAAACGCCTCTGACAGAGCCTTTAGAGTGATATTAAACGACCAACAAGCAGAGACAGTCTTCTTCAGGAGAAAAACAAAGTATTAAGAACAGGTTTTTCCAAAACAAGGGACCTTCACCTAATGTAGGTTATTTATTCTTCATGGAGAGCTGTTGAGTCCAAGATCACAGTTCAGAATTTCTAACTAGGTGTTAAAACTCAGGGCCTTTCAATACTATCCACAGCAGAGAAGCATCTCACTTATAACCGGAAATTAGCTTTAATGTAATTCAGTAAATTTCCTCCTTGAAATGATGGAGGGCAGTTGCAGCAGAAAATGAAGCCCATAACCACATCATTTGTTATACTTAGCATTCAGATGAAATCCTATCACAGGCGGCACTGCCACTTCCTTAATTCTTTCTTTTTTAATTGGCCTAATTTCAAATCACATTATCGAATGAAAAACCAGCTATCTATTTTAATTTAGTCGTTAAAGCCATGTTAAGTGGCTTCGTTTTTCCCGATAGGAACAGTGACACATCCTGAGCTGCCCTTCTCCTAAACAGAGGCCCATATCTTTCATTTATTTATTCTCCCTGGGTAGTGAGTGAGTCATCGTATGTATCAAAAATAGCTTTTGATTCACTCCAATTTCCAAGCTACCTTCATTTTTGTCTTGTTTCTTTATCTTTTGGCCATGCAGGGGAAAACTCTGAGAAAAACAATCTAAGTGTGTGTCCTTATTTTCTTTTTCAATTCCTCATTCTACCTTATAGCTGACATAAAACTATAAAACGCTACGTGATCTGAGTGCCAACTAAGTGAAAACCTGTAATAATTAACTGGCAAGTAAACAGAGCTACACCTGCTGTTGTAATTACACACAAATGTCAGCGCTCTTGGCTCTGCTGTACCAGCATTCCCCGGTGAAGGCCCAGCCAAGTCTCAGAGATCCTGCTCGTACTGGAGCTTTTGGGCCTCAGAAGTTGCTCATCCTGAGTGATGTACAAATGATGCACAGACAAACCCAGTCAGAACGGCACTCATTTGCTCACTATTATCTTGTCCAAACTCATTCTAAACCCATCAGCTTTCCAAATGCAGCATCAACAGAAAGTACAGATCATGTATTTCCCCTCCCAGGGGTCCCCAGCGTTGTTGAGATGTTTGCCTGAACAGAGCCTGCCAAAACCCTCTTCACTTACTGGCCCCAAACTTGACTGTATAAGACGCTCGCTTGCCTGGCAGCCTGTTGCGTGCACATTCTTGTGAGGTCTGGACCGTGAGACCATACCACTCCGTGCACCGGAAGTCAAGGCATGTCCCCACCCAGGAGGACGTCACTGTATCAGTCCAAGTCAGAAGCAGCTGCCCCTCAATTTCAAGCATGGATCTCTTCAACACTGCTGAAGGACCAGAATCTATCTCTAAGAGCCTAACACATCTTCTATGCTTTGATGATACAAGATTTCAGGAAAGCCTCTGCTTCCACGGCACTTCTATTCATAGCTGTTAGATAACAGACTAACATTCCAATGCTCACTCTCTCACTGTTGAAAAATACAAAGATTCCAGAAGTGTGACAGGGAGTAAAAGCAGCTAGTACTTTCTCCCCAACCTTAACCTGCCTACCTTTCAACCCCAACTTCTCTCTTCCTGAGATCCTGGAATCAAGATAGAGCCTCAACAACTCACCCAGTGACTTAGCCTGGCTGGCTAACTTTACTTGAACTCCAAAATAATCCTCTTATTTCAAAGCACTGATTCTTTGTCACAGCATCTAAACCTTATGAAAGTAAAAGCGTTAGCAGCTCAGTCGTGTCCGACTCTGTGATTCCACAGACTGTAGCCTCTGTCCATGGAATTCTCCAGGCAAGAATACTTGAATGGGTTGCCATTCCCTTCTCCAGGGGATCTTCCCAACCCAGGGATCGAACCCAGGTCTCCTGCGTTGCAGGAAGATTCTTTACCATTTGAGCCACCAGGGAAGCCTAAACTTTACAGACAGTTTTAAAAATTTAACAAGAATTTACTGACTGCCTGGTGGATGTCCAGAACAAGGGTATACATAGCAATTTAGCACACAATATTTGTGACAACCGGGCCTTGTACACACTTCCATGAAATCAGAAAGTCTGGAGTGTTAAAGTGTATACCTTGGCATGGTGTAAATCGACCCCATACATGGAGAGTTTTTTGGCGTTTTCCAAAAAATGCATCTCTGCTTCTGCTGGCGTCATTCCTCTGATAAGAAATGAAAAGTATTAATTACAATACTGTTTCTTTTTTTTTTTAACAAACCTGGTGAAAGATAGTGTTAGTTGCTCAGTCGTGTCCAACTCTTTGTGATCCCATGGACTGCAGCCCACCAGGCTCCTCCGTTCATGGAATTCTCTAGGCAAGAATACCACAGTGGGTTGCCATTTCCTTCTCCAGGGGATCTTTCTGACCCAGGGATGGAACCTGGGTCTTCCTCATTGCAGACGGATTCTTTACTGTCTGAGCCACCAGGGAAGCCTTTGAACCTGGTGGGGCTGTAATATTTCCCACTTAGCTCACATGCAAGTTCCCACAGAGACACTGATTTGTGCTCTAACGGAGGTAGGGTGCGGGGGAGAATATCAGAAAAATGACTTTTAGCTGAAACAGCACAAGGACATCCCAAGTGGGAGTGGAACCACCAACCACCCAGAATGTATCAGACCCAGAACCTCACTCCACTGTGTCCCATCCTCAAGCCATTAACCTGGAGGTCCCAGGAGAAGCAGGCAGTGCAGGGGATGCCCACCCACCGAGCACAGCTCAGACAAGATGCTCTCCGGGCCCCTGCCGCTCACCTGTGGCTCTTGTGCAGCTCGATGACCTTGTCTTCCAGTTCTTTCGTGTGGTTTGGGGCGAAGCGGAACTCGCTGATATAGTCGCTGCCACACTCGTCCGGGTCGTAGTCACCCAGTTCCGACTGCACGGTGTAGGAGCCCAGCAGGGCCAGCGTGACAAAGGAGCAGGGCAGCCTGCCGGACACGATGTCGTCACGCAGCTGCAAGCAGAGGTAGTACCTTCCGGGGGCCAGAGGGCGGGTGGAAAGCCAGAGTTAGGAGACCGGAAAGGAGCCCGCACAGTCCCAGGCGGGCAGCAGGCAACTTCTCCCCGTGCAACGACCCGCTGGGACACTCTGTCCAGCATCTCTATTTGGATCTCCACGCCAAGGGAAGACATACTTGGCCACAAAATGTAATATTTAAGGGCATCTAGTGGCAACTCCACGTTTGTCATCAAACATAGATGCGTTCATGATGCACAGGGTAAAGGAAACCTACAGACTGTCCCTCTAACATTAAGGTAATGCTGAAGGTCAAACTCTCTGGGTAGGGGGAAGGCAATTCTAATATTAAAACAGTGCTCTTAAATATAATGATGAGACCCCAAAGCCTAAAGGAAGACTCATTTTGCTATCTAGATGAAAGGTCCTGCCATGGGACCAAGATAAACCGTGGCTGTGCCATCACAAACATGGCTTGCCACCTCCTGCATCCTGAAATGAGGGTCTCTTTACAGTGGATGCCTTCTCCTGTGTTAAAGTCTCATTTTTTAAAATGAAGATAACTTAAACTGTTATGAAGACTTTGAAGAATTTGTACTTAAAATCTCTTCACTAAAAGTAAACAATTTTAAATTGGGGGAATCCAGAACACCTTCTGTATAATTTTGCCAATATTAAATATCTCCATTAATAGTTGACTTTTATCTTCTGTTATTTTGCTTCTAAAAGTTATGGATATAATACTAATTGGAGAAGACTCCACAGTAAATGGAAACATTGACGAATTTTAATGATACTCTTCACGGCCCAGAATATGAGTATAAATGATAAAATATACCTTGCACTTTTCACATAAAAAACAAACTGCTGAAGCTGAGGGCTATGATTAAGTCTTAAGGTCCCCTCGCAATATGGCTTTTAAAGGTGATGATATAAATGCTGTGTAATCTAGATACAAAGATTTCTACAAATTTCACAGGTTCTAGTCAGTTAGACAGCATCACCGACTCAATGGACATGAATTTAAGCAAACTCCAGGAGAGAGTAGAGGACACAGGAGCCTGGCGTGCTGCCATCCGTGGGGTCACAAAGAGTTGAACAGGACTTAGCGACTGAACAACAACAAACATGACATAAATAGAAAGGAATCATGTACTAGATTTCATATCCAAGTATATACAGGCTGTCTAACCACAAATTAGCCACAAATTAGCTGTATAGCCACAACATTACTAGAAAGTATATATAAATAAGAAATTATAAATTGTTCTTTGATTTAATGTACATATAAAAGAAATCTTCTGGAACTAGTTTTTCCTCTTCTCTGACATGTCTACTGGAATTATTTTTCATCATAGCAAGTGACTGAAACTTTTGAGTAATTTCTCTTTCCTGAAAAGCTTGCCAAGAAGGATGTACAGCTACACTGTACAGTATCACTCTGACTGCTTATAAATTTACTACAAAACACAGTAGAAGACCTGGGATTCCAAAGCAGAAAGCACTTGAAGAGGCCTAAAAAGACATGCAGCAAACCCAGGATCACTTCATAAAGAGATTCTTCCTTACACTCAAAGCTCAGCCACCGGGCCAGACCGATATTCCTTTCTTAACGTTCTTTCCCCAAAACAAATGAATCATTTTCCTCGTATACAGAAGGCATGGAAGGTAAACTCTTAAATGTGCATGTGTTTATGTATATTTGTGTGTGTGTGCATGCCTGTGTGTACACATACACAAATACACAAAACAGCCACCAACGTATCAGACTGGTTATATACAAAGGCATACGCATCTGAAGACACATTTCCAAGTTTTAAAGCAGGAGCACCAGGAGTTGCCATATTATTTCAGGCTGAATCCCATCCAATTTGACTGCAGTGGGAGGATGACAGCATCTCAATTCCGTGTTTTCCCACCGGGGTCAGGCAGTAGGAAGTATCAGCTTAACACCAAAGATTCAACTGTGAACAGATACCATTCGGCAAATCTTCTTATCAGATGTTTGCTCCCATTCAGCTGTCTTCTGTTCGCCCTTTGGGCGCAGTCGACTAAGAAGCTCACCAGGTGTAAGCCTGCTCCCTTCCCCAGAATTTAAGAGAAGCACAGCCCCCAACATGACTGCCTTTTTCACAGCCAACTTTCAAATACCTGGTGATATCCTCAGAGAGCTGGGCAGGGTCTGGTGGGTAAAATTTCACATTAAACGAAAAGTGCCAAGCACCACCTATGGAGAGGAGAAAAAATTTATAACAAAATTGCAGACAATCCCTTTGTACTTATTATACTAACTGATAGCTAGAGCTGTCTTAACTCTAGGCACTAACTCGCTGACAACTCTGAATCATCCCTGGAAAACGGTGACTTTTCTGTTCAGTGAAATCTGCAGGTAACGCGGCAACTACATTCAATCTCTAATCTCCCCCATTAAATCCTTTACTGGAGCTTCTAACAAGCAAGGAAATTGACTAAATTTGCTCCCTTTCTCAGGGACGAAGGTAAGGTTTGGGAAGAGGGAAAAATAGTAAACGGTACGGAAAGGCCTCAACTGGACAAGACTGGAGCTGGCCGGATCCATCCTCTGAAGTTCTGGGGAGCTCACATACCAACACTGCAGAGATAACCCCGTTTCCCTTGTCTTGTCTGTTTCGTTTCTACAGGTCAGATCCTCTAATAATACATGTCAAGGGACTATTCAAAATATTTTTATTTTACAGGAAAAGTCTGCTGTCATATTAAGGGATGATCTGCTCTATGGGTCATTCGGAAAGCTCTCTTCTTACTCGGGGAAATTTCTGATTAAAGAGACACTGTGGGTATTTTCTGTGCATCCCCAAACCCACCCCTCCTCATCATCCCCTGATCAGGATGGGTCCTCACTGCACGCTGCCATTCCTCTTCCTCTAGCATCTCTTCTGGCCTCTCCAGTGGGGAAGCAGGTCAACCAGACATCAGCTCACGGGTACCTGCTCTTGGGCCAGTCTACACACATATGTGAGACATCATGAGCCTCCCTGAGCTCTGCCTTTGATTCATGCTCTTTGGCTCAGAAGGTAAAGAATCCACCTGCAATGAGGGAGACCCAGGTTTGATCCCTGGGTCAGGAAGATCCCCTGGAGAAAGGCATGGCTGCCGACTCCAGGATTCTTGCCTGGAGAATTCCATGGACAGAGGAGCCTGGCGGGTCACAGTCCACGGGGTCTTAGAGAGTCGGACACAACTGAGCGACTTAACACTTTCACACCTAACCAGGTTTATTACTTTAAATGTGGAAAAAAACACATTTTTTTCCCTACATTTACTCTCTCTGTGGTCACCCTGTCACATGTTTTCCTCTTGCTCTTTCCATTTGACCTTTTAGCGTGGCACATTACTGAGGCCTGGGTGCTCCTGGCTGGGAACTGTTCTCATTTGTTCTCTGCACCCAGTAAGCACAGTGCGAGGGCCTGCTGCTTCTTAATGGCTGCAGAGAAGAGCCTCTGGGTCTCCCAGCTCTGGTGCTGGAGGCCTTTCCTCTGAGCCACACTCTTCCTCTCGCTCTGTGATTCCTGTCCTTGCAGTCCCACCCTTATGCTTCAAACACTTTCCTAGGCTTTCTTTCTTTCTTTATGACTGCTCTGGGTCTTTGCTGCTGCACGTGGGCCTTCTCCAGTTGTGTCGAGCTGGAGCTACTCTCCAGTTGGGGTGCACTGGCTCAGCAGGGGTGGTGCAGGGGCTTAGTTGTTCCTCAGCACGTGGGATCTTCCCGGGCCAGGGATTGAAGGCATGACCCCTGCATTGGCAGGCAGATTCTTTACCACTGAGCCACCAGGGAAGCTCTTTCCTAGACTTCTAACACACCCCATCTCGCCTCCTCATTCCATGACTCCTGGAAGCTCCATTCTCTCCCAGAGTTCTTCCCAAATATTCACAAGAAAAGTGCCAGCATGATAAGTACACGCCAGCTCTAGCCTTTGCATTATTCTCTTGCTTGAGTAGCACATGCTCATGCTGCATAGGTTACCTGTGTTTCTGTCATCAACGGCATGGTCCATTTATTAATTCTGGTTTGTTCTTGACATTATTACTCATATTACATTTAGGTTTCCACCTGGCAGGGATCCCTCTTAAGTTGACTTACAAAGGACTTAGCATGGGACCAGGTATTACTGGGTGTTTCATGTCATTTCTAAACCACCCAGAAAATATTCCCAAAACACCGGCTCTAAGAGTTACAAGTCATAACATATCTGTCAATCAAATATATTCTTAGTGATTATTCTTCCCCCTGTTCTTGAAAAAGTCCTCCTGTTATTCTAAAAATAATCTGGTTTGATTTTACTCTCCTATTGATCCCTGTTCACTTCCTGCTAAAACAGAACACTTGCCAACAGTGAAGTTTACAATGGGAGCTGGCTCACCCCCAAGCAACTGGAATGAAAGCTAATGGATTAGTTATGGGAAATGGATTTATTGCTCTTTTATAATCTTCATCCACTTTAAAGTGAATCCAATGAATCGTTTAGCAATGTAATTAAACAAACTCATAATAAATTCAGGGTAAACACTCTAAGTTGGAAACTAAGAGGTAATAAAAATAGAAGAAAGATATTTCAATGCAAAAATCCTCATTACAGGAAAGTGAGTTTCAAAGGACTGTGGGCCTGAGAAGCATCTGAGGGGCTTGGTAAAAATGTCAATCCCTAGGCTCCACTCTACTCTACTCCATAGCTCTGATCTCCACAAGGAGATCAAACCAGCCCATCCTAAAGGAAATCAACCCTGAATATTCACTAGAAGGACTGATGCTGAAATTGAAGTTCCAATACTCTGGCCACCTTATGCAAAGAGCTGACTCACTGGAAAAGACCCAGACGCTGGGAAAGATTGAGGGCAGCAGGAGAAGGGGGCGGCAGAGGAAGAGATGGTTAGATAGCATCACTGACTCAATGGACATGAATTTGGGCAAACTTCGGGAGATGGTAAAGGACAGAGGAGCCTGGCATGTTGCAGTCCATGGGGTCCCAAAGAGTCAGACACAACTTAGTGACTGAAGAACAACAAGTTCCACTCTCAGAGGTTTTTATTCTGGAGATTTGAAACACAGCCAAGGAACCTATGATTTCAATAAACGCCCTTATGGTTCTCATACAGTTGGTCTTGGGGACCACACTTTGAAAATCACTAATCCTAAGGAATTCATTGGAAGGACTGATGCTGAAGCTGAAGCTCCAATACTCTGGCCACCTGATGTGAAGAACTGACTCATTGGAAAAGACCCTGATGCTGGGAAAGATTGAAGGCAGGAGGAGAAGGGGGCGACAGAGGATGAGATGGTTGGATGGCATCCCTGACTCGATGGACATGAGTCTGAGCAAGCTCTGGGAGTTGGTGATGGACAGGGAAGCCTGGCATGCTGCAGTCCGTGGGTTCTCAAAGAGTCTGAGACACAACTGAGCAACTGAACTGAACTGAAGATTATAACTCAAATGACAATGAGGTCTCATAGGACATTATTTTGAAAAGTGGGAAAGCTTAAAGAAAATACAATCTATACCATAATCAAGGGGGAAAAAATCCAGTGAAATGAGGCATAAAATTTGAAATTAATATGCAAGGCAGATTTAAACTGAAATATACATCCCCATAGAGAGTTTGGTAGGAACAAATCACTGAGAAGCTATGGTTATGCCATAAATAGGCCTGTGATCCTGAATCTGCTCAGATGACTCTGGTTAGAGACTTCACAATTGGAGGAGTCTCAATGCATAAAAATGACATTCTATAACACTGATATAGGCTTTTAAATTACAAATTTATGATAATTAGAAAACTGTGAAACTAAAGAGAATTCATTATTATGCAAAAATTCTAACTTTAGTCTTCTATGCCTGCCAAATCTTAAAATGTCTAAATATACTATGTTTATAGCATAAATGACTATCATATATTCTATATCATAAAATCACTATATTATAAATATACTATATCCTAAAATAGTAGATTCAGAAATTTTAGATCTGTTAGGCATAAAAGATGACTGGAATAAGAATTTTTTTATAAGCACAAACTCTACAGGCTCAGAATTTTCTATTTCTCATAAATTTGTGATTTAAAATCTCTATCAGCTAGATTGCCATTGTCTTGAAAATCTCATGCTAGAGAACTACTGTGGGGCTACAACATAAAAATAATGGAAATATCCTTTTATTATGTGTGTTTAGAAGAGAAGGTGATTGTATAATAATTACATGAGGCCTGATAATACTTTTCTGCCTTGATACTAACAGAATGTAACTTTGGTGGAAAGAAGGTATTTAGTACCCAGGAAACAATGAGAAATATAGATAAAAACACCAAATTCCATTTCCAAAAAAATCCCAATTTTCTGTGCCTCCTTTGTCTGCACGATTATCTCTTGGTTTTATGTTTCTGTCACAAACACTGTCTAATCTACATGAGGAAAATTTGCTTTAAATCTCATGTCTGATTGTCCCTTTAGCTTGTCTCTTAGAAAGAAAGGTAGGACAAAGGATAAATGGGAAATAAAGAGAGAGACAGAGAAAAAAAGAATTCCATTAACAGCAAAAAAAACTACCTGTTAATACATACAGCCTTTCCTGCAACAGTACTATGATTTATCCTTGAACATTTAATAGATTTTCAAAGTGCTTTGTGACTATAAATCACCCAAGTACGAAATAGTATTTTATTAATTAGGTCACTATAAGGAACTTAAATAAAGCACACAAAATGCTAAGACATATTTCAGCACATCTGCTTTTAATAACTCCATAAAAAAGTTCTCAGAACAAATTCATCATCTTAAGTTTTTACTGGACCTCTCTGGATAAAGGTGTGTTTTTATCTACTTATCACACCTGTAGCTTTCCCTGGTTTCAATCCCAATTTATTTCTATCAAACTACTTCATTATCAAGTTTCTTGTTAGTGGTGACACCAAATTCCTCTCAAAAATATGGTAAAGATGTTTTCACTGTACAAATAATTCATCAGGCTCTCTACTATCTGAGGAAAAATTCACTATTTTGAGATATTACCTAGCATTAAACCATTTCAAACTGCTTACTACTAATTACTTTTTATTTGCACCTAGGGTATTTGGAGGTCTCAGCACATTCAAAGGCACTAGAAAGATGTTTCTCTTTTAATAGTAAACTGTTGAAAACTTCAATGGAAATGATGTTCTTATTAATAAACTCGTCTTAAATTTTGTCTCCAAATAGAATCAGTTGCTCTGGAAAATTAAACTAGATTTCATGGACAAAAAAAATGAACTGCTTGAAAAAATTAACTAGTTATTTGAAATTATAAAGTATATCTACCTGTTATCATTTATCCATAGTAAAAAGCAATAGCCACAGAAAAGGGTTAAATAAAAAATTAGTTGTTCTCAACCCCTTACCCCGCAGGGACATTTCTGGGGGGTATTTACTATTAATAACATTCATGCTCTTCCCAAATATCCACATACCTATATACATGCATAACTCTGTCTTGCTGCACCGTACCGCACCGCACGTTGGAGTCTTAGTTCTGAACCCTCACCCCCTGCAGCGGAAGCATGGAGTCTTAGCTACTGGACTGCCAGGGAAGTCCCTATGCATAATTCTGTTTAAACAAATATGATTTATTTCTTTAAGGTCTCACTAATGAGAGCTAAAACTATACTCTATCTCATTCTATTTATTAGCTACCTAGTATTTCAAGGTATGGCTATTTCATGATCGATTTAATCATTTCCTTATACATGGATATTTAAGTTGAAACAGTTTTCTGCTATGCCAATGGTATTACAATGAACTTTCCTACACGTACACATATGTACATACTCCTATCTAACACACACACTGATAACACTTCTACAAGTAAAATTAGGGGTCAAAGAATAAGTACCTTTTAAATTCTAATAAATATTGACAAAAAGTGTCTTCTTAAAGGGTTATATTTCTCCCAATTGAGTACAAAATTGCCAGTGCAGGGAATTATTAAAATTTTAAAATCTTTACTCTGGAAAATTAAACTAGGTTTTATTGATAAAAAATGAACTGCTTGAAAAAATTAACTAGTTATTTGAAACTATAAAGTATATCTTTTACCATTTATCCATAGCAAAAAGCAACAGCTATAGAAAAGGGTTAAAAATTAAAAAAAAAAATCCTCACTCTCAACTGCCTATGCTACAGTGCCATTTTCACTGAATAGGTGAAAAAATGTCTCATTTTAATTAGCAGTTAATTACTACTAAGATTTAGCACCCTGTCTAATACTTATTAGTTACCTGTTTTAAACTTTCTGTGTTGCTCCTGTAGTTGTTTTGTCCATTAGGAAATGTGAAATGTGCATTTCTTAATTTGCCTTTTGGGGCTAAGGAAAGAAGCTATCATCAGATAGTAAAATTCAGTCTGACTTGTTATTAAATGACTGTTACTTCTAGCTTGACTGCTTGCCTTTCGTACTTTGGTTAGGCATAATATAACATTAATAATTAAATTTGGAACTTTAAAATGATTGTCAATGGGGGCACCACTTGATTAAATCACATCTCACATCTGTGTACAGGCAAGGGACTAGGTCAAAAGTCATGTCATTTTACTCCCAGGTTGTCATAATTCATAAAGGGTGATGGGTATCTGAGCCAGACAAATCTGCCAAAAATAAAACTTGAGATCTTAATCTGTCTTTCAAAATACTGTATCCATACCAGCCATGTGGGTAAGAGGTACTAATTCAGATAAGCCCACAGTTTGGAAATCTCCCTCCCATTTCTACACAAAATAATCCAAAAGAACTTACTTCGAATCTGTTTTTTAATTTCCTTAGCAGGATCCAACCAGTTCTGAAAAAGAAGTGAGAGTCTGAATATGAATCAGAGAAGAACAGAAATGATTTTGTGTTGAGTGGGTAGAGACACGGGCTAAGTGCATTTGGGAGGGAGCAGGGAATGGCTGTCGGAAGGGCCTCCAGCTGGGTCCTGCCCCTAATATGTCCAGCTGCCTTCACTCGTCCCGAGAGGGCCCAGGCTCTTGTCTCTTGAGAAGATGTGTGTATGTGCAGGATTTAGGCTGGACAAAATTCTTTTACAAGTGCCTTCAGAGATTCAAGCTAGCATAGAAAGAGAGTAGAAAAGATGGTGGATTCTATGTTCTAACAAATTAGGAGAAAAAAATGAAGAAACAGCCAACCCCCAGTCACTGCAGAGGATTGGTCACAGGACCCCAGATGACACTGAAATCTGGGGATGCTCAAGTCCCTGATATGAAATAGCACAGTATCTGTATACAACCTATACAATCCCCTCACATACTTGAAGTCATCTCTAGATTATTTCTAACACCTAATACAATGGAAATGCGATAGAAAGAGCTGCTGGTACACCAGCAAATTAAAATTCTGTTTTTGGAACATTCTGGAATTTTCTAAAAAAATATTTTTGATCCTCTGTTGGTTGAATCTGCAGATGCAGAACCTGAGAACACATAGAGTTGGCTACGTGTAATGTGACTCCACTGATGTCCTAGCTGTTCAGCTTCCCATGTAGTGACTTCTGTGATTATAGATTTTAAAGCACCTTCTTAAATGCATTCCTAACAAACAAACACTTGTTTGAGACTTTATGATTTTCTTCATCAGAACACTCAGGCATTTCATGATGAAGTGAAGACATCACCCAGTGAATCCAGCCAAGATTAAGTACGATTCACAGAATGACAACCAAACAAGTAACATTTATGAACACGATTGTGGTGGCTCAGTTTCCAGTATTAAGGAGACAATTTGTTCTTCCTCATTTCTCAGGTGGTTGAGAGGATAAGTGAGGAAAAGGCCTAACGAGGCTGCATCAGCTGTGAGAGTCTACAGAGGCAGACTGGATACCTAAGACAAGACCCCTCTCATATTGTGACGCAGCCAGAATATGAAAGCATAATGAGATGAATTAACAGTAAGATGGCATCCAGTGGACATGTTTCCCGTGTATCAATGTATTTGATTCTCAGTGGCTCAAATCCACTGACGTATTATCATACCCTCCCCAAAGCACTATATAAAATGCTTTTCTGGAAGCATAAAGAACTCAAGCATGAAGAGCAGAAACACTGACTTACTGTTTCCAAAAGACTCAAGATCGAAGGAAGTTGTCGATAATTTCCCTCATGAAGAAATAAGGTGATAAACAGCATTTAGGGCCTCAGACAGTACATGTGAGGTGTAGGGGTGCGAGGGGTGGGTGGAGAAGACGATCTACCGATTCAGTGTCAGTTCACTTTCTTGCAGTGAAGGGCAGCTGAAGCCAGAAGATTCTCTATAGCTTTGAACCACTCACCTTCTGGTTTTCAGCATCTCGATATGTAAGCCCAAAATAGTCTTTCTCTAGCAAATTCAGATGTTCACAGACTTTATCAAACAGCACTTGGCCTCTGGAGCGTTTCTGTGAAGAACAAAACAGAAAAACAAGTTACCAAAAAAGTTCTTCAATTGCCACCATTAAAATGGGTACACTTTAAAATGTTGCTTGTTGTAACTGTTCAGTAAATGATGAGTGGGTGTGATCAATTCAGTGGGGTGCCATTGCAGGAGATGCAAGAGATGAGGATTCGATTCCTGGGTTGGGAAGATCACATGGAGTAGTAAATGGCAACCCACTCCAGTATTCTTGTCTGGAAAAAAGGCAATCATCTGGGGGAAAAAAATCCATCAGCTTAATTTATGGTGATACACAGTATCTATCATGTTTCCATGTAAGACTTTAAAGCTCTTTCAACTTGGCCTTGGAGTCTGAGATGGATTAATCGTCAGCAATTTAGCTAAACTACTTTTTGTTTGCATAGTAGCAACATTTCACATCTTGGACATTAAGCATATTTGTCTTTAAGATTTAATACAGTAAGAGAAAAATAAGAAAATTGATAAACAATGGGCATGCCAAAAAAGAAAGTATTCAGAAGATCTGTAAGTGGTATGTATTACTGTGCAACTGCAAATATATTGGAAATTACTCAGCCCCCTCAAGCATGACTATTTAGGAGAAATGATAAATTTAGGATAGAAAAGTGAAGCCTGGTTTATAGCTAGCTAAATAATCAATGTTGTATTTGAATAAAGTTTAATAATGTATGAAAATAAATTACATGATAGCAAAACTGCTTAACACTCAACGGATATGAGTAAATGGTATGACAACAAAATGCTGCCTGCTAGTTTAAATCTTATATTTGTAAATAATGGAATATTGCTTCTGAAAAATTCTTAATAAATTATAAAGTTTTCACACACACAAAAAACAAACTGGTTCTTCTGATGCTTCCATTGGTAAGATCTCCAGTTTAAGAGAAAAGAACACAGAGGTGCAGAGGACTTAGATGAGAGAGGCAGTCTTGCTGCTGCCTATGTTGGTGGCTTTAACAGATAAACCTAATTCTGAATCTTCCTTATGTCCCCTACATCTGTGCAGACCTCTCTCCCTCTGTAAAATGGGTATGATGCCATCTATTTATTTGCAGCGTTGTTGTTCACTCACTCAGTCATGTCTGACTCTTTGCGACCCCATGGACTACAGCATGCCAGGCTTCCCTGTCCTTCACTATCTCCCAGAACAAAAACATTCAAACTTGGTCCAATGATTACACACATCAAGCATCCCACAAACATCAGCTGTTATCAGCCTAAGTGACAAGTGGCAGAATATGTAATGTAGGACTCAGTTTGCCTTTTTGTTGCAGGAGAACAAACACAGCTCCTTGTGGGGCTGATAAACATCCTTAGTACTAAAATTGTGCTAGTGGTAAAGAACCAGCCTGCCAGTGCAGGGGACATAAGAGATGCGGGTTTGATCCCTGGGTCGGGAAGATTCCTCTGGAGAGGGCATGGCAACCCACTCCAGTATTCTTGCCAGGAGAACCCATGGACAGAGGAGCCTGACGGGCTACAGTCCACAGGGTTGCAAAGAGTCAGACAGGACAGAAGCAACTCACCACACACACAACATTAAAATATCCTGCTCTGGGACTTTCCTGATGATCCAGTGGCCAAGAACCCCCACTCCCAACTGCAGAGGACCTGGGTTCAATCCTTGGTCAGGGAACTAGATCCCATATGTCAAAACTAAGATCTAGTGTAGCCAAAATAAATAAACAATTTTAAAAAATACCCTGCTGTTTTTTAAGATATCAATTATGTTTATTGCCTAACTGCTTTAAGCAGAACATAATATACACAACACATACACAGACAAATAAACAGCAGTGTCTGGCCAAGTACTTTCTCAATGAGCAAAAACAAACACAAATAAATAAATAAACCTTTCTCTACAGAAACTTCTACTTTCTTTGACCCAGCGGACCTCAGCCAGGCCCTCAATGGAGGAATTATTCTCATCATGCTGCAGGCAGCCTTGGACATCGTTTTAATTATCTGTCTTCTTCCTTTTGTTTAACAGGTGGAAAGGCTAGCTCAGGCAGAGACCACTGTGCTAGCTGGTTCTTACTTTTCTGGCTCCTCACCATTTGATTTCTATTAATGACCCATGTGAGAGTTGGACCAAAAAGAAGGCTGAGCACCGAAGAATTGATGCTTTCAAACTGTGCTGCTGGAATAGACTCTTGAGAATCCCTTGGACAGCAAGGAGATCAAACCAGTTAGTCCTAAAGGAAATCAACCCTGAATATTCACTGGAAGGACTGACGCTGAAGCTCCAATACTTTGGCCACCTGATGCAAACAGCTCATTCATTGGAAATGACCCTGATGCTGGGAAAGATTGAGGGCAAGAAGGGAAGGGGTTGATATAGGATGAGATAGCTCAATGGCATCACCAACTCAGTGGACATGAATTTGATCAAACTCCAGGAGATAGTGAAGGACAAGGAAGACTGGTGTGCTGTAATTCATGGGGTGAAAAGATGGGGGTCACATGACTTAGCGACTGAACAACAATGACCCACAGCTTTCTCTTGAATAGACTACTTTTCTTAAACATATTTGAATACTATATATTTATATACACACACATACATATACTTTTTAGTTTTCCACTATTTTACACCTTTAATACAATATTAAAATTCATTCATTAAATTAAATATAATCACACACAAAATTCTTTTCAGGCTTTCTTTTCCACAAATTTCTATATTCATATTAGTTTGGCCTTTCTTTTTTTTTTTTCCCACATAGAAATAACCAGCTTCAGGGCAAAATTACTTTCTTTTTCTTTCACTAACAGTTTGTAAGACAATAACATAGTGGTCCATTCTTAACCCTGAGGGGTTTGGGGGAATTTGTTTCTGTCTGTTTTGGCTCTAAGAACCAAGATGGTTTGTTTAGAATCTACTATAATGTTGTCATTGTTGTTCAGTTGCTAAGTCAAGTCTGACTCTCTGCAACCCCATGGACTGCAGCACGCCAGGCTTCCTTGTCCTTTACCATCTCCCAGAGTTTGCTCAAACTCACGTGCATTGAGTTGGTGATGCCATCCATCCATCTTGTCCTCTGTCATCCCCTTCTCCTGCTTTCAATCTTTCCCAGCATCAGGGTCTTTTCCAATGAATCGACTCTTCACATCAGGTGGCCAAAGCACTGGAGCTTCAGCATCAGTTCCTTTCAGTGAATATTCAGGGTCGATTTCTTTTAGGATTGACTGGTTTGATCTCTCCTACTATAGATGGTTGGGCTTCCCTTGTGGCTTAGCTGGTAAAGAATCCGCCTGCAATGCGGGACACCTGGGTTTCATCCCTGGGTTGGAAAGATCCCCTGGAGAAGGGAAAGGCTATCCACTCCAGTATTCTGGCCTGGAGAATTCTATGGACTGCAGAGCCCATAGGGTCGCAAAGAGCTGGACACAACTGAGTGACTTTCACTTTCACTACAGATGATTATATGTAAACAATGAAATTCCTATCTACTAAATCTCACCATAGCCGCCAGCCAGTTGGATGACACCAGAAAGGTCTCTCACGTTATGTGGGCCTTCTCCTGCTCATCCTTGATTGAGAATGGAAGACTCCATAAGGAGCCAGGGATCACGGACTCGAGGATATAGGGCCCCTGTGCTCATGGCCAACATCACTATGATCACAGCTCACTGCCCCAGAGCCTAGACATGGCATCTGCACACGTAAAGGGAAAGACCCTGGCGATGGCTGGAGTCGAGACAGGACACAAAACAGGACTATTTTCCAGCCCCACACAAGTTCCCCTCTGTAATCACTCTCCCCTCCCCCAAACTGATTGTTTTTACACAGATGACTTTTTTCTAGCATATTATTCAAGTTTTTCAAGTCAATTATTTCTACATGTTTGACATCATGTGCATCTCTGGGTAATAATATCTAAAATATGACTAAAGCTCAACAGTCACCTGGAACTTCTAGAGAATTTATGTTAAATATTTGTTTCCCAGAGAAAGGATGTTCATGAAGTGATCAAATCTAGGCACCTAATTTTCATGGGGTGTGTTTATATATTGCCATAATGAGTCAAGAATTCAGTAGATTCCAAAACGTTTTTTTGGACAGAGTTATTCTAAAGTCAATGGATAATTTACTTAACTGGAGACAAACACTTTTTAATCTCATTTGCTGTTTCCTGAGAGTTGATAAGTCATGTCTCTGACTCAAATGCATTCACAGTTCATGTAACCCTTCACTATTAACACATGAACATCATGAAATCCTGAGTTTGCTTTGCAGTTACAAACCAAGGGGCTTCCCAGATGGCCCAGTGGGTAAAGAATCTCCCTGCCAACGCAGGAGACACGGGTTCAGTCCCTGGGTTGGGAAGATCCCCTGGAGAAGGAAATGGCAACTCACTCTAGCCTTCTTGCTTGAGAAAGCCCATGGACAGAGGAGCCTGGTGGGCTACATTCCATGGGGTTGCAAAAGAGTTGAACACGACTTAGTGACTAAACAACAACAAACCAATGATGGACTGCCCTCTCTTGACCCTTTTTTTCCTCTTAAAACTGGATTTCTAATAGAGAAGATGAGGATACAGCTATCACCACCACTCAAACACAGCAGATGAAACAAGTCTTTCTGCAACATTAATGAAACTTCCTGAAGTCAAAGCTACTCCAGGATTTTTATGTCTGTAAAACACTGGTTCTCAAGGCATAGCTTATCAATCAGCATCACTTGGGAAGTTTATATTAAAATGTTTATTTTCACTTTCACTTGTCTGCTTAGAGGAACAAGTTTTAAAAATTAACTTCAAAATGTTTCAGGATTGGGGAATTTCAAACAGTTCCAAAAGTACAGACAACAGTATCATGAAACCCTGTATACTTATCGCCCAGTTTTAACAAATGCCTTTTGAAGATCACAACCTTGGTTCATCTGAGTTTTGCTCCCCTCATCCTACCCCACAGTTATTTGGAAGCATCTAAGCAAATCATTTTGTCTCTATTTATCTTAGCATTTAACTCTGCTCTTTCAAAAAGTATAATTGCAATGCCTTCATCACATTTAAACAAAATTAGCAATCAGTCCATACTATCACCAAATGTGTAGTCAGTGCTTTAATTTCTCCAATTGCTTCAAAGATTTTCTTTTCATTTTCTTTGATAAGCCCATACATGGCAATGCTGCTGCTGCTGCATCGCTTCAGTCGTGTCCGACTCTGTGCGACTCCATAGACGGCAGCCCACCAGGCTCCCGTCCCTGGGATTCTCCAGGCAAGAACGCTGGAGTGGGTTGCCATTGCTTTCTCCAATGCATGAACGTGAAAAGTGAAAGTGAAGTCGCTCAGTCCTGTCTGACTTGTAGCGACCCCATGGACTGCAGCCTACCAGGCTCCTCCGCCCATGGGATTTTCCAGGCAAGAGTACTGGAGTGGGGTGCCATTGCCTTCTCCGATACATCACAATAGGCTGTCATATCTCCGTAGTCTCTCTGAAACTGCAAGCTTTCCATTTATCCTGGTTTTCCTGTTGAAATGAACTTGTTTTGGAAATCAGGTCATTTGCCTGCAGAGTTCCCTCAGTCTAGACTTGCTGCTCGCATCTTCATGGTGTAATTAACACGTTCCTCTGTCTTTTGTATTTTCTGTAAACTGACAGTAAAATCTAGAAGCTTGACCAGAATTCTTATTTGACTGTTTTCTATAACAGATGCTATGTAATTTCATCAGGAGGCATACAGTGACTCCTGCCTTTTTTGTAATATTTTGTTGTTGTTAGTTGCTAAGTCATGTCCAACTCCTTTGTGACCCCAAGGACTGTAGCCCGCCAGGCTCCTTTGTCCATAGGATTTCCCAGGCAAGAATATTGGAGTGGGTTGCCATTTCCTTCTCCAGAGGATCTTCTTGACCCAGGGATTGAACCCATGTTTCCTACATTGGCAGGTAGGTTCTTCACCACTAAGCCATCTCGGAAGCACAGTCACTAAAGATTGTTGCCCTAGACCCATCGAATTGAGATGGCAAGATGGGAATATTCTAATCCTCATCATTGCTCCCCCAATGATCAGCTGGAGCATGTCTATGAAGAGAGTCTCTTTGTCAAAATTATGTATCCAGTGACATAATTTGATGAAGCCAGGATCAACACTCACACCTTCTCCTCTGTTCAATTCCAAGACAAGTTGGCTCCCTAGCATCATCTAAAAGTCACCAGTTAGAATTTTTGTCTTATGTTGTCACTATGAACTCACGGAGGTAAATCAGGCTTGATGTGTTTCAGTCCATTATGGGTGTTACCCTTAGTGAAGCTCTAAATGTCCCTAAATGCTCTGCCTGGCCTTTTGCTGTCAACTCTCATCCTTCACGACGCTTCTCTAGTGCCACTTCTTTATAGCACTTCCTGTCCTCCCAGCCAAATGTGATGTCTCTTGTCTCTGGACATTTGAGCACTTCTGGTACCAAGAGGGCACTTTCCACATTCCACTTTACATTGCAGCCGTCTATCTGTGCATCACCTTTTACCCTGACCGACTATAAAGACATTCTTCATGCTATCAAGCCAGTTATACTTTTTTTTTGCCATGCTGTATGGCAAGTGGGATCTCAGTTTTCCTACCAAGGATTACACCCATGCCCCTGCATTGGAAGCATGGAGTCTTAACCACTGGACTTCCAGGAGAGTCCCTCCTACACTTTTTATGGAACCTCATTTTGGTCAAATATCATCAAGAGATTAAAAAGGTAATGCGATGAAAATTTACATAAAATTTTTCTTGCCAGCATATCATAACCAATGTTGCAGAAGCAATAATTTAACCTAGGGTTTTCAACCTTGGACCCTGGGAACAGTGAAAAAGACACCAATATCCAGGAACCCATGTCAGGACAAAGAAATCAGAATTTCTGAAGGTGGGAGCATGGTCTTTGCAGGTTATCAAGATCTCGTTTGCAGGTATGGTTGAAAGGTACACTTAAATTAAGTTTACAATTTAAAAACTCTTAAATAGGAGGACTCCAAAGCAATGCTTCTTTTTTTGATGAAATGTGTAACTTTTTCATAACAGTTTCTTTCAGGCCTCTTAGACCAACACTGATAGCTACATGATAATAAACTTTATTTACATACAGACACAGTCTTAAAATCTTAAGATATCCTTTCCAACAAATTTTCTTAAAAAACGTTAAGTTCTCAAGAAATGAAAAACCAGTCAAATGTTGAAATAAAATGATACAAACGAGCAATGATAAATCACCAAACTATAAAACCAACCAGTAAACAAACCAAACAATGAACTTGCATTGAAAACTATGAACAAGGTACACAAAATTAAAATGTTTGTTGAATTTTAAGTGGTGGCATTTTCCCTTGGGAGAGCCAAAACATATAGACTTTAACTGAAGAACCTGCTGCTGCTGCTAAGTCACTTCAGTCGTGTCCAACTCTGTGCGACCCCATAGACGGAAGCCCACCAGGCTCCCCCATCCCTGGGATTCTCCAGGCAAGAACACTGGAGTGGGTTGCCATTGCCTTCTCCAATGGATGAAAGTGAAAAGTGAAAGTGAAGTTGCTCAGTCGTGTCTGACTCTTAGCGACCCCATGGACCGCAGCCTACCAGGCTCCTCTGCCCATGGGATTTTCCAGGCAAGAGTACTGGAGTGGGGTGCCATTGCCTTCTCTGGAAAAACCTGATACCATACTAAAAAATGACCCAGGTGGGATAAGAAATATCTTGATTTCCTCTTTTGTGATTGAGCAGAAGCATTCACATCTTGCCCAGCACGTTAGGGAGGAGACCAGAAGGAACAAACACACAGGGCTCTGAGCCTGGGGTGGGATGGAGGGAGGAACTGCTCTTGGTGCACGTGTGTGCGTGCTGCGTTGCTTCAGTTGCCTCCGCCTCTGTGTGACGCTGTGGACTGTAGCCTGCCAGGCTCCTCTGTCCACAGGAATCTCCAGGCAAGAATACAACCCCTGGAGTGGGTCATGATGCCCTCCTCCACCTGGAGATTGAACCTATGTCTCCTGCATTGGCAGGTGGATTCTTTACCACTAGCACCACCTGGGAAGCCCACACCTGGGCACATGCCCTCCTAAAAGGCCTGGAAACTCTGGCTTGATCTGTGCTCCCAAACATAAGCCCAAATTGTACTAAATCTCAGCACAAGACTTCAATACAATTTGTCTTTTCTTTCGGTCTCACAAAGCTATGAATCAGTCGCTAAGAAAGGCTAAACGCTGAAATTAGAGAAATTTGTAAAGTCAAGTATAATGTCCTTGCCTGAGAAGATGGGCTGCAGTTCTTATTTTCTGGAGCTGCACAATTATGGAGAAAATGAAGCAGAGACTGTCGTCCTGCCTGAGAAGTGTAGCTAATCAGTGGTCCCTACGTCTTAAAAGGGGGACAGGGGGCGGGAGGTGGGGAAGCAAAGCCATCAGCACCAAGGTTGCGGGTACATCCTTGAGGCTCCTCAGGATCGATGTGTCCATTTCTAGAAACTGTCGCTTTAAAAAAAGTCTTGTTACATTTCATTGTTCAGTTGTTGTGTCCACTGTAGCATACTAGCCTCCCCTCTCCTTCATTATTTCCCTGAGTTTGCTCAAATTCATGTCCATTGAGTTGGTGACGCCATCCAACTATCTCATCCTCTGCTGCCCGTCTTTTCCTTCTGCCCTCAATCTTTCCCAGCATCGGGGTCTTTTCCAATGAATCAGCCCTTAGCATCAGGTGGCCAAAGTACTGGAGTTTTAGCTTCAGCATCAGTCCTTCCAATGAATATTCAGGGTTGATTTCCTTTAGGATTGACTGGTTTGATCTCCTTCCTGTTCAAGGGACTCTCAAGAGTCTTCTCCAGCACCACAGTTTGAAAGAGTCAATTCTTTGGCGCTTAGGCTTCTCTATGGTCTAGATCTCGCATCCGTACATGACTAGGAAAAATTATAGCTTTGACTAGATGGACCTTTTCAGCAAAGTGATCTCTGCTTTTTAATATGCTCTCTAGGTCTGTCATAGCTTAGGCTAAACGACATGTGTTAATACAAGGAAATATATACGATGTTGAGAACTTACAGAGAAATTGACACTTCTGTACCTTTATTTCAGCTGCTTTGAAATTTGAGGGTGCACCAGCCCTGTAAGCACTTCCATCTCTCCACCATGTATCTTCCTCAAACAGATTGCTGATTTTCTCCTGCAAATTATACCTTCCCATAGATTGATGCACTTTGTGAACTTGCATTTCTGTCCCCCAAGGACAGGAAACTGGACACCCTTTTTAATGTCCCCAACAGAATGTCCTAAACACCAAAAACATTCAACATATGTGTCTAATAAGTGCTCCTGGCATGAATCTGAAGGAGGAATTTCTCCTCACATTACCTTGGATTAGTCTTGTTGCAAAATGCCATCTCTTTTTTCATGCTTCCTTCTGTAACTGCATATTTCCTCATTGAATGCCTCTCCATTCTCCTCACTTTTAAAGGTCAAGTGGAATTCTCTTAATTTCTAAAAGACAGCATCACCATTTGCCTGGTGTTTAGGAGCATCTGAAGAGCTCCACAAACTGACCTGGCTGGAGCCTGAGCCTAAATCGGACACCTGGACTCCGTGTAAGTCATTTCTTCCTCAGTTTTCCCTTTTCTGTTTGAAAAATGTTCTAATACTGTCTGCCCTGAAATTTAAGTGTTGTTGTTGTTTTTTTTAAATCTACATTTAGAAAATAGCAAGAGTCCATGGTCAACTCATGAATAAAAGATGACGACGGTGTCTGGTCTGTGACAACAGCCTGAAGTCCCCGAGAGAGATCTGAGGCCGGGAAGGTCTGAGAAGCGCTACGTGGCCCCAGCTGCCCTGTGTGCATCCACTTCCATTTGGGGCTTTCTGTCTCAAGTGTACTTTCAATGCCAAGTTTAATAAGCACAGCAGGAAGTCCATTATCCCCATCACTACTGCCAGAATCCACGCCCCGAAGGGCAGGACTTAATGGAAACTTCAGCCTGTGTGAAGTGAAGTGAAAGTCCGTCAGTCGTGTCCAACTCTTTGCGACCCCATGGACTATACAGTCCACGGGATTCTCCAGGCCAGAATACTAGAGTGGGCAGAATACTAGAAGCCGTTCCCTTCTCTAAGGGATCTTCCCAACCCAGGGATAGAATCCAGGTCTCGCGCATTGCAGCTGGATTCTTTAGCAGCTGAGCCACCAGGGAAGCCCAAATCCCAAGTGTGATCCAGACAGCGAATGCAAGGAGGGCTGATGTGAGAGGCAGAGATGAATTTTTTCTGCCTAGACGTTATGTGTCTCACTAGCATGTTCTTTAAATTCACAGGCAATTGTCTTTTCAGAAAACCATGACAGTTCTTTTAAATATTAATAAGTCCATTAATAGTTATTCTGCCATTTTCTTAAACTCGGCTCAGTTGGCAGTGCCGATACGGAGAGGCCTATGAAAACAGGAACTCAGAACCACATCCTGGTGTTGCTTGGTTTTTAAACAAAACAGTAATTTATTTCCAATTGTCTAGAGATTAGACAGTTGTCTAATGTCTCAACTGTCTAGAGATTGGAATTCATCTAGCATTATTTAAATATCTTTAGGATGCAGTTTTAAAGATATTATTCTTTTCCAATTCAAGTTTGTTTCCCTATCATTCTATTCTAAATGAGGCTCATCAGACAGCACCAGAGCTGGACCCTGACTCTACAACTAGCTGGCTGTGAGGTGAGACAGTCACTGAAGCTTTCTGAACTTCACTGCCTTCCTTAAAAAATGGTAATAATATTTTTCCTTACTCATAAGACTGTTGCATTAATTAATACACAGGAAAGGACTTCCCTGGCGGCCTGGCGGTGGTTAAGACTGCACTTCCACTGCAGGGCGTGTGGGTTTCATCCCTGGTTGGGGGAACTAAGATCCTATGTACCTTGAGCCCCTTGCCCCTGCAAAAAACCCCAAACATAAACCCCCCTGATGACCAAGGAACCTTCACAGCAGCACTGAATGCAGACCTTCCGTCCTCTTCCATAAAACAGAAATAAAATTTCTTAAAAAAACAAGAAACACAGGAAAGCATACAGATTGCCTAGCCTAGGGGAAGCCATTACCAATCAATGCTGGTGATTATCAGTTGGCCCTTATCATAAGGAATCCAATTTATTCAGGGTCCTTTTCTATTGTTGTTTTTCTTGTTTTTTTTTTGCAAATTCAGGGTTTCTAATGTTGAAATTTGGGAGAGAGACTGAAGCCTTTTCATCTGCAGTTAAATCACCCCTATGTCTCATGAAAAACAAATCTCACTCTACAGGTCAAAGTGGGAAATGGCTGAAAAGAGTATCATTATCAGTAAACCAAGGGAACATTCCATTACCCTGTGCAAATACAAACACAAAGTGGTTTTTCACACGCACTGGGTGTACTGGCACACTTAGGTACATCCTAGGCCAAACATGAGAGTTACGAATTATCACAGATACAGCCTGCAGCACAGCCAGAGCAAGAAGGGAGAGTTCACATGCGGAGAGCCCACCGAGGTTTGAAATTCTCTGCAGAAACACGTTCAGCACCTATACAAGAACCCCTTCGTGCACGTGAAGCTCCTCCACTGCTTTTAGGAAGACGTCTTTTTCTTTCAGCCACAATCTGTTTCTGCCTTCATTTGTTGTAGCCATTTCATTCTGTTTGAAATCAGACTTCTGTGCTCAGAGCCGAGTACCGTGGCCGATAATAGCTTTCCGGTGAAGTACGCTTCTTCTTGGCCAGCAAAAACACTGGGCTTGCTTTTGTACAAAGAGTTTCACATCACACGTATGAGATGTTGGCAGCGAACTGTCAGACAACATTTCCTGCTGTTAATCTGCTAGGGATTCAAGTCACTAAGCCAATGAGTGCCAAGTGAATGCAGAGAAGGAAGCCTGGGGAAGAGGGATGAGGGAGAGACACAGACTTTTAAACCTGAATCACAAAAAAGAACCACAGGCCCTAATTCAGAACAACAGGGGACTTTGAGAAACATTTCCTGGGAGCTGTCATTGTTGTTCAGTCACTAAGTCATGTCTGACTCTGCGACCCCATGGACTGCAGCATGCCAGACTTCCCTGTCACCATCTCCAGACTTCCCTTCACCATCTCCCTGAGTTTGCTCAAATTTATGTCCATTGAGTCAGTGATGCCATCCAACCATCTCATTCTCTGTCACCCCATCTCCTCCTGCCCTCAGTCTTTCCAAGCATCAGCATCTTCTGCAATGGAGTTGGCTCTTTGCATCAGGTGGCCAAAGTATTGAGGCTTCTGTTTTAGCATCAGTCCTTCCAATGAATATTCAGGGTTGATTTCTTTAGGACTGACAGCTTTGATCTCCTTGCTGTCCAAGGGACTCATGAGTCTTCTCCAACACCACAATTCAAAAACATCAATTCTTCAGTGCTCCGCCTTCTTTATGGTCCAACTCACATCCATATATGACCACTTTCCAAGACAATTCTCCAAAAATAAGAAAAATCCAACAAAATCCCCAATTGTGATTTACAACTCATTTGGTCAAGTAAAGACCTGGAGGCGACGCAGATGCTGACAGTGAAAATATAACTTTTCATATTATACATTTAACAAGTATAAATTTGTAGAATGGTCACTTTTCAAACCTATACAGCAGGGGTTCCCAACTTCCAGGATCTACAGCCTGATGATCTGAGGTGGAGATGATGTAACAACAATAGAAATAAAGTACACAATAAACGTAATGTGCTCGAATATGCTGGAACCATCCCCACCCCTCCAGTCCGTGGAATCATTATCTTCCAGGAAACTGGTCCCTGGTGCCAAAATGGCTGGGAATCACTGCTAAGGCAACGATGAATAAACCTGAATAAAAACAGTCAGTGCTTTAAATAAATAGGTCTTAAGTGAACCAGTGTCCTTTTCACCAACTGTCTCCTCCTATTAACAGGACAAGACTGTGAGCAAGCACACAGAGGAAGATTTCAGGGTTATTACATAAACTACTCTCATAATTTGGGGCTTCCCAGATGGCGCTAGCGGTAAAGGACCACTTGTCAATGTAGGAGACGTAAGAGATGAGAGTTCGATCCCTGGATTGGGAAGATTCCCTGGAGGAGGGCACGGCAACCTATTCCAGTATTCTTGTTTGGACAATTCCATAGACAGAGGAGCCTAGCAGGCTATAGTCCAGGGGGTCGCAAATAGCCAGACATGACTGAAGTGACTTAGCATGCATGCACACACTCTCATAATTCAAAAATGTAATTATATCCTTTCACCAGTAAAATTGTGGGTTTAAATTAAAATAATTGTGTAACCTATGAAAAACCTATAATGAAAATAGAAATGTCTGGCAAAAAAAACAGGATAGGTGATCAGTTCAGTCGCTCAGTCGTGTCTGACTCTTTGTGACCCCATGAATCATAGCATGCCAGGCCTCCCTGTCCATCACCAACTCCCGGAGTTCACTCAGACTCACGTCCATCGAGTCAGTGATGCCATCCAGCCATCTCATCCTCTGTCGTCCCCTTCTCCTCTTGCCCCCAATCCCTCCCAGCATCAGAGTCTTTTCCAATGAGTCAACTCTTCGCATGAGGTGGCCAAAGTACTGGAGTTTCAGCTTTAGCATCATTCCTTCCAAAGAAATCCCAGGGCTGATCTCCTTCAGAATGGACTGGTTGGATCCCCTTGCAGCCCAAGGGACTCTCAAGAGTCTTCTCCAACACCACAGTTCAAAAGCATCAATTCTTCGGTGCTCAGCCTTCTTCACAGTCCAACTCTCACATCCATACATGACCACAGGAAAAACCATAGCCTTGACTAGACGGACCTTTGATCACACTTTCAACTATACTTAGGATCAGTCTGGCCTTCACTGAAAGCCTATCATCTTTCAGATTAGCATTTAAATGCAGCAGATGAAGGGAAAAGTCTTTGCAATCATCAAACATGTTGATCCTACATACATATGCTCTCCAGTTCTGCTGGACACAGGCAGTAGCCTATGTAGACTCCCTGGGTACTGCCAGGTCTATATGCCCAAGGTCAGGATGGTTTTTGGACCATCCGCTCTGGATCAGGGATATCCTGGCTTAATGCTCCTGAGCTGGCAATCGTGAAAAGCCAGCGTTAATCCCTTGGCCTGTCAGCTCCTGCTCCTGGGGGCAGAGGCGGGTGGAGCCTGCTCAGCTCTGCACAGGCCAGGACTGTTCTAGAACGAGACACGCCCCGCTGCCTTAGGATACACGAGGTCCCCCCTCACCCTGCAGCCATCCTAAGAGCTCACTGAACCTCGGAGAATGTCACTCTGCTGACACCTGAACCTCAGATGGTGATTTCTTGGCATTCTGTGGTTATATTAATTTTTAAAGCATGAATTGCATTAGCAAATGGTCACAAAATAACAATCACAGAAAAACTGAAATGACAAGGCTAACTGAATCCAGAAAACGAATGGCTTTTAAAGTAGGTACAGGCTTTTGCCCTAAACAAAGAGCTGTAACATTCTTTCACTGACAGGAAAATTAAAACAGTTCTATTCAAGCAAAAAGTCAAATATTACAGTTTTGTTCAGATGATTCTGCTTATTTTCCTGTGCTTGCCTGAAAGCAGCCATCTTTCCTGGACCTTACTAGCGTTCGGGGTTAAACTGGGAGGTTCGGGGCTGAGAGACTTTGGGAAGTTCTTCAGGACTCGGGTGACCCTGCTCCCCCTTCTTTGAACGGGGATCCTTGGAGCCAGTCCTGCTGGCTCCCTCCTGGCTTAATAAGGACTCTGGGGCAGTAGGATGCCTGGGGTCTGAGAGGTTTGGAGGGGACGTGAAGTGAAATTCCAAGGAGGTCACCCCAAGATGTTATCAAATGTATTTTCACTTCTGCTTTTATATCCCCCAAAAATCTTTGTGAGAATAAACCCACGTGGGAAGACCAGAAGCCGGCTATCGGATTCAGTTCCAGCAGCACAGCCAGCCAGCGTGAGGACGCAGTCAGAGCCCGTGACGGCGGGGAAGAGCCCCTGACCTCCTGCTCCATCACACAACCTTCCTCCAGTTCCTCCCCACTCCCCCTGGATTCCTTCTGCCAAACAAAGTCTGCACAAGCTACCTTCACACTCTGGGTCCCCCCAACACCCTCCCTCATCCTTCAGACTGCTCCTCAAGCATCCCTTCCTCCAGGACCAAGTCCCAGAGAACGTTTTTTACAGCTCCTGCATCGCACTTGTCAGGGTGGCAAATTCCTGCTGGTTTGCTGATTTGAGTAATGTTAGTAGAAGTGGGCTTCCAGTGAACAACAGGGGTATTTTTATTATATGGACGCTGTGAGGCGAGCGTTCAAAACACAGGTTTTATGGATTCATCTCTTCCCACCTTCTTCCTCTCGTTTTCTCTTGGTGCTGCTTTCTGCTTATTTATTTTCTTCTCATTATATTCCATGTATATCTCTATATGCGTGTGTGCTCCATTGTGTCCAACTCCTTGTGACCCCACAGACTGTAGCCCACCAGGCGCCTCTTTCCATGGGATTCTCCAGGCAAGAATACTGGAGTGTGCTGCCATTTCTTTCTCCAGGGGATCTTTCCAACCCAGGAATTGAATCCGAGTCTCCTGCATTGGCAGGCAGATTCTTTACCACTGAGCCACGTGGGCAGCCTACATGTATGTCTGTAAAATACCTTAAGAACATGGCTGAGTACACATCATAGAAACCCTGTTTAAATAAAATGTATTTTTGAAACAAATTATCTTTAGAATTTGGGTGGGTTTTTTTTCCCCTATGAGGATGAATTCTTGACCTGGTATTATTAAGGAAGCTTGTCAAAGCATGATATTTTGGACAGTGGTTTTTTTTTTTTTAAAGGAATAACTGGAGACATGAACTGAAGCATTTTGCTTCAGGTAATCCTTGAAAAGCATCCCGTGTGTTTGACAAGTCCAGTCTAGGGGCACTTCCCTAAAGAACGTGGCGGCTCTTTAGTGACTTTATTTGCTGTCACCATGGCATTCCATAAGAAATAACAAGTCTCTTTATTCCTTCCGAACACCATCCTAAGAACCAATTCCTTGTGCTCACTGTACGTCCGCATACCATCACTCATGCCTACAAGCAGCCGTGGGATGAATAAAGTGCATTCCTAAGTGCAAATATGACTTCGAGATTGGAATTTCTTTCACCCTTATTGGAAAGTGACCCCAAATGTGCATACCAGTTACACACAGCTGTCTGTCACACAGGACATACACATTCTGATGCAGCAAAGATGCCTTGTTTGTCGTGGAGAAGAAACCCCCACTGATCAAAACCTTTCATGAATTAGCATCTAATCTGGCCATTTAAATTTGCCATTTGTAGACACATCCTGGAACCAAACCACAGGAAACAGTCACTAGACAACACTAACAAAAGAGACGAGTCTTGGCAGGACAAGCAAAAGGAAGACCCAAATTCCATTTATCTAGAGATAAAACATCCACACTAGAAATCCAACAAGGGATATCATACCAGGTTATGAGAAGCTAACGTTCTTGATAGAACTGTGATACATTCCAACGAGAATCCCACAATTTAAAATCTGTGATCTAGTCTGCTGCTGCTGCTGCTGCTGCTAAGTTACTTCAGTCGTGTCCGACTCTGTGTGACCCCATAGACAGCAGCCCACCGGGCTCCCCCGTCCCTGGGATTCTGCAGGCAATAACACTGGAGTGGGTTGCCATTTCCTTCTCCAATGCATGAAAATGAAAAGTGAAAGTGAAGTCTCTCAGTCATGTCCGACTCTAGCGACCCCATGGACTGCAGCCTACCAGCTCCTCCGTCCATGGGATTTTCCAGGCAAAAGTACTGGGGTGGGGTGCCATTGCCTTCTCCTATGATCTAGTCTAGAAGAAGCAAATAAAAACCTGGAAGTGCATTGGCTGGTCATTACAAACCACAGAACTGAAGAGGAAAAGAATCCGTGGTTTTACAGCTCTTGAGAGAAGAAACCTGGATTCAGCTTAAAGCCCATCTGCCCTAGACCAAAAGGAGGGGGAAGACGTGGGAGGAGGTGGTATTTCCTGAATGAACAGCAGGCCATGACCACAACCCTGAACTGGAAAACTGTAGGAGACTATTGGGTGGGTGGAGGCAGGGAGAGGGTATTGTTTTCTAATTTGAGATTTAAAGAGTTAAAAAAACTTTCTGAGTAATACCACCCCTTCACAGTTACTGATGATCACAGGATGACACACTATGCTAATGTAAAATTAGTCCTAACGTGCTGTGTGGTAAGTTGCTTCAGTCATATCTGACTCTTTGCGACTCCATGGACTGTAGCCTGCCAGGATCCTCTGTCCACGGGATTCTCCAGGCAAGAATACTGGAGAATACTGGTTGCCATTTCCTCCTCCAGGGGATCTTCTCAACCCAGGGATCGAACACCGTGTCTCTTATGTCTCTTGCATTGGCAGGTGGGTTCTTTACCGTTAGCACCCCCTGGGAAGCCCAGTCCTAATAGTCTTGTTTAAATTTTTTTAATTTGATGTGGATCATTTTAAAAGTCTTTATTGAAAGAATCTGTTACATATACATTGCTTCTGTTTTATGTTTTTTTTTTTTTTGGCCCTGAAGATTGTGGGATCTCAGCTCCCCAGTCAGGCTCGAAATCTGCAGCCCTTTCATTGCAAGATGAAGTCAAAACTCCTGGACCAGCAGGGAAGTCCCCTGTCTGGTTCAAGTGTTCCAAGAAACAGGGGTCAGGCATTCCTTAGAGGAAATGTAACGTTATTGTCCTTACCACTTTGTGTAACTGAAATTCTAATGTACAAAGGACAGCAAAGAGCCAAATTAAAGAAATAAAGGGACAACGGGCATCGGACAGGAGGGAGAACAAGAATCAATCACAGTGAATGACACTATTTCTCCATGGACGGTCCCTGGGGCATTCCATGGCCTCATCTTTTCTGCTTTCAGTAGTGCCATGCCTTGACGGCAGTTAGAAAATAATACTGGGAATGTTTCTCTGTGGAGAGTCTCTCCTGAACCTTTTTGAAGGAGACCCATTACTCAACCACAATTTAAACATGCTTGCTCCTTGGAAGGAAAGCTAAGACAAACCTAATCGACGTGTTAAAAAGCAGAGACATCCCTTTGCCGACAAAGGTCCGTCTAGTCAAAGTTATGGTTTTTCCAGTAGTCACATATAGATGTCAGAATTGGACCATAAAGAAGGCTGAGCACTGAAGAATTGATGCTTTTGAATGATAGATCTGGAGAAGACTCTTGAGAGTCCCTTGGACTGCAAGGAGATCAAACCAGTCAATCCTAAAGGAAATCAACCTTGAATATTCACTGGAAGGGCTGATTCTGAAGCTGAAGCTCCAATGCTTTCGCCATCTGATGAGAAGAGCTGACTCACTAGAAAAGACCCTGATGCTGGAAAAGATTGAAGACAGAAGGAAAAGGGGGTGACAGAAGGTTAAACGGCAGCATTACCGACTCAACGGACGTCAGTTTGAGCAAACTCCGGGAGACAGTGAAGGATAGGGAAGCCTAGCATGCTGTAGTCCATGGGGTGGCAAAGAGTCAGACACGACTTAGCGACCAAGCAACAACAATAACGCTCAACCACAATCACTGCTGTAACGTTCCCACGGGGTTGAGCACATCCAGTTCCTAAGCGAGGGGTACGGCCCGAAGAGACTGGGCCTGGGTGTACAGGAGCATCTGGGGGTGGGGTGGGGGAAGCTGGACAAGGCACTCCCACCCCAACTCGAAGCGTCAGTGTTGCCCAGAGCTCTACTGTTAACGCTCTTCCCACTCATTCACTGGCCATCTGCACCATTTCATTCACTCCTCTATGTGACTCACTGTAAACGGTACCGGCTTGCACAGTGCCTACCAGCCTGACTTCTCTTCCAACGGTCAAACAACGTATCCAACTGCAATAGCAGATTGCCACTTCCATATTCCAGGCATCTCGAATTCAATAGGCTTACATTAGACTTAGTTTCCCCTCCACGCACTTTTCTTCTTATACTGTAGTCTACAAATGTGGATGCCATTGTTAGTTACCATCTCTTCCCCACCTACATACCTGCCCACACATGCAGTTAATCATGTCTGCTCATGTTCAGGGTAGTTCTTTAAAATCCATCCTCTCCCCTCTGTCCCACTGGCCACCTTGGTTGGTGGTCCTCAGCAACTCTTGCCAACTAGCATCCCTGTTTCAATTATTATTTAGTAGAAGTAGCTTTTAAAAACACAAATGGTCAACCAGCTCCCCAAAGCAAAACCCCTCAGAAGTGCCCATTATCTACTGTGATTTCTCATCTCCCTGGTGTATACACCCCGCCTGATCCCTGGGGTTTCAGACAGAGTAGATCTAACAGTTAGGTTACACTAGCTGGCACCAGTGACCTTTCGATAGGAACATTGTCCTAATCAGCTGAGCCCTTAAAAGCAGAGAGTTTTCTCCAGTTGGCAGCAAAAAGTGGGGAATAGAGAGACTTGAATGTAGAGGAATCTAAGGTGGGAGAGGTTCTCTGTTGCTGGGACAGATGGAGCCTCATGGACTGATAGCAAACTCAGCAGCCCTGAGTCGTCCCTGGCTGACAGGCAGCAAGACGGGACCTCGGTCCTATAACCAGAAGGAAATGCATTCCACCAACAGCACCAGAAAGCACGTAGATGCATCTTCCCCTAGACCCGCCTCTATACACAGTGCATCGGTGAAGAACATGACTTCTCCTCTGTAAGATGCTGAGCAACAATCCAGCCAAAAAACGTGAGATGATATGTGTTACATCTCCACGTTTATGGTAATGTGTTATACTGCTGCTGCTGCTAAGTCACTTCAGTCGTCCGACTCTGTGTGACCCCATAGACAGCAGCCCACCAGGCTCCTCCGCCCATAGGATTTTCCAGGCAAGAGTACTGGAGTGGGGTGCCATTGCCTTCTCCGAATGTGTTATACAGCTAGAAAACCAATTTCCTGGATGGCTCAGCAGTAAAGAATCGCCTGCAGTACAGGAGACACAGGGGAAGCAGGTTCAATCCCTGGGTCAGGAAGGTCCCTTGGAGGAGAAAATGGCAACCCACTCCGGTATTCTTGCCTGGAGAATCCCATGGACAGAGGAGCCTGGTGGGCTATAGTCCATAGGGTCGCAAAGAGTCAGACAAGTCTGAGCATCCACACGCACAGAAAACCAGTATGTGCAAATACCCAACCCTGTTAGCAAGTCAAGCCCATCCTTCCCGGCCGGCCCTTGGCCTTCCCTTTTCACTCTCAGCTGCTCCTGACGTTTCAAATTCTCCATGTGTACTTTTCTCATCTCCTTATCTGCCAAAATTCTAAACAGAACTGTGTAAATATCCTGAATACAATAAGAATTATTCTGGAAATTTAAAAATAAGTAAATAAAATAAGTGAATGCTACTTGACTTAAATATCACCACAGGGAAAGTCAGCCAACACATTCTAATAATAAATATATGCCAAAAATATGATCGGACACGTGCATACCATTTTTAACAGCATGAACCACTGCGGAGGAATCTTTGCTCGTAGGGAGGTATTTACAGTCAGCTAAAGATTTGGAGTCATGCTTTTTATGCATCAGCCCTATTTCAAAACCTAGATCCTAAAAAAGAAAGAAGAATCTAAGAAACGTGCCTCAAACAGCCACTCCCAATTTCTTCAGGCAAGAGAGAAAGTTCTCTACAAGAGCAGAGAATCTGTCTCAGCATGAAATGGAAGTGAGTTGAGTAGATTTCCAATTCTTTGCTTTTTCTGAGTTGCTCCTATTGTCCCTGGTTATTTGCATTAAAACCAAGCACATCACAAAACTCCTCAGGATAACAGGCTCACAAAGACTCTCTTATTCTCTACTTGCTGCTGCTGCTGCGAAGTTGTGTCCGACTCTGTGCGACCCCATAGATGACTCTGTGCGACCCCATAGACGGCAGCCCACCAGGCTCCCCCGTCCCTGGGACTCTCTACTTGCTACAGAAGGACAAATACAGGATGACCTGCATTTTGTTGCTGTTCTTGTTTAGTTGCTAAGTCATGTCTGACCCTTTTCGACCCCATGAACTATAACCTGCCAGGCTCCTCCGTCCATGGGATTTCTCAGGCAAGAATACTGGAGTGGGTTGCCATTTCCTTCTCCAGATCTTCCCGATCCAGCGACCGAACCTGGACTCCTGCAATGCAGGCAGATTCTTTAATCATCTGAGCCACAAGCGAAACCTGCATTTTTAAGACATTCAAAACTGTGTGGTCTCAATGCTCTGTGGTAAAGAGCTGAATGGGATGGAAATCCAAAAAACAGGGCATATTATGTATATGTATAGGGCTTCCCTGCTGGCTCAGATGGTATAGAATCTGCCTGCAATGCAGGAGACTCCGGTTTGATCCCCAGGTTGGGAAGATCCCCTGGAGAAGGGAATGGTAACCCACTCCAGTATTCTTGCCTGGAGAATCCCATGGACAGAGGAGCCTGGCCAGCTACAGTCCATAGAGTCACAAAGAGTTGGACACAACTGAGCGACAAACACACACACACACACCATGCAGATTCATTCTGCTGTACAGCAGAAACTAACACAACATTGTAAAGCAACTAAACTCTGATTTAAAAAAAAAAATAGTAAAGAAACCTCTTCAAATAACACTACTCAGAGTTACCAAGGAAGAAACTGGAAACTATACTGAATTAAGGCTTACTGGAACTAGAAAGACTGTAAAGGGACTTCTGAAGGGATCAAGCGTGAAGGAAAAGCGGGTGACTTAGTCGGACACCTTCTCTAATAGAGTTTCCTACACATTTTGAGGAGTTCATCACCAACGCCAAGGACCACCGCCTCCTCACTCACCATAAAGTGGGAATTGGCTCATGAGAGGAGGCTAGTGCTGAAAGCCAGATATGGAGTGTGTTTAATTATCTTCAGCACATATTCAGGCTTGTTAAACACCTACTGATTTCTGGCATAACAGCAACAGACCCTTAGCCACATCTTCTGTCTGATCTCAGCAGGTTCAAGCTGGGCAGCGTGAGAAAAGCAAATTTCCTGTTTAAGGTCAGCGTCTCAGTCCTCACAAGTGGGTGTTGAGTGCAGTTACTTCCTGTTCATATTTAATAAAATCATTCAGCATTTCCCCAACTGCCAGATAAATGATTAGCTCATATGGAAACACTGATAATCTTTCCAGGTTGGGGGAAAAAAGCCTATAAAGGGACAGTCAAGATGAAATTTACTTTCTCAGATTTAAGAAATACTTTCCAGTGTTTACTATATTATAAGGTAATAAGCTGTGCTGTGCATGCGTGCTGTCATGTCTGACTCTTTGTGACCCCATGGACTGAAGTCCGCCAGGCTCCTCTGTCCATGGGATTCTCCAGGCAAGAATACTGGAGTAGTTTGTCCTTCCCTTCTCCAGGGGATCTCCTTGACCCAGGGATAGAACCTGTGCCTCCTACGTTGGCAGGCGAATTCTTAATCACTGAGCTATCAGGGAAGTAACAGCTGGCTATTTCCTTTTATATTACAAGGGTTTTCAAACTGGTGCTGCTGCTGCTAAGTTGCTTCAGTCGTGTCCGTCTTTGTGCAACCCCATAGACAGCAGCCCACCAGGCTCCTCCGTTGTCCCTGGGATTCTCCAGGCAAGAACGCTGGAGTGGGTTGCCATTTCCTTCTCCAATGCATGAAAGTGAAAAGTGAAAGTGAAGTCGCTCAGTAGTGTCCGACTCTTAGCGACCCCATGGACTGCAGCCTACCAGCTCCTCCGTCCATGGGATTTTCCAGGCAAGAGTACTGGAGTGGGGTGCCATTGCCTTCTCTGGGTTTTCAAACTACGATCCTCATATTCAGCTCTCTTCCTGTGCCAGTTGGACGCTGGACTGTAAGGCATACATGGCAGTCAAATCCTGACACTAACTGCTGCCTGACTGTGTGCACTTCCCTCTAAGACCAGATCAGCTGGTATGTGGACGGACACCACGAAATTGTGTGCAAGCTGGTTTTCTGTGACTATTTTACTGTGTCCCTAAGACAAGGACTTTAAAATCACTGTCCTCCAGGCTTCCAGAACCTACCTCTGCACTTTGTTGGAATGTGAGTGCAGGACTGAACTAGAGTTTACACTGTCCTCTGACCCTAAGAACCTGCTATTCTACAAGACTTGAGCTCTGCTGTCCAAGAAGGGACAAGGTCAAAGACACCTGCCTCTGACATTGAAGGTAACAACAACAAAAAAAGTGGTATCACATTCAAGAGATGATCCACCATGTAGACATTTTCCCAGGTTGTGAACTAACTTTGAAAAGACTTTTCTCATTGTGTGGTTGATGCCAGTAGCGTTCTCCCTAGACTTCCCGCAGAGCCAAGACTATGGCCGGAAGAAGTAAGGCATCAATTTAAATGCTAACGAAAAGGAGACGAGCTATAATCTTGAAAATTATAACCTGTCTTTCATGGGGAAAATGCTGTAATTATGAAATGAACTGGCAATTGATCAGGAAAATTGGGGGAAGAGATCACTGTATTGTGGAAAGTGTTTCTCTCCAGAAAGGATGGTGAGGGTCCCAGATCAGACTTGCCTTTCCACTCTGAGTAGGACACGCAACAACTGTACAACTGGCTCCCAGTCATTCTATGTTCTGGCAAGGAGTGGAGATCAGCTGCAGCTCTGGTCCCTTCCCCACTTTGAAGAGCTTCTGCAAGACACTTCCCCAGCTGTTTTCCCCTTCTTACTCAAAATTAAAAAGTGCTGGTTCCAAGTTCTACTCTTCACAGAATATCTTTTTTTTTCAATTGAAGTAGAATTGATTTACAAACTTGTGTTAGCTTCTCATGTAACGCAAACTGAAAAAAAAATCTTTTTTTCAGATTACCTTCCACTATAGGTTATCACAGGATATTGAGTATAGCTCCCTGTGCTATACAGTAGTGCTTTTGTTTACCTACTTTATACGCAATAGTAGTAGTTGCTGTTTTTGTTTTCGTGGCTAAGTGGAGTCCAACTCTGCAACTCCATGGACTGTAGCCCACCAGGTTCCTCTATCCACGGGATTCTCCAGGCAAGAACGCTGGAATGGGTTGCCATTTCCTTCTCCATGGGATCTTCCAAATCCAGGGATCGAACCTGCCTTTCTTTCGTCTCCTATATTGCCAGGTGGATTCTTTACCATCATGCCACATGGGAAGCCCGTATAGAGTAATGGGTATACTTTAATCCCAAACTCCTAATTCATCCCCCCTCTTTTTCCCTTTAGTGACCGTAAGTTTTCTATGTCTGTGATTTTCTTTCTACTTTGTAAATAAGTTCATTTCTATCCTTTTTAAGATTCCTCATGTAAGTGATATCATGTTTGTATTTCTCTGTCTGACTTACTTCACGAAGTATGATCATCTCCATGTCCATCATGTTGCTGCGAATGGCATTATACTATTCTTTTTTATGGCTGAGTAATATTCCATTGTATATACGTACCACAACTTCTTTATCCATTCTTTTGTCAATGGCCATTTAGATTGTTTCCGTGTCTTGGCTACTGTGAATAGTGCTGCTATGAACATAGGGGTGCAGGTATCTTTCAGGGCATCTTATTTCATGATAGTATAGCCAGAAGCAAGGCCTGGGTGGTCCTTTTGATAAATTAGATTTAAGAAGTCTTGAGAAGATGACATCCTTTCCATCAACTCAACCCGTCTCTTAGATGAGGATGAGATGGTTGGATAACATCACCAACTCAATGGACATGAGTTTGAGCAAACTCTGGGAGACGGTGAAGGACAGGGAAGCCTGGTATGCTGTAGTCCATGGATTTACAAAGAGTTGGACATGACTGAGCGACTGAACAACAACAAAGAAAGTTCTGGAGCAGAGGGCAGGAGATCTGGGCCCTAGCCCTTCATGGTCCTTTCCAGGCTGTGTGTCCTCAGGCATAACATTAACTACTCTGGGCCTATTTCCTCTTCAGTGAAATGGGACAGGAGACAAAGTTATCTCCAATGATCCTTCCAGATCTAAAACTGTGACTCCTGAGGAAGAGAACACCCTGTCTAAGCTTGAAGTCTTTGCATCATTTGGTTTTCAGTGTCTGGAACGTTGCAGGCCCTCAACAAATGCTTTGTATCAATGTCTTCCTTGTCATCTTTTGCACACTGTGTGATGTCAGTTCTAGGGACTAGAATGGTTGTAAACAAGAAAAAAAGAAGGCTCATTAAGACAAATCATAATTAAGACCCCCTTGTTAAAAACTGTTTCAGTACCTGCCATGTACAAATCAATCAATGTTTTCTACAAAATACAGAGATGTGAGTGAGATGCCTGCTGGAGACACCACCTCAAGAGATGTTTGGAAGCTGTAATCAAGGGCCTCCTCTAGGAAGGAGGCTAAAGAAGCTCAACTAGTGGCAGAGACTCCTGTCCTGGGACCTGAATCAGCTTGGAGCTATGTGCCTGGGAGGCTGTGGTCCCTGTTACTTTTTGAAATGAAAACTAGGAGAAAAATTTTAACACCTTTAGTAAAAGAGTTTGTTTCTCTTAAATCTTCAAGAAGTCAAATCTGAACACCTTGGGAAGACTGCATGCTGACTATGTCAGGTAAATAAGAAGGTGCCTGTTAACAGTCCTCGTGTGTCCCTGTTCCTATGGTTGCTCAAAGAGTCACTGCACAAGGAAACTGAGTTTATTAAAGCCCTTCTGTGGTCAGGAGTCCACTGGTCTTCAAGCTGGAAGGCTCAGCTGCAAGATCGGGCCACTTGGTCACAAGACATAACAGATGTTTTGATGTAGTAAAACACAGTTGAACAGAAACCCATTGAGGTTAAATCCAAATTTACACAATTATACAGAATCAAAACCTCTGAATCATGTAGTAGTTGAGTGAATGATACTCACAGTGGTTTAAAAAAATTCTTATTTTTTATTTTTCACAACTACAACTTCCATGAAAGGCAAGAGGTGTTCTATTCAACCTTCTGCGTGATAGCAAATCTATCTGTTGTTCAATCAAGAACTTCTAAGAGCTTCCCTGGTAGCTCAGATGGTAAAGAATCTATCTGCAATGTAGGAGACATGGGTTCAATTCCTGGGTTGTGAAGATGCTTGGGAGAAGGGAATAGCAACCCACTTCAGTATATTTGCCTGGAGAATACCACAGAGGGGCCTGGTGGAGCAGCTACAGTCCATGGGGTCGCAAAGAGTCAGACACTACTGGGCAACTAACACAAACTTTTTCAAGAACTTCTAAAGGGACCATAAGGCATTTTAATCATGTAACCTAGAGAAGATGGAAAATTCAGACAGTGATTTTGTTTTTCCAACTAAACCCCAGTGAGTAGAATACATGAAACAGAAGCATGATATGGAAAGTTAATTGGATCACAAGCAAGACAGGGTATTTGGAAAATTTTTAACAGTCCCTTTCTAACAGTTAGAAGGTGATGAAAGCATATTTAGGACAGAGGGCAAAATATTCCTTTATCCTCCCTGGTCCCTTGGAAGCATCTCTGAATGGTAGCAAGAAGTGCATGTTGGAGTAAACACTCTGGATTTTGGAAGGATCTGAGTGGTACTCAGTCATGGAGTCCATCAACCTGCAGGCCTCTGGGCATGGCCAAAGCTGCGGGGATGTCTGAGCTGCAGGCTTCTAAGGTTTTACTGCTACACTTAAGTCCCTTCTGTATTTGCCCAAATCTGATGCAAAGCTCTCTCCAGAGAGGCTAGAGTTCTTTCACCTACGGGCATCGTCCCCTGGATTCCAGCCCCACATGGGATTACCTGGGGCTCACAAGCACTTGGTCTTGCTCAGGACTAAACCAGCAACACAGTGGGACCTTGTGAAAAACAAAGTCTGCTTCAAGGTCTACCTTCTGCCACTTTTGAGGTAAAGCTTGGGACTCCTCCACCCGTTGGGTTTCTTATGGAGAACAAACCAAACTACATCTGAAAATGACTTAAAATATGGATGAAATATGGATTCAAAGTTCAAACATGTCTATTTTATTTTCCTAAAACCAAATCAGACTAGATGAAAATGGTGTCAAATAAGAGGAAGCATTTCTAACTGGATGGTCATCAGAAAGTACACTGTAAGCTAACCAGACCTGGAAACAATGAGAGTGAAATTAAAATAAAATAAACATGATAAGCACCACTTCCTCTATTGTTGTGACTGGTACTTCTGTTTATTTTCTCTTTTAAAATTCAAGGTCAAGAACTAAATAGCAATGATGACGGTGACAAACTGGCCATAGGAAGTAGCTGGCATTCTCTAAAGATCCAATAAAAATGACAGGAAGGGAAGGGCAGTATTGGTGATTTTGTTGGCAAATGTGACAATCCTGGGGCCTGCAAACATTGCCCAAACATGCATATCAAATTGCTGATCATCGGATTTTTTTCTTATATTTTATGTGTAATTAGTTCTTTTTATATTTTAGATAGTCATGATGAAGAGTTTGAAAAAAATGACTGAGGAAATACATCTCTCAAATGGAAAACACCCACTGTTACAACGATCTACGGCTACTGCTGGAGGGAAATTTGAAAAATCCAGCACAATTGGAAAGGGCTTCCCATCAAAACAGTGGGGGCAGGAACTGTACACTTCATGAAGTCACTGTTTTCAGAGAGCAAAGGCTTCTTGTATCTTGATTTTCAGGGTCGCTGGGTTTCCTCTGCTGCAACACTACTGGGCAAGGGGAAAAGCTACCTTGTACCATCAAAAGAAGAGAGAATCAGGTACAGGTAAGGTGTGTGTGTGTGTGTGTTGGCAGGGGGTCCTTTGCTGGCAACTATAAATTCTCATGACACAGTCGTGGCAAACTGAGCCTTGTTGATTTTGACGGTGAAACATTAAAGGCATTAAATAAGCCAGAGAGGAAAAACAGCTAGGCACATAGATTTCATTAAAATAAAATGCCTTGTTTGAGGTCTATTCAATGCAAAAATAAAGGGAGGGGGGAGATATTCCTCTTACTGTCTCCTCCATTCTATTCTTAATTCACTTGCTCGAGTTGGGGACAGGGGTCGGGAGTGGTAATCCTGCTTCTCCAGAGTTTTGTGCTTCTTCTCTCCATGAGTCTTAGAACAGGAAAAAGCACTGGAAGCCATCAGAGCTACTGGTTTCCACAGATGCACCTACGCTTTCTGCTGGAATTCTCCCTGTGTGAAAACACTATCCACTTTCTTCCAGACTGTTCTTTAGAAAACTCTGGTAGTCTTGACTAGAGAATTGCCAGGGAACCCTATTTACTCCATTATATAAATATAATTCAGTAGAAAGACTCACCCTCAAGTTAAGGAAGAAAGCTTCTCTTGACTTAAATTTTTCCAGAAGGTGGATCCACATTGGAAAAATGCAACGTTGCTAAAGGTTACAAAAGGGCTTTAAGCTTCATAGTAAAGCCCAGGTAAAATTATATTATTGGATCTTCTCGTTTCCAGAATAAACATCTGAATCAATAATTGAATACTTTGGGCTAAGAAATTAGGCAAAATCAGAAGCAGCAGACAAACTGCAACAAATGGATCTGTGTGTGGCAAACCTCAGAACATATATTTTACTCCCCACCCATTTTTCCTATTCAACCAGTCGGTGACAAACAAGCCCATTTCACTAAACAACCCACTAATAATTGTCAGGTTACAGGGTGACAAAAATTCTCTAAATTAACATGATAAATGAAATCACTTTTGATTTAAGAGTTTATTTTAAAAATTGTTTTCTATGTCCCTGTAACCTGTAGTGATTTGGTAATGCAACCCCATCCCCACCCTAAATGATATCAATGTGAAATGAATTTGAACCTTCTGTTCCAAGAAAAGCACTGGTGCGTGAGCACATTGTGTAGACTACAAGGAACGAGGCAGGGGTTACAGGCAGAGAACACAGGGCATCAGGTGGGCTTGGTGCTGGCTGTGTCATGAGAAAAGAGAAACTGAAGTGAACAACCACACACAGAGGTCCAGATTCTCAGCACCCCTGGCAGAAGAGGGGGCCAGTGGAGTCATGCGGTGGGCGGGGTTTAAGCAGAGGGATGTGAAAAGGACCAAGGGCAGGCAGCTGGAGGCAGAGGAACAGCTCTTTAAATGAAAATATTAAATCTAAAACGGGAATCTCCCCCAGCTCGGCGCAAGGAGAAGATGCTGTGGATGGCGGGCGGTGGACCTGGCAGACTTCTAGCTCCCGCCTGAGTTCGCGCCCAGCCTGTGTTCTCGCGATACTCAGCGACCATCCGTGTCTCTACGGCTCTCAACAGCCCACGTTGCTCTCAGCTGTCAACTTGGTCTGGCCACACATCTCTGATAAAAGTCATTCATCTGCCCTTTCTCTCAAAGGAATTTTTTTTTTGTTTTCTTTACAGAGAGAGCACAGAGGAGCATATGCTTTTACATTCGAGCTGCAGATGTGAATTTTAAAACCCTTTTACACTTGAGCTGCAGATCCTACTCATTGTCCAAGCAGGAAAAGGACATTCACCATTCAAATTACCCTACCGCTCCTGTGTACAGAAATCTGTAAGTTTCCTCCAATTAACAACCCTGCCATAAGTAATGCAAATAGAAAAAGTAAAATTCATTTCAATGACAGCTCACAGCCAGGATATTAAAGAAAACCTGATTTTTTAAGGCCTCCAAAATGTTTTTCCTACCATGGAAAGTATTAGATATTTTGCCTTCTTTTTTTTTTTTTTTAAAGAAGATCACATTTTTCTCTTAATTGTAACATTTTGGGGACTTTACAAGTATTTTCAGTAATTTGATCCCCTGTGAGAGAGACTGGAAATAATTTTGTATTTAGAAACTGGGTCTGAGTAATTTTCCAGAGATCTGGAAAAACAAAGAGACATCTTGCATGCTTTAGACCAATATACCCCAGCTCTTCAATATCTGGGACAAAAAAAATATTTTAAATATACACTTACCTCTACATCACAGGTATATTCTGATCCATCCAGAAGTATCACTTTGCACTGCATGCTTTTAGGCTTTTTGACGATCTTCAATGGAGATCGAGATAGTTTGCTGCTAGATGATTTCTGAGAAAGTTTATCGTCTTCTAACTGCTGATATTCGAGCTGTTTGGCAGGTCCGGCAGCAAACTCCTGGTCCTTGTCAGTGACCTGTGGAGAGCAAACAATGGACAGTTTTCATTGCAAGACAGGAAATAAATATTGCATTGCTCAGGCAACCAAAGGACACTGTAGAAACGGGATTTTCTATTTCCTACAGGATGAGGGATGTCTGAATTAGGATATAAGGAATGGATACACATACACAAAAATAATACTAACAGGTACACCTAAATAATTTCTGCCACCTGAATGTACCCATAGGGACTTCTTTCAGTTTGACTCAAGTATTTATACGAGAAGTGCTGAGCTCTCAGTGAATGCCATCAAGTTTCGCCCAAGCAAAGAAGGGTACAAATGTCTTTTAAAGATTTTTTTTTTATATGGACCATTTTTAAAGTCTTTATTGAATTTGCTACAATACTGCTTCAATTTTATGTTTTGGTTCTTTGGCTCTGAGGCATGTGGAATCTTAGCACCCTACCCAGGGTCAAACCTGCAACCCCTTCCTTGGAAGGTGAAGTCTTAACCACTGGACTGCCAGGGAAGTTCGGGCTCCTGACTTTTTAAAAAGGCATTGGCTCTCACAGACATAGTGAGCAGATGTATAGTTATCAGAAGAGAAAGGGTGAGGGGACAGATTAGGAGTTTGGAATTAACAGATACATGCTTCCCAGGTGGCACTAGTGGTAAAGAACCTGCCTGCCAATGCAGGAGACATAAGAGACGCGGGTTCAATCGCTGGGTCAGGAAGATATCCTGGAGGCAGGGCATGGCAACCCACTCCAGTATTCTTGCCTGGAGAATCCCCATGGACAGAGAAGCCTGGAGGCCTACAGCCCATAGGGTCATAAAGAGTCAGACACAACTGGAGCAACTTAACATACACTACTATATATATATTAAACTAGATAAGCAACAAGGGCCATACAGCACAGGAACCTATCTTCAATACCCTGTAATAACCTATAATGGAAAAGAATCTGAAAAAAAAAAATGTGTGTATAACTGTATCACACTGCCGTTCACCTGAAACTAATACAAATTGTAAACCAACTATACTTCAATTAGAAAAAACAAAGGCATTGGATAGTATAAGCCTTAAAAGTAAACAAATCATCTAAGATTGAATCTAATGTATTCTGCTTCTTTCATTCACTGGGTCGAGCTGTTTGGCAGGTCCTTTACTCCATGACCCATACTGCTCCATAAACATACCAGGTATCTTATAAACTGTAAAGCCTACAGAGTTTTAAGGATTAATCTTCTCAGTAATTTTACAACTGTTAAAATACGTGATTTAGCTCTAACTCAATTCAACGAAGCTAGCAGTACGGAAATTAATTAAAAATAATCCTTTAAGTCTGCTTCCCACCCCCCCCCCCCTTCATTGTAATGAGCCAGTATAAAAAAATATCAAATCTGTTCAAAGGCTTTAATCTGCTTTCAAAGCCTAACAGTCCAGTCCAAGCTAGACTCAGAACTTTAAGAGGGAGTGATCCTACAGAACAGTAACATTCTCCCTTGAGTCAGTCCCCTTGGAATCTCCCTGTGCCCTGCTCTCCAATGACTTTTTCTACCCCTCTTCTATCTATTAGATCACCACCAATGTATATCAACCCATGGGCCCAACCACCTCTTCTACTGGTCTGCAAATACACTCTGAAAAGTCCAAAGAAAGATATGTTCTTAGAAAATTCTCTTTTCTGACCTCTCCATTTTGTAAAGAAGGAAGCTGACGTCCAGAGGACTTGAAAAGAGTTCTGGAAACACTGAGATAACCACAGAAGAAAAGTGGTTTAGAGTCACACTTCTCTTTAGTTTCCAACGTCTGAGTATAGAAAGTCAATCCTTTTATTAACCATGTATGTCTAATTATATTTGGGTATAGAAACTCTTCTCCCACTTTCATGTTTATTTCATTTCAGAGTGAAGAGGATAGAAAAATCCAGCCTAGTAATTTAAAATTGCTGAAGATCTGAAAACAAACAAAACCCTACAGCCACCATGTCTACACAAAAAGAAAAGGGAAGGGAAACCGTGATGACAACACTTGCTCCTTAGATTCTACTTGACAAAAAGTTAAAGGATAACCCACAGCTCCCTTCACAAAATGTCGATCAGACAGAGCATGAAAATAAATGTTATTCTTTTCCTTTTGACCCCCTACCGCACCACATGCAAGATCTTAGTTCCCTGACCAAGAATTGAACCCATGGCCCCTGCATTTCAAAGTGCAGAGTCAGCCACTGGACCGCTAGGGAAGTTCCAACATGACTCTTTATAGAGTTTAAAAGCAGAACTTAAGTACTATGAGAAAAGAAATAAAATAATCAGGCTGTCAACATACAGTTTAATGTTATAATTATATGTTGTGTTTTTAAAAAGACATGGGGACTTCATGTCTCTTCTTTTGATGTTCTCTAGAATTTCTAGCTTGACACAGACACTTTCAACCTGTAAAAGGTCAACCATATGTAGAGATTCCCAGATTCCCTTAACCCATGAGTCAGTAACCTAAAACATACCAATCCCAGGTTTGAAGTTTGAAGACAAAAAAATTTAAATATGGATTCATTCAAGGCCCAGGTATAAATCATGCTTTATATTTTGTAGGAAAATTTTTAAAAGGAATAATCACATTTCCATGACAACTTAAACACATTTAGGTAACCAAGTTGAATATGTCCATGGCAGAGAGAAAGAGAGCAGCTTGAACACCTACTAGGAACAGCTGGTAACCTTAAGGTCAGAGTAGCCCCCAGGGAAACATTAGAATAGTTCTGAACCAGTGTGTACATGCTTAGTCGCTGAGTCATGTCTGACTCTTTGCGACCCCATGGACTACAGCTCAACAGGCTCCTCTGTCCATGGGGATTCATTCTCCAGGCAAGAATACTAGAGTGGGTTGCCATGTCCTTCTCCAGGGGATCTTCTGAACCCAGGGACCAAACCCAGGTCTTCTGCATTGCAGGTGAATTCTTTACTGTCTGAGCCACCAGAGGCTTAAATAAACAACTGGGAGCATAATTAGAGCTGCCAGTGCAGTGTCTAGCCTCCCTGTAAACTCAGATAAAACCGTGGACCCGAAGTCCAGATTTCAGTGTGAACTGAAGTGCTTTCATCAAAGAAAGGCGTTACTAAGCAAGGCTGTGGAATGTCATTCACTGAAAGTCTTAAAACAGCTTAAGTGTCCATCTGCCAGGGGAACAGAAGAGGACAAGCAGATGATCCCCCCCGTCCCCTGGACCCCCCACGTTCCTGCTAGTGCTAGGAGACCCAGGCCAGAGCAAAGCCTGGAAAAGCTCAGCAGACATTCATTCATGGTTCTGAGTTGGAATGCCAGAGGTACGGGGCGATGCAGGCTCACCTCCTTCCTCACCGGCGTGCTGTGTGCTGCCGCCTCCTCGAACTGCTCCGGCGCCTGGGGCTGCTCCTCGGCGGCCGGCTCTGGGCCCGGCTGCGCCCCCGGCTGCGCCCCCTCGCGCCCCGCCGCCTCCTGGGGCTCGGCCTCCTGCTCCGGCTTGGATTCCGAGTCTGATCCTGATTCGGTGGTCATGGTCGATTGTTCTGCAGGCAGAGAGAGGGACAGTCCTATCACTCGGGGAACCAGCACCCAGAATAGGGAGAAACGCTAAGAACCCAACACAGACCCAGCAAGCAGCCTTGTCAAGTTCACCACTGGCAAAGGTGCCCGTCGACGGCGCAAAATGAACGTTTAACTAGCAGTCAAGTTGATTCGGGGCCATCACGGGTTCTCCTCCTATTAGATTTTCGCCACAGATGACAGGGAAATGACACTACCATCCTAATAATTACCTAACTTAGATACGTTTAATTTCAGAAACATGTATCAGCTGAAGATACATTTTAGTCTCTGGGAAGGATGATCTAATAATGGAAGCAGGTACAATTTCTCACTCTTCTCCTCCTCCCCAGGGACCCTGCTCTGCCCCTCCACAGCCCTGAATCCATGCATTCTTCCTGGAACACACGTCTTTCCTCTGTGATGTCCCATAACTGTTATGCCCTTCTGAATGCGCAACCACAGTATAACAGCGGCTCCTTAAGTACTGCCGGGCCTGTCCACACTGGACCACGCCAGCCCTGGCCATGGCCGGAGGGAAGCCAGACAGCATCCCCTCTCCTGCTCATCACAAGTTCACTCTCAAAGGTTTCTTCTCAGCTCCCCCTCATTTCCCTTGAGTGTTGAAGAAGTCTGTCTCATATTCCATCTGAAACTCACACAACAGATCTTGACACAGAATAATCTGCTCTTACATCCTAAAAAAGACGCTCTAAGATATAACCGCCATGTTCTTATAATTTACTTTTCAAGACACTAGTATTTTGTGCCTCAGTTTCCACATCTGCCAAATGGGAGAACTGAACATGATCACATCTAAATAAGCTATTCCCTGCTGTTACCTTTTTCCTACTACTAATAGACATGCTGCCCTAGTTAAAGCTGTTTTTTGCTCTAAGCAAGAGAGCTTCTATACCACGGGTCACCATGTCATTTTAAGCAATTTCTGATCTCAGGTGTATGGTAAATATTTCAAAAATGAATATCTCAGATCATCATATAATTTCCCTTCCTAATCCTAATTAAGAAGAGGTGGCAAGAATACACAGAAGAACTATACAAGAAAGATCTTCACGACCAAGATAATCATGATAGTGTGATCACTCACCTAGAGCCAGACATCCTGGAATGTGAAGTCAAGTGGGCCTTAGAAAGCATCACTATGAACAAAGCTAGTGGAGGTGATGGAATTCCAGTTGAGCTATTTCAAATCCTGAAAGATGATGCTGTCAAAGTGCTGCACTCAATATGCCAGCAAATTTGGAAAACTCAGCAGTGGCCACAGGACTGGAAAAGGTCAGTTTTCATTCGAATCCCAAGGAAAGGCAATGCCAAAGAATGCTCAAACTACTATACAATTGCACTCATTTCACACACTAGTCAAGTAATGCTCAAAATTCTCCAAGCCAGGCTTTAGCAATACTTGAACCGTGAACTTCCAGATGTTCAAGCTGGTTTTAGAAAAGGCAGAGGAACCAGAGATCAAATTGCTAACATCTGCTGGATCATGGAAAAAGCAAGAGAGTTCCAGAAAAACATCTATTTCACTTTATTGACAATGCCAAAGGCTTTGACTGTGTGGATCACAATAAACTGGAAAATTCTGAAAGAGATGGGAATACCAGACCACCTGACCTGCCTCTTGAGAAACCTATATGCAGGTCAGGAAGCAACAGTTAGAACTGGACATGGAACAACTGACTGGTTCCAAATAGGAAAAGGAGTACATCAAGGCTGTATATTGTCACTCTGCTTATTTAACTTATATGCAGAGTACATCATGAGAAACGCTGGGCTGGAAGAAGCATAAACGGCCATCAAGATTACTGGGAGAAATATCAATAACCTCAGATATGCAGATTACACCACCCTTATGGCAGAAAGTGAAGAGGAACTAGAAAGCCTCTTAATGAAAGTGAAAGAGAGTGAAAAAGTGGGCTTAAAGCTCAACATTCAGAAAACGAAGATCATGGCATCTGGTCCCATCACTTCATGGCAAATAGATGGGGAAACAGTGGAAACAGTGTCAGACTTTATTTTGGGGGGTTCCAAAATCACTGCAGATGGTGACTGCAGCCATGAAATTAAAAGATGCTTACTCCTTGGAAGGAAAGTTATGACCAACCTAGACAGCATATTCAAAAGCAGAGACATTACTTTGCCAACAAAGGTCCATCTAGTCAAGGCTATGGTTTTTCCAGTGATCATGTATGGATGTGAGAGTTGGACTGTGAAGAAAGCTGAGCACCAAAGAATTGGTGCTTTTGAACTGTGGTGTTGGAGAAGACTTTTGAGAGTCCCTTGGACTTCGAGGAGATCCAACCAGTCCATTCTAAAGATCAGTCCTGGGTGTTCTTTGGAAGGACTGATGCTAAAGCTGAAACTCCAATACTTTGGCCACCTCATGTGAAGAGTTGACTCATTGGAAAAGACTCTGATGCTGGAAGGGATTGAGGGCAGGAGAAGAAGGGGACGACAGAGGATGAGATGGCTGGATGGCATCACTGACTCGATGGACGTGAGTCTGAGTGAACTCCGGGAGTTGGTGATGGACAGGGAGGCCTGGTGTGCTGCAGTTCATGGAGTTGCAAAGAGTCGGACACGACTGAGCGACTGAACTGAACTGAATCCTAATTTTATGGTAAAAATATATCAAGCAAAGAATTAGTATCACACTTTAAGCAAATAATACACCTGTTAGTATGGTGTAGAATTTGTATGCTCAATAAAACTCCATAGTAAAACCACCATTTAATTCCCATTCTCACAATACACATTGGAAGATGCTTAACACTTTGAAGAGGGAAACATTATAAATACTAATCTATCTTATAAACTGAATGTGGTGCTTTCTATTTTAGGTAACTTTTTACCATCACCAGCTATTCTGCCTGTTGAATAAAAGACGTGTCAACCTGGCGTGTGCTCAGTTACCATGTAAATGTAAACATCAATCCAAGTGCAGGGCCACCCAGGGATCTACATAAAACCAGTACAATTTTTTCCTCCTTATATTTTAGATTTTCAAGCAAATCTTGAAGGTAAATATGATATTCTCATTTTTAAGCTTATAATACAAAGTGTCAAGTCTACAGAAAAAAACAGTAGAGGGGGAGGGAGAGGTGGTGATTGTGTAATTCAGAGACTATAGCTGAATTCTTCCTTTTAGAAGGGGAGGAGTCATTCTAATAATCAATTCAACTTGCCCACCCAACCTTCAGGGAGTACCAGATATGAGTCAAGCCCTACTCTTGGTTTAGAAGCAGAGATAAATATGTTGTAACCCCCTGCCACCTCTTTGACTATCTTCTCCGGATTTCCTTACTATTTTTTAAACGTAAGTATTTTTTTCCACACAGGTAACTGTGGTATATACAGCTCATATGACTGCACTCTAGACCTGAAAGCGTGTTAGTCGCTCAGTTGAGTGCGATTCTTTGCAACCCCAGGGACTGTAGTCCGCCAGGCTCCTCTGTCCATGGGATTGTCCAGGTAAAAATACTGGAGTGAATTGCCATTCCCTTCTCCAGGGGATCTTCCTGACTCTGGGATCTCCTGCATTACAGGCAGATTCTTCACTATCTGGGCTGAAATCTTCTCAATACGTGTTAAGATAAAAATCTTTCTAAACATAAAATTAGTCTGGGATTCACTCTACATGAAACAGAAAGGTAAAACTCGTAAAGAAATATCCCAATTTTGACTGCTACTATTCTAGCCATGAAATCGCTCAGCACCTGGTTTTTGTCTTTAATTCCATGTCTTGTCTCTAAGGCAAAAAGCCAGCTCCACAAAGGCCGAATAAAAATGCAAAATGGACAGAGCCCAGGAACCACCTATCAGCTATTTAAATAGTGAAATAACCTAGCATTATTCTCTGCCTAGGAATAACTAATACCTGACCTGGCATATATCACATTTATCATAGAACCGCACTTCAAATAAAATCCTACGCCCTTGTCAAAATTTCCTCAGCATATCATTTCCCCTAACACTAAATATATAATACAAGAAATACAAATCATTGCTGTTTTTTTATTAGTCTTAATAAAATAAAATTTCCTTGCTGTGGGAGGGATTGGGGGCAGGAGGAGAAGGGGATGACAGAGGATGAGATAGCTGGATGGCATGACCGACTCAATAGACATGAGTTTGAGTGAACTCTGGGAGTTGGTGATGGACAGGGAGGCCTGGCGTGCTGCAGTTCATGGGGTCACAAAGGGTCGGACACGACTGAGCGACTGAACTGAACTGAACTGAAAGTAAGAAACTTTAAAAATGTAAGGTTTTAAAATTCTGGAATCTCACTAGAATCAATATTTAATTCTAACATCTGAAAGGGCATAAGGTCAAATTGTACCTATGAGCAAACTGTATCAATGGCCTCAACCTGTAAATTCAATTTCAAAACTTTGAAAATAGTCTTCCTTCCCTATTCACATGCCAATATAAGTGAGCAATAAACTGATTTTTTCAATAACAAACAACTAAAATCAAAGCTTCTTAATATGGTCCTTCTTACTTTATGTCATTAGTTTAATAATTCTATAATGTACATCTCCAATCTTAAACCCAAGTGCCGAAACATTCTTTAGTATTAGATTTGCATGATTTTTACAGTGCTTTGGTTTTTCTTTTTCTTATACTCAATTCTTTGCTTTCCTGGATGACCCCCGCCATTTAAAATTGCACATTATCCTTGCCAACTCACTAAAGATGACTATTTTCCAATGCTCCCTTCTCTTCTGATAGATTAATTTTGTATGACCTAAAATCAGCAATCATTCAGTGACTGGAAGGAACAGCATCACCTGTGATCACAAACAGAAAGTGACACAAAACGCTTATGCTCAGCTTTGGCTAAACTGGGCCTTTTCTCTATATTAAATTTACCTTGTTAACTGTGTTCTGCTTCAGCTTAAAAAAGTTTGGAATCCTACAAACTCTAAATCCTCAAAACTGGTATAAGGACTTTTGCTACATGCACTGGGATGATGGCAAGAGAAGCCTTCTTTATCTTTTCAAGAAACATAAACTGTATTCCATGATGCCTCTTTTCAAGGCTGTATTTACTCCATGACTACCAAAAGAAATGGTAATTAGCTTCCAAAGAGGCATGGCGCAGGTGTGAATGAAATCCTTCCCAATTCCTGATTCATTTCTCCTTTAAAAAATGGTCCCTGGCATTCATTTGAGGCTTCGTTCCTTTTCAGCTCTAATTTTTTACTCTACAGAAGAAAAAAGTCAGTTTATCCTAATTTTTTTCCACTTATAGAAGTAGCATCTCTAACTTCTCCATCTCCTGACTGCCACAGTAGCTTCTGCATTCAAATTTACCTACATCTCTTGCAGATAAGAAAATTCAGTGACATTTTATTAAAAGACACAAACCTAGGATTTTTCCTGCAAGAGAATGTTTCATATAAATCTCTGTCCTTACATATACAACAGGATTCCTGTGGAGTAACAAAACATTTCATAAAGAAACCCCTTCACACCATTTACCTGCCTGGGGGATTGTAAGACTAATGATTTTTAAGAAAACAAGCCTTTTCTCCCTTTGATCTTTCAAATATAAATGTACAGAAGAGAGGCTAGTAGATCTTGATATACTCAGCTTAAGTATTTGTGACTCCTGAATACTATTCACTGATCCATTAAAACTACCAACTTCAAGCAAGTGAAAAACAGTGATATCCCATGACTCTTCTGCTGCTGCTAAGTCACTTCAGTCATGTCCGACTCTGTGTGACCCCAGAGACGGCAGCCCACCAGGCTCCCCCGTCCCTGGGATTCTCCAGGCAAGAACACTGGAGTGGGTTGCTACTTCTCCAATGCATGAAAGTGAAAAGGGAAAGGGAAGTCGCTCAGTCATGTCCGAACCTCAGCGACCCCATGCACTGCAGCCTTCCAGGCTCCTCTGTCCATGGGATTTTCCAGGCAAGAGTACTGGAGTGGGGTGCCATTGCCATGACTCCTCTAGTGGAGTCTATTTGCATTAAAAAAAAAACCCAGTATCCACTAAACACACCCCCACACACCTAACAACTGCTCCTGACCTTGCATCCTACCCCTCTGCAACCCCATCCTCACCCTTCCAGGATGGCCCTACCTCTCTACTCTTCTTTACAGTCATGTTCTGGAAAGAATAATAAAAAAAAATGCTCAAGCAGTAAAGCATCCGCCTGCAATGTAGGAGACACAAGAGACTGGGGTTCGATCCCTGGGTTGGGAAGATGCCCTGCAGGAGGAAATGGCAACCCATTCCAGTATTCTTGGAAATCTCATGGACAGAGGAGCCTGGTAGGCTATGGTCCATGGGGTCACAAAGAGTCAGACACGAGTGAAGTGACTAGTCATGTATATATACATACACTCACACACACACACACACGTGTGGGTGATTCACTTTGCTGCATAGCAGGAACTAACACAACACTGTAAAGCAATTATATTCCATAAAATTTTTTTTAAATTTAAACAGAAGGAAAACTAAAAGAACTTCACCCCCATGCTGTCACCACATCCCCACCCCCAGCACCCTTCAGGGTGGTCCCCATTATTCTACTAAATCCTACTGAGGTCACCGATGACCTCCCTACAAGCCAGTAAATCCACACGAGTCCCTTCCCATCTCTGAATTCTCTGTGTTTTTGACACACTCGAGATCTTCCTCCTCCCTTCTGCCTCATTTCCATCCTCTTCTTCACATTCATCATCTCATCCTGTTTCTAAGCTCTGCAGGTCTTTGGAATTGAGCTCCTCCACTTGGTTCCCAGCACAAGAGCACATCCGAAATACAGGTTCCTTACTCTGTGACTTCTCTGAGCTTCAGACCCACAGACACAACTCCACTGCCCGTCCTGTTTCCCTGGCTATTTCAGGGGCACCTAAGACTGAACGTTTCTTCATCCAAACCATTGGCCCCACCCCCTCCCAGCCCCCCATCTGGTCTACTTCCATCTTCCCCATGTCAGTAGGTGTCCGTCTGTCCAGCTGCTCACGGTGGGGATTGGGACCTCTCTTTCCTCACTCCCAATTCCATCCCCTTCACACTTGTCAATGTCACCTCTTGAGCTGTAATTAAAGAAATAGACCTGAGAAACTTCTAGGCACAAGTGACCAGTCAGGCAAAAGCAGAAGGGCGTGAGAACTTGTGTACATGTCCTGGTGTGAGGGCACGTGGTTAGTGGTGGCTGGACCACGAGAGCTACGTGGCCGGTGAGGCGAGCTCATGAGACCAGTCAGGCAGAGATCAGGCCCTGTGAGGCCAGCCGGTCCTCGCTAAGGGGTCCTCATCCCATCACACAGAGGCCGTTCTGGCAGCCATGGGGATGACCAACATCAGCTCAAAATTAGACCAAGTTGACAGGCCAAGAAGGCCTTGATGGGGCAGCAGTGGACGAGACACTCCTCAAAGCACAAAACAGTGAAATTCAAAAAAATTCAAAAAAATCATTATAAAATATAGAAGACAGTGGAGGAAAGAGGAGCCAGGTGTGCTGCAGAATATGGGGTCGCAAAAAATTGGACATGACTTACCCAGTGAACAACAATGCTGTAAAGTATCTCTGAAACCTTGACAGTAATGAATGGCAACGATGCCTGGGACCAGTGGCAAGGACAATTCTATTTTTTTTTTCAAAGACGTTCTTGGGCCATACTAATTTCAAGTCTTATAAGCCAATAGACCAAAGCCTGTGAAGGTGTCAGACTTTAAGTTTGTAGAAGAAACAGAAAGAGTTTTTATGGCAACAACACAATAATTCAAAACCACTTTCACAACAACCATGGTAAACCTGGAAAGGATGATCAAGTCCCATCAGTATGGAGACAGATTTCATAACAGTACTGGGAATCCACGACTCAGAATTTTTAAAACAAAACAAGACCAACACCCCCAAACAAGGCCACAGCCCCCTGCTTCAAGGAACGATCAGTCTGACAGGCTACGTTGAGAAGCCAAGTAACACGGTGCCCAGGGTGCAAGAAATCTGCTTCGAGCTGAGAGTTGTCCACCAGCCCGCGGGGCAGGCTCATGGGAAGTCACCTTGGGTAAAAAAGATAATTGCTAACCTTCAACCTCAAGTTAAAGGACTAGCTTTAGAAGCAATCAAAGATCACAGGCTACTTCAGGAAAACAAAAGGGGAATGGGGATAAATAAGAGCAAGGATGAGGCAGGATGCTGAGGGCCGGGCAGCCACGCAGCAACTACCCTCAACTCTACCACAGGTTCTGGGACCCCAAAGAACCTGGCTTCTCCCTCTGTTCTAAGAGGCTGAAATTCTAGGATTCCTGAAACCTGAGACACTGTTGTATGAACAGCATGATGGTGGCGGTGGCTTTAGTCACTCAGTCGTGTCTGACTCTCTGTGACCCCATGGACTGTAGGCTGCCAGGCTCCTCTGTCCATGGGATTTTCCAGGCAAGAATACTGGAGTGGGTTGCCATTTCCATCTCCAGGGGAACTTCCCGACTCAGGGATCGAACCCACATCTCCTGCACTGGCAGGAGGATTCTTTACTGCTGAGCCACCAGGGAAGCCCATTAACAATGAGGTCTAAGGAAATTTTGTCCTTTAAGTGAGGACCGAGACTAACTGATCTCCAAGAACAGGAAGCTCCTAGAGCAGCAACTGCTCACACTCTGGTGGGAAAACCAGCCTCCTGGCCACTGTACAAGTGCAAGGCTTCATCAGCTATCTGAGTCTCTTCAAGTTTGATTTAATTCACCAAAGCAAGACATTACCCAGATAATCCTAAGAAACTGAAATAATCTCTTAGTTTACTGAATACACTTGAAAACCCTAAATAATTTTTTCAGCAACTTTTTAGCTTTTCAAGTTCAAAAGTGTGAGCAGATAAACAAATACAGTTTAGAAAACAGAATTTAAAATGTATGGCCAACAAGGATGTACTCTATGGCACAGGGAACTCTGCTCAATGTTATGTGGCAGCCTGGATGGGAGGGGAGTTTGGGGGAGAATGGAAACATGTATATGGACGGCGGGGATGGCAGAGTCTCTATGCTGTCCACATGAAACTATCACAGCATTGTTAATCGGTTATACCCCAACACAAAATAAAAAGTTTAAAAAAAGAAAATAGATATGGTGATTATGGAAGTGTCCGTTTTATGAACATGTGTCCACATTTTGAAATCCAACTGATGGGAAATGCCAGGGTATAAAACTCCAATGTATCTTTGAAATACCAGGATATTTTGTAGTTTCTATAGTCCTCTAAATACATTTCTATAAAACCAGGGGAACAGCTGGCTTCCCCTCTAGAGGAAAAGGGACTTGCGCTAGTAAAGGATTTTAACAGAATTCAGTGACACCACTAATGGGAGGAGAGGCCAAGTTCCCGAGACGATTAAGCTGCTGGCAAGTTAGGTCTATAAAGAGAGTGGCAGAACAACAATCTCAGTTCTGCTTTAGTACACCTGCATTACGACCACTGGGTTAAAAGCAAGGACGGCCCCAAACTTGGATTCCTGAACTCCAGACAGTGGGGAAAGGGGCCTGAAGGGTCCGAGAGATTGCTTTGGTATTTCCAAGGATATTGTACATTCAGAAATGACACGGCTGCATATAGTGGCCGAGTCTCTCTGTTTCTGCCTGGGCATTTATCAGCTAAGGTTAGAAATACTGGCTACATCATTGCTTCGTTCATGAATCCATCCCTTCCACAAACTGTGCTGAATGTGAGGCCCGGGGACACATGAGAAGAAGACAAGTCTCTGCTCTAGGGGAGCCTGCCTTCTAATTGAAGGAGACAGAGAAATGAAAGACGTCAGCCCCAGGGAGACGGTATTAGATGAGTGAATCTCAAGTTGGGTGGGGCTTCCCAGAGGGCACTAGTGGAGAGCCTGCCTGCAGTGCAAGAGACTTGGGTTCAGTCCCTGGGTGGGGAAGATCCCCTGGAGGAGGGCATGGCAGCCCACTCCAGTATTCTTGCCTGGAGAATCCCATGAACAGAGGAGCCTCGTGGGCTACAGTCCATGGGGCCACCCACAGAGTCAGAGCACACACCAAGTGGGTGGGTGGCTGCTGACGCTGGGTGGTTAGGCAGGGCTTCTCCAAGGAGGGGACATTTCCAATATCAGGCACAGGGGCTGGGACCATGCCTTCCAGAAGCCTAGTGTCCAGGCCCTAAGGATGAAATGAGCCTGTGCTCCACAACAGAGAAGCCACTGCAATGAGAAGCCCATGTTTAAGGAAAAAAAGCTGGTGTCGGGAGCTGGGACTCAGAAGGTGCAGGGGGAGGGCCACCATGAAGTAGGTGATGTAAGTGGGGTTTGGGGCCTTGCTAAGCCAGCATATGAAGCTGGATTTTATTTTAAAGGCAGTGGAGAATTTTAAGGGGAGCAGTCAGAGGGTCTTATTGATGCTTTTTAAGAGACGACTCAGGGCCTTTCCTGATGGTCCAGTGGTTAAGAATCTGCCTGACAATGCAGGGGACAGGGTTTGATCCCTGATCTGGGAGGATTCCACATGCTGGGGATCAACTAAGCCCCTGAGCCACAACTAAAAAAGCCTAAGCACTCTAGAGCATGTGCTCCACAAGAGAAGCCCATGTACCGCAACTAGAGTGTTGCCTGCGTTTGCTGCAACTAGAGAAAGCCCGTGCACAGCAATGAAGATCCAGTGCTGCCAAAAATAAAGAAAGAAATGGTTTTGGTTTTGGTTTTTGTTTTTTAAAGAGAGAAAGACCATGCTGGGTTTGGAGTGAGGGAGCCAGGATGGGAGCAGGGGGAGCAGTGAGCGGGTTACTGTAGTCCAGGTGAGGGAAGATGCTGGGAGGAGACGAAGGAAGGGCAGGGGTGCCTTCTAGGGTATTGGAAGCTATGATCCGAGCCTTGTGCAGGCAGGGGAGATGGGCTAGCTGGGAGATACAACCGCTTAGCATTGTTAGGTCTCATAAACACAGGGACCCTGGGGGTGAGAAGACCGCACACTATGCACTCATTAGGCAGGGAGCCCAGCCACAGGCAAAGATGAGGCTGCAGTCCTTCTGGGCGCTGCCGCATCTCTAATGCAGATCTTCAGGGAACCCAACGTCATTATCCATCATTTCTAAACACATTCAGGTGAGAGGCAACGCCTGGCTGCATGTGTAATGAATGTCTTCTTCTGGTCTAAGTGACAGCTCCAGTCTTCCCAGAAAAGCAGATTAACACGGAAAAGCTTTGGCCCTGGGTGTAGAGCATGGCTTCCTAGACTTCATTTGGGTACCGAGCTCATAGCTAAAGGGCATCTGGACCTATATGCTCATTTCACACATAACGTGGCTAAGAATTTCAGTCTCCATGAGATTTTAATGTGATTATCACTGAGACGCTGTCATCCTCAGCAAAGAGGTGCTAGTAAGTTTGTAGAACACTCCTGCTCCTATCAAAGGGTTTAACTTAAATGACGAAGCTGTCTACCCATGAACCTTCTCTTGCCCAGGTTGGATCTAGAAGCACATTACCAAGCACAGGGCAGCACTTTTCACATCATGTTTACATTTTTTCACTTGGACAAGCATTTGAATGAATTAGTCAATGCACAGCAGAAATATTTTAAGGAGCTTTCCTGTGATAAGAAAGTGCCAAGCACTTATTTTTAGGAGTTAGAATATTTCAATTCTGTTTCGTACGAGCTCTGTTTACAGCCATGCATTTGGGTTCCCTATCACTGAAATAGAGTTCAGGACTGACCACGACTTCATTTCCCTCAGCCAGAGATGCTCCCACAGAACCCTTGGGGTTATAGGCAAAAAATTAAATCAAAATGGAAATTTCAGCCACCAATGAAATACATCAGAAAGGGCAAAAAGACAGCCCTTATGTCAATATGAATCCTGGAAAGTCTAAGAGAGCAAGCTAAATTTAGCAACATTCTCTTCATTTACTGTTAAGCATAAATCACTCTAAGGAAGAAACTGGCATTATATTCTCTGTGTGTGGATCGTCATTCAAACAGCATTATTTGCTTCTTAACTCACATCTTCGCCAATATTAGAAAATACTGCCTTATGGCTTCCTCAAAGGAAGATTCAATTTGCAAAATGCATAGGAGCTTCCTGAGTTTGGAGTAATTTCTTATCGCCTTTCTGTGCTTTCCCTAATATTATTTTGTAATTAACAGGGTGTGGTGCTTGAGAAAGTAAAGGAACTTGTTCACAGGGAACCCAAGGTGTGCAGGACAGATAGGGGCCGGGAAGTCATCCTTGCCCAAGGTCATATAACAACCACCACTGGCCAACAATTAAATCTGAGTTTTGGAGGACTTCCCTGGTAGTTCAGAGGTTGAGAACCCACCCTGCAACGCAGGGCATGCGGGTTTGATCAGTGGTTGGGGAACTAAGATCCCACATGCTGTGCAGCAACTGAGCCCACACAACAAAGATCCCTCGTGCAGCAGCTAAGACCTGATGCACCCAAATACACAAATGAGTTTTTTTTTTTTTAATCTGAGTTTCTGCTTCGGATAAGACCTCTTCTACATGAGTTCTGCACTTCAGTGATAGCAATTAAACCTACCCTTAGCCTTCTGTCCCTATTTTAGAACTGGACAGCTTTCCAAAGTCATTGTTTTATGTGATCATCTACAATTCCACAATGCTACTTTATTCCTTTACTCAATGTAAATCAAACATTAATAAATTTAAACTTCTATAACATTACATTTTGGTTTTATAGACTATTTTCCCTACTACTTACTTGTCTTTATGCACTTATCTTTACTACTTAATTTATCTTTATATATGTGTATATATGTGTGTGTGTATATATATATATATATATATAGAACATCACAATTTTAGTTTCTAATCGACTGCAAGCTCTTAGAATTCTATACCAGGTTGCCAACTTATTTCTGGAAAACAAAACGATCATTGTTGCTTTTAGAGAAAATATGAATGGTACTGACGCTGCTTCTAGATTCTCAACAATTTGTGACTTTCCACCGATAGTGGCTTTAGCCTCAAATATCCATCTGAGCCTAGACTTTAACCAGCTCCAACTTTGAAAGTGTTGTTCGTGGAGGGCCTCAAATGGACAAGACACCAACAACATGTTGTCCGACTCCACTGTTTGAAACTTTTCAGAATTCCACGGCTACAATCCAAATAGGAAAGAAAAGGAGATGGCGTGTTTCTTCTGGCCAATTCTGCCTCGATGAAGAACTTATTAGCAAAAAGATATCTTTGGCACCTTAAATAGGGAGCATATTTCTCTACTACCCAGCATCTGACTCTGCATCTGTGAGAAATGAGGTGTGAACCAGAGAGAGTGAATAAATTAAAACAGAGTCAGACTCTCTGCCGTTAACCACCACTCAGGAGAGCTGCCCGGCTCTTTCTGAAATGGGTCTCTCTCCCTTACAACCATGCGTTTTCAAAACAGGGAAAAGGTCATGGCTAAAACTCCCAACCTCTGCACTCAGTGAGGGACAACGTCCCCTCTGGTTTCTGGGGCAACCTGGCCGAGAAGCCAGGGTTCGGGCTTCTCTTTAGAGTCGTCAGCACTTTAGGGATTGAGGCAGGAGATCGATAGGCCCAGGCTGAAAATAGAGTCTGTCCTCTGTGCACAGATACTCTAAGCTGAAGAGGAGAAGCAGCTGAACCCCAGCCAGATACAAGACCACACATTTCTCACTCTCAAGGAAGTCAAGGTCAGGGAGACCTTCCTTACACACATGAACAGAAAGGCGCTGTGGAGGTCAAAAAGGAATGATGCCCACCTACCCAAAGCCCTCTTCACTGGAATCCATCTTGACTAAAGAGGCGCATGCACATGTGGAAGCACCTGGAGATAAACCGAACATGGACTCAGAACTGGGCAAAGCAAGATGACTGGCCAAAGGAAACCCGGAAGAAATGTCCCATCTAAGTGATTCACTTATCTTCCCATATAAGTGAGGAGAAGGGGGCGACAGAGGATGAGATGGTTAGATAGCATCACTGACTCAATGGACTGGAATTTGAGCAAACTCCAGGAGATAGTGAAGGACCGGGGAGCCTGGCTTGCTGCAGTCCATGGGATGCCACAGAGTCGGACACAAGTTAGCAACTTAACAACAAGTGATTCAAACTACCGCTATCATGGCCGGGCAGCATCTTTGTAGTTGGTCCACCTTCTCCCCAGACTGCTGACTTGTCTGCTTAAAGCACTTTTCCTTTCTACTGACACTTGCTTCTCAAATGATTGGTTTTGAATGGCGAGCAGCTGAACCTGAGTTTAACAACACTGTAATAAGTGATCTTTAATATTACTATTATGACTCACTGAAGGCTCAGATAATGGTTAGCACTTTTTAATAATAAAGTGTCAAGTTTTGTATAATATTTTTAAGACATAATGCCATTGCACACTTAACAGGCTACAGTGTAGTATAAGCGTAAGTCTTATGGGCACTGGGAAACCAAAAAAAAAGCATTGTACGACATGCTTTATTGTGTGTCTGGAACCCACCCTGCAACAACGCCTACATGTGAACAAATGACTGAACCTCTAAGTCCCGTGTCTACAAATAATGTCTTGGGAACTCAGATCCAATCGAGTCTGACTCCTAAAACCCGGGGCTGTTTTTGTGGTTTATTGCCATGAACAGAAACGAATACAAGTTGAAAGCTCTCAGCTCTTCCCCGAGTAGAATATGCTAAATTTGACCAGCTTCCCTTTTTAATCCTGACATTGTCTTGACACTTAGGTATTCCAAAGCCAAATTAATAGAATTTGGTTTTCACCACAGTTCCATATCATAGAGTTTCTGCCCCCCGACCCCTGCCCCATTAATCAACTAAGTGTTCAGAACTCTTGTAAGAGAGGAAATGGGAGCTCCTCAGGTACTCTGGATCCTTCTACATTTGGGAGTTTTGACAGGTTGTTGAGTCTTTGCAAACTTCAATTCAAATGTGAGGCCAAGTACTGAATTATTCTGTTTCTTACCATAATGCATTAGTTTTTATCTCTATGCTAGCAATGGAAGGAGACTACAAAGAATGTTCTTAAAGGATCTCCCTGGCACACAAATGAGCTGCTTAGAGACAGTGTCTGGTCCAGTTTTCTGAAGGCGCTGATAAGAGGATTCTTTACTCCAGGGCTGTTCCCTTGGTGCCTGTAGCACTGAAGAGGTTCTCCATTTGCACCTCGAATCCTTTGTAATTAAAGCTTTCAGAGACTGGCTCAGCCACCATCCGTCCTGCCCCCCTCCCTCAGGTGACTCAGCAGATAAAAACACAGCCCAGTGCAGCTGCCTTCTAATGGCAGATTCTGATCTACTGTTGTTCAATCGCTTAGTCGTGTCCAACTATTTGCGACCCTATGGACTGCAGTATGCCAGCCTTCCTTGTCCTTCACCATCTCCGGAGTTTGCTCCAACTCATGTCCATTGAGTCGGGGATGCCATCCAACCATCTCATCCTTTGTCACCCCCTTCTTCTCTTGCCCTCAATCTTTCTCAGCATCAGGGTCTTTTCCAACGAGTCAGCTCTTTGCATCAGGTGGCTTTAGTACTGGAGCTTCAGCTTTAGCATCAGTCCTTCCAATGAATATTCAGGGTTGATTTCCTTTAGGATTGACTGGTTTGATCTGCTTGCTACCCAAGGGACTCTCAGTAAGTCTTCTCCAGCACTCCAGATTCCAATTAGGGGGGGTTGAATTTCCCACCCAATGTACTAAAACAAGACTGAATGGCTACAGGTGTGCTATTTTATTTATATGCTTTTTCTCTAATGGGGAACTAAGCCAATAAACAGCTCTTTCAATTTTTAAATCCACACATTTCCAGTTCAATGGGGATTAACTTAAAACCCTACCGACAAAAATAAATTTGAAGAAAAAGAGAAAGGTTGAATCGAAGTTCATCTTTAAAATTTTTCCTACATTCTTTACAGTCTAGGTTTCCAGAAAAGGTTTAATCACAGGCAAACCTGCTTCACTTCAAATGTTGATAATTTTAATTACTGCACTTTTCACAATGTAATTAGTTTTAAATCCTTTCACTTGTCTGTTGAAAGCAAACTAAATCTAACTGGCAGCTTTATACATAAAGAAGCTACAATAAGAAGGGTTTTCTCAAAGCAGACTCTGCCAGGGTCAGGCTGTGAAAAATACTGTTGTTGGTGGTTAGTCCCTAAGTCGTGTTTAACTCTTTGTGACCCCTTGGACAGTAGCCCTCCAGGCTCTTCTGTCCAAGGGATTTCCCAGGCCAGAATATACTGGAGTGGGTAGCCTTTCCCTTCTCCAGGGGATATTCCCAACCCAGGTCTCCCACATTACAGTGGGATTCTTTACCAGCTCAGCCACTGATGCTTCTGATGTAGGGCAGGAAAAATGAAAGGCCAGAGGAAGATAGATTAAACTGTTCTCTGACAGCAGGGAAGCAATGCTTTCTGCTGGAAGGAATCGGAGAGCAACAGAAACCAGACAGCTGGAGAGGGTAGTGCTAATGACTAACCCTGGAGAGGCTGTGGATGAAGCCTGCGGTTTTCAACATTTAGGCTCACCAAGCGAAGACGTGTGTAAGAGAGAAACCAAAATGTTGACAGATCATTTCTAGATGGTCGACTCTTTCTCAGATTTTGTACAAAAGTATTATTTATATAACCAGAAGAAAACAAATCAACAAAATATTGCTGCTTCTCTTTCAAAAGATTTTTTCCATATGAATCATTTTTAAAGCTTTTATTGAATTTGTTACAATATTGCTTCTGTTTTATGCTTTGGTTTCTGGCCCTCAGGCATGTGAGGTCTTAGATCCCCTACCAGGGATCGAACCCACAACCCCTCCCCGTTGGAAAGTGAAGTGTTAACCACTGGACCGCCAGGGAGTTCCCAAAACATTGTTTCTTAAAGGTATGTGGGGTTTTTTTGGCTGCACGGGGTCTTTGTTGCGGCGCACACTCTCTAGTTGTGGTGCATAGGTTCAGTTGCTCTGTGGCATGTGGGCTTTTCGTTCCCCGACCAGGGATGGGAGCTGTGTCACCTGCATTGCAAAAGGGATTCATAACCACTGGACCACAGGAAAGTCCCTTAAAAATATGTTTATCGCATCTTTAAAATAATCTGTTCTCTAGGTGACTATCCTAATATCTTAAATTGGCTTTTTTTTTTTTAAAAAAGGACTCATCCTAAAATAATTGAACACTTCAGAAATAGGCCTATTTATCTGCCACTAATATAACCCAGTGCCACCATTCAGTAGATAGAGCAAACCAGTGAAGGCTTAAGGTGTGCACAGGACGATACGCAGACCACGTGTATATGTATCAGAATCATCTGGGGCTCTGGTAAATTTCCATAGTCCTCAGAATTAACCACCGGTGCAGAGAATCTTCCTCACAAGATGCTTGGGTTCAAGGCCCACTAATTCAACCAGAATCCCTGGTGGCCGGTCTTAAGCCTCCTTAATTTTTAAAAGCCACTCTGGGATTCTAAAATGCAGACTGGGATGAAAATAGTGAGCTAGCATTTCTGCAGTTTTAATAAGCACCCAGGTCATCCCCACACTGAAGTTTATTAATCAGTGGCCCAATCAGAAAATTCACAGCCCTAAAGTTATTGATGGAAAAGTGAAAATGAAAGTTGCTCAGTCATGTCCGACTCTTTGTGACCCCATGGACAATACAGTCCATGAAATTCTCCAGGCCAGAATACTGGAGTGGGTACCTTTTCCCTTCTCTAGGGGATCTTCCCAACCCAGGGATCGAACCTAGGTCTCCCACATTGCAGGCAGATTCTTTACCAGCTGAGCCACAAGAATACTGGAATGGGTAGCCTCTCCCTTCTCCAGTGGATCTTCCTGACCCAGGAATCAAATGGGGGTCTCCTGCATTGCAGGTGGATTCTTTACCAACTGAGCTATCAGGGAAGCCCCTAAAGTTATTAAGCAACTGTATCTGGAGGCAGAAATGACAAATAGATCACAACAAGTCATTGGCCCTGGTCAAGGCCATCAATTTCGGCTTCTCTTGCTTGTGTAAGCTGAAGCACCCTTACTGTGTTTCACGTCTCCCATATGTACATGTCGTTTTGCTTTCGCTGGTTTATGCAAAATGTACATGCAGACTGTATGCTTTCCAACGTTAAGATCTTCACTTCAGTAATAGAGCAAGATTCATTCCAAGGTCTGTTCCACAACAGTTACATTCTTCTGCCTCAGTCATGCTCAATCTTCTTTCTAACAGACTATTAAGTAATAACTGATAGAAAGAATATTATCTGTGTGTATTAGTGATGATGATGACTGAAATAAGGTTGAGAACACCTGACTTCTTTAACGTTGAGGAAATCTTCCTCCCCTTTCCAAGGAAGCACCTCCCTTAAATTGAAATGAGGTCCCCATGAAGAGAGGACAGTGGACAGACACGAGAGGGGTGGACAGAAAAGGGAGGAAGAAAAACCCTGCTAATTACAATTCAGAGATCTCCTTCAGATTTTGCCTTCATGAAATCTTACCACCTACTAGCCCTGAGCCTGTGCTTTCAATTCAATTTCACAAAAATTGCTGAGTCCTCACCCTAAGTCAGGGTCTTGGTTGCCTAACAGAAGAGGTCACAGATATATCAACGTTTTATTTCTTAAGAAGAGCCCTCATGACTAAAACCCTCTTATCTACCCAATCCTGAATGTAAAGAAAACCAGACCTGGGCTAAGATTTAGTTCAGTCTCCTTTTAATTTTGAGTGCTTGGGTAGCGTCACCTCTCGCATCTCAGGTTCTTCATCTTTAAACGAGTGAACATCTATCTTACGAGGTCACCATAAGGACTAGAGACGTATATACAACACCTGGCACATAGCAGATCCTCAATACACTATAGCAATCATGATTGTTGTTTTTCTTATTAATTTCTCAGAACGTTCTTCGGAAATTACCCAATGTGGACTATTCCTCAATAGAACAGGAGGTGAGATAAAAATCTAGATTTTAAAGAAGCTTCAGGAACTTTCTTGGTGGTCAATGGCAACCCACTCCAGTACTCTTGCCTGGAAACTCCCACGACAGAGGAGCCTGCTAGGCTGCAGTCCATGGGGTCGCTGAGTCGGATATGACTGAGCGACTTCTCTTTCACTTTTCACTTTCATGCACTGGAGAAGGAAATGGCAAACCACTCCAGTGTTCTTGCCTGGAAAATCCCAGGGACGGGGAAGCCTGGTGGGCTGCCGTCTATGGGGTCACATAGAGTCGGACACGACTGAAGCAACTTAGCAGTAGCAGCTTCCACTACAGTGGGCACAGGTTTGATCCCTGGTTGGGGAACTAAGACTCCACAGGCTGTACAGCCATAAATAAATAAATAAATAAAAATATTAAAAGAAGCTTTAGTTCCCACAGTGGGAAAAAGACATAGCTGGGTCCTTGGCCAGAAAAAGCACAGTCACTGTTATCTCTAGCGGCGACACCTTGGAAATGTCACAGAAGCACAGATGTTTACTGTCAGGTATTCCTTCTTTACGGCCCCTCTGGACCAGAGCTGGGACACAGCAAGAGGGCCTCCAGATCTGAGACACTCCTCCTCCTCAAGTCCACCTCTGAAGATGGTCCCCAAATGCCTGGAGTCTGCAGGGCAGTCTGGACGCTGGAGCTGAAGGAGACCAGGCCACCGCACAACCCAAGAGTGTGGCTGGAGTTAAAAGCACAGCTGACCCTTGAACAATGCAGGGGACAGGGGCCCTGCCCCATCACACATAACCACAGTCAGCCCTCCGTACACTGGGTTCCTCCTGTGCATCCATGGTCCCGCATCCCTGGATTCAACCAACCTTGGCTGAAACAGAAGTTGCTGTGTTAGTCACTCAGTCATGTCCAACTCTTTGCAACCCCATGGACTGTAGCCCGTCAGGCTCCTCTGTCCGTGGGATTGCCCAGGCAAGAATACTGGAGTGTGTTGCCATTCCCTTCTCCAGGGGATCCTCCCAACCCAGGGATCGAATCCAGGTCTCCTGCATTGCAGGTGGATTCTTTACAATCTGAGCCACCAAAGCCCGAAATAGTATGTACCACTGAAAAAAATCTGCCTGTAAGTGGACCTGAGTACTTCCAACCCATGCTATTCAAGGGCAGAGTGTCTTGTACACTAACCAGGACCCCTACTTCATGCAGAAGACACCTGCTCCATGTCTATCTAAAGAGGAGCACTCCTTTCTGTGTAAAATCCAGATGTCAATAATGTGCTATCCAAAAAAGTGCTGTGAAGAATGAGCCACCCCTCCCACATCCACACCTGTCTCCCTTAGGAGGCTCTGCTGAAGGGAGATCCGTCCAGGGCAAAACTTGTAAAGAACCATGGAGCAACCAAAGCTCACCCAGAACATCAGCATGAGGTCCAAGAGACAGAATATAATCTACCCGAGTGACCGACTGAACAATAGCCACCTCATATTCAGCACTGACAATCTGACAGGAGTCTCTTCTCTTTCAAGGGGGGTTAACCAAAAAAAGGCAAAACAACCTTAGTATTTAAGATATTTAAGCTCAAGTTAATCACTTTTGCCAATTGGGAACAGTTACTGATCTCTGTCTAAGGTGTTCAAATCTAACGGATAATGTAAAATTTGAGCTTTGTCGCTTACCAGCTCTGCGAATTGCAGTAAGTTACTCAAACTCTCTAGGAATCCATTTTTAGTCAGTTGTAAAATGTAGATAAAATACATCTTATGATTGCTGGAATTATAAAAAATAAAATATATAGAGTAGCATTTAATACAGTTTAACACACATAGGAACCATTCAATGAATGGACCATCCTTTTTAAACCAGTGGATCAATTCCTGTTGTTGCTATTTCCTGGTTAGAATGTACTCCAATATTAGGGAGTTTAAAAAAAAATGAACATTTTGTTAAAATCCAAAGAGGATTTGGGCAAAGTTCTTTGAAACTTATAGAAATATTATCTTTTCCTTTAGAGTTTTATAGCATTGTTAGTGCTAATCTACTCATAATTAATAAACCAAATTAAGGGACAGGCTCAACGCTCTCCTGGCTAGTCTGTCAAAAAAATCACAGCCGCATATATCATTTCTGTGCACTTGTCATTTCCAGTAACCTGCTTACGTGAACTCCGCTGAAAACCTGGGCCTGGGAGATAATTATCTTCCCAGGACTCTCTCAGGAGGGAGATAAGGAAAAGGCATTCAGACAAAGGTTACACGGGACAATGACGCCCTCCATCAGCCAGGGAGACGATGAAAATAAGTTTTCTGGGTAATCTAGGAACCACAACTATGAAATCATAATTACTAGAGTCTAATCCTTATCAGGTCCGGAGAAGGAAATGGCAACCCACTCCAGTATTCTTGCCTGGAGAATCCCATGGACAGAGGAGTCTGGTGGGCTATACAGTCCATGGGGTCACAAAGACTCAGACACAACTGAGCGACTAACACACACACACACACACACACACACACACACACACACACACACATACACATAACCCTTATCAGGTCCTAAAAATATTTTGTCTTCTTCATTCAGCTTCCAAAAGTCACGAAAAAAACAAGCAAAAAAAGAAAAAAGAAAAATACACCACTTTGCAAGCTATGTTCTCCTCCTGGTGATGGGGAAAACAAGACCAATTCACTAAGTCTAATGTTTTATTAACACTGACCTTAGCAGAAGACACACCTCCCACTAAAATCTCTTCCGTTTGCTCTAAACCTTTTGCAGAGTATTCCTGTTTTTATCTTTCTATTTTCTCCGTGGACTCCCTCATTCCCCATTACGAGAAACAGACTCAGACATAGAGAACTGGCAGGGAAGAGAGTTCAGTGTAGCAGGAAGAAGAACAGTTGGAAATGTAAATGGGACTGGAGACATTAATCTTCCTACTTCACAGTTTGCTACTGGGGAATCACGCTCACCTGAAAGGAGCTGAAGGAGATCAAAAAGTCAAGTCGCGGGCCCCTAACTGAATATGCTTAACCCGGGGCACTGGCACCAACCTGCTCGCCTTCTATTCAAAAGCACTTTGGGCAAATTTCTACTAATAGGATTTTTGTTGTTCTGCCATTATTCTGCTTTGTTTTCATTTGTAAGATAATTATTCAAATCATTTTCTATAATCCACCTTCATTCCAAACTATCCACTCATTCAGTAACATTTCTTAATATATCCTGCATCCTGAAAACATGAGGCTCTGATACCTTATTTTTGACCTGGCCTACTTTTTCTTTTCCACTATGGTTTATTACAGGATGATGAATATACAGGATGCTTAATACAGTTCCCTGTGCTATACAGTAGGGCCTTTTTGTTTATCCATCCTATATATAATATTGGGATGGCCAAAATGTTCAGCTGGGTTTTTCTGCACCATCTTATGGAAAAACGCAAACAAATTTTTGGGCCACCCCAATAGTTTGTATCTGCTAATCCCAAACTCCCAATCCTTCCCTCACCAACCCCAAACCCCCTTGGCAACCACAAGTCTCTTCTCTATGTCTGAGTCTGTTTCTGTTTTGTATAGAAGTTTATCTGTTTCATATTTTAGATTCCACATCACATAGTATCTGTCTTTCTCTTTCTGACTCACTTCACTTGGTATGATCATCTCTAGGTCCATCCGTGTTGCTGCAAATGGCCTTATTTCATTCTGTTTAATGGCTGGGCAACATTTCATTCTAAGTACGTCTATCACGTGTATATGTGTGCACCACATCTTCTGACCCACTCATCTGTCCAAGGGCATTTACGTCGTCTCTGCGTCTTGGTTACTGTGACTAGTGCTGCTATGAACATAAGAGTGCATGTATATTTTTATAGTTTTGTTTGGATTATTGGAGAAGGAAATGGCAAATCACTCCAGTATTCTTGCCTGGAGAATTCCATGGACAGAGGAGCCTGGCGGACTGCAGTTCATGGGGTTGCAAAGAGTCAGACATGACTGAGCGACTTTCACTTTCTCTGGATATATGCCCAGGAGTGGAACTTCTGGATGGTATGGTAATTCTGTTTTTAGTTTTCTGCGGAACCTCCATATTTTTCTCCATAGTGGCTGCAGCAATTCACATTCCCACCAACAGCATAGGAGGGTTCCTTTTCCGCCACACCCTCTCCAGCATTTGTTACCGGTAGACATTTTAGTGACAGCTAATTTGATCAGTGTAAGGTGATACCTCACTGTAGTTTTGACTTACATTTCTCTAATAATCAGTGATGTTGAGCACCTTTTCATGTTAATTTGGCCTACTTTTGATTTTTGCCACTAAACGACATGTTGTACCTACATTATAATCATTTTAAAAAAAGCTAAGTACATCAAACAAGTTACTTACAGCTCACCATCATCAACCCGGACTGGAGTCAGGAGGTACCTGCACTCCTAGAACATATACACTTAACCCATAATACAGATCAGGGAAAGCTGGATTGTAGTATCAGTTTTTTTCTTTAACTTTTATCTTTTATGGGGTATTATGGTATAGATGAAAAAGTTGGCTTAAAGCTCAACATTCAGAAAACAAAGATCATGGCATCCGGTCCCATCACTTCATGGGAAATAGATGGGGAAACAGTGGAAACAGTGTCAGACTTTATTTTTCTGGGCTCCAAAATCACTGCAGATGGTGACTGTGGCCATGAAATTAAAAGACGCTTACTCCTTGGAAGGAAAGTTACGACCAACCTGGATAGCATATTCAAAAGCAGAGACATTACTTTGTCAACAAAGGTCCGTCTAGTCAAGGCTTTGGTTTTTCCTGTGGTCATGTATGGATGTGAGAGTTGGACTGTGAAGAAGGCTGAGCGCCAAAGAATTGATGCTTTTGACCTGTGGTGTTGGAGAAGACTCTTGAGAGTCCCTTGGACTGCAAGGAGATCCAACCAGTCCATTCTAAAGGAAATCAGCCCTGGGATTTCTTTGGAAGGAATGATGCTAAAGCTGAAACTCCAGTACTTTGGCCACCTCGTGTGAAGAGTTGACTCATTGGAAAAGACTCTGATGCTGGGAGGGATTGGGGGTAAGAGGAGAAGGGGACGACAGAGGATGAGATGGCTGGACGGCATCACTGACTTGATGGACATGAGTCTGAATGAACTCCGGGAGTTGGTGATGGACAGGGAGGCCTGGCGTGCTGTGATTCATGGGGTCGCGAAGAATCGGACATGACTGAGCGACTGATCTGATCTGATGGTATAGGTGATTAGGCTTCCCAGGTGGCTCAATGGAAAAGAACCTGTCTGCCAATGCAGGAGACATGGGTTTGATCCCTGGGTCGGGAAGATCACCTGAAGGAGGAAGTGGCAACCCACTCCAGTATTCTTGCCTGAGAAATCCCATGGACAGAGGAGCCATGGCGTCGCAAAGAGTAGGACACGACTGAGCACACATATAATGGATTAACAATGTTATGACAATTTCAGCTGAACAGTGATGGGACCTGGCCATAAAAATACATGTATCCATTCTTTCCCCAGCTTCCCTCCCATCCAGGCTACCACAAAACATTTTGAGGTGTTAAGCCTTGCAGTAAACAGCCCAGATTGGTGTATTAGACGCATCATAGAGGCTAGAAGGTGCAGAATGGATTAGGGAATAGACCAAGACCCAGTGAAGACTATCTTACGGCGATCCAGGCAAACTATGAGGGCCTGAACAATCACAGCATCATGGAGATGGAGATGAGTTGGGATGGTGAGCATCAGATCTCCTTTTCACCTCCATCATTTAACTCCCACCAGAAGCTGAATCAGAGTCGTCACACTCTCCCACCAATAACCTGAGTGAGAAAGGGCTGGCTATGCGAATGCAGGTACAAGACACACCGGTAGCCCCCAAGTTCCAAACAGCATGCGTGTTTATGCCACACCTATATAAAAACGCTGGAGCTTCTGGTAAGGGAACAGGAGCGTATCCTTCAGAAAAAGGATCCACAGAACATGGCAGGACAAGGGACATCACATCAGGAAAGGCACCTGGGCATCAGTGGGCGGCCTGTGTGGGTCTCCTGTTTGGGAACTGGGTTGCGCAGCTGGCAGAACTCTCTCCCAAGTCACACCTGTCCACCTCTTTCTAGGCACATTGTAGGATGTCCTTGTGAACCTGGGTCCCTCAGTTACTACCCTGGGTAATGACCTCCTGCCAAATCATGATGCACATGGAGCTCAAGCAAGAAGTTCATCTTTAAGGTGCAGATCTGGGGTTGTTAAAGCAGCATCGCCTCACCTATCCTAACCGTCAGAGCATAAAGGCTGCACGTCTGGTGTAATGAGGGAAGAGAAAGCCAGGGATGTTTGTGCTGGGTTGCAAGGACCTAGGAAAACAGAAAGGATGGGATGACCAGATAAAACTGAAGGTGGCAGCCTAGAAAATTGTCAGATTTTCCCAACTGTTCAAGCCATTCATGGGTCTCTATCTGTAATGAAGACCCAATACAACAGAGAGGGTATAAACTCTACCATGGGTTCAGCTGGCTCCATGATTAATCAGCTGTGTAATTTTGGGAAAGTTACTTAACCTCTCTGAGTTTTAGTTTATTAAACAGGGATATTAATCTTGTCTGCCAATCTTGCCAGTTTATGAGAATTCATCGTGATAACTCATAGGATTTATATAAAAATAATCACATTGAATTCTCAAGTCCACATTAGGTATTCAAACATTAGCTGTTATTTATCATTCACAGTTCAGATTCCTAGGCCCAGTATGTCCAGAATGTAGCATCTATAGTTTTAATGGTTTATGCCAATAGAAAATCAAGATAATTTTCATGCACAACAAATCTGATGATAAAAAAAAAAAAGACACAGCAAAGTTAAAGTTGCATTTTAAAACTTGAATCTCACTTCAATAAAAAAGTCATTATTGACTCTGGTTTGGTTAATGCAGAGGCAAAAGCATAATTACAAGGTTACAAAAGAGGAAGACAATGAGCATTTCCCTCCGTGTGTCTTGTACATTAAATTACAACTCTTAGTGACACTGCTGACATAAACCCTTATGCGATGATTATTTCAGTATGAGGCACTTCCTTCCTGCCTCAGCCTAACTGAAACAGAACGCCAGAGCAGCTGCTGAGACAGTCCTCGCCGCTGATTTCAGTGTGGGGTTCACCTTCCCTTTACGGGAGAAGACAACAGCAAAAGTTAATACATATCTTTATATCTGAGGCCAATCAAAAATGGCGTAAGTGTTCTTGCACTTTTTGTAAGAGTAATTCAACAACCAAAATAAGACATACATAAGACATTATGTATAAGACATAAGACATTATGTATGTCTTTACATAAATAGTAAAAAGTATACATTATACAAAAAGATCATGCTTGAAAAACATTTTCTTCCTCCCTTTATGGCTGCATGTGTGCTCAGTCGCCCAGTCACGTCCAATTCTGTGTGACCCTTTGGATGGTCGCGTGCCAGGCTCCTTTGTCCATGGGATTCTCCAGGCAAAAATACTGGAGTGGGTTGCCATTTCCTCATCCAGGGGATCTTCTCAGTGCAGGGATCAAACCCACATCTTTTGTGTCTCCTGCACTTTTGCTGCTGAGCCAACAGGGAAGCCCATGCGTAAGCATTAGAGGCTACCTGCAAATAATTATTCCTTTCATTTCCAAAGTAGTTTTCTCCTCTTTAAAAGCCAAACCTTGCCTTATTTGCACCGCATATTATTAATGTATATATCCCTTTTATCTTTATCAAGAAATGTCAAAATACTAACGAAAGTTACAAAGAAACAATATATTTTCATATGACCCTCTTAGGAAAAACACTTAGCCTGAGAAATGTATTCCTTCCGAGAACTCATTAGCACTTTCTTGGCATGACTTTGGGGCCTGGTGGGTTTTTTTTTTTTTTTTTAAAGAGGGAATATTTCTCACACCATATGCTTCCAACAAGAAGGTGGGATTTCCTAGGTCCGAGAATCCATCAGTGTAGGCAGGGCACAGCTGCACCCAGAATATTCTGACATGCCAAATTACAGGTCTAGAACATTGATTTCCTACACTATGTTTTAATCACCAAGACACGGAAGAGTCAAAATGTCTCAAACACACAATTTTGAACAATCAAGGGAAGGGATGTGTTCTCTTGCCCACAGGGTTTGAGCCAGAACCACTACAGTGACGGACCACGGATGCATTTTTGCTAACACCAAGGAGGGTAATTATCACAAGTGTCTAAGGCCAACATCTGCTGGACAGGACACTGTGTTTTTCTTCTCTCTGCACTGTGTTCCCTGGTGCCCCAGGCAAACAGCTGTCATCTACATGCCGGCCTTCTGCTAACACTCTGTAATTCCTCAGGGGCTTCCCAGCCTATAATTAGACTCCCCAGCTGCCTCAGTGGAGGCTGCTAGGGGAGCTGAGAGGGCTGTGCTTTATATCAGCCCCTAAAATGTCCTCTTCAAGACGGAGCTGCTGGAAGAACACGGATTGGAATTTGGCCTGGGAGGCAAACGGGAATTCTTCCACCACTAGCTATGAACAGATCTAAGAGCAGTGTCTGCTTTCAGATGCACTGAGCCAGTCACGTGGGTGGGGACTTGAGACTCAGCATGAAAAATGGGGAAGTGCAAAACCATAGGAGAGATCTTCCGATTCAAAGCTGCAGAGAGCATCAGCACTGGAGCCGATACCACAGCTCCCACGGCCTTTTACATAATTTTCCTTTCCAGGCACCATCGTCCAGATGAACCAACACAGCACAGCAAGGAGGAACTAAGAGAAGGCAGATGAAAATCCCATCCTATTTCAAAATCATCCGGGTTCCCTGTCTCAGAAACGAGAGTATTAAGTCAAAAAGTCAAAGAGGGAGCAAGCTTTACATTGGACTGAATCTTTGAAACAAAAAGCAGCCCAATTCTTAAGAAAATGAGTAACTTTTTCCAAACACAGAGGACCACCCACCAACTCTCTGACCTGGTCCAATATTCATAGGAAACAAAGGCACAGAAGCAGATTTTCCCAAAGGAGAAGAACCTGCTGTCCTGGCAGAGGGAAGCCTGTGGCTAGGGTCATCCTCAGACTCCTGAAAACCATTATTTCCTTGCCTAGAGAAAGGACTGTTATAATGGACTGAAACTCAAGTGCCCATAAAAAGCGAGATGCCCCCAAAGCTGATAGCTGGTACAGGCAGGGTCCTCAGGGCAACGAGATGTTCCCGACTAACAAACATATTGGATGCTACAGATGCCTCTGGTCTGTGGACCACAATGGAGCCCCACTTATGGGGTGGATATTCACACAGTCTATGGATGCTCTCCTGGGCAACTGATACCTGGCCACAGCTGAGAACTGGACTTGCCACCAGCTTCTTCAAATTGAAAGCTCAAGACCACAGCTAAGACCAAAGGTTCAGCCACACTGTGGGCTTCTGAAATGCCAAAGACAAAATTAAGAGGATGCTTTAAGGAGATACTTAAAGAATGGACATGAGGACCAGCCCTTCCATGCAATCAAGGACCCTGCTGACTACCAATGTTCTAGAAAGGGCAGGGGACTCCTGTTCTCACTTTTATGACCGGAAGTCACGCGGTCAAGGAGGCACTAGGAAGTCCGTGCTGGTTCCTGACACTATCAGCTGCTTCCCACATGAATGTTTCTATAAACTGAGGCTCTTTCTTTCCAGTCCCCCAAAAGAGGTCTAAAACCATCCTTGATGGAAATAACTGTCAGTGTTCCTCACACTCCACGGCTCCCTAAACCAGAAATGCTCAACACTGCACAGCCAGGACGGAGAAGGCAATGGCACCCCCCACTCCAGTACTCTTGCCTGGAAAACACCATGGATGGAGGAGCCTGGTGGGCTGCAGTCCATGGGGTCGCTAAGAGTCAGACACGACTGAGCGACTTCACTTTCACTTTTCACTTTCATGCATTGGAGAAGGAAATGGCAACCCACTCCAGTGTTCTTGCCTGGAGAATCCCAGGGATGGGGGAGCCTGGTGGGCTGCCATCTATGGGGTCGCAGAGTCAGACATGACTGAAGCGACTTAGCAGCAGCAGCACACCAGGAACTCCTTTCCACAGCATGTGACTAGACTATCATCCTGGGTATCAGAGCCTATGAATTTGTGTGTGCATTCTCAATCATCTCCAACTCTCTGCAACTTCAATGACTGTAGCCAACCAGGCTCCTCTGTCCATGGGACTTCCCAGGCAAGAATACTGGAGTGGGTTTCCGTTTCCTTCTCCAGCAGATCTTCCCAATCCAGGGATGGAACCCGCATCTCTTGCGTCTCCTGCATTGCCGGCAGATTCTTTACCACTACTGCCACCTGGGAAGCCCTGTGAAGCTGGGGAATGTAAATTCATTTCAAGATTTGCCTAACTAATCAGAACCTTCTGTAGAGCACAAGGAACTCTACTCAATGCTCTGTGGGGACCCAAATGGGAAGGAAATCTAAAAAAGGGATGTATGTATGGTTGGATGGCATCACCAATTCAATGGACATAAAATTAGGCAAACTCCAAGAGATGGTGAGGGATAGGGAGGCTTGGTCTCCTGCAGTCTATGGGGTCACAAAGAGTTGGACACGACTTGGCGATTGAATAACAACAAATGTATATGTATAACTGATTCACTTTGCTGTATAGTAGAAACAGACTGGTTCCAAATAGGAAAAGGAGTACGTCAAGGCTGTCACCCTGCTTATTTAACTTCTATGCAGAGTACATCATGAGAAACGCTGGGCTGGAAGAAGCACAAGCTGGAATCAAGATTGCCTGGAGAAATATCAATAACCTCAGATATGCAGATGACACCACCCTTATGGCAGAAAGTGAAGAGGAACTAGAAAGCTTCTTGATGAAAGTGAAAGAGGAGAGTGAAAAAGCTGGCTTAAAGCTCAACTTTCAGAAAACAAAGATCATGGCATCTGGTCCCATGGGGAAACAGCGGAAACAGTGTCAGACTTGATTCTTTTGGGCTCCAAAATCACTGCAGATGGTGATTGTGGCCATGAAATTAAAAGACGCTTACTCCTTGGAAGGAAAGTTATGATCAACCTAGATAGCATATTCAAAAGCAGAGACATTACTTTGCCAACAAAGGTCTGTCTAGTCAAGGCTATGGTTTTTCCAGTGGTCATGTATGGATGTGAGAGTTGGACTGTGAAGAAAGCTGAGCGCCAAAGAATTGATGCTTTGGAACTGTGGTTTTGGAGAAGACTGTTAAGAATCCCTGGGACTGCAAGGAGATCCAACCAGTTCATCCTAAAGGAGATCAGTCCTGGGTGTTCTTTGGAAGGACTGATGCTGAAGCTGAAACTCCAATACTTTGGCCACCTCATGTGAAGAGTTGACTCATTGGAAAAGACCCTGATGCTGGGAGGGATTGGGGGCAGGAGGAGAAGGGGACGACAGAGGATGAGATGGCTGGATGGCATCACGGACTTGATGGACATGAGTTTGGGTGAACTCTTGGAGTTGGTGATGGACAGGGAGGCCTGGCATGCTGCGATTCGTGTCACAGAGTCCCACACGACTGAGCGACTGAACTGAACTCCACATTATAAAGCAACTGTACTCCAGTAACAATGAAAGATTTACCTAAGCAAAAAAATTAATGATAGATTTTTTTTTTAATTCAGCCATCAAAATTCATATATTCACACTACTACAAATGTCCATAGGCAGAGATAACCAAGAGTAGACTGTTTAACAAAATCTGCTGATTGGAACAGTTAAGACCAGTGTATGGGCAGCTGCCCACAGCCAATTTGTCATATTCCAAAATGTAACCTGTAAAGTGGTCGTTGAAAGCCCCAAAGCCTGTTTTCCACACAGAGGCACACGTGTGTGCTGTCACTTCAGTTGTGTTTAACTCTTTTTGACCCTATGGACCGTAGCCCACCAGGCTCCTCTGTGCATGGGATTCTCTTAGCAAGAATACTGGAGTGAGTTGCTGTGCCCTCCTCCAGGGGATCTTCCATGACCCAGGGATAGAAGCTGCCTCTCAAGTCACCTGCATTGGCAGGCAGGCTCTTTACTACTAGCGCCACCCAGGAAGCCTTTTCCACACAGATACTAGTGCCCTAAATTATAGTCAGGCTTCAAGGACTGCCTATAAAAATCTGAAAACAGAATGAGCATGAGAACAACATTTTAGTGGAATCCTAAAGGGCCCTGGGACTCCTTAAACTCAGTGGGAATGAGCGTGGGGAGGAGGTCTGGGTACTGCTCTCAAAACAAACACTGTGGCTTTGTCTCTGGTTTATGGCTCCGTCACCAAACATGTCTGGAGAGAGAGATGGCAGCCCACGCTAGGATTCTTACCTGGGAAATTCCATGGACAGTGGAGCCTAGTGGGCTGCAGTCCATGTGGTCACAAAGAGTCGGAAACAACGAGTGACTAAACACCACCAGCAGACATGTCAAGCAGTCCTCGGCACATGTGAGTGAGTAAATGAATGAATGAGTCAATGATGAGTAAGTCAATGAATGAATGAGAGGAGGCACCCGCTACACCCCAAAGCGTGACACGTCAGGGTCTGGCACGATCCATCAAGAAGAAGCCCTCAAAGTAGAGCCAAGGAGGGAAAGGCAAGGCTTGCTGTCCATTCAAATGTTCTCATAATGGAAATGGCTTAAAAACTGATTATTTTTAAACTGAGTAAGTCTCCTTTTCCCCTGACTGGAGCCCCAGGGGGTTGGCCTCCCCAGAAGACACATGTCAAGTGTTTTGGGTATTTCCCCAGAAGTGCCCCAGGCAGAATCAAACACCAACATGGATGCTAACTCCTGCCTTTAAACAAAACAGAAGCAGCTTGGACACACGGCTCTGCACTGCACTGTCTCCACCACCTGCACGGAGAACAGCCATGGCTCCCCCTTGCCCCTGTCTCGCCGCCCCCCCCAAACATTGGCTCCCCTAGGATTCCTGGCCCCAGGCTCCCGGTCTCTCCTTCCCCTCTGACTGCTCAGTGGTCTGCAGACCCTGGAGAGCCACAGGGCTCATGCTTGGATAAGCTCTGCTCTTCTCCAGCAACAGTCAGTCTGTGAAGAGTGCACGCATCCTGGGATGTTCTTCCCTCCACACCATCAGGCTTCTGTGCCCCACCCCCCTTTCAGGCTTTGCTCAACTGCATCTTTCCCTGAAGGCTTCCCGGAGTGCTACGTGCTCTCAAAACTGCCAGTCCACCCCCCCTCTTTCTCCTCTCCCTTGCTGTGTCATTCCATAACACTCATCAGACATTGAATATCCTGTTATTGTAATTCACGGCATCCAAGGCACAGAAGAGGTAAAAATGGTAATGGTGACAGATTTTATTTTCTTGGGCTCCCAAATCATTGCGGTCAGTGACTGCAGCCATGAAGTTAAAAGACACTTGCTCCTTGGGGGAAAAGCTATGACAAAGCTAGACAGCATATTAAAAAGGAGAGACATCACTTTGCCAACAAAGGTCTGTATAGTCAAAGCTATGGTTTTTCCAGTAGTAATATACAGATGTGAGAGTTGGATCTGAAAGAAGGCTGAGCATCGAAGAACTGATGCTTTCAAACTGTGGTGCTGGAGAAGACTCTTGAGAGTCCCTTGGACAGCAAGGAGATCAAGCAAGTCAATCCTAAAGGAAATCAACCATGAATATTCATTGGAAGGACTGATGCTGAAGCTCCAATAGTTTGGAAACCTGATGCGAAGAGCTGACTCAGTGGAAAAGACCCTAATGCCGGGAAAGACTGAAGGCAAAAGAAGGGGGTGGCAGAGGATGAGATGGATAAGTAGCATCACTGACTCAATCAACGTGAGTTTGAGCAAACTCTAGGAGATAGTGAAGGACAGGGAAGACTGGCAGGCGGCAGTCTATGGGGTCACAAAGAGCTGAACAAGACTGAGCAACTGAACACCAACAAATTTATGATTTATTTTCTACTTCTCACCTCTAGAGTATAACTTTCAGGACACCAAGGATTTTTTTTTTCCTTAGCTTGTTTCTATCTTTGGTTCCCAGAAAAATGCCTGGCACTCAATGTTAGGCACTTGGTAAATCTTTGTTGAATGAAGTAACGAATAAGCAACATGTTTTGAATACTATCGCTTACCAGCTTCCTTATTGGGTGGAGAAAACGATCTCCTTGTATTTGATACTGCTTGGTACCCCAGCCTAGGAGAGTGAGCGTTTATGCACTTAGTCCCCTCTGAAAGGACCTTTTAGGGTCTCTCCATTGTTTCACTAAACGAAATCAACCCTGAATATTCACTGGAAGGACTGATGCTGAAGCTTCAATACTTCTACGTACAATGTCTTCCAGGAATTCAAACTCAATGTTTCCATGATTAAATTGCTCTTTAAGAAGGAAATATTTAAAAACTGGTCATGTTAAATCCAATTAATGATAAAACAGGTTAAAACAGCAAGGAAATCAAACCAGTGAATCCTTAAGGCAGTCAACCCTGAATATACACTGGCAGGACGGATGCTGAAGCTGAACTTCCAATACTTCGGTCACTTGATTTGAAGTCAACTCATTGGAAAAGACCCTGATGCTGGGAAAGATTGAGGGCGAGAGGAGAAGAGGGCAAAAGAAGTTGAGATGGTTGGATGGCATCACTGATTCACTGGATGTGAACCAGGGCAAATTTTGAGAGATGGTGAGGGGCTAGGAAGCCTGGCGTGCTGCAGTCCATGGGGTTGAGAAGAGTCAGATACTACTTGGAGACTGAATAACAACATTCTTTCACTACTTAGAATACAAACACACACTCTTCTACATGGACACACATTTGCAGATAAAAATGAGGATTAAAATGAAAAGAGTTGAGCTTTTCCTTTTGGTACAAATACCTCAAAGGTTGACACGAGTAAGAGGAGGCTCAAGTGTCTGAACCCATTTGTTGGGCAACCGAGCAGGCGATGTGTTTGCTTGGATGTGTGTCGAGTGACAGCCCGCGGAGAATTATTACAATAAAATTATAGGGTTGATTGGAGAGAAAAATTGCAGGGAGAGCAACTCACGCTCGGCTTTGAGAGAGGAAAACAGGGCAGAAACAACAACAAACCCTCAACAGTTGTTTTTTTTTTTTTGGTGAAAGCACACAGCACGTTGCAAAGGAAGCCCGTCCACGTGGCAGCGGGGCCCGTCTGCAGGTCCAGATGCAGATGACTGCGGGATGTCCTTGGGAAGATGGTGACACAGCTCGGAACTCCCAGGAAAGAAGGGGAGACTGCTGAGGGAGAAACCGTTTTCTCTTCAGCCCTGTTCTCCTATCCACCCTACATCTCAGGAACTCCTGATACGTCAGGCTGTTTCCCATTTTTTTCCTTTTCAAAAATTCTCAGGCAAAAGAGTCACTTAGCACTTACAACCAAGAACTTCGAAACAACAGATCCAATGCCAAGTATGTTTAAGAGCACAGGGTGGGGCCTCTGAACTGCTCCAGGCTTTGTCAAGAGAAGGTACTGAAGCCACCAGCTGTGTCTCCCCTGCTCAAGGTCCCTAAGGAGGCTCTGCAGAGCACTGGGGACATCCCGTGTCGGAGGAAGCCTTCGCAGGTGTCTCCTTGCTGAGTTCCTGCAGGACCACTGCTGCCCCTGACCATGGGATCATCTTAGCTTCAACCATGAGGTCCATCCGACACACAGGATGGTCTGTTTTTCCTTAGAAAGGACTCACCCTCCTTCCCCTGCACTGAGGGGGATTCAGCTGAGCATACCTGGTCCCTTCCTCCCGTGGTTAGTTATCCCCCAGCTTTGCTCTTCGGTCCTCAGGGAAACACTGGGAGGGAGTGTTTCACCCCCTTCACTGTGCTCCCCAAGTGTTATAAATGAGCACAGCCCAACCTACAACGTCCTCAGGGATGAAAGCCTCAAACACAGCTCAGGAACGAGACTGCTTCATCTTTTGCGGCAAGTCAAGGTCCTGTCCCTGCTCTTCGGCTACATTTCCTACTTCCTGCTGGGTGTCCTGACACACTAACAACAGGTAGTAACCAATGATGTTTCAAATGTGTCAAACCAGAGATGCCCCCAAAGAAAGATGCTTCAAATCAAGGAGCGAGCAATAGAGGCCAAAGAAACTAGGTCAGCAGATTTATTTCTGAGCTGAAAAAGTTGGATATGTTTTTGAGTCACAGAGCATTAATCACAGAAGACAATCCAGCTAAATTGCTTGCCTCACAAGGGCAAGGATGGAGCCAGGTCAGAGTGGTTAAGCACCTCCCAGGAGTTAAACTGTGGTGGTTAGAAAAGGCCCAAGTATAATAATACATTTACCATCAGAGTATTATTTTGTTATTAAGGTCACTGCCCATCAAATAGGAGAAGGCAGTGGCACCCCACTGCAGTACTCTTGCCTGGAAAATCCCATGGATGGAGGAGCCTGGTAGGCTGCAGTCCATGGGGTCGCTAAAGAGTCAGACATGACTGAGCGACTTCACTTTCATTTTTCACTTTAATGCACTGGAGAAGGAAATGGCAACCCACTCCAGTGTTCTTGCCTGGAGAATCCCAGGGACGGGGGAGCCTGGTGGGCTGCCGTCTATGGGGTCGCACAGAGTTGGACACGACTGAAGCAACTTAGCAGCAGCAGCCCATCAAATAAGACAAATAATAAAATTGTTCTTCCACGTACAGTATCTTCCAGGAATTCAAACCCAATGTTTCCACAATCAAAGTGCTCTTTAAAAAGGAAATATCTAAAACCTGCTCATGTGAAATGCAATTAATGATAAAATAGGTTAAGACAGCAAGATCAAACCAGTGAATCCTAAAGGAAATCAACCCTGAATACTCATTGGAAGGACTGATGCTAAAGCTGAAGCTCCAATACTTCGGTCACCTGATGCAAAGAGCTGACTCACTGGAAAAGACTCTGATGCTGGGAAAGATAGAGGGCAAGAGGAGAAGGGGACGACAGAAGTTGAAATGGATGGATGGCATCACCGACTCAACAGACATGAGTCTGAGCAAATTCTGGGGACAGTGAAGGTCAGGGAAGCCTAGTGTGCTGTGGTCCATGAGGTTGCAAAGAGTCAGACACAACTGAGCAACTGAACAACCGCAGCAGCAAGTACCACAGAATCACCTACCCTAAATGAAACAAATGCATTCAAATCACCACACTGTCCTCAGTACATCTCCCAAGAAGATTCCTTCCATAGGAGAAACAGTCAATGCACATTTAACACTTCTGAAGACTGTGGTGATGCTGTTTCTACTCAACGGGATTTCAACATTATCCTCTTTCCAGTATCAGATAAAAGAATGCCAAGAAACAAGACTGCTCTATCAGGTAATTCTATTTCACTTTTATAAAGCCATAACAACAATTAACAAACCCTTTAAAGCAGTTTCCAACTTGCTAATCTGGGTCTAAGACAGAATCCAGACTGCCTATGCTGAGAAATGATGGCTTCAAAATGAGTAATGGCTGTTATCAGACCACCTAAAACCAGAGAAGCCAGAGGCAGGGCACCAGTGCGGCCTGCTCAGAACTATTTTGTGGTCATGCATGGATGTAGGTCAGGAGGAATGACAATGGGGGATGATGGGGGCAGGGGGTGCACGCTAGCCACGCCCGTGGTCATCAGAGAATATCTAAGCTGCTATCCAGAAAAACATCTATTTCTGCTTTATTGACTATGCCAAAGCCTTTGACTGTGTGGATCACAATAAACTGTGGAAAATTGTGAAAGAGATGGGAATCCCAGACCACCTGACCTGCCTCTTGAGAAATCTGTATGCAGGTCAAGAAGCAAAGAGACACTGATGTATAGAACAGTCTTATAGACTCTGTGGGAGAGGGAGAGGGTGGGAAGATTTGGGAGAATGGCATTGAAACATGTGAAATGTCATGTATGAAAGGAGATGCCAGTCCAGGTTCAATGCATGATGCTGGATGCTTGGGGCTGGTGCACTGGGACGACCCAGAGGGATGGTATGGGGAGGGAGGAGGGTTCAGGATGGGGAACACATGTATACCTGTGGTGGATTCATTTTGATTTGGCAAAACTAATACAATTATGTAAGGTTTAAAAATAAAATAAAATTAATTAAAAAAAAATAGGAAAAAAAAAAAAACAGTTAGAACTGGACATGGAACAACAGACTGGTTCCAAATAGGAAAAGGAGTATGTTAAGGCTGTATACTGTCACCCTGCTTATTTAACTTAAATGCAGAGTACATCATGAGGAATGCTGGGCTAGAGGAAGCACAAGCTGGAATTAAGATTGCCGGGAGAAATATCAATAACCTCAGATATGCAGATGACACCACCCTTATGGCAGAAAGTGAGGAAGAACTAAAGAGCCTCTTGATGAAAGTGAAAGAGGAGAGTGAAAAAGTGGGCTTAACGCTCAACATTCAGAAAACGAAGGTCATGGCATCTGGTCCCATCACTTCATGGGAAATAGATGGGGAAACAATGGAAACAGTGGCTGACTATCTTTCTGGGTTCCAAAATCACTGCAGATGGTAACTGCAGCCATGAAATTAAAAGACACTTACTCCTTTGGAAGGAAAGTTATGACCAACCTAGATAGCATATTCACAAGCAGAGACATTACTTTGCCAACAAAGGTCTGTCTAGTCAAGGCTATGGTTTTTCCAGTGGTCATGTATGGATGTGAGAGTTGGACTGTGAAGAAAGCTGAGCACTGAAGAATTGATGCTTTTGAACTATGCTGTTGGAGAAGACTCTTGAGAGTCCCTTGGACTGCAAGGAGATCCAAGCAGTTCATCCTAAAGGAGATCAGTCCTGGGTGTTCATTGGAAGGACTGATGCTGAAACTCCAATACTTTGGCCCCCTGATGTAAAGAGCTGACTCATTTGAAAAGACCCTGATGCTGGGAAAGATTGAGGGCAGGAGGAGAAGGGGATGACAGAGGATGAGATGGCTGGATGGCATCACCAACTTGATGGACATGGGTTTGGGTGGACTCTGGGAATTGGTGATGGACAGGGAGCCCTGGTGTGCTGTGGTTCATGGGGTCGCAAAGAGTTGGACATGACTGAGCAACTGAACTGAACTGATCTGCTTTACCACTCAGTCAGCTCCCCTTTATCAACCAGGCACATTCAACTCACCATCCTGAACTCAAAGGCTCATCCAAGAACATGTCATTGCTGGCATCAAGAAGAAAGGAACGTAACGGAAAACAAATTTCCCAATGGAGGGAGAACATACCATTTCACCAATGCTTCTGGAATACCTGGATAGAGAAATTCCAGGTCTCCACCCTCCCCAAGAGTAGACAAGATACACAGATTCAGAGAAAAATACTGTCAATAAAAGAAGCAGAAAAAAGGGCAGTCATGAAAGCTTTCTTTTGGATAAGAAATTCTTCAAAACCAAGTTATAAATTATTTTGCTGATAGGATACCATGACTATCTATCCTTATATGTTGGAATCATTTTCTATGGCAATCCAAGTGGAAATTTATCATTTGTTTTCCTTTAATTAGAATGCACATCTAATCTAAACCTCACTATCGACTTGATGCTTCATTAAAGAGCCCAGAAAACCAAGCACACTTTGATTTTCCAGCACTGAATACAAAGAGTGAAAACGAGAGGTGTACGAATTATCTTCCAAATTACAAGAAAATGGAATATTCATCGGTAAGGAAGAGGGGCAAAAAAAACGTGTTTACCTTTGACTGTGCTAATAATGGAAGGGAAAGAAGGGGGCAGGCCAGATGGCATGTCTGGGAAGGTACAGATGATTGTGGAAGTGCTAATTCTTGAGGAGGGGGAAAATTATGATACTCTAATGAGCATAAAGAACTGCAAGTCCAAATTAATTGAAAATGACTGGAACCCAACTGTCACTCTGGGAAGCATGGCTGAGCTCACAGCTCAGAGCAGGAAGGTCTCGACCTGGTGCACACACACTGGCTCCTTCACCTCTTGGCAAGATACCTCGGGCCACACAGGCCAGCTTTTGCCATCAGGGGGCCTCACTTACTGAAGCTATATTTACAATTCAACATTAAATCACTCTGAACACAACCGTATCCACTAAATCAAAGGTTAAAGATGGATCAATAAAAAGTTCTCCTTCGTAAGCTCACATCTTCTTCTTTTATTTTTGGATTGATAATGAAATGTGTTTGTTTTCTAAAAAAAAGAAGACTCCTGCATGTATGTACAATGTAGGTTTATTCATAGTAGACAAACCACCACAACTAAAAGGTCCACAATAAAAACGTGGCAAATTCCTATCACATCGTATCTTGAAGGACTCCTTCAGTTAGCTGGGTACTGAGCAGCACTGTTCTCAAAGCTGGGGTCCATGGTGAACAGAACAGATGTTAAGTCCTAGAACAGATGAAGCAGATGCTCTGGTTGGGGGAGGCACACGACAGACACAAACAAGTAAAACATATACTCATATGAAGAAAATGGATGCAGAGCAGGGAGTCAGTGCTGGGTGGGGTGAGAGGCGATGGGGTGCAGGTGCAGAGGCAGGACGTCTTAGGCTGATGGGCAGCAAGGACACTCATCCCTTGGTGTCTGTCTTGGGGAGGGGTGATTGATTCCAGGACACCCTCAGATACCAAATTCCATAGAAGCTCAAGTCTCTTATGTAAAATGGCACATGCTCAGTCACTCAGTCATGTCTGACTCTTGGTACCTTTCAGGGACTGTAGCCTGCCAGACTCCTCTGTCCATAGAATTCTCCAGGCAAGAATACTGGAGTGAGTTGCCATGCCCTCCTCCAGGGGATCTTCCTGACCCTCCTTTAGGGGATCTTCCTGACCCAAAAGATCAAACCCTCATCTCCCGCATTGGCAGGTGGGTTCTTCACCACTGAGTCACCTGGGAAGCCTATAAAATGGCACTGTATTTGCTTAACCCCTGCACATCTTCCCATAGACTTTAAATCATCTCTAGATTACTTATGGGATTCCCTGATGGCTCTGCAGGTAAAGAATCTGCCTGCAATGTAGGAGACACAGGTTCAATCCCTGGTTCAGGAAGATCCCCTGGAGGAGGAAAATGGCCACCCACTCCAGTATTGCCTGGGAAATCCCATGGGCAGAGGAGCCTAGCAGGCTACAATCCACAGGGTTGCGAAGAGTCAGACACTATTGAAGTGACTGAGCATGCAGATTATTTATAACGCCTAACACAATGGAAATACTCGGTAAATAGTTGTCAATACAATGCAAATGCTATGTAAATAATTGTTGGGGGCAAATTCAAGTTTTGATTTTTGAAATTTTCTGGAACATTCTAAAAAAATATTTTTCAATAACACCTAACACAATGGAAATACTATGTAAATAGTTGTAAATACAATGCAAGTACTATGTAAATAGCTGCTGGGGACAAATTTACATTTTGCTTTTTTTGAACTTTCTAGAACATTCTGAAGAAGTATTTTTCAATCCATGGTTGGCTGAATCCAGGGATACACAGCGTGAAGATACAGGGTTGTACCATGTTCTGAGGTGAGAAGCACAATCCTGTTCAAGGCCTGGTGAGGAAGCCATGAGCTCTGGTTAAAGCATCAGTTTTCACCCCCAAGAACTACACCATGGGCTCCTGGAGGTCATGGAGCCTTCAGGATGAACAAAGCTGCAGAGGGACAGGTACAAGACACTGTTTAAAGTTGCTTAAATGTGAACACCACCACAAATAATTTAGTGATGCTATAGAGAATCCTAGGAGGGAGGGAGGTACAACTGCAGAGGAGAACACAGGGAAAGTAAGCAATTTGGGATAGTGCTCTCTCTCTTAAAAAGTGATGTTTTTAAGAGATAAAAACATCATTAAAAAGTGATGTTTTTAAAAAGTTTTATCTCTTAAAACTGGATGTGGGATACAGAGGTGGTCACTGTACCTATTACTCAACTTTTTCAGGTATCAGAAATATTACACACTATTTCTAAGAGAGATCGTCACCCCATCTCGACGTCCTCTGAGATCTGAGTTAAGACCCATCCATGGGTCATCCTGACACGGATCTCTACGTAATGGACAAGGCTGTCCAGTATTTCTAATCTGCTGTGATCAAGAATATTTTACCACTGGTGGAAACGTTTCTGGTACAAGGAGACAGGAAACAAATTAAGGGACTGGAAAAGCTGTCATCACTTTCCTAGCTCTCAAACGACACATCAGAGCCTTTTAGGGTCCACAAACAGGGGCTGCACAGAAGGCCGCAAATCTATGTTCAGTGCTTTCCACTGTCAGCAGTGTCACCTTAGACACAGCCCCTCATCCGCGTAGGAGGCGGGCACTTTTAGCCATGTCACCTTCACTTCTCAATATACTTTTTTAAAAAAAATAAAACGCCATGGATACCAGGACCTCTTATATACAGGCGTGTAATTCACACCTCACCTGTATGTGGGAAAGATTCCTGGGGGCCTGGGCTCCCCCAATTCCTGCTGCCCCCACCCAGACCTCTACCTCCAGCAGTTTGCTCCATCCTCAAAACCAAGGAACGCAAGGAAGCAGAAACACCAGGTGCTCCCAGAGGAGACGGGTCCTGCTCTCTGAGTCCCTGTGAGACACCAATGTCACAGCAGCTGAACCAAAGCTGTTTCAGGCACAAGACAGCCTCGCTGCTCCTGGGTGCCCAGGAGCCCTAAGCACTGCTCCTTCTAAACACGCTTCCAGGGGTGTCTGCCCCCCATCCCCCTCCTCCTCTGCACACCCTATTCACTCACCCTCTCCCGGGCCTCAGCTTCCAAGGCATTAATAGCATCCTTTTGTAATGAGTCCCCATCTTGATCTAGAAGCTGGACTGCTCTGGTGTGAAAGCTACCGGACATCTCTCCCTGGATGTCCTGTGGACCCCATGGACCTCTGCAACACTGTCACCTCCCCAGTGTTCTTCCTGGATCCAGTCTCATCCCTCAGTCGTGTACCATGTCTGACTAAGCATCCTTTCCCCCTTGGCCTTTGTACCTGCTTGTCAGTCACCCCACAAACACCCCCTCTCTAGTCCACTCTGGATCCTACCAGACCCTCCCCTTCTCCACCACATGCTGACTCCTGGCCACTGTTCAGGTCTAGGTTAGACCTCACTCCCTTCTGCCAGGACCACATCCCAAGTCTGAGTGGTGAGCTTCTTGGGGAGAACTTGGAGCCCGATGCCCCTTTCACAGGCAGTGACAGCTCTGTGCCCTGGGGGAGCCCAGCGAGTGGCTGCTTCTTATTTTCATTTTTGCTCTGTCGCTGACACCGGCACAGTGCTAATGCGAAGTCCTCAGGATGTATTTCATCATCAGGAGAAGGAATGAAGGCACAGGATGGTGGGAGCAAAGCATAGAAGAAATCCAAGATGTTTCTTCAACTAAATGTCTGCTACCTTAACTCACTAAAAAAAAACAAAACACTGATTATCATCATATTCTACATCTTACAGCTTGAAAATTGGATTGGATCAATGGAAAAGTACCATTGGCTCATGACAGTGACAAAAACAGAGACGCTACTTTGCCAACAAAGGTCCATCTGGTCAAAGCTATGGTTTTTCCAGTAGTCATGTACAGATGTGAGAGTTGGACCATAAAGAAGGCTGAGCGCTGAAGAACTGATGCTTTCGACTCGTGGTGCTAGAGAAGACTCTTGAGAGTCCCTTGGACTGCAAGGAGATCAATTAAGTCAATCCTAAAGGACATCAACCCTGAATATTCATTGGAAGGACTGATGCTGAAGCTGAAGCTCCAACACTGTGGCAACCTGATGTGAAGAGCCGACTCATTGGAAAAGACTCTGATGCTGGGTAAGATAGAAAGCAGAAGGGGGCAATGGGATGAGATGGTTGGATGGCATCACTGACTCAATGGACATGAGTTTGAGCAAACTCCAGGAGACAGTGAAGGACAAGGAAGCCTGACATGCTGCAGTCCATGGGGTCACAAGGAATCAAACACAACTGAGCGACTGAACTACATGAAGGTGATTCCGCAGGAAGGAAGGGTTGTTCTACACTTCTACATGAGAATTTACATCTCTGAGAGGTCCAGAAGCTTTTTAGTCAAGTCACAAATCCAAGTCTTTGGACACCTTTCGTGTGCACCCATGAGAAGATGAACTGGGACACAGTAAAGTTCTGGGTTCGGGTGAACCACATTTGCAGTAAGAATTCAGAAAAGGGTGGAGAGAGTCCCTTGGACTGCAAGGAGATCCAACCAGTCCATTCTGAAGGAGATCAGCCCTGGGATTTCTTTGGAAGGAATGATGCTAAAGCTGAAACTCCAGTACTTTGGCCACCTCATGCGAAGAGTTGACTCATTGGAAAAGACTCTGATGCTGGGAGGGATTGGGGGCAGGAGGAGAAGGGGACGACAGAGGATGAGATGGCTGGATGGCATCACCGACTCGATGGACAGGAGTCTCAGTGAACTCCGGGAGCTGGTGATGGACAGGGAGGCCTGGCGTGCTGCGATTCATGGGGTCGTAAAGAGTCGGACATGACTGAGAGACTGAACTGAACTGAACTGAATACAGGTTGAGATCAGAGGCAGGTGTAGGTTTCATAAACACTGACACTTAAACGAATTTTGGAAATGTTCTCTAAGAAAAAGATGATACAGTTTGAATTTAAACTTAAGTATAGGCTCCGTTCAGAGAAGGCAATGGCACCCCACTCCAGTACTTTTGCCTGGAAAATCTCATGGATGGAGGAGCCTGGTAGGCTGCAGTCCACGGGGTCGCTAAAAGTCGGATATGGCTGAGCGTCTTCACTTTCACTTTTCACTTTCATGCATTGGAGAAGGAAATGGCAACCCACTCCAGTGTTCTTGCCTGGAGAATCCCAGGGACAGGGGAGCCTGGTGGGCTGCCGTCTGTGGGGTTGCACAGAGTTGGAAACAACTGAAGTGACTTAGCAGTAGCAGCAGCAGCATAGGCTCCATTAGTTTCATGCATGGTTAAGCCCACATCTGAGTGGGAAGGTTCAAGAGATCAAACTTAAGAAATAAGAAAAGAATGCATGGTCTCAGTAAAAATCATATCACAAGAAAGGTAAGGTACAAGAGAGGGCTTGGTGAGTATAAAAGCTATGTTTTCAGTAGCTGGGCTTCCCTGGTGGCTCAGATGGTTAACAGTCTGCCTGCAATGCAGGAGACCTGAGCTCAATGCCTGGGTTGGGAAGATTCTCTGGAGAAGGGAATGGCAACCCACTCCACTGTTCTTGCCTGGAGAAAATCATGGACAGAGGAGCATGCCTGGGACTACAGCCAGGCGCTGTATGAGGCCCAAAGACATGCAGCTGATGGAACATGTGACTCTTGCCTGGCACCGATTACCACCTAAGGGTTGATGTCTCACTTGCAGAGGAAGGGTGCAAACAAGAAGGATGGACTTAACTAAATGTTAACCGTCCCCAAGTTACAGTAGCTGAAGCAGTCCTCTACACCCATCAACACTGTGACCTGGTCCTGCTTCAGAACATTCATCCCAATCTGAAATCCTATTTGCGTATTGCTGGTCCCCCAGCTTGAAATACAGCATCCAGGAGAGCAGAGGTGACTCCAAGATGGTGTCTGAAGACACCTGCAGAAGGCACAGTGAGAACTGAAAGGCTATCTGCTGGGGGTGGCGACCTGCTGGGTCTCTACTGAGACTGGGCCATAGCGTCAGACAAGCTTCTGAAGACCCTTAGGCTGCATCGAAACTGTAGGTCCAAGGACTGGAAGCTCCCTCTTTTTTTAAAATTTCTTTATTTGGCTGTGCCAGGTCTTAAGCGCAGCATACAGGACCTTTAGCTGCAGCATGCAAACTCTTAGTCGTGGCATGTGGGATCTAGTTCCCTGAGTAGGGATCAAACCCGGGCCCCTGCACTGGGAACGCCGAGTCTTAGCCACTGGACCACCAGGAAGTCCCCTGGAAGCTCCCTCTTGAGTTCATTTTTCTTTGCTGTTGCTTTTGTTGTTCAGTCACTCAGTTGTATCCAACTCTTTGCAACTCCATGGACTGTAGCCCACCAGGCTCCTCTGTCCTTCACTATCTCCCCGAATTTGCTCAAATTCATGTCTGCTGAATCAGCGAATTCATTTTCGGATCCTATTAAATCAATGCCTTGTTTTGTTGCCCCCATATGAAAGTTAAGAATTTCACAATATCTTGAAAATATCTGTAAGACCCAAAGTACTCAGCCTGATTTTGATCAGCAGATCACATTTTCTCATAGAAGCATCTCTGCTTTACTAACTTCACTCCATTTTTCTATTATTCATCATAAAGAGAGAAAACTAACCTCAACTGAAGATGTATTAAAGAGCCACATATTTTCAATTAGACATTCATTTCATACTCCAGACCATTACACTACATGATTATCATCCCTACTTAACAGATAAGAAAACTAACCCTTAATCCTACTTCCTTAACCTTTTAAATTTTATATTCATTTCCTAGGGCTACAAAAGTGGTAAATGATGGATCAGCCATAGAGAAACCCAGACAAGGGTCTTTCCTCCATGCTGAGCATTCTCACAATCATTAGGACTATTTATTTCCAGTGTATTATCTTTATTAAGACACTAGCCAGTAGGACTTCCCTGGTGGCTCAGTGGTGAAGAATTCGCCCGCAATGCGGGAGACTCAGGTTTGAGCCCTGGGTTGGGCAGATCCCCTGGAGATGGCAACCCACTCCAGTATTCTTGCCTGGGAAATCCCATGGACAGAGGAGCCTGGCGGGCTACAGTCCATTGGGTTGCAAAGAGTTGGACGTGACTCATCAGCTGAACGACAGGAATCCGTGTCTATTAATTAGACACTTGTGATGTACCAGGTACCACATGCAGTGCTTTGTGTGTACTGCATCATTTAACCCTCATAACCTCGGGATCTCAGAGAAGGCAATGGCACCCCACTCCAGTACTCTTGCCTGGAAAATCCCATGGATGGAGGAGCCTGGTAGGCTGCAGTCCATGGGGTCGCTGAGGGTCGGACACGACTGAGCGACTTTACTTTCACTTTCATGCATTGGAGAAGGAAATGGCAACCCACTCCAGTGTTCTTGCCTGGAGAATCCCAGGGACAGGGGAGTCTGTTGGGCTGCTGTCTATGGGGTCGCACAGAGCCGGACATGACTGAAGTGACTTAGCAGTAGCAGCAGCAACCTCGGGATCTAAACATTATGGCCATTTTGTAAGTGATCAAATAGACTCAAAAAGTTAAGAGACTTGACCCACATCACACAGCAACCACATAGCAAGCCTAGGAGCCCATCCCAGGGCTGTCAGATTCCAAGACACACATTGTTATTGTTGTTGTTTTAGTCACTTCCCAGGTGAGTGGTAAAGAATCCTCCTGCCAATGCAGAAGATACAAGAGAAGAGGGTTCAATCCCTGGGTTAGGAAGATCTCCTGGAGAAGGAAATGTCAACCACTCCAGTATTCTTGCCAGAAAAATTTCATGGACAGAGGAGCCTGGCGGGCTACAGTTCATGGGGCCACAAAGAGGAGCACACGACTGAGCAACTGAGCACAATTATCAACAGTGGCCTCTAGACAGTGCAGTTTCTTCTGCTTGTCTTTCAATATTATTAGAAAATATTTTACAGGGAGTATGCATTATTCTTAATACCTGAAATAACAGAGAGGTTTTAACTGGAAGGAAAAATAGGAATGAAAATCATTCCATCTTCTGAACATTTCATTTTCCACCCTAATCAGTCCAAAAGTAATAATTAGGCTTCAACTAAATACGATCACAAAAAATACGTCATGAGTTGCCAAAATATCAATCGCTGAAAGGAACTAGCATTACATACAATTTCTGAAATTTTTTGGATTACTCCTTTAACAAAAGGTCATCTGTCCCCAGACTCCTGTTCTTCTAATACACCCTACATTGATCACCAGATGAACACTGTCTTTCCTACTCCACTACTTTCAATGGCTCCCTAGTACCTAGCAAAGTGCAAAATGTTCCTTAGTCTCATATTCACCGTAAGGCCCCACACTCTCTCCTGAGACTCATCTCTTATTACTCTGCAGGGTAAAGACTACATTCCAGTTACCTTGAGGCCTCCTACCTTTCAGTGTGTTCTATCTGGAATGTATTCTCAATGACTAGTCAAAGTCCAACCATCTTTCAAGGACCCAAATGGAAAAGCCAAACTTGAAAATGAAAACTGCTCAATAGGTTTTTCCTACAGAGGGATGCACCTCAGTTACCAAATACATAGAAGGGGGCATGTGAATAGGGCATGTGAATAAGCACTGAACATCACAGAGCATTTTTAAAATGTGCATAGCCAAGTACAAACCCTATCTCATAACATTCATGACACTGTTAATTCTAAGAAATAACGCAATACGTAGCACTCTGCCAATTAAGTGGTGACTCATATGTTGGAATTTTAATTTTCTAGTTATTTAGAGAACTCTTTTACACTTAATTACATATTCTCTGCATGCACAAAGAGAAACAAAATAAACTAGCCAAGGTACTCAAAAAAATTCTATTACAGGTCAAAATCCAACTTTCTCAAATTGCATGCTGATTCAGTTACCGTGATCTATGCCTTTACACAGGAAATACCACCTATGTTTCTTCATGGGTGATGTGCTATTTCTTATGCGTGCTCCATTATGTCTCCAAGATTTCCTTCCAATCAACTGACACCCAATCTCCAATTTTTGACGTCTGCGTCTTTATCAATGAATTCAGTTGCCAGCTTTCTCTCTGCCATATGGCTGAGAGCAACTGTAAGACATATCCCAATTTCAGAGATGTGCAAATGTGGAAAAAAAAAAAAAGGTTTGTTTTAGAGAAAGGATGAAATGTGGAGCTTGACTAAAACACAGAGAAAGTCACTACTGGAGAATGTAAATACAACATATATAAAAAAATGACCAAAGAAGAGAGATCTACATAGATGGCTAATGGGAAGCTGTTATAAAGCACAGGAAGCTCAGCTCAGGGCTCTGTGATGACCTAGAAGGGTGGGGATGGGGGAGTGGGGTGGGAGGCAGACTCAAAAGGGAGGGGATATATGTATGCATATGGCTGATTCATTTCACTGTACAGCAGAAACTAACACAACATCTTAGGGCAATTATATTCCAATAAAAACATTAAAATAAAAAAATTTTTAAGGAGAAAATAGTTTTTCTCTTCTTAGTTCAACATCAAGATCAATATGATGGCCCAGCCCTCATTCTGCTTTTGTCTCCCTCCATCTGATCCCTCTCCCCTTCTTCTGAGTACATCTGCTCTACTGATGTCCCCATGACACCAATTAGAGATGGCAGGAAGGGAAGCAGGCTGCCTGCCCATCTTCTCTCAAAGAAGCCGTCCTTTTTTCTCACGGTACCTGCAGTATTCTCTTCTTGGATCAGACAAAACCTCTAGAACCTACCTAATCTGAGCTGTGGCCAGAGCAGCAAACTCGTTATGAAGAGGACCGTGCGGTTAGAAACAGCTGCATACAAGAGTCTGAACATTCTCATTTTTAAGGAAGTGGCCATGCTTTTTAAGCCTTGTCGACTATTCTTTAATAGTGAAGCATAAGTCACATATGGCCTCACTTCTTAATCCAATTCCATAAATATTTACTCAACACCCTATGAGTTTAGACCTGTGCTGGTCTGGGAATGAAACTCCAAGCAAAAGGAAAATAAGTCCCTCCAAACAACAGGCACTCATTCAGTTTAAGTGGAGAGAAAAAAACAGTGCATGAAGCAGAGGAAGTATCCCAACTGTTCTCTAGATTGAATACAAACCTTTCTGCTTTTGCTTTTTTTTAAAGTCTGTAAGGAAGGGTTATAAGAACAGTGCATCAAAATGTCAGCCATCTAAAAATTAAGTTGTCAGCTTTTTCCTCTGTACTGCAAATTACCAAAGAATTAGGGGTTTGGCGCTAATAGAAGCTTACAATTGTGAAGTGTGCAATTTAGCCAATCATGGTTAAGTCTAAAAATGCAACACCAAAGACGTTTCAACGAATCGAGCTGCAGTTCTGGTACTTAATTTCAACTTCTCTATTTGGGCTATCCTTCCTTTTTTTTTTTTTTTTATTTTCCTTCCCTTTTGCGTTGGCAATGTGTTCTGGACAGTGACATGGTTAAATGAGAACTGCTCACAGGTCCCACGCACATAATATCCTCACATGAGAAAAGGTCAGTCATCTTACTGAAGAGGTGGCAAGAAGACCCCAGGCTGCAGCTGTTCTGTGGGTCTCCTTTATGCTCGCATCACATTCAAATCAGGAATCACAACAGGAAACTGATTAATCACAAATTCGGGTGCGGCCTGTCTGGGATCATCTCTGCACTGAAATGCTCAGTTCAGAGAATTCAAAAGTGCTAAATTATAAAATCATCTACACATAAACCAAAAACTTACACAGAAATCAACTACCCCAAATCACTGCAGGTTATCTTCTACACTTGTGAAACCTCTTGCTTTCTTTTGCCCATCTTTTTTTTCTAATTGCCAATTGCAAACACATCACTGGAAAACACATCAGATAGAACACCGTCTACCCAGAAAGAGACCGTATCTCGACAGACACCACACCACACACTTTTGAAAGACAAGACTAACCACCTACACCAAGAATTTAGCAAGAATGCTACTTAGGTACAAAAAGAGTAAGAAATATACTGACTCTATTCTCTGCATTAATATATACTCGTTAATTAAATATGATTTTTCAATGGCCCTCCTAAAAAACTAACGATATTTTCCTTAACAGGAGGAAGAGTCAATCATTTCTACTACTGCACACACACACACAAACGCTCTGCTTCCTTAATCTATGAAACACACTTTCCCATGCAGGCTTGCATCCATATCTCATGCTTCAAACAATACCTTATGGTGCAGTTCAACTGGAGAAAGGACAGCCTCATTCATGGATCAGGCAAAGTTAATGCCGGCAAGATGCTTTAGACGGTCTGGTGTTGCTGCCCCACCCTTGTTTCCTTTGAGCCATAGTGATGTCACAACACCAGACAGGGCAGGGCAGTGACTTCAGGGCTCCAGACCCTGCTTCTGGGCACACAATTCTCTGCAGCCAAGAGGAATGAAATGAGAGCAGAGCTCTCCAGGAGTGCCTGACGAATTCTCAACAAGCTAGCAGCTGTGTAGCCTTCCGAAAGAAAGAGATGCTGCATTGATACCATCAGAGATCTCTCTAAAGGAAGCGGTGCCAGAGATAAACCTGAGTCATGGTTTTCCATAGTAAGTCTCTATTTCACTATAAAGCTGACGTTCACAGGAAAACAATGGTTGGATCCTTAGAAGAGGCTGGGGAGGAAAGATGACCAAGGAACTCCAGGACTTAAGTAATCTCCATGAGAGTCAAATTCTCAAGGAAAAGAAACATGTCTTTATTTTTCAGCTCACTCTTGGAGTTCTATTTTACTGGAGAGGACATGAATTCTATTTTGTGAATTTTAAGGCTTTTTTTTTTTTTTCCAAAAAATCACTAACTTAAATACACTGGATAGTATGTCCCTGCCATAATAACCCAACAAACTGTAAATCAAGGAAGGATTCACAAAATACTGACATCATAACATCTTTGGTCCCTGAACAGTTGCCTCCCTTCTCCTTGGGCAGCCCCTTAATGCATTTGACCAATGTTTCAAGACCAAAGTATGGACAAGATAGCTTCTGACCAAGTTAAAAAAAAATCCCAGGTCTCCTATTTCAACACAATTCAAAGTTGGCCCAAGTCCAAGCACTGTACAAGAATTGACAAAACCTGCTTTTAACCTAAATCGCACTGGTACAGAAGAAATGACTTAAAAAAAAAATGTAAACAGCTCTCTGAGATACTGACCTTTGACCTCCATCTTCTCAATCCTTCAGCTCCAAGGGGTTTACACATTAAATAAAGCAGCCACTCTTCCCGCTACTGAGAAATCATTCACAAAACACGTTCTGCGCTGCCAAAATTATTTGCCTAAAGTGTATTAGCTCGATAAACTGTGTGCAGTAACTCGTGCATCTGGTATGTTGCTTTTCTAAACCACTAGAAAATCATAATGCAAATGAGACTATTTAGTATTCAGCTATTTTATTTTCATCAATGCCTTCTGAAATTAACAAATTAAAGTCAGGCTTCTCAATATGGAATTTATTTCCTCTCGAAATGACTTTGTTACTCCAACTAAAGTTTTGAAAGTCTGATACCAAAATTAACGTGCATTTTTTAAAAAAGCTTTTTGATCCAAGATACGAATCACCTCCCGTTCCCCAGAGTTTACTCAAACTCGATGCGCTCTTTTTCCTTAATAGGGCTTTTCTGCTCAATTTGCTGTATAATTGCTGTGTCTAGGGTTCCCAGATCATAAATGGAGGTTTACCATTTTTGTTTGAGACATTAAAAATCAGTGTAAAATTCAAAAAGACTGTTTTTAGTGCTTGGTCTGATCTGATGGCTCTTCTACTAGGAAAGTTAATGCTACCAGGATAAACTCCAACGCACACCTGGCCGCCCCGGAGACCCTAAAATGGACCCCCCCCCCAAAAAAAAAAAAAAGGAAGAGCGGGATATCTGCAAAAACAATTCCGCCAGACTGAGGTTTAAAAAAAAAAAAAAAGCTGAAACACCAAGTTAAACACGAAAATGCAAGCGACGCATGACAGGGCTGCCTGGCCCTCAGGATTTCTCAGGCCGGCCTCCAGGCGTAATTAACAACACATGTTCTCTTTATCTTTCTACGTGTTCTGCAACCATCTCAACTTTAACCCTGGGCTGGGACTGAAGGAGAAAAAAACCCCTAGACAACTTGGGATCCGGAAATCTGAAAACCGAGGAGACACCGCTCCCGCGGCGAAGGACCACAGGGGCAATAGACTAGGTAACCACACCCACCGCATTGCAGAAGCCGTGAACTTGGGGGGGGGGGGGAGCGGGAAGGAGGGGAAGGAGGGCGAGAGAAGAGGGGAGACCCCAGACAGCAGGGGCCCCCGCGGCAGGCTCCGGGAAACACCCGCCCGGAACTGGCGGAGACCCCGACTCCCGGAGTCCCGAGCCCCGCGCCCCGGCCTCCCCGCCCCCAGCCGCCGCAGCGCCGCCCGCGCACACGCCTCCCGGGGCAGTGCAGCCTCACAGGCGCCAGGTGAGCTGCGCCGCCCCCGGGTCCCTGGCCCCGCAGGTGCCCGAGCACCCCCTACCCCAACTCCGCACCCCGTTAGGAGGAGGCTGCCTCGTCCCCCTCCCCGGCCACCCCGCTGCAGCCTCCGCCGCCGTCCGGGGGCCGCCGCCCGCCCCACTTCGGCGAAGCGGACAAGTTACATAAAAGCGGCGGCCGCTTGGAGCGCAGATGCTTTTGTGCGAGCGCACCTTACCGGCCCCGAGTCTGCCAAGCCCCGCGCAGACCCTCCGCCGCCGCGCGCAGGCTTCCCCGCGCCCCAGGCGGCGCCGCAGTGTCGCCCCCGCCCCCACCCCACCCCGAGGGGTAACTCAAAACATGGCGCCCGGGACGGGGGGAGGGCTCGGAAACTGACCGAGCAGGGGCCAGCCGCCCCTCTCGGCCGGAGCTCCGGGGGAGGCCCCCGGGGCCGGAGGCCGGGGCTCGGGCCGCGCGCCTGCCCTGCGATGCTGCAGCGCAGGGCGGGCGAAGCGGGCACGTCCCCGGGCGCGGCGCCCCGGCTCGGCCAGGGGGCCGGGGGTCCCTGCGGGGGTCCCGGCGGGCCGAGCGGGGAGGGTGCCCGGCTCCCGCGGTTCGCGCGGCTGAGCGGCGCCGCAGCCACGCGCCCGCCCCCGGCCTCCGGCCAGCCCTGCGCCCCCGGCGACCCTCCGCCTCCCTCGGCCCCCGCGGCCCCGCAGGCAGAAAAGTTACCTGGGCTGGGCCGGGGGGCCCGGGCGCGCGGCGGCGGCGGCGGGGGGACCGGCTGGGGCGCGCGTCCTCGGCGCGGCGCGGCGCGGAGGCTCGGGCGTGGGGAGGCAGCCGCAGACGCGGGCGCTTGCCGCGCTCCCCGCCCCGCTGGCAGGAGACTCGGGAGGCTCCGCGGGCTGCGGCGGGGCACACGCCCAGGGACGCGCCCGGCCCGGCTCGGCCACGGGGGAGGGGGCGCTGGAGACTTCAGGGCTGTCGTGCCGCCGCCTCCGCCTTCATCCCGGCGCGGGGTCGGGCTGGGGAGGACGCCTCCCAGACCGCTGCCAATCGCCTGAGCCTCCGGGTTTCTACTGCGATCACTGCCGGGCTCTCTATCCGCCCCCCACCCCCACCCCCACCCCTCCCAGACACCCCCGGGAGAGTGGGGGGAGGGCGTACCTGACCTTCAGGTGAGTTATTTACTGGCTTGGGGACTGCAGGTTCCCCCCACCCACCTTTTTGAAAGAAAAAAAAAAAAAAAAAATCAAATTGGCGGTGTTTTGCACCGGGTTGGTGTCCCAGAAAGACTAAGTTAATGGAGAAGATCTGAATTAGAGGTTGAGGGAGGTTTCCTGTTTTCCAGGCAGCCTCCTGCTCCCCACCGTCTCCCCATCCCCAACCTAAAGCTGCAGTTACAGGTGGTCTTCCCGGCCTAATGGGAAGTCATAATTGATAACGCTTCCCACTGAAATGGCGGGGCCTGGGGCGGGTGGGGAGTGGTTTGCAGGTTTGTCTCGCAATATCACAGCCCTAGCCAAGTAACCAAGGCACATTTATTAAAATGTTTAAGGGCTTCTCCAAATACTCCTAGTCACCTTTCTGGGAGCTCACCGACTCATTCAGGGAGGGAAAAAATGGATTTACACAAGTACTGCGTTTACTATCGAGTGCCAGATAAGTGGTGCACAGTTAAATGGCTGCGGCAGAGCTTCTGGACCGGGTCTGTGGGTAACCCCGTGTTTCCAGGACAGGGAAGATGGCAATAGAAAGGAGAGAGGGCTGTACAGTGCAGGGAACCATATTCAATGTCCTGTAATAAACCTAATGGAAAAGAATAAAATGGAGGGGCATTTTTCAGACTGTATTAGAGACAGTTGGAAAACCATGGTTCCTGTGTTTCTGTGGAGTGTATGGGCCTGCATTCTTTAGGTTTGCAGCTTTGGGAAATTTTGAGGAAGAAAATGTGACTTGAGTCATGTCATAGGAAAAATATTCTGATAACACTGCAAAAACTAGAAAGGATGGGCAGACAGGAGGTGAGTATGGCATTGTTCCAAGGACCAGAGATAACAAAGACCTGAACTGTCTTTTAAGTGACAGACAAAGATGACAATTCACATACTGGTTGTGCTTGGTGATGACCTATGTTAATTTCCTATGGGGGCCACAAGAGTGTTTAGAAATATATATACACATATATGTAACATCTGTGCATATATGGTGGTTTGTGTTGCATATGAGATCTGTGAATAAAGAAAGGATTTTTTTTTCCTTTTTTATATATCCACACTAAACAACTTTCCTTTAAAGTGGACTTGAACAAATTGTATTGTTTACAGTATACACTGCATTGGCATTATCACTGGAGATACAGATGGTTTCATATTTTCATTCATTTTATTGCAATATTTTTGCTGTTTTTTTTTAATTGAAAGCGAACCGCTTTCTCCCTGACTGATGAATCTTGGATCTTTCTAGTGATGGAAAAAATCAGCAATAGTGTAATGAAGGTCTATTTTCTTGGGAGAAAATGTTCAAATACTAAATATCAGTTTTAAAAGTTAGAAGTACCTAACTATTCATCCTAATACTGCATGAATTCAAAATTTGGAGTAAAAACCATCCTGCTTCATAATTTAATAGTTAACCTGGGAAGTAATTATTATGAAACTCTTTGGTCTTGACCAAGGCTCTCTACTATTCTTTTTTGTTTTTCCTAGCACACACGTGGAGAAAAAGAAAGGCCAAACAAAAATTCAGGAGCATCACAGGGCTAGCTCGTCAGTACTTGCTTGTATCTCTGTAATAAACACTCTTCTTTCTACCTTGTGAATATCATGCCAAAGCCGCTGCTAGTCATCTGTCTCCCCACAGTGCCTCACTGGGTACATTGCAAGCAAGCAGTGAACACTTCTGCTAAATGAATAAATGGACGTGGAATAAAGAACTAAGTTGTCACTTGGACAGTTCTGTTTCCTCACAAAGGACTATTTCCAAAATGCTTATGTTTAAAAGCACTTAGGGTTTCACAAAATAAAAAGACACTATCACATACTAATGCTGTTTAGTATCTGACTCTTTTGTGACCCCATGGACTACAGCCCACCAGGCTCCTCTGTCCAGGCAAGAATACTGGAGTGGGTTGCCATTTCCTTCTCCAGGGGATCTTCCCAACCCAGAGATCAAACCTATGTCTCCTGCATGGTCTTTACCACTGAGCCATCACATATTAATACCTGCTGAGTAAAAACAATAATATAAAGACTATGCTTATGAATTATAACTCTCTTTGGGAAATAAGGAGCTCTTCCACCTGGAGAAGAGAAGGAAAGCAAAAAGAAGATAAGGTGATGATGCCATTATAGTTGATGGCATTGTATTCGTAAAACACTAATAAACACTCTACATCCCTCCAGATATCAAAAATAAAGCCGCTCTACCCCCAGAGAATTTGATATTCTTGTCTGTGTAAGATCCCTCATGGTGCTGCTTCAGTGGGTTACAGAAAAGTAGTTCTTGGGTCAAAGAAATGCCTTTCATACAGTCCCAGAGTGAGTGCAGATTTGGCCTGAGAACTCAGATTCCAGATTTTCTATGTTCATACAGGAAATGCTGAAATAATCCATGAAACGTGGGGCAAGGATGACCCCAGGCCATGACTCCAGCCCTTAGTTCTTTCTGGTCTCTCCCACTAAGAGAGGCTTACCCTACAATGGGCTTCCTGAGATTGCTCTCTTGTAGGGAAGATACAGGCTTCCCAGGTAGCTCAGTGGGTAAAGAATCCACCTACAATGCAGGAGATGTGGATTTGATCCCTGGGTTAGGAAGATCTCCTGGAGAAGGAAATGACAACTCACTCCAGTATTCTTGCCTGGGGAATCCCATAGACAGAGGAACCTGGAAGGCTACAGTCATAGGTCACAAAGAATTGGACACAACTGGAGTGACTGAGCACGCATGCACGCAGGGAAGATACATCACTAAAGGCCAAGAAGCTATCCAGAATTCTAGCCGTGGTCTGGAGAAAAGGGACACAGCTCACTTTAGGCAAAGTACGTGTGTGACTTCATCCCCAACTGTCAAGACAGGATTCCCCACGAACCTCCATCCATCCAGGAGCATCAACAGCATGCTGACTCCGTGGTATGCAGTGGTACCCTGCTACCTTATGAGTGATGATAACTCCAGCTTGATGGCCAAGGCAAAGGCAGCATTTACCAGCTGTATGACAGCCTCATCAACAAGACTCCAGGAAGAGATGATGAAGAGTCTGTCTAGTGAACCCACCAGGACGTTGCCCTCCAGCAGGAGGACTGGGAGAACACTGAGGCTTGACCAAACCTGGCAGATGCGGCTGCTCTAACAAGCGTGCACCCCTGTCCATGATCTCAGACCACCTTTCATGAAAGCATGTGGTGTTTAAAAATACCTCCATGCCCTTCAGTCCTTTAGGCTGACTGCTCCTCGTCGTCAGTTGTCCTAGTAAAATGCCAACAACCCTCGCGGTAACTAGCTGAGGCTTATTTTATGCTCATGATACTCTCAGGCACCTGAATTGCATATCAAGTCCTTGAAAAGAGGACACAAAGTCTTCAGCCATAGCATTACCAGGGACCATAAATAAGGGAAATCCAGGGATGAATGCATAATTCAGAAGCAACAAGCTTATTCTTCTGAAATGAAAATTCATTTGAGAGTTTCTGGGTTCTAAGAATAGTGTCAAGTTAACAGCTTATCAAGGCTTCCAGATGCTTCATTCTGAGTTTGTATACATCATTTCAGAGGTCTGTGTACATGCAGAGCACAGATGCAGAACGAAATTTTAAAATGCAAGTACAAATGCAGCACAAACTATGTAAAAATATGTACATATGAGAGGGAGCAAGTTTAGACCTGCCAGCACATCATTTTTTTTTTTTATGTTGAAGACTTATTCTCTCTCCTCTCTTTTACTCAGCTATTTTTTAAACATTTTTATTTATTTCTAATGGAAGGATAATTGTTTTACAATATTGTGTTGGTTTCTGCCATACATCAACATGAATCAGCCATAGGTATACATATGTCCCCTCCCATTGGAACCTCCCTCCCACCTCCCATCCCATCCTATCCCTCTAGGTTGTCACAGAGCACCAGTTTGAGCTCCCTGCATCATACAGCAAATTCCCACTGACTATTTTGCATACGGTAGTGTTTATGTTTCCATGCTCCTCTCTCCATTCGTCCCACCATCTCCTTCCCACCCTGTGCCCACAAATCTGTTTTCAATATCTTTGTCTCCATTGCTCCCCTGCCAATAGGTTCATCAGTACCATCTTTCTAGAGTCCATATATACGTGTTAGTATATGACATTTGTTTTTCTCTTTCAAACATTTCACTCTGTATAATAGGCTGCTAGCACATTATTCTTAAAAATCATTCCTATTCATCAAAATTCCATATTTTCCTCCTTTCTATCTTTGTACTCTTGGAAAAATATTAGTCAAAAAGACATGGCTAATACATATCATGTAAGTTCTGGGCTCCAAAATCACTGCAGATGGTGACTGCAGCCATGAAATTAAAAGACACTTACTCCTTGGAAGGAAAGTTATGACCAACCTACATAGCATATTCAAAAGCAGAGACATTACTTTGCCAACAAAGGTTCGTCTGGTCAAGGCTATGGTTTTTCCTGTGGTCATGTATGGATGTGAGAGTTGGACTGTGAAGAAGGCTGAGCGCTGAAGAATTGATGCTTTTGAACTGTGGTGTTGGAGAAGACTCTTGAGAGTCCCTTGGACTGCAAGGAGATCCAACCAGTCCATTCTAGGGGAGATAGGCCCTGGAATTTCTTTGGAAGGAATGATGCTAAAGCTGAAACTCCAGTACTTTGGCCACCTCATGCGAAGAGTTGACTCATTGGAAAAGACTCTGATGCTGGGAGGGATTGGGGGCAAGAGGAGAAGGGGACGACAGAGGATGAGATGGCTGGATGGCATCACTTGACTCGATGGCCATGAGTCTGAGTGAACTCTGGGAGTTGGTGATGGACAGGGAGGCCTGGCGTGCTGCGATTCGTGGGGTCGCAAAGAGTCGGACACGACTGAGCGACTGATCTGATCTGATCTGAAGTTTCATTGTATTAAAATATACCCTTATTAAATAATTTTTTACTTTCCATTTGTTGTGAACTTTAGAAAGTAATCTCAGCACTTGTAAATAAATAGCATAATTTCCAACAATAAAATTTTAAGGGTTAGTCTAATCCTCAGTTCTTTATAAAGTTGAAATGCTCAATAACTATTCTCTTTCCTTTAAGTAGAAATAAAAATCCATTAAGAATATCTTTGGGCATTTTGTTTATAATGGTAAAATATAAATAATGTAAGTTGGCGATCTGTAATTCACTAAGACCATATTGATACCCCAATAGATGATCACTGTTGGGTTATGCCAAGACACGTTACATTTTAACCACTTCACCCCAAAAGACATGAAATAAATGCCAGCAAGCCCCTTAGTCTCCTGTAAAGTTGTAAATAATCCTAGCCAGCTATTCTATTTCATCCTAACCAGAATTAACAAGAATGAACTGAGGAAGAAAAAAAAAATGGTAATATGACACATTCAGATGTCTGGTTTATTAGCTTGTTGACTCTGTCTCCAGGCTTATGTTCCCCACTTTAGGCAAACAGGCCATAGTTAACTCTGTAAATTAAGGAGTATCCACCTATAACTACTCCCAAGAAAAATGTCAACTTTGGTGCTTGATTTGATTCCTGTTTTCCAGGACTTTTATTTGCCATTTCCAATTGCCTCCTTGTCCATGCATACTTAATAATCTGAAAATAGTCCACAGCTTCCAGAATGTTCTGGGCATCAATGAAAACATCATTAGAATATCTGTGTCCCTTGAAATAAATCTGGTGCTTAATAGGTCAAAGCCATCTTTAAAGACTCCGCTGTTGACTCTCTCCTGTTCAAGATGTTTATCAGGCACTTGTCAGAACATCGAAGAAGGGCTTTTTGCGGATGATGTAAATCTGAGGAGGACACCAGAGTTTCTCAATTCAGGTGGTTTGTGAAGAGTTTAAGTCTCTTATTTCCATGTCAACCATAATCTTGGAAAGCTTATAAGCACTCACACCACTTATATCAGAATCCCTCAGAGTGCTTGTTAATAAGGAAGACTCTTGGGTCCAGCCCCAGGATAAACAAACCAGAACCCCTGGGGTGGGGACCAGAGAGCAAGCACTTTCAACAAGCTCCCCAGCTGATACAAAATCACACTTGGTTTTGAGGACCACTGGTCCAGGACACTAGGGTACAGCAATAATGATACAGGTGACAAGGTTGATGTATTATTTGCATAGCTGTTTTATAGAAGGTGGGACAGAGATAAGTGAGAGACAGCCTCCTTCAGCCACATAGATAAGCAGAACTATAAGGAGGCTCTGCCATGACAGTCAGCACACATTTTGCTGTAAGAGTTATTGCTTGGATCCTGTCGTATGCGTCAATTTGCAACAGCAGTTCATTCTCAGTAAGTACAGTAATAAATAACAATGAAAGATTGTTCTGTACCCAGTTCCAGCAATAATTAGATTAGATGCCCATTTATTGAAGACTGCAATAACACTACAACTCTGACCTTAATTTCCAAGTGCACAAAACATCCTGACAAAGTTGCCAAGGGATGTCTCCTAAAAATGGGAAATGGAGAACTAATTGCTGGCAGTTTCAGTTAAGTTTGAGATTTGACTCTCCCAAACCCAGCAAATAGAAACTTTAAAGTATTCACACCTTTTGCTAGAACATACATATGCAGACAGGTATCCCTTGTGCTGATCAGTGAAAGCTAGTGAACCAAACAAATTGACCAGACATACATCTTTCTATCCTTAAGCACAAAGTGAGGGATTTTGTTTCTGAAAAACAAGATCATTATTCCCATTAGTGTTAGTCAATCAGTTGTGCCTGACTGTTTGCAACCCCATGGGCTGTAGCCCATCAGACTCCTCAGTCCATGGAATTCTCCAGGGAAGAATACTGGAGTGGCTAGCCATTCCCTTCTCCAGGGGATCTTCGAGACCCAGGGATTGACCCTAGGTCACCCTCATTGCGGGAAGATTCTTTATCATCTGAGCCACTAGGGAAGCCCTAAGAATATTGGGTGGGTAGCCATTAATATGTTGTTAATTTATGGGTCTTGTATTTTTCATATCAAGTTGTAAGGTTAGTTTGGTTTTATAGTTGATGAGACCTACAGAATGAGAAATTTAAATCTAGTTTTACATCTATATATATTTAAGTAACAAAAATATGACAACATGAGGAACATCAGAAGTATTTTCTTTCTTTAAAGGTATATTAAAGAGTGCGATTTCAGCTCAATAAAAGATAATAAATCCTAATATGAACCTGCTGTCTTATGAGCAGTGTGACTTTCCAGCTGGCAGGGTCAAGGGTCTCCATCTGGATACCAGATGACATCTGTCAGTAATGCCCCAGAAGAGATTCCTCTTACAGATGGGCAGTTTGGCGAGATCATATTTAAAGTCCTGTTTACCCCTGAGACCAAATTGTTTTCCAAGTGTTTGCCATGCAGGAACTAGAGCTTGCCCACAAGTCTTCACTGTTGAGGTAGCAATACAAATCTTAACTTCATTAAGATATACTGACTGAGATATCCAGTATACATATTACATATACATGTTTTATACACACACACACACACATATATGGGGCATTCCTGCTGACTCAGCAGGAAAGAATCTGCCCACAGTGCAGGAGATGTGAGAGACTGTGGGTTCAATTCCTGGGTTGGGAAGATCCCCTGCAGAAGGAAATGGCAACCCACTCTAGTATTCTTGCCTGGAAAGGAGCCTGGCAGACTGCAGTCCATGGGGTCACAAGAGTTGGACATGACTTAGCAACTAAAGCACCACCACTATATATATATATATGTACATGCTATGGAATAGCCTACAAAACTCTCTTATAGGTTGAGATTAATCTGTGATTGGTTCATTGCTTTTTCTCTGTGAATCTGAAGACAATTTCCACCACTGTTTCCCTTCCTACATGACCTGTCTGATCCATCAACTCTAATCCACTTGTCCCACCCTTGCTCATCAGACCTTTATCTCTGAGTTACGTTTTATTGAGCTGCATTAAGTGGATGGCCACAATGTGGTTTGAGTCAAGGTACAAGGATTATAAATGGAAAACCATTATATTTCTAAGCTCTTTTCTGAAAATTTCCCAACTATTCCACTCTTTAAACAAAATCAAGCAGGCACACACTTGCCATACAACATACATGTTCATGAATGCCATTATGGCTTGATGAACAGAGTATGGAATGATGTTTTAAAATTGTTGTGTGACCTTGAACAAATTTCAGCTTCTCTTGATGTCAATATCCATTGAAATATTCCTCCCATTTTCTGTCTTTTTAAAAGAATGGTTCTCAACCATGGTGGTGCGTTGGAAGAATCAGGTAGGGGAGATTTTAAAAAATAACAACTGAAGTTCATTATGACAGAGGCATAAGAGATACATGTGGCCTTATTATTATAAATATTTGTACTTTATGTACATTTGAAATATTTCATGATGAAAGTTTAAAAATACTTAAAAAATAACTGATGCCTGAGATCCACCCCCAAACCAATGAGATCAGAACCTCTGGGGAATGACGAGCAGGTATCAATATTTTTAAATATTTCTTAAGTGGTTTTTAAGGATAGGCAGAGTTGAGAAACAAGAGTAAGAGAAGACTAAAGCACAAAATTAAGCCATATATAGAATTTCTCAAAAGAAGGATACCATGAAAATCAAAATTAATAGTAGCCACCTATTTATACCTTCAAACAGAAGTCACTGGATTAAACATGCATGTACCCATTATCCTCTGTGAAGCTAGTTGTTTTTTGAACACATGTTAAATTTCCTTGGCAGTGCCTGCCATCAGATTTGTTGATACTCGCACTCTTTAGGGGAAACTTATTACTGTAGCTGGCTGCCCATTTCACAGTAATGTGTCAATAAAATGCTGGCATATTTAACAACAGGCATAAAGAGCTCATAACACTAAATATCATGACTAGAATTTCAACAACTCTTCAAACACCCCAAAGAAAAAAATATCATTCATGGTTTTATTCCAAGCTCCTGCATGAAGTAGAGAAAATATACTTGTACACTCATGAGTATCTTGGATGGTGGATGATAGAAGATTCCAGTATGTGATCAGAGGTGTCTAGTAGGAAGTTGTGTCTAAATAAATATAATCTTAATGTTTTATGATTTGAAGCTAGTGATTTCCCCCAGGGGTGTTCACACACTGGGATTCTACACCATGTTCCCAGCTCAGTGATCATGATTTTTTACTAAGAGCCAAAATTTATGGAGCATTTGCCTTGTGCAAGCAACTGTTTTACGAGCTAGTCTATGAGAATAGCTTGTTTCACCATCATGAGAACCTTATGAGATAGATCCCATGATTGTCCCTATTTGACAGAAGGGGGAAATGAGGCAGAAACGGGTTCAACAATGTGTCCAAGGTCACATAACCATGACCAGTAGAACCAGGATATAAACTTGGATGGCCTGACTCCCAAGCTAGACCCCAAAGGCTTCCAACTCTACAGTCACATATACACACACGCACACACATATTTAGTTAAATCTCATGAAACTGGCATTCTCTGAGTGTTTTTTGACTTTCAAAAACAGTAACTATGATATGTACTATAATGAGAAGAAACTGAATTAGCTATGAAGGCAGGGATGCACGGGATTAAGGAATGATCATTTCTACCACCTGGTAATTTTATTTTGGAGCCTGTGCTCCTAACCACAGTGCCCAGTTGTTCCTACAGAATTCCATCAGTTCAGTGCAATTTCATCAACAAATTTAAAAAGTTGTTCCCCACGTGGAATCGTATTCCAGCTTGCCTGGTGGCTCAGATGGTAAAGAGTCAGCCTGCAGTGTGGGAGACCCGGGTTTAATCCCTGGGTCAGGAAGATCCCCTGGAGAAGAAAATGGCAACCCACTCCAGTATTTTTCCCTGGAAAATCCCATGAACAGAGGCGTCTGGCAGGCTACAGTCCATGGGGTTGCAAAGAGTCGGACACAACCAAGTGACTTCACTTTCTTCTTTAGAGATGGATCTATTTTACTAAGAAGTGTATTCTACTTCTATTTCAACCTTGGGAAAAAGGCCAAAGGGGAAAGTTCTGCTCCATGAGTGAATTCTAGTGGCTCTACCTTCAATATAACCAGAATACCACCACTCTCCATCACACCAGCTTCCCTGGTGGCTCAAACAGTAAAGAGTCTGCTGCAGTGCGGGAGACCAGGGTTTGATCCCTGGGTTGGGAAAATCCCCTGGAGAAGGAAATGGCAACCCACTCAAGTATTCTTGCCTGGAAAATCCCATGAACAGAGGAGCCTGGCAGGCTACAGTCCATGGGGTTGCAAATAGTCAGACATAACTGAGCGACTTCACATTCTTTCTTTCTTCTCACCACACCTACTGCTAGCACTCTGGGGCAAACCATCACCATCCCTCTCTGGGTTCCTGTAAGAGTGTCATATTTATCTCTTCTGCCTTTCTGAGACTTTTGTTGTCATTGTCCAAATGGAAGACACTGTGATCCTGATGAAACAAGCCAGGTCATGTCATTCACATTCAAAGCCCCCAAAGATCTCTAGACCTGCATCCTCTGCTCTCACTGTTCAGGCCTCTTCTGCCAACCACATATCCTGTCTCTCTCACTTTGGCTCCTTGCAGATCCTCAAACAAGCCAGGCACAGCCCACGCTCAATTCCTCTCTCTGATATGCTGATACCCCATCTTCAAATCTGATCACATGCCATATCCTCAAAGAGCCTGACTGTAAACGGCGGACCTGATTATAAACTGACCCAACACTCCCACCCTGCATCCTGCATCGATCACACCCAGTATTTCCTTACTGATTACGTACTCAATGTGAGTCCCACAAAGGCAAGAGTTCTGGGATCCAATTCCCTGGGTGTCCCGCCCACAGAGAACAGTGCCTGGCAGAGGGAAGGCTCTCAATTTGTATTTGTTGAATGAAAGAATGAAGAAAGGAGCAGGGATTATAAAAGAAGGAATTCTGAAGACAAGAGTGATTAGAAGGGCAGGAAGTACAGAACTGCAGAGTTAGGTTGCCTGGGATTGGGGTTGGACACCAGAAAGAAGAGATTCAGAAGGATGAAACTAAATATGAGAAGGAATGGATGTATGGTGGAAACGTGTGCAGAGTTACAAGCAACAGACTTCCTCCAGATCCAATGGCGGAACTGATCTGGGCAGAGTCTCCTAACCACCCTAAAAGGCTCCCCATCCTCACCCTGAACCAACACGGATGACACCAGCAGGGTGCACCTCTTACCACATCCTCAGCGATGAAAGTCAAGAATGGTGTAGCCACCACCCCAAATGCCACTTAACATCAGGGAGGATTTAATGAGCACTTGTCTTCTCAAGACAAAAGAAAATGTCACAGGATCCAGGTGGGACCCTCCTCACTCATCTGCACAAACAATGGGGATGACCACTGCAGTGGGAGTTGTCGCATCAGCTGGAGCAGAAGTGTCCAGGCTAGAATTGTTTCTCACATCCATGGTTGCCATGGCGATATTTATAAAGATGTCACCATGATCAGTCAGTGAATACTTTTAAGAGGCTTCTGGAGGATAAGAAGTTACAATCCCCCCTCCATCTTCACAAATCACTCTCATCCCACTTGCTCCCAATAAATTGCTCACTTCTTTTGATTGCACTTGGCGTGCCCAAGAAAGATGAGTCTCACATTCTGTAATTTCAAGCTTGAAGCCTGTACTGTGTCTTTCCATGCGGTCTGCATTTTGGTTTTATTCAGTGATTCATGGTGCCTGTTCAAAGGTCACCAGATCAATCCTTCACCTGCCAAGAATGTCTTCTAATCCCCAGCCTCTTCCTTCACCAGGGCAACAAAGGTCTAAGGCCTCCCACCCACTCTGAAAGAAGTGTCCTTGTGTGTTACATTGCCAAGTTTATGCCACGGCCATACTTTAAACAAATCTTAGGAGACAGAATATCTTCATCACTCCCTGTGCCCCACATCATTAGATTGCAAGCCCTGTGAGCAAAGTGGGTATATTTTTCTCATAGTTGTACTTTCCAGTATGAATGGCATGGCACATTAACCCTAAGAAACTCTGAAATAACTCCTAGCACCAGGCACTAGAGGGCTTAGTGAATGATGCCACCGTTCCCAGCCATGCACCTTAGAAACCCTGGGTCTTCCTGGCACCTCACTCCCCATCAGCTCCTTTACCCACTCTATTACTAAGTCCTTTGCATTTTATCCGAATCTCCCAGATCTGTGCACATCTCTCCTCTCCATACTGGAACAGTCCATTCTCTAGTCTCCAGTTGCCCTGACAAGAGTGAGCACTCAGAGACATAAGTGGGTTGCTTAGAACAAGAACAGCCCACTGTTCTCAGGGCAAGGACAACTCCCTCTATTGCAGCCTCAATGCTCTGAGCTCTCATGGAGCTCCTGACCCATGTGCACTTACTCTGCTCTGTTCGGACCAGCTGCTTTCCATTCCTCTTTTTTGGCTTCCTTAACTAGGGCACAGATCCTCCAAAAGTGCCACCGTTGCAACTCTGCAGGGAGGGTGTGACTGATGAACCGCTGTCTCCCTTTGCTAGAATGAAATCCCAGTTGAGAACCAGGTCTGCTTCTCCTCACTGCTGTGTCCCCACCATGCACACTGCCTGGCACATGGGAGATGCTCAGTGAACATTTACGATAAATGAACATCACCAGATTCTCGTCATTGGAGACGGTACGGTCCATGATGATTAGGCGTCTGCCTGCACAGGTGGTGGCAAGGGGCTCACTACTTCTGGTACAAAGAAAAACCAAATGCATAAACCTGGACTCCACGAGGCCTTTAGGATCTTGGACAAGTAAGTAAGGCTCACAATGGGCACTTAAATATTCATCCATATCATTTGTGCACAGGGACTGAACAGGTACCAAAACCTTGCTACTTCTCCCAGTGGTGTGGCAGGAGCAGGAACACTTCCACCTGAAATGCTGCCCATAGACTGGGGAGAATGATGCAATTCTTCCCTAGCCCAGAGCATCAGCCTCTGAGCTTCGCCACTGGTTCACATTCACTCTGTCCATGTCAGTGATCAATCCTGGAAGAGGAATTAAAGACCAGGCTGAGTCTCTCTGTCTGGCCCTGGCTCCTCATGCTGGACAGAGCATTGGGCCTGGAGTCAGCCCCCTGACTCCTCCAAGCGCCAGAGCCCTGACTTGGCTTGGGCCATGGTGCTTCATCTCTTTGTGTCTGCTTTCTCATTTCTAAACTGAGTGACTAACCTGCTTCAAGGGCCACTGAAAGGACTGGATGAAATAATGTAGAAAGCACTAAGTGAGATCTTAGGTTCGTAGAATGGTGATGGCGTTAAATGAGGTTACGAGGGCAGCTCACACTCATACCTTTTGGCCACGCTTCCTTGGCCAGTGCAGCCCACAGGTTCCTGACATCTCCCTCCCTCCATCTCACCTCTGTGGGCTCCAAGATACAGAGGCAGAGCTAAGGGCCCCTGGAGAACCAGCCCACTTGAAAAGGTAAAGAAGGATGGCTCCTCTGTCCATGGAATTCTCCAGACAAGAATACTGGAGTGGGTTGCCATTCCCTTCTCCAGGGGATCTTCCCAATCCAAGGATCAAGTCCAGGTCTCATGCATTGCAGGTGGATTCTTTATTGTCTGAGCCAACAGTGAAACCCTCAATCTTTGGGAGGTGTGTTGAACTTATATATCTAGTTCACGAGGAGCTAGGAAGAAGCAGCAAGGAGCCCTTAATAGCTAATCTGACACAGTTCTGTTACCCGATGGAAAGGGGTAAATGCAGGAAATCATATCTACTCGGAGCCAAGAGCTTATGTATTAACACATGTGCTGCTCCTAACACATTTTTTCCCCAGTCTTGCCACCATGGCTGGAAGCTTTTTTTTTTTTTTTTTAAAGCACTTATCTGAGATGTTCTCAAGAGCATGTGTCAGTATTTGGAAATCCCATCAAAAACTACAAATACTCATGTTGCTGAAGATAGATACATATTTTTGAAGGAGACAAAATGATTTAGCACCAGACTAATGAATAAAGGGATCAACTGGGGTCAGAGCCATTGGCCATCAAAAAAAAAAGAAAGAAAGACACAAACCGGGAGTTCTAACTATAAACACATTCAACTGAGTTCTTAGAAGAGTTTAATGGACTAGTTTGGAAGGAAGTTCAAAAAGCAGTTCCAAAAATACTCTGAGCCACAGAATCATCTCCATTCACAAACATAGCTCTCATTTATCGACAGCCTACTATCTGCCAGGCACTTGGTAAGTATGTTACATTCACTCTATCACTTGAGATTCAGAAAACCCCTAAATCTATATTGTACCATCTAACACCTGAGAAATTCAGTCTGTGCCCAAGGTCACAATAAAGATCTTAGATAGAACTGCATTTGTCTGCATAGAAGTATTTATTTGACAGCTCTCTCCTCTCCCTCTTCAAGAAGACAACATTCCTTTGAATGAATGCTCTCTGATATATTTGCTAAAAAAAATTTTTTTTTCATATAATGGCCAAGCTTTCTGTAATCCATGCAAACATAGAACCCTACAATAACCATGCAGGATTACTAGAACCTGGGGCCTTGAAACAGGGCTTTGCTAGTGGACAGAAATTTCCAGTGTCAGAGGGAAGCACTCTGAGACCCTTTCAAATGGGAAGCAGAAATGAGCCTACAAAAATCTCAGAAATGAATAACAGAGAATGGGATGTGTATCCAGCTACCATTATGTTTACAGGGAGGGTTTGAGCTTCTAGTATGAAGTATAATTACATATTAAATTTAGTTATATAGAAGCTGCACAGACTAGGTGTTAAGAGTTGCGTTTAAACCTGACTTTGGAATCTCTAGTGCTCAGTTGCTTCGGTTGTGTTCAACTCTTTGTGACCCTAAGGACCATAGCCTGCCAGACTCCTCTATCCATGGGAATTTCCCGGCAAGACTACTGGAGTGGGTTACTATGCCCTACTCCAGGGGATCTTCTCGACCAAGCTATCGAATCCATGTCTCCTGTGTCTCCTGCTTTGCAGGAGGATTTTTACCATTGAGCCACTGAGGAAGCCCAGTAAATTATCCCCTAAGGCCTCAGTGATTTCAATGCAGAGTGGGAATCACCCTCATCCTAGGGTTGCTTGAGAATCAGATATGTTAAGTTCTTCCTAGTATGTCTAAGGCATAGGAAGCCCACTATAATGTTAGCTGTGATTATTCATATTGATGTAGAAACACACTCATTTCCCCAAGGGTCATTATCTGGGAGAGGGCACCACAGGACAGACATTGATATTCTACAAAGGTACTTAGTCTTCAGCAGTGGTGCTTTAATTCAATTAGACTACATCAAGTCTGAGTTTTTTAAACTTTATGAGAATTTTCCTTGCCAACATTACACAGCGTCTGAAATTAATTAAATGATAGTTTCTAAAGTAAAAAGTTTCCAGGACCCATTTCTGTAGAGTACCTCAGAAAAGAAAAATTTGGCATGCATTCCTTATGAAGATGAATATACATTTCTTTTTTCCTGTGGAGAACTTTGTGATCTTCAAAATATTTGGCAGCAGTTTTATCTTTATGAAGTCAAGGCAGCCACAGTTACTCCCAAGTTGATCAGGAGAATAGATGATGATGTTTTCCTATCACGAAATGTTCTCATATCATTAAGTCTGGACTTTTAACAGCCCTATTTTCAAATTAATGGAGAAGAAAAATTTCCCTAGGTTCCTAATTTAGAACATCAATTTTATGCAAAGAGAGAGAAAGTTATGGGTACCTGGAGGACCTACCTCAACTACAGGAAGTCTCTGTTCCCAAGAGAGCCCTGCTTCTCCCCCATCTTAGGACACCAGGAGAATCTTATATAGGGACCATCTGTGAAATCCTAGCTAACTGAATTCTCACCAGAGATAGGATCCAAAAAGCAAAGTTTCACAGCTGCCATGCAAAAATCGTCAATTCAGTAGAATTGAAATACTAGAGTTTAGCTCTAATACTTTGTCCACCTGATGCAAAGGGCCAACTCAATGGAAAAGACTCTGATGCTGGGAAAGATTGAGGGCAGGAGGAGAAGGGGACGACAGAGGATGAGATGGTTGGATGCCATCATGGACTCAATGGACATGAGTTTGAGCAAACTCCAGGATATAGTGAAGGATAGGCAAGCCTGGCATGCTGCAGTCCATGGCGTCACAAAGAGTTGGACACAACTTAGCGACTGAACAACAACAACAATCTGTTCTTCAAAGGGATGAAACAGACCTCCATCCAATTACCTGGGAAGCCAACCACTAAAACAGTCTGTCTTCTGAGCTCCAAACAATCAATCTACAAATGAACCTATGGATGTCAGTGTTCATAAGTTCATGGTTATTCGGATTAATTTGAAACCTTCTTGCAGTTCATATCAATCAGGCAGTATTTACTTGGTTGCTTCTCTAGAAAAACTAATGAATACTAAACAATATTACTGATGGCTTAATAACTACCTCAGGTTCTTGGTATGTGATCTACATAAAATATTTTTCACCTACCACATAATTAGCAGTTTTCAAAAAGATGAGAGAAAATTTCATGATATTGCACCTATATCACGATGTTAGATATTATAGTTTAAATTTTGCCTTTATGCATGCTAAAGCACGGACATGCTATTTCACCTACCTCTATAGGTAGGCTATCTTTTTATTTTATTTTATTTTTAAACTTTACAATATTGTATTAGTTTTGCCAAACATAAAAATGAATCCGCCACAGGTATACCCATGCTCCCCATCCTGAACCCTCCTCCCTCCTCCCTCCCCATACCCTCCCTCTGGGTCGTCCCAGTGCACCAGCCCCAAGCATCCAGTATCGTGCATCGAACCTGGACTGGCGACTCATTTCATACATGATATTATACATGTTTCAATGCCATTCTCCCAAATCTTCCCACCCTCTCCCTCTCCCACAGAGTCCATAAGACTGATCTATACATCCGTGTCTCTTTTGCTGTCTCGTACACCGGGTTATTGTTACCATCTTTCTAAATTCCACATATATGTGTTAGTATACTGTATTGGTGTTTTTCTTTCTGGCTTACTTCACTCTGTATAATAGGTTCCAGTTTCATCGACCTCATTAGAACTGATTCAAATGTATTCTTTTTAATGGCTGAGTAATACTCCATTGTGTGTATGTACCACAGAGACACGTGTACCCCAATGTTCATCACAGCACTGTTTATAATAGCTAGGACATGGAAGCAACCTAGATGCCCATCAGCAGATGAATGGATAGGTAGGCTATTTTTTATTTGCCATCTTATTTTGATCTTTGGCTCAAACTCTACTATACCATCCAGACACAAAAATATACGCACCTCCGGTAACCTCGCCAAGACGCTCCCTGCAAATCCTCTTGGCATCTGTGTGTTGGATCAGGTTTTTCCCCAACTTTGAGTTTCAGAAATGCTGAAAGTAATCTAAAGTGTTTGTATAAAAGGGCAAAAAAAAAAATGGTGATAGCACAAGAGCTAATTAAAGTTCAACCTAAAATTAGATGGGTTCCCTTGATTAATTGCATAGCAACTGCCTGATGAGTGGAGGGGTGAGGAGGACATCCATAGTCTATACTAGTCTAGATGCAGTAACTTTAAGAATGAAGAAGAGGGACTTCCCTAGCTGTCCAGTGTTTAAGAATCCACCTTGCAATACAGGGAATGTGGGTTTGACCCATGGCCCGGGAACTAAGATCCTATATGCCGAGGAGCAACTAAGCCCACATGCGTGTCACAACTACTGAGCCTGTGTTCCAGAACTAGAGAGTCTGTGCGCCGACATAAAAATCCCGCATGATGCCATGAAGACCCCAAGTGCCACAACTAAGATGTAAATGCAGCCAAATAAATAAATATAGGAGATAAAAAAAAAAAAGAATGAAGAACTCTTATTCCTAACTTAAAATTGGTTGTTTAGAAATAGTTCCCCCAGGGAAGCATTTAGAAAAACTAAACAACTTTGGCAACACAAACTGCCTGATAAGAGTAACTTTTTAATTTTAACTTTTTCAAACTTAATTCACTCTGTAGGAAGAGACAACCTGTTACTGAACAACGTCAAAGCCTCAGGTGAAGTACAAAGTCTATCTGAATATGCAGGGGAATGAAGCCTGCAGATCCTAGTTCTGGAGAACACTGCAGGATACCCCACTGCACCATTCTGAAAAAAATCTACATTTGTTCGGGTACATTGATCAGCAAGGGGAACATCTGCATGTTTATTGAAAGGAAATTGAATGGCAGGCCTTGTTATGTGACTCAAATGTTATGTTCCATACTTTACATGGTAATTTCCAAGACATTATATTGGGGGGAAAGAACAAAGAATGTATTATCTTCTGCGGTTTTCTTACGGCCACACATGGCAAATCCTTCACAAGAACCTTCTAAAAGGCTAGTGATCAACTGAATGAGATGTCCAAGGAGAAATTTTAATTTTCAAGTAGGATACATAATTAAAAATCCCATAAACGTGCTTCATGTGCTAAGCCTGCAGCATCTTTTTGAGCCATAAAGAAAGTGCCTAAAAATAAGTTGGGGGGCATAATGGAAGGGACATGGGAGCTCCTAAGAGCCAAGACTGGAACAATTTGAGCAAAAAAAGGAAATAAGGATGATACTCGAGTATAACCCAAAGAATCAAGTAAATATCCATGACTCCATACCGTTATAAATAAATGACTGACTAAATACACAGAAATAGGAGAAGGCACAACTCTTACAGAAGAATTCCAACTAATAATTGTAGGATGAAGGAAGGAAATAGAAAAATCACCAGATCCATGGATGAATGCCAAAATTAGGGGGTGAAAGTTTAAGTTTCAGAGTATCTCCCCACAAATATTTATTAACTACAGACGGATGCATGTTACCCTCCTTATAGTAGGAACCACCTTAACTCAGGTGATGAAAGTTGACATCACCAATAATGTTAACACAGAGGTCACAGGCTCCCAACATGATGCACTGAGAGGTCACATCACCTGTGTAGGTTCTTCCCCAAATGCATGACCTTAGTCTATTCATGGGAAACATGGGACTTTCCTGGTGGCTCAGTCAGTAAAGAATCTGCCTGCAATGCAGGAGACCCAGGTTCGATCCCTGGGTTGCGAAGATCCCCTGGAGAAGAGAATGGCTACCCACTCCAATATTCTTCCCTGGAGAATTACAGGGACAGAGGAGCCTGGCGGGCTGCAGCCCATAGGGTTGCAAAAAACTGGACATGACTGAGCAACTAACACTTTCACGTACATGAGACAAAGCCAAATGGAGGGACATTCTACAAAATATCTGGGACACCAAGAGCTTGAATCCTCACTGTCTTCCCAGCATCTGCCTGCAAGTGTGTCATGTTGTCAGGCTTCGTGGCACTCACTTAATAACCAGGCCACCAAACAGTTATCTTTGGAAAGGACTTAAATGACCAGAGAGGAAATTCTATTTGTCTTAGCCAGTACCACACACAGAAAAACATAATGCAGTTCAATTCGTTGATATTTTAAGACTAGACTACTGATTCATAACGTATAATACTTGCATCTTTCAGCTTCTCTGTCTAATGGGCTTGGTCAAATAAATGACTTCTAAGAAAAACATGACATATGCCAAAATACAGAATTTTGCTCTAGCTCAATTGTTGAAGTAGGAAACACATTTTAGCTATCTATTAGCTTGATTTGTGCATGTATCCATCAAGACTGCCCCAGGAAGCAAGAGGCGTACGCAGCTGTGAATTTCAGAGAAATAAGGCAGGGAATGTTAGAGAAGCCAACAAGGGGTGTTGAGGCACCAGGACTGGGAAGAGGAGGGATACTTTATCACCCCCAGGCTGACACGGTGTGGGGAGGAAGCTGTTAACAGCACTCACTGTGAGCTGAAAGATAGGGAAGAATCCATCCAACAAGAGCAGTGCCAGTAATATTTCCTTCCATTTCGTTCACCAGAGAGCACTGAACAGAGTTCATTGTGTGATTCAGTAGGTTCTCATTAGTTTACTGTTTTATACATAGCCGTGTGTATATGTTCTGGTGGCTCAGATGGTAAAGAATCTGCCTGCAATGTGGGAGACCTGGGTTCAACCCCTGAGTAGGGAAGATCCCCTAGAGGAGGGCCTGGCAACCCACTCCAGTATTCTTGCCTGGAGAATCCCATGGACAGAGGAGCCTGGCGGGGTACAGTGCATAGGGTCACGCAGAGTCAGACACGACCGAGGGACTTAGCACACACTCACTTGTATATATCAATCCCAATTCTCCAGTTCATCTCACACCTGCCTTCCTTCCTTGGTGTACACATGTTTGTTCTCTGTGTCTCTATTTCTGCTTTGCAAATAAGTTCATCTGTATCATTTTTCTAGATTCCACATAGAAGTGATATTATACGACAGTTTTTTTTTCTCTTTCTAGAAGTATAGTTGATTTATAATGTGTTAGTTTCAGGTATACAGCAAAGTGAATATATATATTCTTTTTCAGACTCTTCATTCCTATAGGTTATTATAAAATATTGAGTATAGTTCCCTGTGCTGCACAGTAGGTCAAACACAGAATATTATATCACATAAAGTGAAAAATGAAGTTCAAATTTCAATTTACATACCCAATTTTTGCAGAGAATTATGATAGGCAATCAATAAAATACTTTCAAGCATAAAAATACCATATGAGGGTTATATTCTATGGAGCAAGTAGAAAAAAAAATAAAGTTTAAGGAGAGAAAGAAATGATGCAAAATATCTGCAAAAGAAAAGCTTGTTCCTGTCCTTGTAAAATAGATGGCCAGTAGGAAATTGCTAGGGCTTCCCCGGTGGCTCAGATGGTAGAGAATCTGCCTGCAATGCAGGAGACCCAGGTTCAATCCCTGGGTCAGGAAAATCCCCTGGAGAAGAGAATGGCTACCCACTCCAGTATTATTGGGGCTTCCCTGGTGGTTCAGATGGTTAAAAAAAAAAATCTGTCTATTACATGAGAAACCTGGGTTTGATCCCTGGGTCAGGAAGATCGCTACAGAATTTAAAAGATACATATAGAAGAGTGATGTACTTGTTTGATTATGAAAAGTATCATATATGCATGATAACTAAAACCATGTGTGGTATAACCATTTAAATTTGACATGAAAAAATTTAGTGTAAAATCATTTAGATATGAGCCTAAAAATGGACAAGGGGTACATAGTTTCTCAAACTTCTTCTAGGTGGCATAGAAGCAAAAAGTATGAAGATCACTGGTCCTCAATGAAGTACTGTCCCATCCATGCTCGAAAGCTGCCGTTCTCCTTCCACTGTGATTTATACCAATTCTTCTGGATGGTTACAAAGAAAAACAGTCAAATCTGAGAGAAAGGAAAGGCTTTGTTGAATATCAAAGAATGTTTTTAAAACACTAGATGTGAAAATATGGATCTAGATTTCCCAGAGGTCTCTCCACATTTGCTAGGGTGCTCCCTGGGGTATACTCAAGCCCTGATTAAATGCAAAACATCTCTGGGTGATACTGATATTTGTCAACAAGAGGAGAGACTAACAAAGTTACAGTAATGTTCCTAGCAGTATATATATATAGACCATTCCCAGGATCTCTCTTGGAGGAAGAATGTAAAGTTTTTTGTTCTTCAAGTCCATACTTTCAGATCCCCGGATTTCCAAATTAAGAAGTTTTTATTGAATATGTTGTTGTATGTTACCCACTTCTTCAAAGAGCCTTGGCATAGCCCCAGCATGCTTTGAACTTAAGAAATTCTGTAAGAAGCTCAAGCTGAACAATGAGAAAAATAAAACTAAGACTTTCAGTTATAAAAACGTGGACTATTGAAAAAATTGAGTTTAGTGACGATTATGCAAGCTCCTACAAGATCAAGCCAGTCAATCCTAAAGGAAATCACCCCTGAATATTCAATGGAAGGACTGATGCTGAAGCTGAAGCTCCAAATACTTTGGCCACCTGATGCAAAGAGCCAACCCATTGGAAAAGACCCTGATGCTGGGAAAGATTGACGGCAAAAGGAGAAGGGGGCGGCAGAGGATGAGATGGTTAGATAGCATCACCAGCTAAACAGACAAGAATTTGAGAAGACTTTGGGAGATATTGAAGGACAGGGGAGCCCAATGTGCCGCAGACCATGGGGTGCAAAGAGTCGGACATGACATAGCAACAAACAACAACAAACAATGGAACTTTTCCATAAATACAATTTTATAAAATGTATCTTGATTACAATCGGTAGATTTGATTGGGTAATGTTTTCTTTCAATGGGACTGCATAGCTTTTTAGCACAATTTTCAGTAATCTGGAATAGGAATTCTCAAAATTAGCCCTTCAGATCTAGAGGCAATCTAAAGGGGAAAAAATGAAACAGAATAGTAACAGCAGAATTTGTTTTGGTGAGCAGAACATTTTTAGTTTAGATTTTTAGTTTGACCACCCTCATTTTAAAGAGAGTGGTCAGCTACCTCTCAATATTTTTAGCAAGTACTGGTACTTATTGTATGAAGTTAATCAAATGTTTACTACCAATCACTCACTTTCTAATTCGGAATCACTGTCTCTGTTGGGTGCGTGACCAAAACAGCAATTAAGAGTCAGCAGGGCTTGTGAACAACTCGATTAAAACGTTGCTGAGGTATAGCATATAATACAACATAGTTGTCAGATTAGTGATGCCCCCATTGTGAACGAGTAGCCCACCTGAGGGATGAGAGGAGCGGGTGAGAGGGAAGCATGTTCTTGGCCTCTTAAGGGCCAACTGTGTTTTACGACACAGTTCTTAACACTAGGTTAGGTGACTAACTCAGAGATGTATATTTCTTTTACCCAGAGGTGAAGACCTTGCTACTTTTCCTCTTTTTCCCAGGCACACACAGCTTTCAATAGCTTACTTTCACTGCCTCTAAGTGGAAGATGTTTATCGTGTGTCCCTAGTTGGAATTCTTAAAATATTTCCCTATGGCAATATATTGGTATGCTGCTGCTGCTGCTGCTAAGTTGCTTCAGTTGTGTCTGACTCTGTGTGACCCCATAGACGGCAGCCCACCAGGCTCCCCCGTCCCTGGGATCCTCCAGGCAAGAACACTGGAGTGGGTTGCCATTTCCTTCTCCAATGCATGAATTCATACCAAATCTTAGGCATAATTAAATTGTGGTACTTTTTTGCTTTTAAAGGGATATTTATTAATGAAAATATTAAATCCAAGTGGATATCTAAATTTTTTTAATTTGTATATAACCAATATGACTAAAAATATACATGGTAGAAACTGATAGAATTAAAAAGAAATACAAACATCTAAATCACGATTGATACTTATCACATTCAGTAACTAATAAAAGAAAAGAAAAATTGTAGTCATATGTTAGAATTGGTTCAAAACTTTACTTAAATATACCTACTGGGCATAGAACACTACAGCCAGCAACTGCAGAATATAAATTCCCTTGAGACACACAGAATATCACTGTACTACGGTGAATAGTGTTTCTCTCAAAAAAAAAAAAAAAATGTTTATCCAGAAACTCAGAATGTGATCTTAGTTGGAAACAGGGTCTTTTGAAATGAATTGCTTAGAATGAGGTCATGCGGGATTTGTTGTTTAGTGGCCAAGTCATGCCCTACTCTTGTGCGACCCCATGGACTCCTCTGTCAATGGGATTTCCCAGGCAAGAATCCCAGAGCGGGTTGCCATTTCCTTTTCCAAAACTGTGGTACTTTGATAGCAAAGTTCAGCTATACAGCTAGATGAACTTTGCTTAGACCTGAAGACATACCTCTTCAAAACTTGTAATCAGTGCTGTTTTCTTCTGACAAATATCTGTCACAACATTTTGCAAAATTCTAAGGAAAATTACAAACTGGAGATTTACTCTAAACACGCATAGCTATCTGACTACAATTTGTGTGCAAAACACCCTGAAGACTTTACTTGACCAAGATGTTGATGTTGGACGTCAGAGTTCTTCCCTCCACACCTCTAAGATGCCAGCATAGCACCTCCACTGCAGCTTACTGCCAACACAGACCACACTACAGGGAAGCGCAGGCACAAAGAGAATTAAAAGAAGACGTTTCTGGTAACATCAATACAGTTTCTTATTTATGTGCACAAAGCATAAAAGTCTATCAGTATTAAAAAGCAAGAAAACAGAATTTGGAATTAGTCCAACCCAAATGAGGCATCTTCAAACCTCGATGGTGCTGCTTACAGGTCTCGATCCCACTTAACTTTCTTTCTATTTATGATTCAAGCTTTCTAAAATGTACACTAATGAGTCTTTTTTTTGTACTCCAAACATTAGAATTTAGTATGATAAATTTTTTGGTAATTCAGTTTTTTAATTGAAGTATAGTTAATTCACAATGCTTTGTTAGTTTCAGGTGTACAGAAAAGTGACTCAGTTTTATATATATATATTTTTTTTTTTCAGATTCTTTTCCATTATAGGTTATTACAAGATATTGAGTACATTTTCCTGTGCTATACAGTAGGTCCTTGTTGTTTGCGTATTCTAAATATAATAGTGTGAGTATCTATATGTTAATCACTAACTCCTAATTTATCCCTCCTGCTCTTTTCCCTTTGGTAACCATAAAAGCAAAATGGCTGTCTGGGGAGGCCTTACAAGTAGCTGTGAAAAGCAGAGAAGAGAAAAGCAAAGGAGAAAAGGAAAGATATAAGCATCTGAATGCAGAGTTCCAAAGAATAGCAAGGAGAGATAAGAAAGCCTTCCTCAGCGATCAGTGCAAAGAAATAGAGGAAAACAATAGAATGGGAAAGACTAGAGATCTCTTCAAGGAAATGAGAGATACCAAGGGAACATTTTATACAAAGATGGGCTCGATAAAGGACAGAAATGGTATGGACCTAACAGAAGCAGAAGATATTAAGAAGAGGTGTCAAGAATACACAGAAGAAATGTACACAAAAGATCTTCACAACCCAGATAATCACGATGGTGTGATCAGTCACCTAGAGCCAGACATCCTGGAATGTGAAGTCAAGTGGGCCTTAGCATCACTACGAACTAGTGGAGGTGATGGAATTCCAGTTGAGCTATTTCAAATTCTGGAAGATAATGCTGAAAGTGCTGCACTCAATATGCCAGCAAACTTGGAAAACTCAGCAGTGGCCACAGGACTGGAAAAGGTCAGTTTTCATTCCAATCCCAAAGAAAGGCAATGCCAAAGAATGCTCAAACTACCGCACAATTGCACTCATCTCACACGCTAGTAAAGTAATGCTCAAAATTCTCCAAGCCAGGCTTCAGCAATATGTGAACCATGAACTTCCAGATGTTCAAGCTGGTTTTAGAAAAGGCAGAGGAACCAGAGATCAAATTGCTGACATCCTCTGGATCATGGAAAAAGGAAGAGTTCCAGAAAAACATCTATTTCTGCTTTATTGACTATGCCAAAGCCTTTGACTGTGTGGATCACAATAAACTGTGGAAAATTCTGAAAGAGATGGGAATCCCAGACCACCTGACCTGCCTCTTGAGAAATCTGTATGCAGGTCAGGAAGCAACAGTTAGAACTGGACATGGAACAACTGACTGGTTCCAAATAGGAAAAGGAGTAAGTCAAGGCTGTATATTGTCACCCTGCTTATTTAACTTATATGCAGAGTACATCATGAGAAACGCTGGGCTGGAAGAAGCACAAGCTGGAATCAAGATTGCCTGGAGAAATATCAATAACCTCAGATATGCAGATGACACCACCCTTATGGCAGAAAGTGAAGAGGAACTCAAAAGCCTGTTGATGAAAGTGAAAGAGGAGAGTGAAAAAGTTGGCTTAAAGCTCAACATTCAGAAAACGAAGATCATGGCATCTGGTCCCATCACTTCATGGGAAATAGATGGGGAAACAGTGGAAACAGTGTCAGACTTTATTTTTTGGGGCTCCAAAATCACTGCAGATGGTGAGTGTAGCCATGAAATTAAAAGACGCTTACTCCTTGGAATGAAAGTTATGAGCAACCTAGATAGCATATTCAAAAGCAGAGATATTACTTTGCCAACAAAGGTCCATCTAGTCAAGGCTATGGTTTTTCCAGTAGTCATGTATGGATGTGAGAGTTGGACTGTGAAGAAAGCTGAGGGCCGAAGAATTGATGCTTTTGAACTGTGGTGTCGGAGAAGACTCTTCAGAGTCCCTTGGACTGCAAGGAGATCCAACCAGTCCATTCTAAATGGGATTAGTCCTGGGTGTTCTTTGGAAGGACTGATGCTAAATCTGAAACTGCAGTACTTTGGCCACCTCATGTGAAGAGTTGACTCATTGGAAAAGACTCTGATGATCGGAGGAATTGGGGGCAGGAGGAGAAGGGGATAACAGAGGATGAGATGGCTGGATGGCATCACCGACTCGATGGACATGAGTTTGGGTGATCTCTGGGAGTTGGTGATGGACAGGGAGGCCTGGCGTGCTGCGATTCATGGGGTCACAAAGAGTCGGACATGACTGAGCGACTGAACTGAACTGAACCGTAAGTTTGTTTTCTATGGCTGTGGGTCTATTTCTGTTTTGTAAATAAGTTCGTGTCATTTTTTTTTTTTAGATTCTACATATCATCATATGTGATGTTATATGATATTTGTCTTTGACTTACTAATGAATCTTTAAAAAGAGTATTATTTGTTGGGTATGGGATAGTTGTTATAATTCTTATAAGGAGGCTGTCTGGAGGTCGAGGAGTTTACTACGTGTCCTGTTCACTCTGGATAGAAAAGGTGCTACTTTTTAATCCTGGAAGGGCATCAAGAGTTAAACAGACTTACAGCAGCTGGCTGGGGCACTGAATTGCTATTGATAATATTTTTAACATAAAAAATGCATTTAAAATTCTAAATAAGTGGTTCACCAGCTTCAAGAATACAGGCCATTCTTATGTAGTTCCTTATGTAGGGAAGTTTCCTTACACAGGTTTTATTTCTCTGCTGTTGCCTGGCAACAGAGACGTGGCAAGAGATGTCAGAGGTGAGGGAGCAGACTGCAGTCATTATGGAAAAGCAAGCTTATCAGCATTTTCCATCGAACTTTGTAATCCTTGAAATAAAATAGGTTTCATTGTGTTGAATAGTCTGTATGTTTTTTTCTTATCAAATGCCAAGTTTTTAGAGACTTTCTTTCTTTCTGAATATAAGTCCAGTACACATGGAGAATTTAAATTATGTGCATTGCTTTGAAATGGACTTCTCTGTTATATTAGCACATTTTGAAGGGTAAAGTGGAAAACTTTCAGCATTCTGAAGTCATGTACTCTGAGAAAAGTGGTTGTAAACACATTTGAAAACATTCCAAGAGGCATCAGAAATACACATTGGCTCTAAATTTCCTCACCATTGAGCCATTAGTTCATGTCAAATAAAATTCCATTTTCAAATACATTGACCTGCTTATTAAAAAATTCTTCTTTTAGAGAAAGGAATGCAAACGTTCTCTAGGTTGGCTAGACTCTATTTTGACATGAGCAGCAATGTGATCAAAATTTAAGCATCATTTCTTGGAGTTTATTTTTTTCAGCCTGTTCTGTACCAAATGCTAGGCCTCTGAGGATTCATAGCTCTTGGGTAATTAATTGCATTTCAGCATGATGCATTTTAGGACTTCTTTTCCAGTGGGCAAAACATAATGCGATTTTAATGACATTTCATTTCTGGGCAATGTGGTGTTCAATGATTCTTACCCCCAAATTTTAACTTTTCCAGATAACTGCTATAAAGGTAAGAAACTTGAGTTAGAATCATGTTCCATGTTGGTTTGAAGTGGATTTTTATCCCTGCTGTGGATCCTCCCTTGTATCATACCTAAGTGAAGCCACAGTGACCATCCATTTAGGGATGTGTCCTTAAACGTGAGTAGAAAAAATTAACTCTGTCCTTCCATAGTTGAGCAGAACCCTATGGGGCCTTCCTAGAAGAGATCTTGCCCCACCCCCCATGTCCTCCACCTTCTTCTTGTCTATAGAAAAATGTTAACCTCTTAGGCTGAATACCAGACCACCTTACCTGTCTCCTGAGAAACCTGTACACAGGTCAAGAAGCAACAGTTAGAACTGGAGGTGGAATAACAGACTGGTTCAAAATTGGGAAAGGAGTACATCCAGGCTGTATATTGTCACCATGCTTATTTAACTTCTATGCAGAGTACATTATGAGAAACGCTGGGCTGGATGAATCACAAGCTGGAATCAAGATTGCCAGGAGAAATATCAATAACCTCAGATATGCAGATGATACCACTCTAATGGCAGAAAGCAAAGAGGAACTAAAGAGCCTCTTGATGAAAGTGAAAGATGACAGTGAAAAAGCTGACCTAAAACTCAGCATTCAAAAAACGAAGATCATGGCATCTGGTCCCATAACTTCATGGCAAATAGATGGGGAAAAAGTAGAAACAGTGACAGATTTTATTTTCTTGGGCTACAAAATCACTGCAGATGGTGACTGTAGTCATGAAATTAAAAGATGCTTGCTCCTTGGAAGAAAAGCTCTGACAAACCTAGATAGCATATTTAAAAAGTAGAGTTATCACTTTGCCAACAAAGGTCAGTATAGTCAAAGTTATGGTTTTTCCAGTAGTTATGTACAGATGTGAGAGTTGGACCATAAAGAAGGCTAAGTGCCAAAGAATTGATGCCTTTGAATTGTGGTGCTGAAGAGGACTCTTGAGAGTCCCCTGGACTGCAAGGATATCAAACCAGTCAATCCTAAAGGAAATCAACCCTGACTATTCATTGGAAGGACTGATACTGAAGCTGAATCTCCAATACTTTGACCACCTGATGTGAAGGTGTGACTCACTGGAAAAGACCCTGATGCTGGGAAGAGTGAGGGCAAAAGGAAAAGGAAATGGCAGAGGACGAGAGGGTTAGATAGCATCACTGTCCCAGTGGACATGAGTCTGAGCAAACTCCAGGAGATAGAGAAGGTCAGGGAAGACTGGTGTGCTGCAGTCCACAGGGTCACAAAGAGTCAGATACGACTGAGTGACTGAACAACAACAAGTGTACTGGGAATTGGTGGTCTGTTTAGAACTCCTTCTGCTCATGTATGTTTGTGTGGCATGTAAATAAGCATCTACTGACGAGGTCCTAACCAACAGCCATATGAGTCTAGCTGTCTATTACAGGGTGCTGGTGAATCATTGTCCTTTACATTACCCTTAAAGAGCAGCTGGAAGAATCTCCTCTCAGGTTTCAGGAGTAGGACAACTGGGGTTTTTATCTTAAGATATTTCAGATCTGTCACTAATTATGTCTTCCTCTTCACTTTCCCTGAAGGAGTTAAACCTGCAACCTACCTCGTCCACAAGGCATGAAGGTACATACCTCTCAGACTCACCTGGTCCTGGCCCTGCTTTTTCCTTCCTGTATCGTCTTTTAACCCTGACTTCCTCCACCATTTATTCTGTTTGAACAATTGGGACGCCTAACTCAGGTACTTTAGAGCAATATGGGATATGAGTTTTAAGAATTAGCAATAAGCAAAATAGTTGCATGGAAGAGAAAGATAGTCTTTTTCCTGCTTTTAGACCTCTACTTTGTGAAGGCAAAAAGGATTTAGGATGCCCCATCTATCCACCGCCCCCCACTCATGGGAGTCCTGACATTCAAAGAAGATGGCAAGAGTTCTGAGGAACAGGAGTAGGTGGGGGCTGGACTTGCAAGAAGGAAAGAGAAAAATCTCACATCTGAGCAGCAAGGAATTGAAACTAAGTTTCTGTGACTACGGGGTCACTTCTAAAGAAAGTCAAGAAAATGCCAGTCAGGAATTTCTCACATTAAATCCCAAAGTGACATTTAAAATCCTGACACATCCAATTTGTATAACACAAGAACGTCATCTCCACAGGACATATTTATGAAGTAGCTTTGCCCAGCTCCTGCATCACACGTGTTCCCCAACTTGGGCAGGTCTAAAAATGATCCCAAACCTGTTACTATATTTTCTGCCCTTGCAAGTGAGAGAGAATCTTCATTAAAAGAATAAAAAATAGGGAATGTAAAATATTGCTCTGGTTAAGTAAAGTGGTTATTAGTCTGATCAAAAGCAGTTATATGCTAATCAATAAATAGGACTAGGATATTTACGGTAGTAACTATGGGGAGGAAATATAACTGGATTCTCAGAAGCCGCTGTGACTGGAGGCACAGCACAGATACTCTTCCAGGCAGCTGGCATCTGCCTATGTTGTACAGATAATCAGTGAGAAGAGAGTTTTTCTTAGAAGCTGTATACACATACATTGTTTCATCAATTTGGTTCAATGACCAGAGACCTCATCACTTCCCATTCCCCTAACAGACTCCATTTCCTATGTTTCTTTTCTAAATCAACTCCAACCAGAAATCTATACCTTGTAGCAAACAAACCTCTAGGGAATTGTTCACACAATACTTCTTTCTTACAAACAACAACAAAAAAAAACAAGAGCTATTTATGTTTAAAAAAATCACGACCAGATTAGATAGCTTGGGTAAAGGATTCCAATTGTTAATGATTGGTAAGTAGAATAAAATGCTAAAATAAGTTGCCTAAAATATAATACTTTAAAATGACATTAATAATATTTCTAGGTTAAAATTATATCTGTTAATAGTGTGTCCTTTACAGCTAATACAATTTAAATTTTCTTCTCAACACTAATTATTTTATTATGTGATTTACTCTCATTGTCTACTCATGACATAAAAACATACCTTGGACATGAATTTCAAGTTAGAATCAGTTTTTCTAATGTAATTTACCAATATCTTGAATGTATTTTGTTGGTGGTAAAATATTCATATTTTATATTATATGATATACATATAATTTGATTATGTGTAATAATACATGCTTCCCTGATGGCTCAGGTGGTAAAGCGTCTGCCTGCAATGCGGGAGACCTGGGTTTGATCCCTGGGTTGGGAAGATCTCCTGGAGAAGGAAATGGCAACCCACTCCAGTACTCTTGCCTGGAAAATCCCATGGACAGAGGAGCCTGGTAGGCTACAGACCATGGGGTTGCAAAGAGTCGGACACGACTGAGCGACTTCACTTTCACAATATGTTGTATACAATATGAATAATATATATGATATGAATAAAATATATTAATATAAATAATATGTGGGTTGCCATGCCCTCCTCCAGGGGATCTTCCCAACCCAGGGATCAAACTTGAGTCTCTTGCATCTCCTGCATTGGCAAGAGGATTCTTAACCACTGGTGCCACCTGCTGCTAAGTCGCTTCAGTCGTGTCCGACTCAGTGCAACCCCATAGACAGCAGCCCACCAGGCTCCCCTGTCCCTGGGATTCTCCAGACAAGAACACTGGAGTGGGTTGCCATTTCCTTCTCCAATGCATGAAAGTGAAAAGTGAAAGTGAAAGTGAAGTCGTGTCCAACTCCCAGCAACCCCATGGACTGCAGCCCACCAGGCTCCTCCGTCCATGGGATTTTCCAGGCAAGAGGACTGGAGTGGGGTTCCATTGCCTTCTCTGAGTGCCACCTGGGAAGCCCTTAATATAGTATAAATATGATATGCAATAATGTAAATAAATGTTATATCAATATATCCAGAATTTAGAATGTCTCCCTTCTCATCTAGTAGGTAGGAAATATGATATATAATAAATTGTAATATAATATAGATAATATATATCAATATATCCAGAATTTATAATGTCTCCCTTCCCATCAAGGAGCTCTACCTAAATAATCTTCCTCTACCAGAAAAAAGCCTTCTGGGTAGTTCATCTCTCAGACTTAGATACCACTTCCTATCCCTGCATTGCTTATCTTCGACCTGTTATTCTTCCTACCAACCATCCCTCCTCTTTTTATTCTCACACTGACATCTGAGATTTAGGCTAGATTATTTCCAAGCTCCTGGCTCCAGTGTCTCACCAACTACTCCACTCTGTTCTCCACTCCACTCCAATGAAATCTTTCGAACCACGGTTTTCAAGGTCACTGTAGCTGTTCAATAAACTTCAGTAGATCCCATGCAGAGAAGTGTGAGAGCAGCAAGGTTGATATGCTATCCTTAGAAAGGCCTCTTTGTAGGACTGCCCCTTGGCTGGTACCTGGGAACTTGGATTAAGGGGAGAGTTTGCTCTGCTCCCAACTGATCAGGTGACTCTCTTGGCCCAAACTGTTGGTGCAAACCACATGGCTTATGCCGAATACCCACTTTCCTCCAGGAGCCTAGAATTTTGATGGGAACGTGGTAGAGGATGTCGATGGGACCAGCCACCAATAGAACTCCTGGGTAAGGTGTCTCTAGTAAGCCCACAGGCAGACACCATTTCTCAAGTGTTGTCAGTTTGTTCTGGAGGAATCAGGCACACCCCAGTGCACTGAAAAGCAGAGACATTACTTTGCTGACAAAGATCAGTCGAGTCAAAGCTATGATTTTTCTAGTAGTCATGTACAGATGTGACAGCTGGACTGTAAAGAAGGCTGAGAGCCAAAGAATTGATGCTTTTGAACTGTGGTGCTGGAGAAGACTCTTGAGAGTCCCTTGGACAGCAAGGAGATCCAACCAGTCCATCCTAAAGGAAATCAACCTTGAATATTCATTGGAAAGACTGATGCTGAAGCTGAAGCTTCAATAATTTGGCCACCTGATGCAAAGGGGCAACTCATTGGAAAAGACCTGGGTGCTGGGAAAGATTGAGGGCAGAGGGGAGAAGGGGACAACAGAGGATAAGATAGTTGGACGATATCACCAATTCAACGGATGTGAGTTTGAGCAAACTCTGGGAGACAGTAAGGGACAGGGAAACCTGGGGTGCTGCAGTCCATGGGGTTGCAAAGAATGGGACCTGATGGAGCAACTGAACAGCAAGGTGCAAAATATTACCAATTTCCAACTAAAAGGTTCATTTGAAGCAAAATGGCTCTATTAAGGGAGGCCTATTTTCTCTGTAACTTCCATGCTAGAAAGTTAATTTTTGTATAGCCCTGCAAAACTTTCTGGATTCGTTGAAAATAAATGTGAGAAATAGCTCAGAAACAGACATTCAAAGAAAAATAAAGTGTGGTGCAAAATACAGATAATATTCAAAATATCACACCAAAATCTCCCAGATAATAATATTGTTCTTGAAAGTTACTCTGAGAAAAGGAAAAAATTAAGAGAAACTAGCAACTCAGTAGTTGGCAGGAAAGGGGTTGGGTTCTTGTTCAGTCAAAGCCCCTTGTCTCTCAGGACGAGGTGGGTGACAAAGGAAACAGCCCCCTTTGAAAATATTATGAATTCACTTGATAAAATACATGTCAAGATCAAAAGATTCCAACAAGAGAAGAGCCCGCAGAGAAACCTTTCTGAGTTTCCTGCTGCTTCTGTATACATACCTTGCTAATTAGTTACTTCTAAAACCAATTATTGCTAAAAATTCATTTTCCCAGTGATCCACAAAAGACCCACAGAAACCACTGAGGATGTCAGACATGAGACTCTCCAGCCTGAAATAGATCCCTGGCTTGACTGACAGGCAGCTCCCTCCCTTTGAGGTGTAGGTATCATCCACGCTTTAATGAAGTTGTTTTACTATTATTTCCAGAATAAATTTAAGTTACATCTGACTATTCTAGTCTGTGTAATTCTTGGCATAAAGAATTGCAACTTGTGAATTGTGAACAACTTGTGAATTGCAAAGCCTGAGCATAAGCCTGTGGCGTTCTTCTCTTTGGAGCACATTCAAGCTTTTAACCACTTCTTCCATGGAAGTTGCCATAATGACCGAAAGCTGTTTCCTAACTCTAAGTGTGTGTCCTTAGAGCAAAGACTTTCTGATGAATCAGATTGGCGAAGACTAAGAAGGATAAAGAGGAAGGTGAGATGACATTGTAGCTAAACCCCATCTGTTCTCACCTCCAGGTTTTCCTGCTAAAAACTGAAAAGCAAAGCCTTTCAAACAGAGAAAAACTAGAGAACAATTAACGTAACAAAGTCACGAATGAACCAACGTTTTCAAAGACTTCAGGCACTAAAGAAGAATTTCCACATTTCCCTGGTTGAATTTATAACTGGACTTGCTTCATCATTTATCCTGTTCAGAGTTTGATAAATGGTCACTTCTCATAAGCACACATTCATGTTAGGAAGACAAAAACGTTACCTCCAAATCCTAAGAGGGACTTTGAGCACAGATAGAGGCAGATGAAGGATGGCATGCTGCAGTGCAGCAGTTTCAAAGTGACCGGAGTGCAGGCATCCTGGCTGCTATTCCTCCAGGAAGAGATTCAACGAAACACAAACAGATCCAGGGAGGTAAAGGCAATTGTTTTCCGATCACATCCAGCTGCTCTCCTTGAATTCAAAGCTCGAAAAAACAAGCCAGGGGCAGGAAGCAATCACTGCACAGCATCCCACAGTGTCCTTCAGACCCGTCTCTGAATCGTTTTCCCGGCCCCTCTCTGTAGCTTCTCTGCATGACGGTGCAGCCCTCTGAAAAGTGCTGTGAAGCAGCTTCAGTGGCAGCAGCAAAGAGAACACCGTGAGTCACAGAGGGCATCCTAGGAACGCCGGCTCCCGGGCATCATAGAATCTTCTGCTTTGTATCAAATTTTCAGTGTAAATATGTAGATGAGCATTTTAGAAATCCTTAGTTTCCCACAATTGCCATATTTTTAATTAGATTTTTTATGTAGACCATTTAAAAAGTCTTATTGAATTTGTTACAATATTACTTCTGTTTTATGTTTTGTTTTTTTGGCCACGAGGCTTGTAGGATATTAGCTCCCCAACCAGGGATCGAACCTGCATTCCCTGCATTGGAAGGCAAAGTCTTAACCACTGGACTGCCAAGGAAGTCTCTTCAATGCCCTATTAATGGGTTTGCATGCTCAGTCGTGTCTGACTCTTTGCAACCCCACAGACTGTAGCCCACCAGGGTTATCTGTCCATGGGATTCTCCAAGCAAGAATACTGGAGTGGGTTGCCATGTCCTCCTCCGGGGGAGCTTCCTGACCCAGGGATTGAACCCACATCTCCTGCATTGGCAGGCAGATTCTTTATCATTTGAGTTACCTGGGAAGCCCATGCTGTATTAATACACACAGTTTAAACATCTACCAACAGAGCTACTGAAAGCAAAATGGAATAATGATGCTGAATTTTTTTCCTCCTTTATTTTACCAGACTCCATTGAAGCTCTTCCCTTCTAACTTTCTTTCCCCATATTTCTTCCAAGAGAGTCTGAGTTCACTGAATTGCTTAATCTCTAAAGTATAAAAATATTAGTAGGGCTACACTGGCCAGGCCAATAAGCAGAGATTCTCCAACCAAGTAAATGGGGCACATTCCAACAAAGCTAGTCTATGAAAGAGAGGCTCCGGAGGTGGGGAGGGACCAAGAAACAAGCAAGAGCTTTGCTTTCTGATCATCTATTGTGCTCTAGGCTAGTACTTATGGTATGTTATATAAACATGAATCCAAAATCAACCCCCGAACACTGAACTATCAACCCCATCTTTAGATGCAAAAATAATCTCCAAATGGTCAAGTAACTTGCTCAACATCTCCTACACACAAGTAAGAAAATCACCACCCAAGAGAAAAGTGATCAAAATATAGGAAGAGACATTTCACAGCCGCCAGTAAGCGTGAGAAGTATTCATCATTATTAATTGTCAGAGAAACATAAAACTCCAGTGAGATAACCATTCAATTAGCAAAAATGAAAAAGTCCAACAAGTGTTAAAGGACTGTGGACCTACATTCCAATGAGAGTGAAAATTAGGTCTACTGACTTTGGAAAACCATTTGGTTCTATGTCCTGAAGTTAAACATTCATACACCCTAGGATGCAGCAATTCCACATCTGTCCAAGAGAAATTCGTTTTCAATTTCAATTATTATTTTTAATTGAAGTATAGTTGATTCACAATGTTGTGTTAGTTTCAGGTGAACAGCAAAGTGATTCAGTTATACGTATATTTATATCTATTCTTTTCCAGATTCTTTTCCTTTATGAAAGTGAAAGTGAAGTTGCTCAGTCACGTCCAGCTCTTTGCGACCCCATGGACTGTAGCCTACCAGGCTTTCTTTATAGTTTGTTGCAAAGTACAGAGTATAGTTCCCTGTGCTAAACAGTAGGTCATTGTTGCTTATCTATTTATGTACAGCATTGTGGACACGTTAACCCTAAACTCCTCATTTACCCCTTCCTCCATTCCCTTTTCATAACTCTTAAGTTTGTCTTCTATTTGTATAGACCTATTTCTGTTTTGCATATAGGTTCATTTGTATCTTTTTTATTATATTCCACATATAAATGATATCCTATGATATTTCTATTTTTCTGATTTATTTCATTTAGTATGATAAGATCTAGGTCCATCCAAGTTGCTGCAAATGGCATTATTTCATTACTTTTTATGGCCAAGTAATATTCCATTGTATGTGTGTATCATATCTTCTTTATTCTTTCACCTGTTGGCAGACATTTAGGTTGTTGTCATGTCTTGGCAATTGTAAATAGTAGTGGTATGACCACTGGGGTCATGTATCTTTTCAAATTATGGTTTTCTCCAGATATATGCCCAAGAGTGGGACTGCAGGATCATCTGGTATCTCTATTTTTAAATTTTAAAAGAAACCTCTGTACTGTTCTCCAAGAAACTCTTACACATGTGCACGAAGACTTCTGTTCAACGTCAAAACACCCCTCTCTACAACAATAACATTCTGAAGACACACAAATGCCCCATCAACAAATGACCATATAAATACACTATGAAATCTCTGAAATAAAAAATTAAGTTTCACAGGATTACATGCAACATTATATCCTTTATAGAAAGTAAAAGATAATTTTAATTAAAGGTTTCCTTTTCAGATTTCTTATGAATGCAGTGAGAGCACATGGAAAGGAAAGAAAAGGAGTAACAAACATGAGACTCAGGATAAAGTCAGGGCAGGTGGAGCTGGAATGAAATAAGGGAATGGCCTGATGGTTACGTGAAGGTCACTGTCAAATCCTGGCTTTTGTTTGGGGAGGTGGTCTCATTGGTCTTGTGTGAATGCATACTTAATCCCTTAGTCGTGTCCAACTCTGTGACCCCACGGACTGTAACTCACCAGACTCCTCTGTCCGTGGGATTCTCCAGGCAGGAATACTGGAGTGGGTTGCCATTTCCTCCTCCAGGGGATCGTCCCGACTCAGGGATCGAACCTGGGTCTCTCCTACATTGCAGGTAATTTCTTTACCTGCTGAGCCACCTAGGAGACCCCCTCACTAGCCTTACTGCATTTAGAAAACAACGAAATAAATAGAAAACACGAACTGGAGTGTATCATTGACCGAGGATTACTAGTAGTCTAATTCACACAAATGTGTGCATACTAAGTCACTGAGTTATGTCTGACTCTTGTCTACCCCATGGACTGTAGCCTGCCAGTCTCCTCTGTCCAAGAGATTCTTCAGGCAAGAACATCAGAGTGGGTTGCCATGCCCCCCTCCAGGGGATCTTTCCAACCCAGAGAATGAACCTGCATCTCTATGTCTACTGCATTGGCAGGTGAGTTCTTCACCTCTTGCATGACCTGGGAAGCCCAGTTTGTACATCTGAGGTCCTAAAAACACCCAAAGAAACAAGAAAAAAAAACAACAAATAAAGAAAAATTGGGTCCAAGTCATACAGTGCTGCATTAAGGACTCAAATTCAGGTTCAGCAGACTCTGAAGCCCCCACTGCCACCAGAACAGAGACCTCTACCCTGCTTTCAACTAGAGACGTACAAACAGCACAACTGACTCCCATTCATCTATGAGGATGGAGCAACCTTGTCTACAGGTCATAACCAGAACCAATCAACTTAGTTTTTCCAGCTTGTGTTGAAAGACAAGAAAGGTATCACCAGTCTAACAGACATTTTGAACAGTACACAGACCAACCAAACCTAGCATCCTGAACTGGAGGGGGCTGTCTCACTCTCACAGACTCAGAGTCCTTGGGACGCAAGGACTTCAGATGATGATAAAGGTGGTGATCCTGATGATTTAACGCTGTTATCTGCTTATCAGCCAGAGCACTACCAACGCTTTTTGACATGTCCCTCACTACAATCTATGAGGCATGAATTATTATTGTTTCCAATTTAAAGACAAACTGTAAGAAAAAGAGGTCAAGAAATTTCCCAGAGGACATACAATTATGATGGAAGTCTTGAACCCAGTTGTCTCTTGTTACATTGTCCAAGCTCTTAATGGTGGTGATACTAATACACACACATATGTACAGAAACACACACAGTACCAACACAAATATCCACATGTACTTTCATGTGTATAGATACACACATGTGCATGGACACTACATATATAAATGCACACTCATACATATACATATAGACACACATCATATACACATATGCATGAACATACACCCATGCACAATCTGTATTTAGACATACATATTCACATACATGTATTAACACTTATGCATATATACTCATAACAAAAGATACATACTCATAAGCACACATGTATAGACACATATGAACACACACACACATGCACTCATATGTACAGACACAAACACACAAAATGCTGCCTAGTTTTTCTGGCATTACTTGAGACTCATTAACTATTTTCAAAAACCCTTGTGTCCCTTCCCTTCTCCAGCATATGTCACCGAATCATCCGTATGAGAAGCAACGTGGCTTAAAATGAACGTGATTCCCTTGGAGCAGCTGGTCCATGACGCCCATCCTGGGGCTCCCGGTTACAATCCTTGCTGGTGATTTCACACGTGCTTCCCGCCATGGCCTGTCCTTCACACCCCTGGGCACTGCAGCCTCCCATTGTATCTCACTTTCTGCTCCTCCTCAGGGCCAGGCCCACACCTGCCAGTGGCCTCTCAGAGCAACTTTGTGGAAATGATGCCATCGATATTTGTAACCATATCTCTTTAAATTCGGGAAAATCTATTAAGTCTTTTTGCTGTGACAAAAGCAAAGAAAAATTTTGCCTAATTGTTGGTGATGTATATACCAGATGGAGTCTGGAATGTAACCAGCACTTAATGAATGGCCACCATTAATATTATAAAAAATAAGACTCACTATTATCATCACTCACAGGGAGTCTAGACTTCCTAAATTTGGCTTCTGAGACCTTATTTTTGGAGGTTTTTAGTTTGGGGCATTTACCTGGTGGCTCAGATTGTAAAGAATCTGCCTCAGTGTGGGAGAGCCGGTTTGATCCCTGGGTCAGAAAGATCCCCTGGAGAAGGAAATGGCAATTCTCCAGTATTCTTGTCTGGAGAATTCCATGGACAGAGAAGCCTGGTGGGTACAGTCCATGGGGTCACAAAGAGTTGGGCACGACTGAGCACCCAACACACACACACACATACACACACCCTTACAGTGTCTAAATGTGAAGTTCTCCCATGAGTTTAGGTTCAGTTATAAGAACATTCTCTCAAATTGGATTTTAAAAGCTAGAGGCTCCAGAGAATAATGAAAGAGTAAACAGGCTACAATTTCCAGTACTTGCTGTTGATGTAAGTAAGTGAGATGGGTATGTGAGTTGGAAGTGGGATACAAAAATGCAAAAAAGGAAAAAAGCTCAAAAAGCAACAACAAAAAAAGCCTGTACAAACTCTGAATCACTAAGATATGTGAGAGCCAGGGAAAAGGCGCATGGAACTCCCTTTCCCCCAATCACTGCTTCCCCCCCATCCCCCAAACACACATACACACTTCATTGTTTAGTTCTGGGACAGTCCATCAACCACTCAGGTGCCACTAGTGGTAAGAATCTGCCTGCCAATGCAAGAGATGCAGGTTCAATCCCTGGGTCAGGAAGATCCCTGGAGGAGGAAATGGCACCCCACTCCAGTATTCTTGCCTGGAGAATCCCATGGATGGAGGAGCCTGGTGGGCTACAGTCTGTAGGATTGCAAACAGTTGGACACAACTGAGCACACACACAAACACACACACACACACATTCTACCAAATGTCACTTAGACCTTCAAAACACAAAACCTTAACCTTTCTAAAAACTTAGGATGTTGTAGTTTCACCTTGTTAAAAAATAGAGACAACAGACTCCAAATGGAGTCACCTGTGCTAAGCCTCATGTCAGCAAACCAAGACTTAAATCCCAACCTTCTTGCAATTTCTGCTCCTCCCAGGTCTGTAATCTTATACCAGTCCATCTAGACTTGCCTGGACAGCAGAAATAGGTAATCCACTGATAACTGGCCCATTTTTCCATTCCCCAAAGGAAGTAAGGGAATCTGCTCTTTCTTTCTCCCCACCCCGTGTGCTTATAAAAACCTCCCATTTGGTTCAGCTCCTTGGAGCTTTTTTTAACTTTGTCAGATGGGATGCCTCTTGATTCATGAATCATTGAATAAAGCCAATTAGATCTTCAAATGGACTCCACTGAATTTTTTTTAAACAACCTGTACCTTTCATGGAGAAGGCAGAAACAGAAAAGCAAAAGAGACTAAGGATTTGGAATGTTGAGTTTTCACATCAAACTAGAAAATTTTGCTCCATGGTGTCTCAGTAAAAAGCCCTCCAGTGTGATTTCAGATCCAAAGACCATTGGGGTTTGCTCTCAAACTGAATCCTGAGGCCATGGGAGTCCACAACGACTACATTTTGCTCTTACATCACAGAAGAAGTGCAGTGGGAGATTGAGAATGATCCCAGGCTAGAAAAAGTTCTCAACACAGAAGAAAATAAGCCAACGGAGCAGGAAAAGCTTCACAAAATCTTCATCCCGCAAAGACTAAAAAACAGGTAAAGGAACATAAGAGATCTTGGCAGCTGCCTCCAGGCTGGTTAGAGACGTGGGCTTTAAATAGATGTTTCCACAGAGAACAGGATCACATCTGGAGCCTACAAGTTAATTTCTCCCAACATCAAACAGATGCTTACTCTTAAAATGCTAAACAGTATATGTTTAAGGAGGCTCTAAAACTAATGTTTTCTAAATACGACAAATGTGGCTTCGTATTTTCTTACAACAGCCAAAATGGTTTTAATGCAGAGAATATCAGTGCTGGGAAGGACCAAGGAAATAAGCTCTTCCAGCCCTCATTTTAGGAAGGAAGAACTGAAACCCCGTTAGTTACATGACTTATTGATTCTATGTAGTTTGTGACTGAGCAGGAAGTCAGACCTGAGTGGTGATTTTCACTTATTTTAACCTCTCATAAAAACTTAAATGTCCCCTGGAATTACAGGAACTGTCATGAAAGTGTAAGCGCCAACTAAAAGCAGCCCCTGGGGACCCCTGTTGTTGTTCAGTCACTAAGTGGTTTCTAACTCTTTGCAACTCCATGAACTGCAGCACGCCAGCTTCCCCGTCCTTCATTCTCTCTCAGATGTGAAATTTGGCAGGACTGATGCTGGAGCTTCAGCAGACCTGGCAAAGGGTCCCTGGAGAAGTGGCTGGCCTCTCCCAGGAATTGGGAACCTCTGCTGATGTCATGACAGGGACCCAGAGCAGCAGAGGGGAAGGTGGCAGATGCCACAGGGTAACTAAGGACCCTGAGCCCATGAGATGCACCTTAAATACTCCAGAAAAAAAAGGGGGGGGCAGTGAATAGAAAAGGAGAATCTGGACAGGGTTCTGGAATTTCTGAGATTCAGGCAAAGGGATGAATCAGGGAAATAATCTCTTCTGACTCTTTTAGTCACTGTGACTCCCAGGCAGGGTGGCTGAGACCAATAGGTCATAAACCATCGTAGAAGACCTACAACAGTCCTGACCACCTGACAAGGTAACCCACCGAGGTGAGGTCTGTCAAATGTCCACCAGTCTCACAAGAAAGGCATTTGCCTGCCCACTGTACTCACGAAGCCTCGGGAAGCTCAGAGACATTGCGGTTGAGTCTTGGTTTTAATCCAAGTCTACTGACTCGGGAACCAGCCCAGGAGACACAGTGGCCCAGGCGTGACCCATTTACCCGTTAGAATGACCATCTTAGTAGGTTATCCAGGGCAGCACAATTCAAAATCAACAGCTCTTCTTCCTCTTTGTTTTTTTTTTTTTTTTTCCCCCAGAATATCGTCTGGATCCAGCTGACTACAAGAAACAAGTGTACTTCTGAAAGTCAGGTAACCTTCCAGGAACTCTTTGTTTCCTCATTTCTAACATGTGCTTTTTCTCTGACTGTTTCAACATCTTTGAAATCAGGATGTGAAACTGATTTGTATATTCAATGTGGCAGTGTTTCCTACCCTCAAAGTGTTATTAAACTGATGGGCTGATCATATAGCAGCTGAAAGTTGAAGAGTCATTGTATTTTTTTTTAATTTTTAATTTTGTATTGGAGTATAGCTGATTGATTACCTGCATTGGGAAGATCTCCTGGAGAAGGGAATGGCTCCCCATTCACTATTCTTGCCTGGAAAATTCCATGGACAGAGGAGCCTGGTGGGCTACAGTCCATGGGGTTTGCAAAGAGTCGGACAGGACTGAGTGACTAACGTTTTCATTTTTTCATAGCCAATTAACAATGTTTTGATAGTTTCAGGGGAACAGGGAAGGGACTCAGCCATACATATACCTGTATCTATTCTCCCCCAAACTCCCCTCCCATCCAGGCTGCCACATAATATTGATCAGAGTTCCATGTGCTATACAGTAGGTCCTTATTGGTTATCTGTCTTAAACTCCCTAACTATCCCTTTCCCCAGTCTTCCACCTGGCAACCATAAGTTGGTTCTCTAAATCTACGAATCTGTTTCTGCTTTGTAAATCAGTTCATTTGTATTTTTTTAAGAGGACAAACACCTTTGAAAACTCAGATTAACCATTCTCACATGCTTATCCGGAATGTTTCTGCCCTAGAACATGTCTATAAGTTCTCTACCTATCAATCACTGGAAATGAGGGTATGGCATAAACTGGCAAAAAGCTGAGGCCTTAAATTCCTAGATTCAATCACTAAGGCTCAGTAAGGGCCTCTCCATGCCAGATCCAAAATTCCTTGAATGAATCTGCTGTGGTAAAATCCATCCCACTGAAACAGGTGTGACTGAAAGCTTTTGATAGGGGTTGTCAGGTATATTTTGATGCTGTTCTGGCACTGAGGTTAATATTAGTAGATCATCTCATTTTTACTGGGGAGATAGCAAGGTTTAACTTGGGGTTTCATAGAGTCGGACATGACTGAGCGACTAACACACACACACACACACACACTGCTTCATTTCATAGCTTTACAAAGTTATTTAAACTCTTTGGATGTTTCTTCCTCATCTAAAAAAGTGAAATGAATAGTACCTGCTGCATAGAGCTACGGTAAAGATTGTGACCTCTTAACAAAAATTATTCCAAACTTCTTTGTGAAATAAAATGAAGAATACAGAACAAAGAGAAAGATGAAAAGACTGGCATGTGACAGGTGTTCAGTAACTGTTCATTACCTTCCCTGAGTAATAGTTTATGTTTTTCCCATTCTAAAAGGGAGAATTTCAGTTACTGTAATCAATAAATATATGAAAATAACTCCTAACCACCAAGTGTGAGACATTCCAAAGAATCAAAGTATTTCATCTGCTTCAAAGTGAAAATCTGTAGCAAATTAAAATCGAAGGCACACAGCTTCAAAGAGAAGGCTGACTTGAATTAAAAAAGATGAACATAATGCTAAGTCCAGCATGAAACGATGACTCAGAAAACTGGACTGCAGGCCCCTGTGACTCTTACTGTACAATCAATGGCTGCCTTGTATAGAGGAGGGTACAATTTCCCCCAATTAATAGAATGACCCTTTCATGCTTTCGAGAACTGTGTGAAACTTTTGAAGAAAGACATGCAAACCCAAATTGAAAAGAAAGAGAAAAATAGATAAATATGCTAGGTGTAGCTTAATTTCAGTTTTTGCTGTTTTTTGACTTATAAATTCACCCAATTGGTGTCTGCAATTGTAATTTACAAGGGGTGGATGCTGTTGCCAACACATGATCATCTCTCTGCTTATTCCTGCTACTCAAAATAATATTGAAAGAGCTTAAATATTTATCTTTGAAGCAAGTAATGCAAATACTATTGCTGCTACTCAGTTGCTAAGTCTTCTCTTGGGTCATTAACACTAGATTTGACAAGAATTTCTTTCTATATTAAGGGTTCTAAAGAAGCTATATTCTAATACTATTTTGTATTATTAATTATCACATTATGCATTAGAGTTGTTGTTGCTGTTTATTTGCTAAGTTGTGTCCCACTCTGCAACCCCATGGACTGTAGCCCACCAGGCTCCTCTGTCCATGGAATTCTCCAGGCAAGAATGCTGGAGTGGGCTGCCATTTCCTTCTCCAGGGGGGTCTTCCTGACCCAGGGACTGAACTCAAGTCTTCTGTATTTTCAGGGAGATTCTTTGCCACTGAGCCATCAGGGAAGCCCGAGTGCACATAGTTCAGTTCAGTTCAGTTGCTCAGTCGTGTCTGACTCTTTGCGATCCCATGAATCGCAGCATGCCAGGCCTCCCTGTCCATCACCGTCTCCTGGAGTTCACTCAAACTCATGTCCATCAAGTCAGTGATGCCATCCAGCCATCTCATCCTCTGTAATCCCCTGCCCCCAATCCCTCCCAGTATCAGAGTCTTTTCCAATGAGTCAACTCTTCGCATGAGGTGGCCAAAGTACTGGAGTTTCAACTTTAACATCATTCCTTCCAAAGAACACCCAGGGCTGATATTCTTTAGAATGGACTGTTTGGATCTCCTTCCAGTCCAAGGGACTCTCAAGAGTCTTCTCCACCACCACAGTTCAAAAGCATCAATTCTTCGGCACTCAGCTTTCTTCACAGTAGAGATCTATTTAAAAGATAGATGATTCTCTTGTATACTGCTCTTCTGAATGTGTTTATCAATAGATATCCTCAAAGGGAACTCAAAATTCTATCATGCTAATTATTTCCCTGTAGGAACTCCATTTTCCACGTGCCTCCATACCAGAGAATTGGGGATAGGGTGAGGGTCTACTTATAGGACCTACCCCCATCACTCAGGCTGCCTGACCCTCTGCTCAGATTGACTTTGACTTTGGGAAACACCATCAGGACTGAAGTAGAGGAGAGATAGGCTGGAGTACTTTCCCCTGGTTTCCTCCCAGCTATGATGCCATGTGCTTCCCAGGGGCTGCATATGTCTCCAAGGACCTGATCTCCAAGGACCATTCAGTTTGCAGACTCCTTAAAAAACTAAAAACAGAACTACATATGATCCAGCAATCCCATTCCTGGTCATAAACCCATAACCAGAAAACTATAATTCAAAAACACACATGCACCCTAATGTCCATTGCAGCTGTATTTACAATAGCTAAGACATGGAAACACTGAAATGTCCATCAACAGAGGAATGGGTAAAGAAGATGTGGTACATGTATACAGTGGAATATTAGCCATAAAAAGGAACAAAACCATGCCATTTGCAGAAATGTGGATGGACCTAGAGACTGTTATACAGAGTGAAGTAAGTCAGAAAGAAAAAAATATCCTATAATATTGCTTATATGTGGAATCTAGAAAAATGGTGCAGATGAAGGTGTTAGTCAGTCATGTCTGACTCTTTGTGACGCCATGGACTGTAGCCCACCAGGCTCCTCTGTCCGTGGAATTCTCCAGTCAAGAATACTGGAGGGGGTTGCCATTTCCTTCTCCAGGGGATCTTCCTGACCCAGGGATTGAACCCAGGTCTCCCACATTTCAGGCAGACTCTTTACCAACTAAGCCACCAGGGAAGACTAATTTGCAAAGCAGAAAGACACAGATATAGTGGAGGGTGGAATGAATTGGGAGATTGGGATTGACATGCACACAATACTATGTATAAAGCGGGCAACTAATGAAAACCTACTGTATAGAGCAGGGAGCTCTACTCAGTGCTCTGTGGGGACCTAAATGGGAAGGAAATATTGTTGGCACCATTCTTGTTGGAAGCATTCTCTCCTACCCTTCCACTCACACTGAATGCTGTAAAAAGCTTCCTCCCCTCACCATGTCAGTCTAGGGTGGTTACGGCTCCCTCCTCTTCTGGTCTTGGTACCTCAACATCTCTTGTTGGCTTCTATAAAATTCCCTGCTGAAATTCACAGCTGCATGTGCCTCCTGCTTCCTGGGGCAGTCCTAATGGCTACATCCACAAATGAAGCTAATAGATAGCTAAAATGTGTTTGTTCTGTACTTCAATAATTCAGCTAGAGCAAAATTCTGCATTTTGGCATATTTCATGTATTTTTAAGTCATTTATTTGACCAAGCTATATTAGGCAGAGAAGTTGAAAGATTCAAGGATCATATGTTATGAATAAGTAGTCTAAATATTCTTAAATGTCAACAATTATATTGCATTGTGTTTTTCTGTGTGTGGTACTGTTTAAGATAAATAGGATTTCCTGTGTGGTCATTTAAATGATGTCCAAAGATAATTATTTGGCAGCTTGGTTATTCAGTGAGCTCCATGAAGCCTGACAACATGATATATTTATAGGCAGATGCTGGAAAAACAGTTGGTATTCAAATCCTTGGTGTCCTAGGTAATTACAGTCATTTTTTAATATCTTCAGAACCTTCACAATTCTTTAGCCCTTTACATCCACAAGAAGCAATGGCAAGAACTCAACTTGTTCAAGTGTCCTGAGAAAATGTGAATAAATTACAGATTTGGGTTTATAACATTTAAAAAATTCAGTAGAACAGACTTTAACACACATCTTGGAAATGAACTGTAACTCACATCTGTCACTATCTGTAGAAAACAATTAGTAAGAAGAATACTTTGATGCAACTTTGAGAAATAGGGATCATCAGGAAGAAGCAGGGAAGTTAGAAATTAATCAAACAGCAATGGGCCTTATAATTAGAAAAAGACCATTCAGGGTTGAGTGCCCGGGCAGTACAGACCATGTACAGCCTTTCAACGTCCTTCTTCCCTTCCTGATTCTGTCCCCTCACGTGACAGCCATGAAATTTCCTTAAGATGTAAAAGCAACCAATGAAAGCTTAAAAGATGGAGAGAGAGACCGGAAATAGGGAGAGAGGGAGATAGAGAATTTTAATTCTGGAGAGCAGCTAGAGTTTGTTTGACTCCTATAATCTATTAGTGGCTTTAACATAATGAAATAAAATAATTCTGTAGGACACAAAAATGAGAACTAAGATGAAAATCAAGACAGCTGCAATGATCACAATAAATTTCTCTATATTATGAATGTAAGCCTCTTAGAAATACCTCCTTAAATCCCTTAAGATAATACCTAACCTCAATTTGACAAGAGTAAAATGCGGCTCACACACAGAGGCACTAAAATAACACACTTTGAAATGATATTCAGCTTCATAGACAACGAAGACAGCACTCATTTAAATAAAGTACCATCTCACACTTACCAAACTGGGAAACATGAATTAAAATAATAAATCTAATGTTGGCAGGAGTTGCTAGGAGCCCTATGAATTCCTGTAAAGGAGTGCAATAACTTGGGACACAACCATGCAATCTTCAAAAAGAGTCAGGATGTTGAGCACAGCCCAAAAAGTGAAAGTGAAAGCCGCTCAAGCTGCTCCAGCTCTGTGACCCCACAGACTATATAGTCCACGGAATTCTCCAGGCCAGAATACTGGAGTAGGTAGCCGTTCCCTTCTCAAGGGGATCTTCCCAACCCAGGCATTGAATTCAGGTCTACCTCATTGCAGGCAGATTCTTTGCCAGCTGAGCCACAAGGGAAGCCCCCAGCCTGGGACCCAGTAATTCCAACTTTAGAATCGGTACCCTTAAGATGCAATGGAAAGAGAAAAAAGTTGTGTGCATATGATGTTTTCAAAATACCGTCCATAATGTGGAAATGGCCCTTTTCCAACTATAAGCGAGTGAGCTAAGAATGTTATGTTATTATGATGAAATAAAATAATTTTAAGTTTGAAATATATGAGTATGTACATCCCAGAAAAGTTTCTATATAGTCATCTTGAGCAAAAAAGAAAAATTTAAATGGTAGATCCATTCATTTATTCAACAAAAAAAATTTTATAATGCTTACTGTCTTCTCACAGCCCTGGACTTGAGGATACATCCAATGCTCATTTGTCATGGTTATTTTCTTGTTAAGTATATCGACCAAGGCCACAAAGCTTTTGTGGTGAGCAAACATGAGAATCATTTGGTTGAGAGGGAAAAAAAGTGGAAGAAATACTAGGAAAGGAAAATTTCAATTGGCATTTGCAATGATTGCTAAAAGTTTGAATTTGTCATTTTTCTTTGGTAAAACATGTGAAAATCTCACCTTTATTTTGACCTCTAAGTATAGGGTAAAAAGAAATGCCAGGAGTGAAAGAAAAGGGAAATCAAATAAAAACATTAAAAAGATTTCAATATGTCATTTTCTGGAAAGGGAGAACACCCAGAAATAGACACATGATGTCATCTTTTACAGCCTCTCCCCTTCCCAGAAAAATGAAATAATTGCCAGAAAAATTAAATAATTGCCTACAAAAGAATACTAAGCTAGGCATGGTCTAGACTTAAAAATGCTTCAAGCTATGATGAACTTCCTCATTGTCTCTCATTTTTTCAAAACAAAGAGAAATGAGCTATTTAATTATTATGATCAATAATTTACCTAAAACGTTTTGCCACCCAAAAAACACTAGAAAAATCATCCCAATCTTTAAAAGAGAAGCTAAGAGGGGTTCCCTGGTGAAAGTGAAAGTCACTCAGTCATGTCTGACTCTTTGTGACCCCCATGGACTATACAGTCCACGGAATTCTCCAGGCCAAAATATTGGAGAGAGTAGCCTTTCCCTTCTCCAGGGGATCTTCCCAACCCAGGGATTGAACCCAGAACCTCCAGAATTGCAGGTGGATTCTTTACCAGCTGAGCCACCAGAGAAGCCCAAGCATACTGGAGTGGGTAGCCTATCCCTTCTCCAGCAGATCTTCCCGATCCAGGAATTGAACAGGGTCTCGTGCATTGCCGGCAGATTCTTTACCAGCTGAGCCACCAGGGAAGCCCTGGTGGTTCAGTGGTAAAGAATCCACCTGTCAATACGGAAGACAAAGGTTCCATCCCTGGTCCGGGAAGATCACACATGCCTTGGAGCATCTAAGCCTTGTGAACCACGACTATTAAGCCTGTGCTCTAGAGCTGGGTGGAGAAGGCAATGGCACCCCACTCCAGTACTCTTGCCTGGAAAATCCCATGGACGGAGGAGCCTGGTAGGCTCCAGTCCATGGGGTTGCTAAGAGTTGGGCACGACTGAGCAACTTCACTTTCACTTTTCACTTTCATGCATTGGAGAAGGAAATGGCAACCCATTCCAGTATTCTTCCCTGGAGAATCCCAGGGACAGAGGAGCCTAGTGGGCTACAGTCTATGGGGTTGCACAGAGTCGGACACGACTGAAGCAACTTAGCAGCAGCAGCAGCAGCTAAAGCTGGGGAACCACAATTACTGAGCCCATGTGCTGCAACTACTGAAGCCGGAGCACCCTAGAGCCCATGCTCCACAACAGTGAGAAGCCACTGCAGTGAGAAGCCCATGCACCACAACTAGAGAGTAGCCCTCGCTGGCTACAACTAGAGAAAAGCCTGTGCAATAACAAAGACCCAGCACAGCCACAAATAAAATAAATAAAAAAAATTATATATATATATATACGTATTTTTTTTTAAGAGAGAAGATAGACTGCCAACTGGCCATTGCAAGAATGGCCCTCAGCTGTCTGGGGATCCTGGAGAGATTATTCAGGGAGCCCCTCAGGGGTTCTGGATCTATCTAATTTTGCAGCACAAGCCTAGGAATGTGTTGGAGGAGGGAGGTTGCACTGGCAGCAAACAGGTAGCCAGTTCGCCCAGAACAGAGGTGGCGGGGGGCATATGGACAAGGAAGCAGGAACACAGAACTCAGGGACCAAGTGATGCTCTCCCCCACCCCCCAGAGACCCTCACTTCACATGGGGATCATCCATCCCAGCTGTCCATCACCATGGGGAACTTCAGGGGCCTGGAAATCCATATCTCTGGGAACATGCTATGTTATATCCTGCTTTAATGTAAGAGTCTCTGGATGTTTTCAAGTCAATTGCCATTAAAGAAAAAAAACCATACCTTCTGGCTGTAACTGTTGACATCTTTCTATCAATCACATCACTGCCCAAATGTGACAACCACGCAGGTCTCATGAAGACCAGGAGATCTCAGCTCTAATTGCCCTTGAGAACCACCTGGGAGCCTTTAAAAACTGACACCAAGGCCCAGGCTTCAGAGACATGAGCTTAATTGATGGGGCCCAGACAGCAATAATTCTAACTCCCTTGTTGATTGTAATGATGGCTATGACAACACCATAGACATTGTATTGTTTGATTTCTTAGCATCCTGTAGACATGGTTCCAGGTTTCCCTTGTAGCTCAGTCAGTAAAGAATCTGCCTGCAATGCAGGAGACCCGGGTTCTATTCCTGGGTCAGGAAGATCCCCTGGAGAAGGAAATGGCAACCCACTCCAGTATTTTTGCCTGGAGAATCCCATGGACAGAGGACCCTGAGGTTGCAAGAGTCAGACACAACTTAGCAACTAAACCACCAGACATGGTTCCAGTAGTCATGTACTGGTATGGCAGGTGGACCATAAAGAAGGCTGAGTGCCGAAGAATTGATGCTTTTGGATTGTGGTGCTAGAGAAGACTCTTGAGAGTCCCTTGGACAGCAAGGAGATCAAACCAGTCAATCCTAAAAGAAATCAACCCTGAATATTCATTGGAAGGACTGATGCTGAAGTTGAGGCTCCAACACTCTGGCCACCTGATGTGACCAAACTTAGGTGGCTCAGTGAGCCAACACACTGGAAAAGAATTTGATGCTGGGAAAGATTAAAGGCAAAAGAAGAAGATGGCAGAGGATGAAATAGTCAGATAGCATCACAAACTCAATGGATACGAATCCGAGCAAACTCAAGCAGATTAAACTGTTTGTTCCCCTTGCAGGGAATGTAAGCAGTCTCTCAGTAATGAAGTCCTAATATAGTCTAGCAGTGAATACCAAGGATGAAAATTCAATCAAATCAGAAGATACTTTCACACTGCCCTATTCCTTCTGAAATTAAACCACCAAGAAATGAAGCACTACATGAGGTCATCAGGACACAACTATTGTCATTATAATTGGAAAGGTCTAAGAAATGAGTAGAAAATTATCGCTCTTGCAAGAATTAATTAAAATCTTATTAAAGGACTAAAAGGCTATGCCTTATGAGCACTTGTTAAGTACACAGAATTAATCAATTCACACAAGGCACTTTGAGAATAAGCAAATGATTAGTGACTAGTTCTCTAAAATGACCCAACTTTTAGCTTCTTGAGGGCTTCCTTGGTGGCTCAGTGGTAAAGAACCCATCTGCTAATGCAGGAGATGCAGGTTCAATCCCTGGGTCAGGAAGTTGCCCTGGAGGAGGAAATGGCAACCCACTCCAGTATTCTTGCCTGGGGAATCCAATGGATAGAGGAACCCGGTGGGCTACAGTCCATGGGGTTGCAAAGTGTTGGACATGACTGAGCACACACACCTCCATTAGCTTCTTGAAAACTGAAGTAAAAATACAGCTTAAAATTACCAGAAAAGTCTTATGGGCAAATGTCTTGTGGTTATAACTTGCTCTCTTAGGAGAACAGCCCAATTGTTTAAGATCCAATATCATCACTTGGAAGAAGTTGTTTCCAAGAGAATCCTTGGAGCTAATGTGGAGAATTGACAGCTGTGCATGTTAACATCAGTGAGGGAAGGAAAGGATTCTACTTTATCTCCTCTAGAAATTTCCATGTAGCCCTTGAAGAAAACTCAGGAGCCAGGGTCTCTTTGTTTAAAGCTTCTCCATCAATTGGGCCTCCTGAATGACCTTGGATCTCCAGCCTTCCTTCCTGCCATCATCCCAGTTTGCAAATGCCCATCTAGCTCATCTCCAAGACCAATTCATGTGCCATCTCTTTTGAAAATCCCTCCCCACCACTCCCCGCCGAAACACACACCGAAATAGCTTCCGGCAGAAGGAATCTGTGGCCCATTTGGTACTTGTTCTGACCACTTTTGCAGGTAAGTGTGAAAGCTCACAAAGAATAGGATATATCCATACAAATTGTGAAATTATTTGTTCTAGCTCTGTGAAGAATACCGTTGGTAGCTTGATAGGGATTGCATTGAATCTATAAATTGCTTTGGGTAGTGTACTCATTTTCACTATATTGAGTCTTCCAATCCATGAACATGGTATATTTCTCCATCTATTAGTGTCCTCTTTGATTTCTTTCACCAGTGTTTTATAGTTTTCTATATATAGGTCTTTAGTTTCTTCAGGTACATATATTCCTAAGTATTTTATTCTTTTCGTTGCAATGGTGAATGGAATTGTTTCCTTAATTTCTCTTTCTGTTTTCTCATTATTAGTGTATAGGAATGCAAGGGATTTCTGTGTGTTGATTTTATATCCTGAAATTTTACTATAATCATTGATTAGTTCTAGTAATTTTCTGGTGGAGTCTTTAGGGTTTTCTATGTAATAATTTCACAATTTGTATGGAAAAACAAAAAACGTCGAATAGCCAAAGCTATCTTGAGAAAGAAGAATGGAACTGGAGGAATCAACCTGCCTGACTTCAGGCTCTACTACAAAGCCACAGTCATCAAGACAGTATGGTACTGGCACAAAAACAGAAATATAGATCAATGGAACAAAATAGAAAGCCCAGAGATAAATCCACACACATATGGACACCTTATCTTTGACAAAGGAAGCAAGAATATGCAATGGATGAAAGACAATCTCTTTAACAAGTGGTGCTGGGAAAACTGGTCAACCACTTGTAAAAGAATGAAACTAGAGCACTTTCTAACACCATACACAAAAATAAACTCAAAATGGATTAAAGATCTAAACGTAAGACCAGAAACTATAAAACTCCTAGAGGAGAACATAGGCAAAACACTCTCTGACATACATCACAGCAGGTTCCTCTATGACCCAGCTCCCAGAATATTGGAAATAAAAGCAAAAATAAACAAATGGGACCTAATTAAACTTAAAAGCTTCTGCACAACAAAGGAAACTATAAGCAAGGTGAAAAGACAGCCTTCAGAATGGGAGAAAATAATAGCAAATGAAGCAACTGACAAACAACTAATCCTAAAAATATATAAGCAACTCCTACAGCTCAATTCCAGAAAAATAAATGACCCAATCAAAAAATGGGCCAAAGAACTAAATAGACATTTCTCCAAAGAAGACATACAGATGGCTAACAAACACATGAAAAGATGCTCAACATCACTCATTATCAGAAAAATGCAAATCAAAACCACTATGAGGTACCATTTCACGCCAGTCAGAATGGCTGCGATCCAAAAGTCTACAAGTAATAAATGCTGGAGAGGATGTGGAGAAAAGGGAACCCTCTTACACTGTTGGTGGGAATGCAAACTAGTACAGCCACTATGGAGAATAGTGTGGAGATTCCTTAAAAAACTGGAAGTAGAACTGCCATATGACCCAGCAATCCCACTGCTGGGCATACACACTGAGGAAACCAGAAGGGAAAGAGACATGTGTACCCCAATGTTCATCGCAGCACTGTTTATAATAGCCAGGACATGGAAGCAACCTAGATATCCATCAGCAGATGAATGGATAAGAAAGCTATGGTACATATACACAATGGAGTATTACTCAGCCATTAAAAAGAATACATTTGAATCAGTTCTAATGAGGTGGATGAAACTGGAGCCTATTATACAGAGTGAAGTAAGCCAGAAAGAAAAACACCAATACAGTATACTAACGCATATATATGGAATTTAGAAAGATGGTAACGATAACCCTGTATATGAGACAGCAAAAGAGACACTGATGTATAGAACAGTCTTTTGGACTCTGTGGGAGAGGGAGAGGGTGGGATGATTTGGGAGAATGGCATTGAAATATGTATAATATCATATATGAAATGAATCGCCAGTCCAGGTTCGATGCACGATACTGGATGCTTGGGGCTAGTGCACTGGGACGACCCAGAGGGATGGTATGAGGAGGGAGGAGGGAGGAGGGTTCAGAATGGGGAACACATGTATGCCTGTGGCAGATTCATTTCGATATATGGCAGAACCAATACAATATTGTGAAGTTTAAAAATAAAATAAAATTAAACAACAACAAAAAAAAGAATAGGATATATCCCACCCCAGGACTCAGAATTGCACCTTCCCCATCAGTAAGTATTTAAAATGGATTTGACAAACAGATGGAAACTGGAGGAAATCTATTGAATGAGTCTCTCTTTTAGAACCCCTGGAAATGTCCTTACTTTTCTCAACAATTATTGAAAAATTTCCAAGTCAGTTCTTAACCAAGTCTGTGAGTACCAGGGATGGGTGTTAGGGCATCTGTGAACTGCTTAAAGTTGTGTATCAATTACATGCTTATTCTAGGAGGTGGCTCTCCTTCCCTCCCAGTCACCTTCCCCACTGGAGAATCCTCACAGCTCTTTTTGTCTTTAAGGTAACCATAATCCAAAAATCAATTTAAAAAATCACTGTCCTACATATATTTTGAATAAACAACAAGGTACAATAACTTGAAATGGTTAAATAATGCAGTGAGCCACTCATGGCAGTCTCTGTCTTCTGGATATTTATTAAAGAAAAATGATTCTCTGTTCTGATGGCTCCAGACAACTATTTCCCCGAGGGCCAGAATGAGCCACATGACTCTTAGAATCTTCTAGCATTGAAACTAGAAGGAATTTAAGAGATCAGCTAAGCTAACGGCTCAAAAACTGTAGAATGCACAAAATCATTTGGAGAACATGTCAGAACTGATTTCTGAGTCCTGCTCCTATGGTTTTGCTTCAGAAAGTCTGGGAGGGGCCTCTCTTCTAACTGAGTAGAAATACAGCAACCTATTTCTAACCAGTTCCAAGCAATGTTGATGCTGTCAGTCCATAGACCACACTTTGAGAACCAATGATCTAGTTTTTATTTCCTGCTGTATACATGATGGAGATCTTCAGAAGCTGGGTGTGACCTACCCAAAGACGCACTGCCAAGTTGGAGACCCAGGTTCTAACCACACTCTGATGCCCGGGTCCTCTGATTAGTAGACCACATCTGGGTCACAGATGTGGTCATATCTGGGTCTCCAAAACTTGTAGATGACCAGCACAGGCACAAAAAAATGTGTCTGACTAGTTGGCAATGCTAGTTTCACATGAAATGATAGAGGATATGAAGAGAAAATAATTTCTTATTCTGCTCATTCCAATCAGAGGATGAAAAAGTTTTGTTGATTTTTTCCCTTCCTCTCAATGACAGATTTCTGTGGCAGTTTTATTGTTGTGGCTAAAATGTTCTTTTGAAACAAAAACATTATGTCATGCTTCTGAAAATGCAATGAGAAGATTCTTTTCATGGGGTCACTTTCATAGGGTTCTAATAATGACATGTTTTTCTATAAATCTTTAGCTAAGCTTTTTCTTTTTCAAATTATTTTTAAGGAATATATTTTCCAGCTGGAAATATCTTTTCCCAGACACCCTCCCTATAACTAAATAAGACCATAGATAATAGCAAGATCTACAAGACTTGGCTTTGACCAGCGTTTCACCTGTCTTCTCCCACTGTAGACTGCCAGGGGTCTAGCTTCAGTCTACTTTGTTCCTAACCCCTCTCCCTGCCCCCAATGCCATCAGCCTCTCCTCAAGCCAGTTTTGGTTTTCATGCATTGGTCTTCATCTTTCTAGGATCTTTGATCCACACTCTAGATCTGTCATATAACCTCTTTTCTGACTTGGGACCTGCGAATTCATCTCCCTGAAATCTAGAATTTCCCTGGTGGCTCAGTGGTAAAGAATTCACCTGCAGTGCAGGAGAGTCGGGTTCAATCCCTGAGTGAGAAAGATCCCCTGGAGAAGGAAATGGCAACTCCAGTGTTCTTGCCTGGAGTATCCCGTGGACAGAGAAGCCTGGCAGGCTACAGTCCACTGGCTGGCAAAAGAGTCAGACACGACTCAGAGCCTAAATAGCAACAGTAACAACTTGTGCTCAGCCTCTTCAGCTAAAATGAAAGTTTCTTGAGGACACAATAGTATCAACTCCCTTGGAACTCCCTAGCACATATTCAGTCTTGAATAAAAACAGCGATTAATTGGAATCTTAAAAAAGAGTTGTTGTCATGAAAGATTTCAGAAATTTTATGTAGTTTAGTAATATGATGCAGAGGAAAAAACATAGTATGTAGAGACACAGACTTGAGTTCAAACCCAGGATAAGTTATTTGACTGCTCTGAGCTTGTTTCCTTCTCTGTAAAACAGCTCTGTGTTCCTACTTCACAGGGTGTTAGGAAAAGTAGATACATCTTATATATACAACACCTGTCATGCAGGGGGCACATGGGAAATATTCCCCTGGAAACCACCATGGGTCAATTCTAGGGCAAATGCTGCCTATCTGAAAATCCTAACACTCGAGGGGACGTATTTCTGAAGTGAATTTCTCAACTCTCTGCATCTCTTGGCTGTTGATATGGTGAAGCTAGGTCAATTTCCCGTATGTGTCACTTCAGTCTGGTACTTAGTGCTTTAGAGACGTACATACAGTCTGCTGTTGGAACTCACTGACAATAGACATAAGCACTGCAAATTCCCCTCTATGAGAAAAAAATATAAAGATACTGAACACTAGACTATAGTGATCATTTCAAAGCTGTAAAAAAATTGTGTTAGTGACAGTACTACAACTCCACTTAGTGACTACTAAGTTAAAAAAAAACTCAATCTTTAAGCTGGATGCAATATAAATATTTTCAAAATATAATCAGATGGTATTCTTGAAAGTATTAAATTAAAATGTTAGCCTAAAATTTAAGTCCTTGTTTATTAAAACAAACCAAAAAAATAGCAATTTCCGGTAGCAACTCTAACTTTACTGTGAAGACATCCCGAACTGTTTTATTTAAGATTCTTGTCTTGTTACACCACTGGAAAATTGAATCTAAATCCATTTACCATAGGCAAAGAAAATGTTTACAACCTAAAACTGTATTTACACGCATCTATAATGTATTTTTGCTTTTCAAAAAAGGTATAAAAGTAAGAATTTGTGGAAAACGATGGAACGAAGAAGAATGCTTCTGCATTCCTAAATTCCGTGAAGCATCTGGAACCACAAAAGCATTTTATGAAATATCACTGTCTTTTGTTTTGCATTTTTAGCATTAAGAAGTCCATTCTGTTATTTTTGCCCTTTCCTTATATTCATACTGTTTTTTTTTTAACCTAAAACTTACACTAGGTGGAGCCCCACGTTCACGATTTGGAATGATTTTAAAAAGGGAAAGAAAAAAACAATTGAAAGCAAAACCCGAAAGGCACTTTTATTTTCTCACTTTTAAAGAACGTATCCTTAAAATCTATAGTATCATCAGAATGGAGTTTTTCTTTCTAACAATAAAAACCATGACTATGAATAGGATCATTAATGTTTATTATGGAGAAGCACCAGGTGCAAAGTGACAGAGTCAAGAGCTGTAAGGATTTGAATTCAATGCAAATATTACATTTCTTTTGAAGAGGAGGCATATGGGGATTGGGGAATAAATCCTTTCTGGACACTTGTAAAAATATTTTGACAGTGTTAATGTTCTCCTGTGTCTAAAGTGGGCATAGTCCTCAGACACACCATGACATTCCAATTAGAGACACGCTGTTGTGAAAAACAAGACTCAAAAAGATCAGAGTAAAAGACAAACCTCAAAGCATCATCAGGCTTCCCTGGTGGCTCAGACAGTGAAGAATCTGCCTACAATGTAGGAGACCTGGGTTTGATCCCTGGGTTGGGAAGATCCCCTGAAGAAGAGACTGGCAACCCACTCCAGTATTCTTGCCTGGAGAATTCCATGGACAGAGGAGCCTGGTGGGCTACAGTCCATGGGATTGCAAAGAGTCGGACACGACTGAGTGACTAACAAGGAGGAGGATGGAAAACATCATCATGAGTAAAAGACAAAATACCCAAATTAACAGCACAGTGAACTACATTCAGTATCCCGGGATAAATTATCATGGAAAAGAATGCATGTATAAGTATAACTAAATCAGTGTTCTGTGCAGCAGAAATGAACACAGCATTGTAAATCAACTAGACTGCAGTAAAATAAAAGCAAAGCAAAATACATTCAAATCTCTATGTTCTCCATGGTTAAGAAATGCAGGAAGGCCTAACCAGACATTTAGGAATGTCTGAACCTCGGTTTAGGAGTGACTTCTGAACCGAAACACACACACACACACGTTCAATTATGGGTCTGTAGGACTTGCTGTTAAAAATAGGCGCTGTCTAGTCTTGAGCCTCTCAGTGGACTCAAGCTGGAAGAGATAAGACTTCAGAGATAACCGGCCAAACTTAGTCATCACTCACAGCTGCTGGATGAAAACACCATGATAGCCCCACAAATATTCCCTGGGCATCGTTGCTGGTTCAGCTCCCCCTGCGCTATCTCAGGGCTGTCTTTCCAATGCCACGTGCTCAAAATGCAAAGTTCAGACGAGCAGCAGTTACCCTTGCCCAACCACCCAGCACCTGTGCTGACATAGCCTATGTGATTCTGTCAGTTTACTGGGCAGTAAAATGTTGTGTAGTCTGTTTTTATTTTATTTTTTTCCAGATCTATACACAGTCTTGGGCCAGGACAGACCTGACTCTGCTGACAGCCGAATTATGTAGCACGGTAACCTTTGAACAAGTACAAATCATTGACCTCACATAAATTCTCCCCCAGAAAATCCAAGAGTCAGGTTCAGGCTGGGTCAGGTAGGCATGGAGGCAGTTAGCACTACCCGAAGAATCCAGCATCAACAGAACCGGGAATTTATACCCGTTAAAGAGAACAGTTATAAAAAGCAGATATCAAATATCATGTTTTTTGACGTTTGCTTCATATTGTCCATAAGCAAGCCGCTCCCTTCCTTTTCAAGCTATTTACTAAATTCAAATTGTTCTGCTACCATAAATGGTTTACAGAAGCAAAATCAATAGGATAAAGAAGAATAGCACTGAGGAGTGGACAATCTTCTTTGATGACAGTATGTGTGCTCAGTCTCTAGTCACGTCCCGCTCTTGCGACCCCGTGAACTGTAGCTCTGTCCATGGGATTTTCCAGGCAAGAATACTGGAGCGAGTTGCCATCTCCTACTCCAGGGGATCTTCCCGACACAGGGATCAAACCGGCATTTTATGCAGCTCCCGCATTGGCAGTGGATTCTTTACCACTGGGCCACCTGGGAAGCCCAGGTGATTTTTTTAAAAAAAGAAGAGAAATGATCTGAGCTTTGGATTCTCAAGCTGTTTGTTGGCTAAAACAAAGACTAGATGAACTGGACAGACTATAAGAGCCTTTTTCGATACCTTTAAAAGTGACAACTTTCATGTAAGACTGCTCATTAAGCTTTTATTTTCATACCAAGTTTCCATGTTGATGCTCTTATTCCTTCTGCTACAGTGTACTGGAGTTTTCCAATTAGCTTTTCAGATGGGAGTGGGGTGAAATCCACCCCGTAGCACAGAAAATATACACTCACACACTTCCCCCAAACACTGTGCTTTCCCTGTTTCTCTTGCTGCCCTCTTGTAGCCAGTACTGATACTATGATAATAGAGTCTTATGGAGTAAAACTTATATTCAAATTCTTCCCTAAAAGATAGGTGACCTGGGCATCTCGTATCTACTTCCTGCATGATGAACATCAGGAAAGTGATGCTAAATTCAACAGGAAGGATCAATACAGACTTGACAGGTTTACAGCCCTTCAGCTCTCCTCTCTTTATCTCGAGGGTAACATCTTTAGAAGAGTCAGCAGAGGAGACTGGGTAACTGATGTTTTAAAATTTTTTACATATGGGACTTCAGGAACATCAGGGTGGGTAAATGGTGGGTAGAGAAAGCTACACACTAAAATAGACTGCAGAATAACTTTGCCAAGCTAAGCATCTCATTCTGTGTATGCCAAGGAGGAAAGAACTTGATAGATCAATTGTTTTTTGTTTTGCTGACAGTTGGTATTGGTCCCAAGAACAATTCCTAAGCAAAGTAATGTTTAACTACTTCCTTATCACCAGCACTGCCTCATAAGCATAATTGAGAACTCTGCTATTGTAATTCAGTTTGCTTCATTTTTTTTTCCTTTTGACTAAACCTTTGAGAGAGAATCATATGTCTTCTTCATCAGCACCGTCACCATCTTAGCAATTAAAGGTAAGGTAGGGAAAGAAAGGAACTATAATATACATAGAAGTCATTAAAAGGAAGGGCGAGTCCTCTATAAAAGCAAGGTGAAAAGGCACTTTCTTTTATTTTCTATTATTATTTTTTGATAATATTTAACATTATTATTTTTTGATTCATACAGCATGTGGAATCTTTGTTTGCCAACCAGGGATCCAACTCGCCCTCCCTGCAGTGGAAGGGAGTCCTAACCACTGGTCCACCAGGTAAGTCCCCAAAGGCATTTTCTTTTAAATTCAGTGGAAATGAGCTGAGGCACACCTCCACCCTGCAGGTGACTCAGGATCACCAGTTGGGACAAGAGCCCACAGCGAACCTCAGAGGTGATTAGAAGCAAACATCACCAAGCAAGACCCATAAGCCTCTGTAGGCCCAGCCCTGGAACTGATATATACCTCCACGTGTGGGGACTTTTTTTCCTTACAGAAACCACGGCTAAAAGGCACAAGCATCATTTCATTTTTAGAGTCTGGGAATGGAACACAGAAGAAAGAGTTATGATTTGGTTTTCATTGGCCACTGTAAGTTGTGATAAGAGTGCCTCTCTTTTAAACAAATGGAGGTCATTGTTTGCAGAGGCTACAAAAGTCAAATGAGATATTTTTTCGGGGAGAAAAGTAAAAGCTACCATTTCCTGGAAGAGTCAGACTCAAGGCTCTGGAGGTTCAAAGCTCAGCTCATGTGATATCTCGCTCCAGAGTTTCATTCTGCTCTGCTTTGTGATCCGTTGTCTAGATGACCTTATCTACCAATGGGTTGAAATCTCCTGGATATTTGATTGTTTTTTTCTTTAAACAATTTTTTGGGTCCCTCACCAGCTACTATAGTGCTGTGTATCTTTTGGGGAGTCAATAAATGTCTGTGGAATGAGCAGCAGAAGTTTCAATATTTGGAACAGTTACAAACAATGCATTTGCTGCTTTCAGGGCTGGAAGGCTTAGAGCTTAAAGGGTCTTTAAAAAATCATATCTCCTTATTCAGAGAAAAATCCATTTTTATTAAAACCATTTCTATTAATAGAGCAGATAGACATCACCCATGTGTTTCATTTCCTCCTCTCAGCCCCAATTTCCCAAATTCACAGGCATTTTGCTCTTCTTCAGTCAATGTCACAAGAGTTCTGTGCCTATAAAGTGGACACCATGATAACCCCACAGTGGGCAGTACGAGGGGTTTCCCAGGTGATGCTGGCGATAAAGAACCTGTCTGCCAATGAAGGAGATGAAAGAGACCCAGGTTTGATCCCTGGGTAGGGAAGATCCCCTGGAGGAGGGCATGGCAACCCACTCCAGTATTCTTGCCTGGAGAATACCCTGGATAGAGGAACCGGGCGGGTTAAAGTCTATAGGTCACAAAGAGTTGGACACATTAAAGTGATGATGCTAGCATGCATGCATGTGGGAACTATGATATTCTTCCAGGAACAAACGATTTATAATCCTCCAGCTTCCGGAAGTGCTGTCAGTAGGCAGCTCTCAGCTGTCAGCCCTTCGTGGAGTTGCCTCCACTGAAGACAGCTGCCTTGCCTATGTCATACATCCTTCCAGTGGAGCAGGTAAGGATGCTTGGGCCATCTTGCTCTAACTGGAGGTTAGAAATAACCTGGAGGTCACCCCAGCTCTAAGGGTCCTCATAGGATGAGCTGAGACCTTTGTGGGGATCACAACTTCTCCCTCTGTTCTGTCCTGCCTTCCTCCTTGGCGTTGGTTTCAGGGATATTCTGCTAATAAATATCTTCGTCATCAATGTCCATTTCACAATCTATCCTCAAGAAATAAACCATGACATCCCTGTAGACTTTAGGGCATAATGAATAAGGCATAAGGAATTGTTCAAGAGAAGTCTCAGTTCTTCGTGGTTTTATAAAACAACAGGGACATATATAGGTAATTCCATTACTCCTTATGACATGCAAAGATACAGGGAGACACACTTAGTTGCTGAAAGAGTCTGATGGATTCTCATACCCAGGAGGATGGGAGAAGGGGATGCTTATTAGGACAGAATTCTTTTGGGAGCTGTGTGTAAAAGACAAGCAGGAATTACTAGATAAGGACAAGGCAAGGAGTTGAAAGCAAGAGAGAGAAAATGAGAAAAATCATGGATACAAGCAAGTCCTTGGGATGTTAAAGGCAGGACACACATGGGGCACAGCAGGAGTAACAAGTGACACAAGCCTGGAGCCAAAAGCCACCTGGCTGATGCATCTGGTAGGTGGTAACAGGATCAGGGAAAACTTGCGGGTGATGGTAAGGAGCTTTGTTCTTGACCTTTTTATAGATGGAGACATAAGACAGATGACTTTCATGCAATCTACACTTTCAGATTTTCCCAACTCCTGACCTCCACCAAAATTACTTGGGAATATAAAGCAAAAAGCAGCACAGACATTTCAGGAGTATGAGGGTGGTATGGACAACACTTTACATAAACTAATTTCTGACATTATCTACTATGCACAGAATTAGATATTTTATAAGAAAAATCATCAGCACATAAGATTTTTCAAAACATTTTATTTTGAAAAAAGAACTTTATCTTTTTTTTTCCAAATCTCGATTTCATGGATAATGTTAGAAAAGTAAATAAACATGGACTCTTGAAGAGCAACTACATTATTTATTGCTACCAAAACAAACAAAATGTACAGATCTTAACTTTTTATTTATATGACTTGTCCTACTTTGATGTTTATGTGGTCATCAGAAATGATTGCCATTTGGGTCACAATGTTTATAACATCATTACATACAATACAATGTTGGAGTTCTCCTCGGCTATCCTTGCCTTCCTTCTTGTGTGTGTGTGGGTTAGTCGCTCAGTTGTGTAACCCCATGGACTGCAGCCCACCAGGTTCCTCTATCCATGGGATTTTCCAGGCAAGGATATTGGAATGGGTTGCCATTTCCTTCTCTAGGGGATCTTCCCGACCCAGGGATCGAACCCGGGTCTCCTGCACTGCAGGCAGATTCTTTACCATCTGAACTACGAGGGATAGTTGCCTTCCTTCTTACCTAGGAATTACCCACAAGTAAAATTACATAGACCCAGTCAATAACTACAAAGTTACAACTCACAAGTGCTACAGAGATTCTTGATAAACAGAATTATTAGCGACACACCAGAAACCACTAGGTGATGAGACAAATAAGGAGGGCTGATGATTTTATACACAATCCCCAGTACATAGCCAGATATGACATCTGATAGATAGATGGGCTGCCCTGCTGGCTCATGATAAAGAATCTGCCTGCCAATGTGGGAGATGCAGGTTTGATCCCTGGGTTGGGAAGGTCTCATGAAGGAGGAAAGGGCACCCACTCCAGTATCTTGCCTGGGAAATGCTATGAACAGAGGAGCCTGGTGGGCTACAGGCCTTGGGGGTCACAGACAGTCAGACACAACTGAGCGACTGAGCACACAGCACAGATAGATATTAACAGATCTTTATTTTACACACAGATGAAACAGTACAGAATAAAAGTGAGTACAGACAACAATGCCATAGAGATAAACTTGAATCCAGCCTATTTTACTTTAGAAATAAATACTTCTTAAGCTCTAATACTTAGACTTATTATTAGCAGCCCCTTACCTGTGACACCCACACAAACGATAATGCTCACCAGGCTGTTGCAAAACTATGGTGGAGAAGCAGGACCAGAAGCAAGATGGAACCACTGGGGTGTTTAAAGCAAGAGGGGGGCATGGGCAGATTTATAGCTTGGATGCATCTCTGGAGCCAGATGAAGGATAGCGTAAAGATGAAAAGAAGGATTTGGCAAGCCTTTGCAAAACTCAGGGAAGATATGATGAAAATCTGCACACCTTGGGCAACTGGAAATCCCAGTCTTCTGGTCCAAGGTGTCTATGGCTTGGCTTCCTCAACTCCTATCCTTCTCAATGGAGACCCTTGGGAGAGCCAAGCAGGGAGAGCAAGCTGACCAAGATAACTCTCTGCTTTTCATGTCTCTCTGATTTTGAGAAGGGCCTTATTACCCTGACTAATAAAGCAGAAAATTAGCTATTAGAGAAGTATTCATGATTAGATTTAGAAGCTCAATAACCCTCAAAAGAAAGAGTTGAAAATCTAAATGGAATTTGTAGGCACAAGGCTTTATATGAATTGGGAAAAAAATTTAGTTTCTGTTTGACTTTTTTTCCTGCAAAACCACTATTAGTTCTACCAAAATACACTGTTGAGGATAGCAACTTCTCTAGAAACAGAAATCTCTTTCACAGGGCAAATCACCCTACTGATTGACACATTTTTTTTTTTACTATAACCCTTTCTAATCCCCCTTCCCCCTGCACAATGAAAGAGCTTTATATAACCTCCAGATGAAAGACAAATTTAGTTGTATGTAACAAAATATTGTCTGAGATGCACCAAAATTCTGTTTTTGAAGGTACAGGAGAGTCAAAAAGTATATTAAAATGGTTAAAAGGAAATATGTCTAAATAAAACCAGTTTATGACTAGGACCCTGGTGGCTTTTAGCAGGTAAGTTGTACCTCAGTTAACTCATCCATAAAATCAGATGATAGGTAAGTTCCTATCATGAGGTTATGAAGATTAAATGGGACACATGTGCAGTCCATCGCCCAGCACCTGGGAAAGAGGAAGTAATGAAGGTGTGGCCAAAAATGAGGCTGCTGATGATATCTGGTCATGCACATCCCAGAAAAGAAACCACGTTGAGTGACAAGCCCATTAGCTTTTTTTTTTTTTTTTTTTAAGAAAGTGATCCCAGATCGACCAAATCTTTAGGCTGCAGACCCTGCCTGTCCCCTCTCTGTAAATGGAACGAAAACAAATTTTAAAAGCCCAAATGACACACACACATCAAAAGATTCCTAAATAGAGTAGAAGGGAGCCTTAGAAAGTGAAAGAAAAGGAGAAACTGATAGGATACACATGCTCTGGGATGGAGTCGAGGGTGAAAAAACAGGCAAACACTCTGGCTTGTACTTTGCTGCTTCTGGGAGCAGAGATTTCAGAAGATTCCCTGAACATCTCACAAACACAGTACTATATTCCAAACTTTCTAAGTCCTAGAAGAAAGAAGAATTCACAGTATTTGGCACACGATTAACTTAAAAGAAGTAGGTTCTAGTTACTGATTATTACTGGAAGAGAAAGTGAGATTTTAAGGATGGTTGTCCAGCAGGTTATCGTTTACAATAGGCGTCCCCAACCTTTGGGATCTGAGTCTGATGATCTGAGGTGGAGGTAATGTAATAATAATAGAAATAAAGTACACAATAAATGCAATTCGCTTGAATCATCCCGAATTTTCCCACAGACCCCCACTCCTGGTCTGTGGGAAAATCGTCTTCCCCATAAAACCGACCCTGGGTGCCAGGTTGAGGACCGCTCGTTAATGAGAAGGATAATGGAAAGACCTACAGACATACACAGAGGAAAACACACAGTGTGAATCCCAAAAGGGGACTTGAGATGTGGAACTGAAAAATCATAGCATAACCCAAAAGGCAAAACTGCTGATTAGCGGTAATTGCATCAAATCAACAACTCATAGCTCAACAGAGTAAACTTAAATGATACGTAGTCCTAAGGATATTTACGGGCAACCAAATCATCTAAGAATAAGATTCCCAAATTACTTACACCAGAATAGAAAATCTTACAAACATCCATGCCAAATTTCATGCTAACATTCAATATATAGTTTTAGAGATTCCAGAAATAACAGATGGCATTATGTATTTGTAACAGTAACATGCATTTGCTCCCAGCAAGTGAAATCCTGCCATCTCAACTGACTAAGACGACAGTTTGAAATTTATTTGGAATTTATGAGGAGGGAGACCCAGGATGAAAGTGGAATGGATAATCAAGACAATGATTTTCCTACAGAAGAATAGCCCAAAGGATTTCTTTTTTTTTTTCCCAGGAACCAGCCATGCTAAGGACATTTTTTTTTAAAAGGATAGAAGTTCTAATGAGATGAATGATCCTAGAGCCTATTATATACAGTGAAGTAAGTCAGAAAGAGAAAGACAAATATCGTATATTAATGCATATATATGGAATCTACAAAGATGGTACTGATAAACCTATTTGCAGGGCAGACATAGAGAACAGATTGATGGACACAGTGAGGGAAGGAGAGCGTGGGATGAAGTGAGAGAGTAGCACCGAAATGTATACATAACAATATGTAAAACAGATAGCCAGGGGAAATGAGCTGTATGACCCGGGGAGCTCAAATCGAGTGCTCTGTGACAAGCTAGCAGGGTAGGATGGGGTGGGAGGTGGCAGGGAGGTTCAGGAGGGAGGGGACATATGTATATCTATGGCTGATTCATGTTAATGTATGGCAGAAACCAACAATATTATAAAGCAATTATCCTCCAATTAAAAATAAAGAAATTAAAAATGGATAGACACTATTAAACCAGCCACTCCTACAGTATCATGCTAATCAAAGCCTTTTTCAGCGGGGGGAGGAATCTTATTTCCCACATGCTTGATAACTAGAAATAAATGTAACTAAAACTCTACTTTTTGTATTCAAAACCTGCCTGTCATCTGGTCTCCATTCTACAACAAGAAATCCACCAGCAGACATCAACCCTTTCTCCCCTCCCTGGTCCCACAGGTGGAATGGCTGGGTGCCCAGTACATCCTTACTGCCCAGCTTTGGAAGAACAAAGTTTGATATTTTGAATCTTGCTACCTTGAGGACCAATTAAAGTGGGACCAATTAAAGTGAGAAGATTTCATGTCAAATTCACGACTCATTGAATATAAATACATCCATAGCGTACCATTTCCAGTGCCTTTATATTAGAAACAATGCCAGCATCACAAAACCCAACACACATATCTGCCACAAATGGTAATTGTGAATATCCGTGGTGTATAACTTATAGAAACAACCAAACAAGAGCCTTAGAAAATTCCATTTCAAACTGTTTGGGATATTTTCAAACTACTTTGTTATAAAGAACTATTCTTCAAAACTGTACAAAACCCCTCCTTTCAGAAATAAAACCAAGAGCAAAACATGAAGGCGCATAGGGTGCACGCATGTGGGCACCAGGATGCTAAAGACATTTTCCCAACAAGCAATTTCATCTGGCAATTTTCTTCTTCTCCAAACACAGAAATCAACAGCTTCAACATTAATTTCATGACTCACCCACATAGTCCGTGTTGCACGCCCAGAAATAACATTTTTCCAGATGATGGGCAGGTCCCGTGCCATGTTCCGAGGGGCAGCAAGACAGGGAGGTGAGCAAAAAGGAGAAGAAAACATAGATTAGAAGTAATTCAACACCTAGTGATAACTCATCCCCATTCTGAGCATGATAGTAAGAGTTCTCTCCTTTCTAGAAACTGCCCCATTGCCAAGACACAGTGTGTCAAGGCGAAAGTTGCTATAGGAAAACAAGGTCGAGAACTGTGGATACCAAGGGGGAAAGAAGGAGATGGGATGAGCTTATATATACTACTGACAGATATATACTATTTGACAGATCAGTATATATCTGATTGACAGATATATACTACTGTGTATAAACTGGATGACTAATGGGAACCTACTGTATAGACAGAGAACTGTACTCAGTGTTCTCTGGTGACCCAAATGGGAAGGAAATCTGAAAAAGAGGGGGTATATGTATTCATAATTTGTACGGCAGAAACTAATACAATGTTGGAAAGCAACTATTCTCCAATTGAGATTTAAAAAAAGAAAAGGTAGATAATTCATGAGAGACACAAAGGGATCTCTTGTTAACACTTTCAACGAGCAGATAAGAGAACACAAATGTTACAAATAAGAGAAAACACATGCAAGCCACATTTGAATGTATAATAGATGTTTCCAGAAAGAGACTATAAAAGAGTTGTATGAACGCATAGGGACATAAAAATAATGAAAGCAATGTGGCCTAGAATGGGGGAGGAGTTTGAGACTGTGGTCAAGTAAGTGTATTAGTCACTCAGTTGTGTCTGATTCTCTGTGACCCCACAGACTGTAGCTTGCCAGGCTCCTCTGCCCGTGGGATTTTCCAGGCAAGAATATTGGAGTAGTTGACAATCCCCTTCTCCAGGGGATTTTCCCAACCCAGGGACTGAACCCAGGTCTCCTGCATTGCAGGCACGTTGTGGCCAAGTAAAGACTTAGGCTATTTCAAAATCAAAATCAGAAAACTCAGTAAAATTATTTACATACTCCCACAAGCATTTGACTGCTACTGCTGCTGCTAAGTCACTTCAGTCGTGTCCGACTCTGTGTGACCCCATAGACGGCAGCTGTGTCTGACTCTTTGTGAACCCATGGACTGCAGCATGCCAGGCTCCTCTGTCCTTCACTATCTCCTGCAGTTTGCTCAAATTCCTGTCCATTGAGTCGGTGATGCTAGCTAACCATCTCATCATCTGCCGCCCCTTCTCCTTTGGCCTTCCATCTTTCCCAGCATCAGGGCCTTTTCCAGTGAGTCAGCACATTACCACACTTAAAAACAAAACAGCTATTGTTAGAATGATTACTGGTCACCCTTTGTAGACCCAATCTTTAGAAGAAAGAATAAGAGTCTAAGTCACGCTCAGCATAAAGTGTTAAAAAATATTGCAGTCTGTGAAACAAAAGCAGCCTTAGCACATACTCAAGAAACCTGGTCTTCCTCTCCACAGGTCTGGGACAAGAGCAGTTACTTAAAGGGCACTGGATGAAGTGTGACAGACATGCCTGCAGAGACCAGAGAGGAGCCAGCTGTCAGCACTCAGCCCACAGCCCCCTCCTGATCCGTCCAAGCCTGCGGAACCTTGCAATATGCCCCTAACGTCCTCTGGATATTTAAAAAGTTTAAGAACTTGACTAGTGTGCAGCATTTGGTTTCATCTACTCTCCTAGTTCTAATAGTGAATGGTGTTTTCTTCCCAGTGAGAACACACGGACTTCCTTGGTAATGGCCAAAGGATACAGCTGATCCTCTCTGTGGATAAAAATAATATTGACTATTTTTCTTTCCTAGAGACTCAGGAAAGGGAATACGTAGGTGCATACATGAGTCACTGTCACAGAAGTGAGCATACACATCTGGTTTCAATCACCTTCTGCCCACAGGTTCCATCACCCTGTGAACCTGGCCCCTGACTGCCTGGGTTGACCTCACAGTGAGGGGAGACAGCCAGAGTAGGGGGAGGAATTGGGGAATCTGAAGTGTGGGTTCAGGGGTCCTTTAAAGGAACTGGGGGAATCTTGAGCAAGTCATTAAACATCTGTTTCCTTGAGTGGAAAAGGAGAATGAGGTCCTGGTTTTCTCATCAAGTCATGGTGCAGAGGAAATGAAATGATGTTTGGAAAAGACCTTTGGGAAATAAGCAGGAAAAATTCAGAGTGGGCTTTGGAATGTCCTTGAGTATTTATTGTCTGCTTCTCAGCAAGAATGCTCAGTCCCTTCATTGGATAAGAAATGTTGAAATAGGCTATGCTGTAGCCTCAACTTCAACTGCCAATTGTATTTGTCATTATCCATCCCTACAGGCCTATTTCCAACCCTGTGAAGGCCCATGAGTCTATTTCTAAAGTGGGGTCCAGGACTCCGGGAGGCCCCTATGCCTCTTCCAGGAGGCCCATGAGATCAAAACAATTTTCCTAGTCATGTTGTTGTTAGTTGCTGAGTCATGTCCAACATTTTTGTGATGTTATGGACTGACTCGCCAAGCTCCCCTGTTCATAGCATTTCCCAGGCAAGAATACTGGAGTGGGTTGCCATTTCCTTCTCCAGGGGATCTTCCTGACCCAGGGATTGAATCCCCGTCTCCTGCTTGGCAAGTGGATTTTTTTTTTTTTTACCAGAGTCACCAGGGAAGCCCTTTCCCTAGTCATGCTGCTGCTGCTAAGTCGTGTCCGACTCTGTGTGACCCCATAGACGGCAGCCCACCAGGCTCCGCCGTCCCTGGGATTCTCCAAGCAAGAACACTGGAGTGGGCTGCCATTTCCTTCTCCAATGCATGAAAGTGAAAACTGAAAGTAAAGTCGCTCAGTCGTGTCTGACTCTTAGCGACTCCGTGGACTAATTTGCCTTTTGCATACAGTGGAAGTTTCTGGATGCTACATGGTCTATGAGGTCTCACCTTCGGTTTCTAAGTGGGAAGCAGGAACCTACATAAGAATTCACTCTCTTAAGCTGGGCATTAAATAGAATTGCAGTAACACTCTTTACCCTAAATTATTCTTATTTTGGAAATATAGGCAACTTTCATAAAAATATTCACGTTCATTAACCTCCAGTTAAACATAAATTTAAAAAATGTTTACATTCGCATGGTATGGAATTTACTATTTTAAGGTGAATTAAAAACAAATATCTGAAAAACTTCTCCGTTGTAATTCTGAACGTAGTACATATCAATAAGTATGCACGAATAAACAAAGGTTCTTCAATCATTTTTAAGGATGATTGAAGGAAAGAGGTCCTAAGACCAAAATATTTGGGTACCAGTGTCTACAACGGAAATCAGGATAGTGAAGGGTAAACGATGAGGCTGAGAAGGATGCAGGAGAAGCCCCCAGGGCCACATGCGTGATTCTGGTCTTAACCAAAAAGCAAGATCAGTCTGGTCCACGCGTGTTGGAGGCTGCAGTTACAGTGTCTTTCCCTGCCTGTGATGGACGTAAAGAATTACTCACCGCTCATCTTACTTTTCTACCTTTTAATGATTCATCATAGAAACATGAATTCATAAAGCTCCAACATAAAGCTTCATCAGCCTACAATGAATCTCAAGGTTGCTTTCAAAAAGAATAACTTCCCCTCTGTGGTTGGTGCAATGTCTGCACTGTGCTCATTTTTTGAAACCCACTTTATGGTTAATTGGGAAGTGGGAAATGTTTATAGAGGAGCCCGCATTCCAGTGGAGCCAAGATCGGAGTCACTACTCTGAGGATGCTCTGTGGGGCGGGAAGAAATAGAGCTTCCAGGATAGGTGGTCCTTTCTGACTTCAGTGAGGCCTTCTGAGTGAGTGAAAGTCGCTCAGTTGTGTCCGACTCTTTGTGATCCCCCAGACAATACAGTCCATGGAATTCTCCAGGCCAGAATACTGAGTGGGTAGCTTTTTCCTTTTCCAGGGGATCTTCCCAACCCAGGGATAGAACCTAGATCTCCCGCATTGCAAGCAGATTCTTTACCAGCTGAGCCATCAGGAAAGCCCAAGAATACTGGAATGGATAGCCTATTCCTTCTCCAGGGGACCTTCCCCGTCCAGGAATCGAACTGGGGTCTCCTGAATTGCAGGGGGGATTCTTTATCAACTGAGCTATGAGGAAGTGAGCCCCTCTGTGCTGCCCGCGAACCCCCTCTACTAGCCCTATTGGCTTTTTGGTACCTGTCACCTCAGAAGCTGCTGCAAGCTTTATCCATCCTCAAGTCCCTTCTGCATTCCCCTAACTGTTAGAGGAAAAAAACCTCACTTCTCTCTTCACCAAGGAGCTAGAGGCAGGCAGCTAAGCGGTTAATATTTATGACTGTAAAATTTATGAGCTGTTAATGTCGGCAAGATAAAAATAATTACTTTAATATGCAATTTCCAGGAATAAATAGCAACCAAAAGCGTGATTATGATTTTAATAACAAGAAAATAATTGTATGTTAGTAACATCAGTGAGAGAAGACGGATCTAAGGCATATCCAGGTAAGGAAATGGGTGTGAAGGAGATGAAGGAACGCAGCCAGGCAACAAGGCCAGTCACATCAAACATTCTTATCAAAGTGCATTCTCCAGGGACGCCTGCTGGAACAGCATCACTGAGGGGACAGTCTGTACCTTAAAAAAACAAAACAAAACTGATAAGATGCTCAAGCCTTTCAGCAAGACTGAGATGGTAGAACGTCAGGAGAGGAGGGCAGACCTATAAAAAATGCTAAAGACATTTGAGCAAAAAACCCAAGGAATTAAACTTCTCAGTGCATGCATGTGTGCTCAGCCACTCAGTCTTGTCTGGCTCTTTGCAGCCCCATGGACTGTAGCCCGCCAGGCTCCTCTGTCCATGGAATTCTCCAGGCAAGAATACTGGACTGGGTTGCCATCACCTTCTTCAGGACAACTTCCCAACCCAGGGATCAAACCCGGGTCTCTGCATCTCCTGCATTGGCAGGTGGGTTCTTTACCACTGAACCACTTGGGAAGCTAAACTTCTGAGTGGATCTAATTAAAACTTTTCTTTCAAAATTTATTTATTAAAATTGAAATTTAGTTTTTTCACAACATTGTGCCAATCTCTGCTGTATAGCGAAGTGACTCAGTTACATACCTGTATACATTTTAAAATATTTTTTCCATTATGGTTTATCATAGGATATTAAATATAGTTCCCTGTTTTTCTCTTTTTTTTTTTTTTGCGGGGTGTAAAGCAAGGAGGGACCCAGTATGATTTCACAGAGATAGTCTGTCTTTTTGAATCTACTTTGGCTTGGTGAGTTACTTGCCCTGGGCAAGCCTTGATTTTGTTGTCTTTGCTCATCTCTGCAGAACTGTAAGAAAGGTCAGAAATAAGGGCATTTTCAGCCCTTAGGTCAGAATACTTGGAGCACAGCAGGTGCTCAGTAAATGGCAGTTCCTTTCTTGGTTTCCTCCCTTTTTTTTTCTTCACATCACAACCCGCCATCCAAGAGCTGCTCAATTCTTAGGTAACCATTACATGTACAGAGAGAGAAACAGAACTGAAGGAATGTGTATATGCTGAAGACAGATGCCTGTGATTCATGAATAGATTAAAAATAGAAATCTCTATCTCATGATGATTTAGTTGAAACTCTCCTCCCTGACACCTGTTGACAACTTTATTTATTCACTGATTAATTAATTCACTGATTTATTCACTTTATTTATTCACTGATTCATTCATTTATTGGCTTCACTACATGGCAAATGGGATCCTAGTTCTTCAACCAGGGGTTGAACCTGTGCCCCCTATTGCGGAAGTGCAGAATCTTAACCACTGGACCACCAGGGAAGTCCCCCTGACATCTAGCTTTGTATGTGGTAACTTGATTGACGTGACTTCTAGAAACTTCTTCAATTTTAATGTTTAAACTATTTGGGACTGGTGAAATCACTTATAAGAATGCACTTAGGATGTTGTTTTGTTGTTGTTTAGTTGCTAAGTCATGTCCGACTCTTTGCAACCCCAGTGGATTGCAAAGTCTGCTAGTCTCCTCCGTCCATGGGATTTCCCAGGCAAGAATACTGGAGTAGACTGTCATGCCCTCCTCCAGGGGATCTTCCCGACCCAGGGATTGAACCCTCCTCTCCTGTGGCTCCTGCATTGGCAGGTGGAATCTTTTCTGCTGAGCCACTAGGGAATGTGAAAGTGTTAGCTGTTAACTTGTGCCCAACTCTTTGTGACCCCATGGACTGTAGCCCACCAGGCTCCTCTGTCCATGGAATTCTCCAGGCAAAAACACTGGATGGCTTGCCATTCCCTTCACCAGGGAATCTTTCTGACCCAGGGATCAAACCCAGGTCTCCTGCACTGCAGGCAGATTCTTTACTGTTTGAGCCACAGGGGAAGCCCCTCTAGTTCCCTGACCAGGGATCAGACCCCGGGTTCCCTGCATCAGGAACGTGGCCTCTTAGCCACTAGACCACCAGGGAAGTCCCTTGTTCTTCAGTATTATCGTTATCAGTTTATCTGCTTCACTCCAGTGAGGTATAAGGTTTGATATTTTCATAAAATTCTCTTTAGAAATTCATAACATTTTGGATCATGTTCATTGGCATTTATATATTTGTCTCCCAGTAAGATGATAAGCACCGTTTTTAATTCACACTTGTATTTTCATGGCCTGCATCAGTACCTTGCTTGTAAAAAATGAGTGAAAATCAAATTGAAGTAAATACAACACCTTGCATTTGATTTGAGTTACAAGACATTCTATTTTTTTTTTAATCAAAACGTACTTGATTCACAATGTTATGTTAGTTTCAGGAGTACAGCAAAGTGATTCAGTGATACACATATATATATTTTTTCATTAAGTTATTACAAGATATTTAATGTATTTCTTTGTGCAATACAGGAAATCTTTGTTGTTTATCTATTTTAAATATGGTTGGGTGCATCGGCTAATCACAAACTCTTAGTTTATCCCTTCTCCTCTTTGGTAACTATATTTGTTTGTGTGTCTGTAGGTTTCTGTTTCTGTTTTGTAAATGAGCTCATTTGTGTTATTTTTTAGATTCCACATATAAATGATATCTTATAATATGTGTATTTCTCTGACTTAATTCACTCAATACGATAGTCTCTAGGCCTATCTATGTTGCTGGAAATGGCATTATCTCATTCTTTTTATGGCTGGTAATATTCCATCATATATATATATGCTACATCTTTACTCATTCACCTCTCAGTGGACACAGGTTGCTTCCATGTCTTGGCTATTGTAAATGGTGCTGATATAAACTTTGGGGTTCTTTCTGAATTAGAGTTTTCTTTTCCCAACATATGCCCAGGAGTGGGATTGCTAAATCAAACGGTAACTCTACTTTTAGCTTTTTAAGGAACCTCCATACTATTCTCCATAGTGGCTGTACCAATTTAATTCCCATCAACAATGTAAGAGGGTTCCCTTTTCTCCACACCCTCTCCAGTATTTATTATATGCAGACTTTTGATGATGGCCATTGTCTAACTCAATGAAACTAAGCCACACCCGTGGGGCAACCCAAGACGGGCGGGTCATGGTGGAGAGATTTGACAGAATGTGGTCCACCGGAGAAGGGAATGGCAAACCACTTCAGTATTCTTGCCTTGAGAACCCCATGAACAGTATGAAAAGGCAAAATGATAGGATACTGAAAGAGAAACTCCCCAGGTCAGTAGGTGCCCAATATGCTACTGGAGATCAGTGGAGAAATAACTCCAGAAAGAATGAAGGGACGGAGCCAAAGCAAAAACAACACCCAGCTGTGGATGTGACTGGTGATAGAAGCAAGGTCTGATGCTGTAAAGAGCAATATTGCATAGGAACCTGGAATGTCAGGTCCATGAATCAAGGCAAATTGGAAGTGGTCAAACAAGAGATGGCAAGAGTGAATGTCGACATTCTAGGAATCCCCGAACTGAAATGGACTGGAATGGGTGAATTTAACTCAGATGACCATTATATCTACTACTGCAGGCAGGAATCCCTCAGAAGAAATGGACTAGCCATCATGGTCAACAAAAGAGTCTGAAATGCAGTACTTGGATGCAATCTCAAAAATGACAGAATGATCTCTCTTTGTTTCCAAGGCAAACCATTCAATATCACAGTAATCCAAGTCTATGCCCCAACCAGTAATGCTGAAGAAGCTGAAGTTGAACGGTTCTATGAAGACCTACAAGACCTTTTAGAACTAACACCCCAAAAAGATGTCCTTTTCATTATAGGGGACTGGAATGCAAAAGTAGGAAGTCAAGAAACACCTGGAGTAACAGGCAAATTTGGCCTTGGTATACGGAATGAAGCAGGGCAAAGACTAAAAGAGTTTTGCCAAGAAAATGCACTGGTCATAACAAACACCCTCTTCCAACAACACAAGAGAAAACTCTATACATGGACATCACCAGATGGTCAGAAATCAGATTGATTATATTCTTTGCAGCCAAAGATGGAGAAGCTCTATACAGTCAGCAAAAATAAGACCAGGAGCTGACTATGGCTCAGACCATGAACTCCTTATTGCCAAATTCAGACTGAAATTGAAGAAAGTAGGGAAAACCACTAGACCATTCAGGTATGACCTAAATCAAATCCCTTATGATTATACAGTGGAAGTGAGAAATAGATTTAAGGGCCTAGATCTGATAGATAGAGTGCCTGATGAACTATGGAATGAGGTTCGTGACATTGTACAGGAGACAGGGATCAAGACCATCCTCATGGAAAAGAAATGCAAAAAAGCAAAATGGCTGTCTGGGGAGGCCTTACAAATAGCTGTGAAAAGAAGAGAAGCGAAAAGCAAAGGAGAAAAGGAAAGATATAAACATCTGAATGCAGAGTTCCAAAGAATAGCAAGAAGAGATAAGAAAGCCTTCTTCAACGATCAATGCAAAGAAATAGAGGAAAACAACAGAATGGGAAAGAATAGGGAACTCTTCAAGAAAATCAGAGATACCAAAGGAACATTTCATGCAAAGATGAGCTCGATAAAGGACAGAAATGGTATGGACCTAACAGAAGCAGAAGATATTAAGAAGAGATGGCAAGAATACACAGAAGAACGGTACAAAAAATATCTTCACAACCCAGATAATCACGATGGTGTGATCACTGACCTAGAGCCAGACATCCTGGAATGTGAAGTCAAGTGGGCCTTAGAAAGCATCACTACAAACAAAGCTAGTGGAGGTGATGGAATTCCAGTTGAGCTATTCCAAATCCTGAAAGATGATGCTGTGAAAGTGCTGCACTCAATATGCCAGCAAACTTGGAAAACTCAGCAGTGGCCACAGGACTGGAAAAGGTCAGTTTTCATTCCAATCCCAAAGAAAGGCAATGCCAAAGAATGCTCAAACTACTGTACAATTGCACGCATCTCACACGCTAGTAAAGTAATGCTCAAAATTCTCCAAGCCAGGCTTCAGCAATATGTGAACCATGAACTTCCTGATGTTCAAGCTGGTTTTAGAAAAGGCAGAGGAACCAGAGATCAAATTGCCAACATCTGCTGGATCATAGAAAAAGCAAGAGAGTTCCAGAAAAACATCTATTTCTGCTTTATTGACTATGCCAAAGCCTTTGACTGTGTGGATCACAATAAACTGTGGAAAATTCTTCAAGAGATGGGAATACCAGAACACCTGATCTGCCTCTTGAGAAATTTGTATGCAGGTCAGGAAGCAACAGTTAGAACTGGACATGGAACAACAGACTGGTCCCAAATAGGAAAAGGAGTTCATCAAGGCTGTATATTGTCACCCTGTTTATTTAACTTATATGCAGAGTACATCATGAGAAACGCTGGACTGGAAGAAACACAAGCTAGAATCAAGATTGCCGGGAGAAATATCAATAACCTCACATATGCAGATGACACCACCCTTATGGCAGAAAGTGAAGAGGAACTCAAAAGCCTCTTGATGAAAGTAAAAGTGGAGAGTGAAAAAGTTGGCTTAAAGCTCAACATTCAGAAAACGAAGATCATGGCATCTGGTCCCACCACTTCATGGGAAATAGATGGGGAAACAGTGGAAACAGTGTCAGACTTTATTTTGGGGGGCTCCAAAATCACTACAGATGGTGACTGCAGCCATGAAATTAAAAGACGCTTACTCCTTGGAAGGAAGGTTATAACCAACCTAGATAGCATATTCAAAAGCAGAGACATTAC